>NC_133649.1:233143031-233825700 GCF_009905375.1 Apium graveolens | reverse complement strand
TGCACCCCACTAGGCCATGTTGATTTCCACCATTAAACTTTCTAAGAGAGCATTAATGACTTATTATCTACTTATAGAAACTGTTCTACACCCCTCCAAATTCCACAATCAGTCAAACAGTTTTAGTAAACTCTGACCCAGCCACATACACTACTAATTCCTGATGTACAAACCATCCCAACCTCCATCAGCAGCACCTCCAACCACTACACCACCACCACCTCTTAACCTCCCTACCAGCAGAACATACTTCCAACCAGCTCTTCCCACAACACCCTCAGCACCTACCACACCTTCATCCTCCAGACAAAAGAGCAAAGTCTGTTCCTAAATCTCCATCAAGGAGAAGAAGGATGATTCTCAGGATGACTCTGATAATGAAGAGGAGCAGTACGGTTCATGCATCAAACATGTGACTGTTGCAGCTGAATATGAGTTTTTAGAAAGAATTAGAGCTGAAGGGTCAACCCATCAGATAAATGCTGAAGCGAGGGTTCTAATACTTGAAGAAAAGAGAACTGTAATTCTGATGCTACTCAGGCACCTCCTCACCATCTAGGAGATCTAAGAAACAGAGGCAGGAAGCACATGCTCAACCTCCATCAGAGATACTGAAAAGCTGAGAAGGGATTAGGAATCTTTGATCTCAAAAGACCAATTATCATTGAAGCCCTTCCAAACCAAAAGATACTGTTACAGATACATGATCACACCTCCTATCTCCCAATCCAAATCTACAATAATGCTGAAGAACAAGACACAAGTTCTGACTAGATATGCCAATCTGATATTCCTATCTTCTTTATTTGATCTGGAAGCTCCAACATCAGCTCAACCATCTACAGTCAACTCTCCAACTGACGAAATGTTGAGATACCATCTACCCCCTTCTGGATAAATTCTGATGATCAGAATTTAGATGATGCTACTGCAATCGCCACAGCAACACACACTAGTACTGTCTAAAATAAGTCTTCTTCAGTTAAGATAGTGTTTTGTTGATACTCCAGCTCCCATTCTAGGAAAAGAGGCACTTATTGAGAAGTTTGTTGAGCAAGCTGCTCCTATTCCTTGGGAAGATACTCACAGAGGTGGAGGGACTAAGAAGTGAATGAAACTGATTTCATTCCAAGATCCAGTACTGACAGACCATATTGGAAAGCTGATGAGTTGCTCACAATTCTGATTTCAAGACACAACTCAAAGTCACAGCTCTATCTACTAAAATCTTCAAGGTCTACACTCTCAAACTCATGCCAATGTTGATAAACTTCTTGAGTCAGCTGAAAAGCTAGATATTGACTCTCAAGTTAGACAAGTCAAGACTTATCAGACCTATACATGAAAGGTTGAAGCATTGAAAAAGCTCAAGAGAAGCACAGGCCCAAATTCCTGAGGTCTTACAGAATCAGCCTCTCAACTCAACTTATGAAATCCAATCTTCAGTTGAACTTCTTCTCTCTCTCCTACTACCTGATGATGCTAAAAAGGGGGAGAAGGTAGCTAAGTCCAATGCTCACCTACTCTGATACTGAAGAAGAAGGATGACAAAGATGATGACCAGGGAAACTCTGATAAGAGTAGAGGTCATGAAAAAGATCAAGGTCAAGGGCAAGCAGCAAGGTTTCTTCTAGGAAACTAATCTCTGATGTAACAAATCTTCTATTCAAAAGAAGACAAGTTCCGAAGATGCTCAAACTCAAAATCTGATAGCAAGTGCTAATAATCAAAATCTGATATCAAGTTCTGATGAGCAAAGTCTAAACGACAAAGCCTGATGTTCTGATTCAAGGTGGAAGTCAATACTCAGAAGTTTCTGCAAACTTTGAAGCTTAAGGGCAGACTACTGTCTACTACAAAGATCCCAATTCAAACACTTGATGAAGAGATGCTAGAAGATTATTTCTGAAACATAATCCTGGAATGGTTTAGAAAATCTCAGGAGGAAGAAGCTAGATTTAAAGCTGAAAAGACAAATTTAAAGCCAAAAGCTTCTGTGTAAGAAACCTCCAGGCCTAAGGAAAAATGCATTGTGATCAAGGAGAATCAAATACTGAGGCATCAAAGCCCAAACAAGATCACAGATTGAGATTAATCCCAAAGATAAAGGAAGGGAAAAGTTGATGAACCAATAAAGCCACAGGAGTGAAAATTCCTCAAATTCTGATAAAACCTGTGTGCAAACTGGTTCAAGTTCATGATGACTCTTATTGAAGATGAATTTTCAACTCTGAAAGAAGGAAGATAACTGAAGAATCCAAGACAACCTCTGACAGAGCTCAAGTGTTCAAGTGAAAACAACAAGAATAACAAGTTTTGATAAAGTCATCAAGACATCAACCTCTGACAGTGCTCAAGTTGATTTAGACAAGATGAAAGTAGCTGGCAAAAAGAAACTTCTATGGAAAAATGTCAAACCATCAGATCCAAAGAAAAGCCAATTGTTGTCTGATTTCATGACTATGGGTTAAATTCTAGAGAACCAGAGATAGAGCAGGCTAGGTTCCGATGAAGCTAAGATCAAGACAGGAGTTGAAGTTGCTACTAGAGATCCATTTTTGTTAACTGACAAACCTCTTGAAGATGTTACACAGAAACACCTTGATAAGGTTATCTCTGTTCATGGTACTGGATACTCATGACAAGCATAATGTCAAAGAAAATCTGATTCTATTTATTGAAGATGGAAGGACATATCAATGTCAGAATCAGATGTACTGAACAAATCTTTGAAAGACTTCAATTTTTTCATTATCTTTTAGAGATAAGTCTGATATTACCAGGAGATGAAAATTTCATATTGAAGACCATAAGAGATAAAGCAAGAATTTCTGGTTCAAGGGTTACATAATTCATTCCTAATATTATTGAAGAGATGGAAGTGAAATTCCAATGAAGAAGGATTCTGCTAAACTTGAAGTGATTTTGAAATAGCAATGTCTATGCTACAATGAAGATTCTTCTCATCCAAGGGTAATAAATCTGGATGATGGTTTAGAAAGAACCATATTTTGCTTTAAGGACTACAATCTACCAGATTGGAAGTCAGGGTGAAGAAATGAAGCAAGTCAAGACTACACTATCTCAAGTCCTGAGGATCAAAGAAAAAAGCTGATATCAAACTTTGTTAAGAATCACTTTGGATTTAGATACTCAGTGAGATTGGTAAAAGCTACAAGGACTGTAAGTTGTAGTTTATCTAGTTAAACTCTTATTGCATTTGTACTTAAATGTTTTTGACATCACAAATCTATTAACTTGTATATTTTGCATAATTTACAAGTTGGGGGAGATTGTTAGATATATTTGAGATGTCATGTCTAATATAATTTGTGTTTAATTTTCAGAACTTAACAACGGGACATATCAGGACTTACTAAATCAGGACTTACTGAAGTCGGAACTTAATTCAGAACTTAAGTGTCAGAAGATACATATCAGAACTTAAGTGCGGGATGACTTTCAGTTAAGGAATGAAGCTGATTTACAGGAGAAGATCGAGACTAAACAATAGAAGATATGCATAGAAGAGTTAGAGAACTATAAGACTTGTAGAAGATATCTGATTAATATATTTTTAGGAGACAGAATTATATCAATATCAATTAGAATATATCTTGTAACTGTGTACTATATAACACAGCTTAGGGTTTACACTATGTGTTTATCATTATCGAGAAGATTATACATTGTAACCTAGCAGCTCTTAGTGATATTTTGTTCATCACTGAGAGAGAACAACAGTTCATATTGTAACAGAGTTTATTAAATACTTGATCTTTGTTACATACTTGTGTTGAAATCGATTTGATTGTAAAACACTGTATTCAACCCCCTTCTACAGTGCTGTGTGACCTAACAACTCTTGTTTTGTACTTTGTTTATTATTCGTTTATAAAGACTACATTTATACCATGCTTTCATCGGAACCCACGTTGATGATGAGTCCGATTATGCGCTAATCGTTATCGTGGAGTTCCAGCGGATTTATTTATGGATTTCTGTTGAATTGTTTCGATGCCTTAGTGTGTGGTGATTGTATGATAACCTAGTATTGGTTGTGCGTATTCTCTTATGAGTCGCGAACTTATAATATAGTGTGTTAATTCTTAATGAAGCGAAAGTGAATTTAGGGATTTAGAACTTGTCATGCTAGCATAGGTTCATGCGTTATTGTTGTGCATGATTCGTAGGTAATTTTAACCATCTCACTTGCCCTATGTAATCACGATAGATAACTTGTGCATTAAACCGTTATGTTGTCAAATTCTATAGACATATAGTTCAATATAATTGGTGTCTATTCAGCTTCTATTTCTTTTGTGGATGTCTGGTAGTGTGGTATTCGTGCACGAAAGTTGGCATTTATCAGTTTCGTGTTATCTGATTAGTTGTTAGGTCACACACCACTGTAGAGGGGGTGAATACAGTGTATAGTACACTCAAATCGAACTTTAAGAACTTAAGTAACAGAAACTAACTTTATTGAAACAATAAACTCTGTTACAGTATGGAACTGTTACCTCTCAGTGATGAACAATATCACGAGAGCTGCTAGGGTTACAATGAATAATCTTCTCTAACAATGATAACACTTATAGTGTAACCCTATAGTGTTTATATACTACACAGTTACAAGATAATCGCTAATTGATATGGATAAATTCGCTTCCTAAATATATCAATCAGATATCTTTTCTTCCAAGTATTCCATTCTTCACGAAATTCCTTCTTCATGCATATCTCTTCTTATGTTTATCTTGATCTTCTTTCCTTTAATCAGCTACTGTCCTTATCTGATCGTCCTTCAGCACTTAAGTTCTGATATCTATCTTCTGACGATTATCTCCTGATAACATATGTACTGATATCCTTAAGTCCTGACTTCCAGTATAAGTACTGATCAACAGTTAAGTACTGATTTATCCTATTCAAGTAAGATCTGAAAGCTAAACATAAAACATATTAGCCATGACATTATCAAATATATCTAACAATCTCCCCAACTTGTAAATTAACATAATATACAAGTTTAACAGATTTTGATGATGTCAAAAACATTAAGTACAAATGCATGAGAATTAGACTATAACTACAACTTACAGTCCTTAAAGCTTTTACCAATTTCAACTTCTGATAACAACTTCATCTGTATAAATATCAGAATTTAAGTAGTTGTAGATCTTCGACTTGGCTTCATCATTTTCTGATCTCTCTGATGTCAGGAGTTATTCTGAGATAGTTCTTCAACAAATATTTCTCAGCATATCTGAGTTCATCAATCATTCTCCTTTTGACATCTTTAAGCTCTGCAGTATCTTCACCAGTTTGAAAGATTGCAGCTCTGAGATCATTGATCTTTGCTTTTCTCAACTCCTGATCTAGTCTTATGACATAAGCTTTGTCAGACTCTAGATTGAATTCAAGTCCCTTAATACCAAGATATGTTCTGATCTGTGCAGTATTAGGCTTCATATCAACAATATCACCATTGTGAACTCTGTACTTTGGAACATATATGATCAGACTTAACAGAATAAAGCCTTTTCTGTCTCTGAATCTATTCTTTTAAGTAGTTTGCAGCAGTCTCTGTTATTCTGTCATCCACTTGAAGTAAGAAAAGTACATGCTCCAATTCTTCAAATACTTCAATGGAATGGCATTTTGTCTTATATGATAAAACCTACCATCTGTCATGAAATACAACATGATGTATTCTTTCAAGTAGGTATGGTAAACCATCTGTACAGATTCCAGTTGATTCAATCTCTCAGGAGTTGCTCCAATACCTGGTTCACTCAAGGAAGTTGGATCATTGGTAGTGTTGTGTACTCTTCTTTCATCACACTTCCCAATCCAGTTTTATCTGTAGCTTCCTTTCCAGTAACTACTCTTGCTTCAAACCACTTGCAGTAGTCTTCAAAGATTGAGTCTGTTTTGCTTTAGTGAATCCTGGTAGGAGTGTCTTTGATCTATTTTCTGATATCAAGTTAACTTGAGCTCTGTCAGAGGTTACTTGCTTCTTCTGAATATCAGAACTTACAATTCTTGACTCTGAACAACTTAGCCATGTCAGAGGTTGTTTTAAGAACTTTTCTTGAAGTCAGAGCAAGATCATCC
The DNA here is from genome assembly GCF_009905375.1 of Apium graveolens. Taxonomy (NCBI): domain Eukaryota; kingdom Viridiplantae; phylum Streptophyta; class Magnoliopsida; order Apiales; family Apiaceae; genus Apium; species Apium graveolens. Next base: position 233,819,580 of record NC_133649.1, on the reverse strand, counting down.
TTTTTCATCAGTAATTTCTTCTTCCTCAGGAGGTACATAAACCTTGATAGGTTCACCAACCTTTTCTTTACCCTTGGATCTTGGCTCTATCTGTGGTTGTGATCTAGCCAACGTTGCTTCAGTATGTGTCATTTCTTTGATCACAATGCCTTTGAGTTTTGGAAGTGAATTTTTACCAGAAGCTTCAGATTTAGATGTGACTTTCTCTGATTTAAGTCTAGCTTCTTCTTCCTTTAAACTTTCTAAGTCCATTCCTGGATTTTCTTGAAGAAATAACTGTCTTGACATTTCCTCATCAAGATCTAGAAGTTCATCAGAACTTATCCTTTTTACCAGCAGCAGAACTTACTCTTTTCCCAGTATCAGAACTTGTCATGTGACTAGCTTGTCTTGATGTAAACCTTCTAACTTGACTATGACCGCTACCCATTCCAGAGTATCCTTGATCATCATTTCCATCATCTTTTCCTTGCAGTGTCTTGTTAGTATTGCATTTGGACTTAATTACCTTCTCCCCATTTTTGGCATCAGCAGGTAGTAAAAGAGAGATAAGTAATTCCACTGAGGATTGGATTCAGTAAGTTGCGATTGCTGAGAAGCTTGATTTGTCAGAATGTCATCAATCTGAGCTTGTTGTTTCTCTTGAGTTTTCTCAATATAAGCAATCCTGTCAATGGTAGGTTGAAAGAACTTTTTCTTATCAATTTTCCAAACTTGTTCTTGCTTGATAAAGTTCTCCTGAATCTTGTGTAGCTCTGCATGAGTAGTTGAATGAAGACCTTGTAGATGTTTAATACTCAATGCAGTGACTCTAAGCTGGGTTTTTAAATCATCAGAATTTAACATTTCATCAGCTTTAGTCAAGTGCTCAGCAAGATGTATTGCAGTTGGAACACATGAAACTGAGTTCCATTCCTTAGTCCACTCCTGACCTGCAGGAGTTTCACTCCAAGGTACTGGTGCATCCCCGGTAACAAACTTCTTTACCAGTTCAGACTTAGGAAGAGTCTGTTGAGGAGTATGTCCTGAAGGACCTGCTTCATCAGCATCTACAGTTGGAGCAGCATCACCAGTATCTCCAGCATTTGCAGCATCAGAACTTAAAGAATCAGTATCTTCTGATAAGACAACAGTGTGAGTAGCAATGGAGGCTTCAGCATCCTCTAATTGCTGATCTGATACTAAGTTCTGATCAACAGCCATATCCTGATGCTCACCTAAAGTCTGATCATCAGCATCTTGATGCAGAGAAGGTGTTGTTGATAACTCTGGAGTTTGAACAGCATCAGTAACAGGTGTTGTGGAAGGATTATTGCTGTTGGAGCTTCTAAGAGAAATACTTCAGACACAACCAAGTGTTGAACATCAATATCAGCACTTGTGCCTGGATCAACAAGAGACACAGATGGTGAGTTAGCCTTGTCAGATACAGCTTCCTGAGATGGAGTTGATGGAGAAGAAGTGACTGGAGCAAATTCCTTGTCTTATGAGATCAGAGATTCCTGATCCCCTTCCTTAGCTGCTTCTTCTTCATCATCTGAAACTGGCCTTTGTGCCCTCTGTTTCTTGTACTTCCTTGTTGATTTGGATTCCTTGGGAGTTTCAGGAACTGTCATTCGTCTAAGCCTCTTAAGAAGCCTAGAACCCCCAATTTCAGAATCCTTCTGAGAAATCTCTTTCTCAGCTTCAGATACAATAGGTTCTCTAGCAGGAACCGGTTCCTCAGAATCAGATTCATCGCTCAATGCAATCCTCCTTCTCTTTTGAGATGTTTGAGGAACATTCTTTGTCCTCTTTGGCTTGGAAGATGAAGATTTCACAGTAGGTGCTGAAGATGAAGGTCGAGCAGTCTGTGAAGTTGAGACATAGGATTTGAGATATGTTCTGACGGTAGGTTGAGTAGAATGAGAGGTAGGTACTGAGGTTGATGGATTTGGGTGTTTGGAGTTGGTTGGACATCAGAGTAAACAGATCTATAAGTATCAGGATCAGCATTTACCAGGATCTGTTTTACAGACTTAGGAATCTGTAATGGTCTAACCATTTTTTTCTTAGTATCAGCATTTACCAGGTCATTAAAGTATCGTTTTGCAACCTTAAAAGGTGGGGTTTGAGTGCTGACTAAATGAGGTTCATCAGTACAATAAGTGTAAATAAGTTGACAGAATCTAGCAAAAATAAACAACATCTCGATCCTCTGTCATCCTATCCCTAATAAAACCAATTATTCCAGTTGCAAAATCAAAATGAGTTGATGAATAATAGCATACCCTATGTGCTGACTCAGAATTGGGATAGCATCAAAATTTGAACATTTGTTCCCAAAAGCTTTGGTGATGCAATCAAAGAAGAAACTCCATTCTCTTCTGATATTAGCCCGTTTCAACTGTCCAAAGTTTCGTCAGACTCTTTCATATCCCAATTCAGCCATTAACTCCCGAAGGGCTGAGTCCTCTGGAATTGAGAAAGTACAATCTTCTGGAAGATGTAAAGCCCTGCGTACTGTACCAGGAGTGACTACAAAGGATGAATCACCCACTTGGAAGATAATACTGGGAGTTCCACGTTGACCACCATCATCAAAAAGTCCAGTCCCTCCAAAACCTCAGAACTTGTTGGCTTGAAAAGAATTCAGGCTGTGTTAATGCATACCCAACCTCACTATGTGCAAGAAGATCTTGCACAAAGTGTAATTCAGATGGAGCTTCAGTGTGATCAAGAACTGCAGCATAGTTGTTGGGGACAAACTTAGCTCCATCAATGATTAAATCCTTTGTGCCATGTGAAAAAAAATGAGATTCAAGTATGCCTGTTAGGTGTTTGAGATAATGTCTGTATGAAAAACCAAAGTGAGAAATAAAGAGAAAGAGAGTAAAAGTAAGGAGAGAGATAAAATATAAAGAAATAAAAGATTAAAGAAATCTTCTCTCTGTTGTACTTATACTCTGAACAAAAATGTTATCGTTGGACACCTGTTAGACATGCAGTAATAACGGACATTTACTGGGCTCGAGAAAACAGAATCATTACTTACCCATTTGCCTAGTTTCAAGGAAAAACCGTTCCATTTATCAAGAGAAACAGTTTTAATTCAAAATTTAAACCGTTATCACTGATTGAATTATTTTTCACTGCATCATTGATATTCTGAAAATACATCACATGAAATGACCAAGATAAATTAGATAAGTAAGTGCTGAAAATGAATCAGAACTTAATATAAAACAAAATTTATATGGTCATCAGAATATCAATCAGGATTTATCAACACAAGATAAAATAACTCAGAGACAAATCTTGAAGTAAAAAAAACTTTTATTAATATATCAAGACAATACATTTATGAAATGGAAATTACATCAATACTTATACAAGATTTTCCCTAAGCTTCTAAACCTAACATCAACAGCCTTAGTCCTAGCGAAGAAGCCTGACAAAGCTGATGATGAAGAAAAACAGGAAGAAGACGAGATTAAGTCATCTTCTTCTTCCTACTCTCGACAAACAGAATGGCGAGTCTGATGATTCGCTCTTACTGGCGGAGAGCTTCCAGCCTTTCCTCCTCCAATCGCTCCAGATGGCGATGGTAGTCCATATAGAAAAACAGAAGGTGTGTCAGTACCTCCTGTGGGACAGAGTCCCATATCTCCTCAGGAATGGCTGTGACATGCCATTCCTGCTGCCACTCGGTACAGCTTAGCTCCATATTGAAGTTTTGGTAGTTCAAAAACATGTTGTATCTGACCATTGTATTTTTGAAAGAAGAAGTATGAAGATAAGTGTGTGAGAAGAATTTGATGGAAAGACTGATGTGAAGTGGCTGCTTATATAGGCAAGAGAATGGCAGGAGACGCAAAGAAATTGAATGCTGACAGATAGAATTAATTCTACCTCGTCTCCCTAGACTTTGAAAAAGAATAACATTCATCGGAAAGAGGAATCATGGTTTAAAACGCACAAGAAACAAGAAACAGTGGACTGTTCAAGGATGAATACCATTAATCCTAATCATAGTGACTATTAATCTTCCACTTCAACATATTCTAGTTCGAACTGAGACTGTTATCAAATTTTATTCACAGATAAGCCAAGTAAAGGATTAGACTGAGAAATCAGAACTTAGACCTATACCAGAACTTAACAGTCATCAGAACATAATTTCTTAACTCGAAAAAGAATGCCCATCTTAGTAACTCCTCATACAAGTTCTGAGTTATAGACGTCAGAACTTAATCATCAGAACGTGTAACTAGAACTTGTCCTCAGAATTTGTGCAGTAATAACACAATGACTATTTATTTAAAATAACATAGACCACCACATAAATTTTCATCATTCAGATGGAGTGATTAGTGTGTGCATTAAGCTAAATAACAGACAAAGAGTAAAGTCTGATTCACTTCAGTACATCTTAGAAATAAGGCATAACTAAAATTTTGCCAAAGAGCTGTCATTGTCCTGAAACCTACTGATGAATGAGTTCATGCTTGAGTCCACCTCAACTGTTTTGTGCTAATTTTATGCATCTTTTGAAATTCTATTTTACAGTGGCTTCTCAGTGTAAGTGAGTCACGACTGTTTATCAGAATTTATGCTATTATCAGAGTATTTCTCCAGTAATCATAGAGTGTGAAAAGTCACCAAGAAAATATTTTGCTTTTCTAATGCATATCTACTTAATACCCGCAATGCACTTGGGTCGTCCCTTCCACATTTTTACTCTAGATCTCAAAGGAGTACCTGATTTTATTCTTTGATCTTTTTGCTTTTTCTTTTGATAAGTGAGGTTTATCAGCACTTAGTACATTCAGCAGTTTTACTAGTATCAGAACTTAACAGATGAGTAGCATTATTCTAATTTGTGACTTAGTAATAAGATATACAAAGTAAACTTAACTAAGCTCAATTATCAGAATTTGCTAGTGTCATAGGGTTTCCACTGAAATAATTACTTCTTACATGGAATCATTTGTTTATTGAAGACTACTAGGTCAGTATCTAGCACAGTTATCCTTATAGGATTAAATAGGTACTTGAACAGACATATCACTTATCAGAGTTTAGAAACATATATCAGACAACAGTCAGTACTTAAAGACATTTATCAATTAAGCACAGAATACACAATTAGATTAATTCTGTAAATACTGAGCATAAAGTCTGATAACACAGAACAAGACTAAGCAGATTTAGAGAAAGAACCTGAAACCATTCCAAGTTCATTTACCAATCTTGTAAAAGTAGCTTCACACAGTGGTTTTGTGAAGATATCTGCTAGTTGTTGATCTGTGGGAACAAAATGCAATTCCACTGTACCTTCATCCACATGTTCCCTGATGAAGTGGTACCTGATGCTGATGTGCTTTGTCATTGAGTGTTGAACTGGATTACCTGTCATAGCAATAGCACTTTGATTATCACAGTAAATAGGGATTTTGAAATATGTTAACCCATAATCCAGTAACTGATTCTTCATCCAAAGAATCTGTGCACAACAGCTTCCTGCAGCAATATACTCTGCTTCTGCAGTTGATGTGGAAATTGACTTTTGTTTCTTGCTGTACCAAGAAACCAATCTGCCTCCAAGAAATTGGCAGCTTCCACTTGTGCTTTTCCTGTCAATTTTGCAACCTGTAAAATCTGCATCTGAGTAACCTATTAGTTTAAAAAATTGATTCTCTAGGATACCATAATCCCAGAGCAGCTGTTCCTTTAAGATACTTAAAGATTCTTTTTACAGCTGTTAAGTGAGGTTCTCTTGGATCTGCTTGAAATCTTGCACAAAGACAGGTAGCATACATGATATCAGGTCTACTAGCAGTTAGATAGAGTAGAGAGCCAATCATACCTCTGTAGTCAGTAATATCTACTGATTTACCGGTATCCTTATCCAGTTTTGTCGCAGTGGCCATTGGAGTGGATGCACTGGAACAATCTTGCATTCCAAATTTCTTCAGCAAGTTTCTGGTGTACTTGGTTTGACAAATAAAAGTGCCTTCCTCATTCTGCTTGACTTGAAGGCCCAGAAAATAGCTAAGTTCCCCCATCATACTCATCTGATATCTTGACTGCATTAGCTTGGCAAACTTTTTGCAAAGTTTGTCATTTGTAGATCCAAAAATGATATCATCAACATAAATCTGGACCAGAAGTAAGTCCTTTCCATGGTTGAGGTAGAACAGTGTTTTGTCTATTGTCCCTCTGTTGAATCCACTTTCCAGAAGAAACTGAGCTAAAGTCTCATACCATGCTCTAGGAGCTTGCTTAAGTCCATAAAGTGCTTTATCAAGCCTGTAGACATAATCTGGATGTTTGGTATCTATAAAACCTGGAGGTTGTTCAACATATACCTCCTCCTCCAATTCTCCATTGAGAAAAGCACTTTTCACATCCATTTGAAAGACAGTAAACTTTTTGTGAGCAGCATAAGCCAAGAATATCCTTATGGCTTCTAACCTAGCAACTGGTGCAAATGTTTCATCATAATCAATTCCCTCATGTTGAGAATATCCTTTTGCAACCAGCCTTGCCTTATTCCTTGTAATTATGCCATCACTGTCAGTTTTGTTTCTGAATACCCACTTTGTACCAACAACAGATCTATTCTTTGGTCTTGGCACTAGGGTCCAGACTTTGTTTCTTTCAAATTCATTCAACTCTTCCTGCATTGCTTGCACCCAATCAGCATCTTGAAGAGCTTCTTCCACTTTCTTTGGCTCAGTCTGAGAGAGAAAATAATTGTAAAGACATTCATTTGAAGTACCTGTTCTAGTTCTGACACCTGTATCAGGATTTCCAATTATCAAATCAGGTGTATGTGATTTTGTCCACTTCCTTGCAGATGGAAGGTCTTCTCTAGAACTGGATGCTCCCCCATAATCCATGCTATTTTAATTTTCATTTTCTGATGCTCCCCCTGAAACTATGCTCTCTGAGTTGGATTCTTCAGTATTTAGATTTTCAGCACTATCAGAACTTGGCTTATCAGAACTTGACGAATCAGAACTTGAAGAGCCAGATGCATGTTCTGATGTTTCTTGAGATGTGGTAGGATCTTGAGTATGCTCCCCCTGCATAGGTGCATCTTCCTTTGACGTAGTCTCCACAGTTTCAATAACATCAGAGTTTAATCCATCAGAGTTTACAGTATCAGGAGTTAGACTGTCAGGATTTTCTGTATCAGAATTTGAGTCTTCATTTTCAAATCTCAGCTGATCATGGTCAATGAAATCTTCAAGACCAGTAATCTTTTTGTCATCAAAAGAGACATTGATAGATTCCATGACCACTTTTGTTCTCAAATTATAGACTCTGAAGGCTTTTGTGGAAAGTGGATATCCAACAAAGATTCCTTCATCAGCTTTTAGATCAAACTTTGATAGCTTGTTCAGGATGAGTCTTGAGAACAAAACACTTGCATCCAAATACATGAAAATATTTCAGATTTGGACTTCTTTTTCTTCACCATCTCATATGGTGTTTTTCCATGCTTGTTAATGAGTGTTGCATTTTGAGTAAAACAAGCAGTCTGCACAGCTTCAGCCCAGAAATAGGTTGGAAGCTTTGCTTCTTCAAGCATTAGTGCAGCTTCAATGAGAGTTCTATTCTTCCTTTCAACAACTCCATTTTGCTGTGGAGTTCCAGGAGCAGAAAATTCCTGCTTTATTCCATGGCTTTTGCAGAACTCTTCCATTATCAAATTCTTGAACTCAGTGCCATTATCACTCCTTAAAACTTTCACAGAATCTTTGACCATTTTATCCAGATGTTTGATATGATCAATCAAGGTTGATGCAGTTTCACTTTTTGTATGTAAGAAATACACCCATGTGTATCTGGTGAACTCATCCACTATGACCAACGCATACTTCTTCTTTGCAATAGATATGACATTTACTGGACCAAATAGATCAACATGTATTAGATGATAAGGCTCAAGAATTGATGATTCAGTCTTGCTCTTGAATGAAGATTTTCTTTGTTTGGCTTTCTGACATGAATCACAAAGACCATCAGGAGCAAATACTGTGTTTGGCAATCCTCTCACAAGATCTTTCTTGACCAGTTCATTTATATTGTTGAAATTTAAATGAGAGAGTTTCTTATGCCAATTCCAGCTTTCTTCAATTGATGCTCTACTCATCAGACAGATTGTAGAACCATCAGTACTTGTTGAAAGCTTAGCTTCATAAATGTTACCACGCCTGTATCCATTCAGAACAACTTTGCCTTTAGATTTACTCACAATTTCACAGTGTTCTTCAAAGAAATCAACATGATAACCTCTGTCACAGATTTGACTTATACTCGGTAGGTTGTGTTTAAGTCCTGAGACTAGAGCTACTTGTTTAATTATGACATTTCCAAGATTGATATTGCCATATCCCAATGTTTTTCCAATGTTGCCATCTCCATAAGAAACACTTGGGCCAGCTTTCTCCACAAAGTCTGATAGCAGGGCCTTATTTCCAGTCATATGTCCTGAACATCCACTGTCCAGAACTAGAATATTTTTCCTATTGCCCTGCAATCACAAAGACCACTAATTATTAATTTTAAGGACCCAGACTTGCTTGGATCCTTTGGCCTTATTAAGTTTGTTAACATTTGCAGCGGATTTAGCATCAGAGTTTATGTTAACATTTTTCTTATCAGAACTTACACTATCAGACTTTGAATCAGAATTTACACTAGAAGGAACAATGGAAACTTTCTTCAAAGAAGGTTTTATTTGATAATAATCATAGTACAAACTATGATATTCCTTACAAGTATAAATGGAATGCCATAAACTACCACAATGAAAACAAGGATTTTGTGGTTTGTATCTAACAGACTGACTCTTAACTCCTAATTTTGAAGGTAAGGAGTTAATATTCTTATTCTTCCTACAAAAAGAAGCCAGATGGTTAGAAATTCCACAGTTATGACACGTTTTCCTAGGAGCATCAGGAACAGGTTTATAATCATTGCTTTTATTCACACATTCCTTTCCATTCCTATTTTTCCTAGGTGATTTTACCTTGTTTGCATTCTTGACATCTTTCAGCTTATGCTTAAGCTGCTTCTTTGTCATTAAGCCTATGTTCACTTCAGCTGTCTTTTCCTGTTTTAGTTTGTCAGAAGTTGATTCCTTTGTAACTTCTGATTTTTCATTTTCAGACTTTACAGTTACAAACTTAACAGGTTTTAACTTTGGCTTTTGCTTATCAACAGACTTAATTTCTTCAGTTCCTTTATCTTTCTTATCTTCTCCATAACCTAAGCCCTCTTTCCAGCTTCCACTACTTAGCAAATTTTGAGTTGTTTTGCCAGAGTTAGTCCAAGTCCTGATAATCTCTCTTTCCTTTTCTAACTCAGTTTTTAGAGATTCATTTAATTTTAGCACTTCATTCCTAACATAAAAAGCATCATCTCTATCCTTCTGAGTTTGATGGAACATGACTAACTCTTTTTTTAAGAAATCATTTCTTTTCTTAAATGCAAGATTTTCAGAAGTTAATCTTTCACATATTAAAGTTTGATCTCTATAACTAACAAACATGGTTTTAAGATATCTTCTCAACTCATTAATATCATCAGTATGAAAAGCATAAGTAGTCTGAGGTACCTTTGTTTCAGCAGCTTCAGAACTGCTCTCAGCACTTTCTTTATCAGCATTTGCCATCAATGCATAGTTTTCCTCACTTTCAGAGTCTGAGGTGTCTGTCCAGCTTTTCTGCTTTGTGACAAGAGCCTTGCCTTTGTCACCCTTTACCTTCTTGCAGTCAGGAGATATGTGGCCTTTCTCACCACAGTTATAGCATTTAACATTGGTGTAATCTCCTCTGTCAGACTTTCTTCCTCTGCCTTCAGATCTTCTGAAATTCTTTTTATCAGAACTTATGCCTTTCCTGGAAAACTTCTTTCCCTTCCTGAACTTCCTGCATGCAATCTTTGTAATTCCGTTCACCATAAGAGCACACAGCTTCATCATCTCCTCATCAGCATCAGTCTCAGGCAAGCTTTCAGAATCTGAGTCATCGTCACTCTTAGAACTTGATGACTCAGTATCAGACTTTATGAAAAGAGCTTTACCCTTGTCTTTCTTTGAGGAAGCTGCTTTGGGGAATTCTTCTTCAGCCTTAAGAGCAACTGTCCTTGACTTTCCTCCTTTCCTCTTGCTTCTTTGTTCCATCTCCAGCTCACGAGTCTTGAGCATTCCATAGATTTCATCAAGAGTTATTTCATCAAGATTTTAGTTGTCTCTTATTGTCGTTGCCTTCAAATCCCAGCATTCACGAAGAGCTAATAGGAACTTAAGGTTTGAATCTTCAAGATAATACTCTTTATCAACCAATGACAAATCATTCAAAAGTTTGACAAATCTATCATATAAATCATTCAATGACTCATTAGTCTTTGAGTCAAAGTGTTCATACTCTTGAGTGAGTATTGTCTTCATGTTCTTCTTATTTGTGTCAGTTCCCTGACACCTTATTTCCAGAGCATCCCATATCTCCTTAGCAGTCTTGCAGTTGATTACCCTGTTTGACATTACATTATCAATGGCGCTATGCAGTAAGTGTCGTACCTTAGCATCCTTAGCAATTGATGCTATGTCTTCAGTAGTATAATCACTCTTCTCTTTTGGTACGGTCTTTGCTGCTTCACCTGCAACTGCAACAGCAAGCTTGGTTGGTTTGTGAGGGCCTTCCTTGATTCTATTAAGGTATTCTGGATCTATTGCTTCCAGGAACATGGTCATCCTTACCTTCCATATGGGATATTCAGATGGTCTCAGTATGGGAACTCTGATGGTCTCATACCGATTCTGAATTTGTGTCTTTGGTGATTCCTCAGTTTTGGTAGGCTTAGTTGGAGTTTCTGTGTCCGACATGATTGTGTTTGGATCTTTAACTGTATGTATGTTAACAGATAGGCTCTGATGCCAATTATTAGGTCACACACACACTGTAGAGGGGGTGAATACAGTGTATAGTACACTCAAATCGAACTTTAAGAACTTAAGTAACAGAAAACAAACTTTATTGAAACAATAAACTCTGTTACAATATGGAACTGTTACCTCTCAGTGATGAACAAATATCACGAGAGCTGCTAGGGTTACAATGAATAATCTTCTCTAATAATGATAACACTTATAGTGTAAACCCTATGTCTGTGTTTATATACTACACAGTTACAAGATAATCGCTAATTGATATGGAATATAATTCTGCTTCCTAAAATATATCAATCAGATATCTTTTCTTCCAAGTATTCCATTCTTTACGGAATTCCTTCTTCATGCATATCTCTTCTTATATTTATCTTGATCTTCTTTCCTTTAATCAGCTACTGTCCTTATCTGATTGTCCTTCAGCACTTAAGTTCTGATATTTATCTTCTGATGATTATCTCCTGATAACATAAGTACTGATATCCTTAAGTCCTGACTTCCAGTATAAGTACTGATCAACAGTTAAGTACTGATTTATCCTGTTCAAGTAAGATCTGAAAGCTAAACATAAAACATATTAGCCATGACATTATCAAATATATCTAACAATCTTCTTGCTTAACTACCATGGTTAGATTAAAACAAAACATATGAGTATAAAACTCAGCAAGTAACTATAAAGCAGTTCTACGATATGAAATCCACAATATACTTTACCAATCTCAGGGCATTCTAGTTTATTTGTTCTAGGTGGCAGATTTCCATCTTTTGGGTTAAGGAAGGGTTATGAAGGACAAAAATGTGGGGCTTTCAAGGAACAAGGCTCAAAGTAGGGTGAAAGCCGACATTCATCACAAATCTCTAAAGGATCAAAACAGATCTTTCAGAAAGGAAAGAAATAATATTTCACTATATGAAACCAATTATATGATCAACAAATTAAGATCAGGGTTCATGAGCTTTAAGCTTCACAATATCACAATCAACTCTTTTCAAAGCGATATAAACAATTTTCATTTTCAAGAATCAATTACTGAACAGGATGTTTAAGTTCCATTTTAAATAATCAATATAGAACCCTTGATTGGATCACTTTATCTTTCCATTTCATTATAATACGGGTGATCAGCCCGTACCGACCTCCATCTGGTCTTTAAGGTACCAATCGGCATAATTTCAGACTTAAATTGGACTAGCCCCGCTAGCCTCTTACCATGACTCGACTAGTCCCACTTGAAAGGAATATGTCCTAAGCCCAATCATGTATGAGGATTTAGGAATAACTTTTATGTAATCTGTTTTGATTTCATTGATATTAATAAAAGACTTGTTTTGTTTTTATTACGGGCTTTATCTATTTAAGTGTTTAAATAAGATATACCATAGTTTAGAGTAAAGCCTTTTATGGATTATGATGAGATCATAATTTTGAGACCTAAAAAGATGATAACTCTAAACTTAAATAGTTCCTGGTCATAGGATTACTAACTGGTAATTAATAATCCGCAAAGATCGGTACATACTATGCTTGCTTCATTATGAAGGATGTCTGTTCTCATAGACATTTGTGTGGTGACACTATAGCTAGTATGTAGGTGCTTATTATAGAATAAGTTCACTGAACATGACTCGCACAGCTGAACAACTGATGGAGTTCACTCACGTGTCAGCAGTTGTTCACCTAGTGATAGTTGTACAAGTATCCTTAGACTTGAGGTCATCATAGTCATCTTGTATACACTGAACTATGCTTTAGTTTAGTTCTTAGTCTCCAGGGACAATTATTAGGGCTCTTCTGGGTATAGGAATTTGTACACGAAGATAGTGTATGATCAATAAAGGATCTACCCCTTCCAGTGAAGGAAGCGAATGTTCAAGGCTGATCCACTTATGCTAGTTCAGGAATCTCTGGCCAGAGTGAGTGAAATTAGAAAGGAGTTTCTAATTTGCATAGAACTACGCATAGTAAATGGTACGCAAGTGATTGAATTAGATAGGCTTGACACGAGATCCATGCCTTGTATTTAATCAGGACATTGTAGGGTGAAGGAGTTTATTGTACGGTAACTATTCACTGACAGGTTCTTGGTATTCTAAGCAGTGAATTCATATTATCCGGATAGTCGCGATATGCTGAGAAGTATCCCTCACGATGTAGAATAAATGTGATTAATTAATTAATCATATTTAATAAATTAGAGAATTTATATAAATAATGATAAAATAGTTTTATTATTATTTATTTCTACTACCGGCTTAATATTGAACCTACAGGGTCACACCATAAAAAGAGAATGATTTAATGGTGGACGAATTAATTAATAATGGCTAATAATTATTTATTTATGAAATAAATAATTAATTGGCAAATTTAATAATTGATTAAATGAGATTTAATTGATTATAAATTAATTAAGAAAAGTTCTTAATATTATTAATTAAAGGATTTAATTTTTGAAAATTAAATCAAGAGAGAGAATTATTTCTAAAGTGTTTAGAAAAAGGATTAATGATTAAAAGGTGTTTTAATTATTAATGAGAATAATACATGGGATAATAATAATAATATTTATGGGAAAATTTCAGCTGAAAATTTTGCCTATAAATACTCTATTATAGACCCTATTTTATTCTAACCCACATCGAACCCGAAAACCCAAAAAGTTTGGAAAACCCAATTCTCTCCACCTCCTTCCTCCTCCTTAACATCGTTTTCTTGGTGGATACCGGTGGAGTGCTTCACACTTGAGGAGCAAGTGCTAAGGATCTCTGATCGTTGTCTCCGAATTATTTTAAAAGGTTAGATTCGATCCCTCGAATTTTTATTCAAGATTTATATGCTTTTATTTGGATTTTGTATGTGTAAAAGTGTTTTACCATGACCCCGCTGCGTTAAAAATCCTACAATGGTATCAGAGCATAGGTTGTATGCATATAGATCTGTGGTAAAAATTTCAGAATTTTATATGCTTGTATGAATTAATTATGATTTTTACAAGTTATATCATGGATTAATTTTGTCTGATGAGAAATCGTTTCTCAGAATAATTTTGAATGTTGATCTGGGTTCTACAAGTGTTGTAGATCGTCTGGGTATTTTTTTTATAATTTTAGGATGTATAGATTTTTTATTATGAATTTTTGAAGTTCTTGTAATTAAATTCGTAATTAAATTAGTATAAATATATGTATATAAAGTATATATATGTTTGTATATATCTGTACATCTGCACATCTCTGTTGCTTGTCTGCTTATGCTGTTATCTGCTGCTGCTGTGAATTGCACGGAGACAGAAAAGCACAGGTCAGATGTCAGGTGCGGCGCGGTTTCCGAGAAAGAATTCCGTCGGCTGCTGAAAAACAAAAAAAAATAAAAAATAAAAAAATAGGGGTGTAACGCATTCCGGGAATGCGTTACACACATGTGGCGCATTCACGGAATGCGTTACACCCTTTAATGGCTTAAAAGGGATGTAACGCATCACCAGAATGCGTTACAGGTCTAGTAACGCGTTCCTGTAATGCGTTACAGCCCGATTGTCCATATTAAAATTGATTTTCTGGGAGTTTCGTAACTCCGTTTTGGGCATGCAATATACCGTTGGATTCGTTTTTCCGAGACGGATCTAATGGAGTGATTAATTTTAGTTTATATAAAAGTTTTGAAATGTTTATATTTCCATGAAGTGTTTTAAAGCTGTTTTTGATCGTTTGAATTGATTTTAAATGCTTCTTGTGATACATAGAGATGTATATTGCTTGTTCTAATGTGCTAGATGATGTAACATGCCTATCTTGATGTTTATTCATGTTTATATATGTGATATATACTTAGTTTATCATGCGATGTTAGATTTAGGTGAACTTAAATGAACATAAGGCGTTTGTTAGACAACCTAGTATAGTGAAATTATTTCATAACCTTAAGAACAATATTATGAATACAATCATGAGATTCTTGTGTTTATGAAACATGTAATTGAATATGAATTTTCGATATGAGAGAAAGGATGATTCTGTCAACAACAGATTTCTATCTGTAAGAAAGGGTTATTAAGTGACGCCTCTTGACAATGCTCCACCTGATCTGGGAATCATCTGATTATTGATTATTGATTTGAAATATTTAATTTAAAAGGAAGAATTTCTTTATAATATGATTATGATTGTAACGTAATATAATCTCTCTAAAATTAAATAATATCAAGTAGTAATTGGCCAATGATACAACGGGCTTGTGTCGGTCATAGCCTTCCAACATGATAGAAAGTAGTTCTTATTTTTGAATCGTTGTCGGTTTGTGCTACAGCCGGGGGCTTTGATTTCGAAATAAGAAATACTTGTCTATTACATAGAGATGTGTACATTGAATAAGAATCTAAAGGTCGGTACGTGCTACAGCCGTGGGCCTTTGGGGACTGATTCAACTGTACGGAATGTTGGGTTAGACTTGACTTAGAATATTGAGTTTGTCGTGTTACAGCCGAGACTCAATTATTCAAGAGGCTAAAGTTTGATTAGGGAATAACATGAGATGTAATTGACAAGAGTTGTTTGCCTATTGAACATTACATGGTGGTTCGTGCTTCAGCCGGGGTCGTGTAATGGAATGTAGGATCCCTATTCCCACTAGCATTATGAATGCTTAATTTTTCACGTAGGGGGTTGAATAAATTAGGAAAATTAGTGGGAGCCACTTATGAATAAAGACTCGATTCATATAGTGTTTTGAAATGAAATCGAATATTTGCTAAGTGTTGTTATGTGTTTATCATTTACAGATTTACTTTGTACGTTATGTCTTCTGCACTATCACTCAGGAGCATACTAGATGCTCACAAATTGACTGGTCCTAATTATGCTGACTGGCTTCGAAACTTGAGAATTGTTCTCAGGATTGAGAAGCTGGAATACGTGATTGACTCACCTAAGCCTACTGAACCTGCTAGTGATGCACATAATGATGAACATGTTGTGTATCGTAAGTGGATAGATGATGCAAATGTTGCTCAATGCATCATGCTAGCTTCCATGAACATTGAGCTACAGAAGCAACATAAGCATATGGATGCTCACACTATCCTCATGCATCTACAAGAGTTGTATGATGTGGCAGGGAGGATAGCTCGATATAAGATATCGAAGGAGTTGTTCGGTTTAGGATGTCTGAGGGATCATCTGTGAATGACCATGTACTCAAGATGATCAATTTGATTGAACATCTTGGACAACTTGGTTTTGTCATGGATGGGGAGCTGAGCCAAGACCTGGTCTTGCAATCGCTTCCGAGTTCGTTCTCACAGTTTGTTGTGAACTTTCACATGAATAAGTTGGATGTCAGCCTGCCTGAACTCCACAAGATGTTGAAGACTGCGGAATCAAATTTTCCCCCTAAGAAGAGTTCTATTCTTCTAATTGGTGAAGGTTCCAATCCTAAGAAAAGGAAGAGGAACCCTTCCAAGAAGAAGAAAGTAGATGAGAAAATGCCGGTTCCACCAAAAGCTGAAGACCCCAAGAGCAAAGTTGTTTGCTTTCGTTGTAACAAGGTGGGGCACTGGAAGAGGAACTGCAAGGTTTACCTTACAGAATTGAAGAAGAAGGGTAGTGAGACTACCGCTTCTGATTCAGGTATGTTCATGATAGAAGTGAATATGTCATTTCTACTTGGGTATTCGATACCGCCTGTGGTTCTCAAATCTGCAATTATTGCAGGGACCAAGGAGAAGTAGGACTCTTGAGGAAGAGGAGGTGATTCTACTGATGGAAATGGAGCAAGAGTTGCTGCTGAAGATGTAGAATCATTTCATTTACATAGGCCTACGGGCAAGACTATTGTTTGAAATAATTGTTATTTTGTTCCCTCGATTGTGAGGAATATTATTCCCATGTTAGACTTGGCTGGATTTTCATTTATTATTGAGAATAATGAATGTTCTATTCTTAGAGATAATATTCTTTATGGACGTGGTGCTTTAAATAATGGTCTGTATAAATGTGACATAATTTACTTCAGATTGAACAAACTAATAAAAGAAAAGGGATGATGAAAATCTCACTTCATTGTGGCACTGCAGTCTCCATTTAGTAGACATGGAGAGAGGACTGCAAATTTGCTAGGAATGGTACACACAGATGTATGTGGACCAATGTCTACGCAAGCCATGGGTGGATTTTCATACTTCATTACTTTCATGGATAATAGATCTAGATTCGGATATGTGTTTGATGAAACACAAGTCTGAAGCCTTTGAAAAGTTCAAAGAGTATAAGTATGAAGTGGAGAAATAAACCAAACATAGTATTATAATTCTTCGATTAGATCGAGGTGGTGAATACTTTAATGGAGTGTTTCTAGATTATCTCAAAATAAATGGTATAGTCTCCCAGTGGACTCCTCCAGATTGGTATCTGAAAGGAGAAATCGAACTTTGTTAGACATAGTTCGGTCCATGATGAGCTATGCAAATCTTCCAGTATTCCTATGGGGTTATGCATTGGAAACCTCAGCATATTTACTGAATAAGGTGCTCTCCAAATCTGTTCCTCAAACTCCGTATGAGATATGGAAATAAAGGAAACCGAGTCTTAAACACGTTAAGATTTGGGGATGTCCAGCTTATGTCAAGTAAGTTGACCCAAATAAGCTGGAATATCGATCCGTAAAATGTAGTTTTGTGGGATATCCTAAAGAGACTTTAGGGTATTACTTTTACACCGATCATCGGGTGTTTGTATCCAGACATGCTACCTTCTTGGAAAAGGAGTTTATCCTTGAAGGAAACAGTGGGAGCAAAATTGAACTTGATGAAGTTCAAGAAGCACAAACTACTACGGATCAAGTGGAAACACCTGTTCTGACTGAACAACCTTTTGTGGAACAGCCCATTCATAGATCAGGGAGAGTGTCTCGCCAACCTGAGAGGTATTATGGCCTTGTCATTGAGAATGACAATGAGTTGTCGATCATTGATGATGACGACCCTGTGACCTATAATGAGGCTATGAGTAGTGTTGACTCAGAGAAATGGCATAGTGCCATGAAATCCGGAAAGAAATCTATGTATACGGGATACAAAAGAATGATTAGAGCAGATGGCCAGGTGGAGACCTTTAAGGCCAGGCTTGTGGCAAAAGAATTCAAACAAAGGCAATGGATTGACTTTGATGAAACCTTTTACCTGTAGCCCTGTTAAAATTAGTTCGGATTTTGCTTGCGAATGCTGCTTACTACGACTATGAGATCTGGCAAATAGCCAGATGGTTTTCTTTCCGAGCGAAATGAAAACCTAGTGTGTAAGCTGCTGCGAACCATATGTGGTTTAAAGCAAGCTTCTCGAAAGATGGAACATTTGTTTTGATGAGACAATCAAAGAGTTTGATTTTATCAAAAACGTAGATGAACCATGCGTCTACAAAAGGGTTAGTGGGAGCGCGGTAACATTCCTTGTATTGTATTGAATTAGAGTTGACACACATAACAACATAGCAGACCCACTCACAAAGCTACTTTATGAAAGTCACTTTGATCGTCATAAAGACAAGATGGGTATTAGATACCAGAGTGATTGGCTTTAGTACAAGTGGGAGATTGAAAGGAATATGTCCTAAGTCCAATCATGTATGAGGATTTAGGAATAACTTTTATGTAATCTGTTTTGATTTCATTGATATTAATAAAAGACTTGTTTTATTTTTATTACGGGCTTTATCTATTTAAGTGTTTAAATAAGATATACCATAGTTTAGAGTAAAGCCTTTTATGGATTATGATGAGATCATAAGTTTGAGACCTAAAAAGATGATAACTCTAAACTTAAATAGTTCCTGGTCATAGGATTACTAACTGGGAATTAATAATCCGCAAAGATCGGTACATACTATGCTTGCTTCATTATGAAGGATGTCTGTTCTCATAGACATTTATGTGGTGACACTATAGCTAGTATGTAGGTGCTTATTATAGAATAAGTTCACTGAACATGACTCGCACAGCTGAACAACTGATGGAGTTCACTCACGTGTCAGCAGTTGTTCACCTAGTGATAGTTGTACAAGTATCCTTAGACTTGAGGTCATCATAGTCATCTTGTGTACACGGAACTATGCTTTGGTTTAGTTCTTAGTCTCCAGGGACAATTATTAGGGCTCTTCTGGGTATAGGAATTTGTACATGAAGATAGTGTATGATCAATAAAGGATCTACCCCTTCCAGTGAAGGAAGCGAATGTTCAAGGCTGATCCACTTATGCTAGTTCAGGAATCTCTGGCCAGAGTGAGTGAAATTAGAAAGGAGTTTCTAATTTGCATAGAACTACGCATAGTAAATGGTAAGCAAGTGATTGAATTAGATAGGCTTGACACGAGATCCATGCCTTGTATTTAATCAGGACATTGTAGGGTAGAAGGAGTTTATTGTACGGTAACTATTCACTGACAGGTTCTTGGTATTCTAAGCAGTGAATTCATATTATCCGGATAGTCGCGATATGCTGAGAAGTATCCCTCACGATGTAGAATAAATATGATTAATTAATTAATCATATTTAATAAATTAGAGAATTTATATAAATAATGATAAAATAATTTTATTATTATTTATTTCTACTACCGGCTTAATATTGAACCTACAGGGTCACACAATAAAAAGAGAATGATTTAATGGTGGAGGAATTAATTAATAATGGCTAATAATTATTTATTTATGAAATAAATAATTAATTGGCAAATTTAATAATTGATTAAATGAGATTTAATTGATTATAAATTAATTAAGAAAAGTTCTTAATATTATTAATTAAAGGATTTAATTTTTGGAAATTAAATCAAGAGAGAGAATTATTTCTAAAGTGTTTAGAAAAAGGATTAATGATTAAAAGGTGTTTTAATTATTAATGAGAATAATACATGGGATAATAATAATAATATTTATGGGAAAATTTCAGCTGAAAATTTTGCCTATAAATACACTATTATAGACCCTATTTTATTCTAACCCACATCGAACCCGAAAACCCAAAAAGTTTGGAAAACCCAATTCTCTCCACCTCCTTCCTCCTCCTTAACATCGTTTTCTTGGTGGATATCGGTGGAGTGCTTCACACTTGAGGAGCAACTGCTAAGGATCTCTGATCGTTGTCTCCGAATTATTTTAAAAGGTTAGATTCGATCCCTCGAATTTTTATTCACGATTTATATGCTTTTATTTGGATTTTATATGTGTAAAAGTGTTTTATTTTATCATTATTTACATAAATTCTCTAATTTATTAAATATGATTAATTAATTAATCACATTTATTCTACATCGTGAGGGATACTTCTCAGCATATCGCGACTATCCGGATAATATGAATTCACTGCTTAGAATACCAAGAACCTGTCAGTGAATAGTTACCGTACAATAAACTCCTTCTACCCTACAATGTCCTGATTAAATACAAGGCATGCATCTCGTGTCAAGCCTATCTAATTCAATCACTTGCTTACCATTTACTATGCGTAGTTCTATGCAAATTAGAAACTCCTTTCTAATTTCACTCACTCTGGCCAGAGATTCCTGAACTAGAATAAGTGGATCAGCCTTGAACATTCGCTTCCTTCACTGGAAGGGGTAGATCCTTTATTGATCATACACTATCTTCGTGTACAAATTCCTATACCCAGAAGAGCCCTAATAATTGTCCCTGGAGACTAAGAACTAAACCAAAGCATAGTTCAGTGTACACAAGATGACTATGATGACCTCAAGTCTTAGGATACTTGTACAACTATCACTAGGTGAACAACTGCTGACACGTGAGTGAACTCCATCAGTTGTTCAGCTGTGCGAGTCATGTTCAGTGAACTTATTCTATAATAAGCACCTACATACTAGCTATAGTGTCACCACACAAATGTCTATGAGAACAGACATCCTTCATAATGAAGCAAGCATAGTATGTACCGATCTTTACGGATTATTAATTACCAGTTAGTAATCCTATGACCAGGAACTATTTAAGTTTAGAGTTATCATCTTTTTAGTTCTCAAAATTATGATCTCATCATAATCCATAAAAGGCTTTACTCTAAACTATGGTATATCTTATTTAAACACTTAAATAGATAAAGCCCGTAATAAAAACAAAACAAGTCTTTTATTAATATCAATGAAATCAAAACAGATTACATAAAAGTTATTCCTAAATCCTCATACATGACTGGACTTAGGACATATTCCTTTCACCACTAGCCTCTTACATCCCAATCCAATCCATCAGGAATTCGTTTCGAAAACCTTGAGTTGGAAAAAATAGGTTTTTCTAAATTCATTTTATCATTACCAAGAATATGAAATCATTCAGACTCTTTCGAGTCGAAACTCATTCTTAAGTCAAATTTCAAGAAAACAAAGTTAAGGAAGTGATTCAAAGACAAATAAGGAACAACTCTAAGGATTCTGAATCAGGGATAACAAGGTTCTTAAATCAGAAGGATCAATATCTATTTCAAGGATCAATAGGGTGATCAAGAAATAAGGTATTATTAAAAAGGGTTCGTAAAGGTAATTATAGGGTTCAATACAATTCATGGCTTAACAAATAACTTGAACAGAAAGGACAGGTTACCAAAGGGTTGAATCAGTAAGCTTATCAATAACAGTTTATCAAGATCAAAAACAGGGTATCTCAAATCATTAACAGTTCCATACTCTACATGGTATGAACAATAACCTCTCTATAACTATTCTCACAAGTAATGAGGGTTACTTTCCTGAAGGTTGAACTACTGCCACCTAGTATACCCTTTCATTTCCTAGCCTGAATGCCCTCACGCTCCGAATCTACAATAAAACCAAAATCTTACTCAGTTTCTCAACTCTGGTTCCCGGAACGATTACTCAATACGATAGCTTGATGATACCCTTGACTCGAATATACGAGTATAGCTTATACACATAAGCACATAGCACATCACACGTCATATACTTTACTCTTAATCTTTACACCTTTATATACTCGAAAATCGACTTATAAACATCCTTATCTCAACTTGAAGTCAAATCATACTTTATATTAGTACACATAGCTCTTTATACTTGATATTCTTATACGAATAGACAAACGACAAAACTTACAATAACGACGCTAAAGTCATCTTTAAACCAACACGACAACCATAGTTAACACAAATCAATCATCCCCTTTCTTTTATACTTTAATTTGAACCAAACATAGCAAATCAAGCAAAATCTTACATACAATCCTTAACTAATCTTCATGATCAATTCAAACACTTAAATTAGAATTTGACCCTTTTAACTACTATAAACCATTCGGCCTTCCTATAAACATCTCCCAAATTCAAGCAAATTTTCATACTAAATCCATGCAACATATAATCGATCAAACATTCACTTAATCCGACTTAATATTCTCATAAAAATAACTATATCATTCGAATTTTTAAGAACAATCGACATGCATTTTAATTTTTGATCTCATACATAGCATGCAAGCATCTTTCCATGGTTTAATCCTAAATTCTAATGAATTCAAGCAAGAACAACACACCAATTTAATTCTTCTTTCTTTATCAATAAAATTCGAACCAAGGCAACTTATAATTTCATATTTATATTCGAATTTCTTCTTCCTAATCCCATTAAACACTCCATTCAACTTATCACTTCCAAACAATCATCAAACAATCATTTTTATCAACTATAATCAATTCCTTCTTAATAAACCAAAGCCCTATGCGGCTTTTACATCAAATAAACACATGCATGGTCTAATTTAGCTTTAAATATGTCTAGTCATTCAAATCAAATCATAATTTATAGACTTAAACTTCAACAACTCATTCTTATCAAGCAATTATCAACTTAACTTTTAAAAATCATAACCCTTTTTGAAATTCAAACAAACCAAGCATGCAAACACCAAAAATCAATTTTTGTGGAATTAGAGTTCAGTTTTAACAGCACAACTCACTACCAGTTCACCGGAGTTCATCACCGGTGGCGGTGGTTTCTCAGTGGTGCCTCATTTCGAGGTTTCCAACCTTGAGACCTCCGATTAATGCACACACAAGGCACATGCAAGACTCATTTAGCTTTAAGAATCATTTTTCAATCATAAAATCACCTCCTTAAGCACATATTAGAACATATATACATACATATACACGCATCAAAGCGTGAACAAACACACACACATATCGAGCTTGCATGCAAGTGGATATACACAAATGCACACTCTAATACCTACTTACGGGAAAGGGTAGAAGAATGGGACCTATTATGTTTATCAAGAGATTTTGAGAAGGATTGGTGAGATTTATCAAAGGAACAAGTAGTATACCAAGAGAGAAAAGAGAGCCGAGAGAGAATAGCCGAGAGAGAGAGTGAGGAAGTGTTAGATATATTTAATAATGTCATGGCTAATGTGATTTATGTTTAGTTTTCAGATCTTACTTAAACAGGATAAATCAGTACTTACTAGAAGTCAGGACTTAAGGATATCAGTACTTATATTATCAGGAGATAATCATCAGAAGATGGATATCAGAACTTAAGTACTGAAGGACGTTCAGATAAGGAAGGCAGTTGGTTAAAGGAAAGAAGATCGAGACAAACATAAGAAGAGATATGCATGAAGATGGAATTCTATGAAGAATAGAATACTTGGAAGAAAAGATATCTGATTGATATATTTTAGGAAGCAGAATTATATTCCATATCAATTAGCGATTATCTTGTAACTGTGTAGTATATAAACACAAATATAGGGTTTACACTATAAGTGTTATGACAATCGAGAAGATTATTCATTTGTAACCCTAGCAGCTCTCGTGATATTTATTCATCACTGAGAGAGAACAGTTCCATACTGTAACAGAGTTTATTGTTTCAATAAAGTTTGTTTTTTGTTACTTGAGTTATTAAAGTTCGATTTGATTGTGCTATACACTGTATTCACCCCCCTCTACAGTGTGTGTGTGACCTAACAAGTGGTATCAGAGCCTATCTGTTAACACATAAACAGTTTAAGATCCAAACACAGTCATGTTTGAAGTAGAAACTCCAACTAAGCCCACCAATGCTCAAGAACCTCCAAAGACACAAATTCAAAGTCGATATGAGACTATTAGAGTTCCCATATTGAGACCATCTGAATATGCCATATGGAAGGTGAGGATGACCATGTTTCTGGAAGCTACAGATCCAGAATATCTTGATAGAATCAAGGAAGGACCTCACAAACAAGCCAAGCTCGCAGTTGCAGTTGCAGGTGAAGCAGCAAAGTCTGTACCAAAAGAGAAGAGTGATTACACTGCTGAAGATATTGCATCAATTGCTAAGGATGCTAAGGTACGACACTTACTGCATAGTGCTATTGATAATGTAATGTCAAACAGGGTAATAAACTGCAAGACTGCAAAGGAGATATGGGATGCCTTGAAAACAAGATGTCAGGGAACAGATACGATTAAGAAGAACAGGAAGACAATACTCACTCAAGAGTATGAACACTTTGACTCAAAGGCTAATGAGTCATTGACTGATTTATATGATAGATTTATCAAACTCTTGAATGATTTGTCACTGGTTAATAAGGAGTATGATCTTGAAGATTCAAACCTTAAATTCCTGTAAGCTCTTCCTGAATGCTGGGATTTGAAGGCAACAACAATAAGAGACAACTATAATCTTGATGAAACAACTCTTGATGAAATTTATGGAATGCTCAAGACTCATGAACTTGAGGTGGAACAAAGAAGCAAGAGGAAAGGAGGAAAGTCAAGGACAGTTGCTCTTAAGGCTGAAGAAGAATCCCCCAAGGAAGCTACCTCAAGGAAAGACAAGGGTAAAGCTCTCTTCACAAAGTCTGATACTGAGTCATCAAGTTCTGAAAGTGATGATGACTCAGAATCTGAAAGCTTGCCTGAGACGGATGATGATGAAGAGATGATGAAGCTGTGTGCTCTTATGGTGAAAGGAATCAAAAAGATTGCATACAGGAAGTTCAGGAAGGGAAAGAAGTTTTCCAGGAAAGGCACAAGTTCTGATAAGAAGAATTTCAGAAAATCTGAGAGAATAGGAGGAAAGTCTGACAGAGGAGATTACACAAATGTCAAATGCTACAACTGTGGTGAGAAAGGCCACATATCTCCTGATTGCAAGAAAGTGAAGAGTGACAAAGGCAAAACTCTTGTCACAAAGAAGAAAAGCTGGACAGACACCTCAGATTCTGAAAGTCAGGAGAATTATGCCTTGATGGCAAATGCTGATAAGGCAAGTGCTGAAAGCTTCAAACTACTTATGCCTTTCATACTGATGATATTAATGAGTTGAGAAGATATCTTAAAACCATGTTCATTAGTTATAGAGATCAAACTTTAACATGTGAAAGATTAACTTCTGAAAATCTTGCTTGCAAAAAGAGGAATGATTATTTAGAAAAAGAGTTAGTCATGTTCCATCAAACTCAGAAAGATAGAGATGATGCTTTCTATGTTAGGGATGAAGTACTTAAAATGAATGAATCTATAAAAGCTGAGTTAGAAAAGGAAAGAGAGATTATCAGGACTTGGACTAACTCTGGCAGAACAACTCAGAATTTGTTAAGTAGTGAAAACTGGAAAGAGGGCATAGGTTATGGAGAGGATAAGAATGATAAAGGAACTGTAGATATTAAGCCTGTAGTTGTTAAACAAAAGCCAAAGTTAAAACCTGTTAAGTTTGTAGTTGTAAAGTCTGATAATGAGAAATCAGAAGTTAAAAAGGAATTAACTTCTGACAAACTAAAACAGGAAAAGACAACTGAAGTAAACGTAGGCTTAATGACTAAGAAGTAGCTTAAGTATAAGCTGAAAGATGTTAAGAATTCAAACAAGGTAAAATCACCTAGGAAAAATAGGAATGGAAAGGAAGGTGTGAATAAAAGCAATGATTATAAGCCTGTTCCTGAAGCTCCTAGGAAAATGTGTCATAACTGTGGAAGTTCTAACCATCTGGCTTCTTTTTGCAGGAAGAATAAGAACATAAACTCCTTACCTTCAAAGTCAGAAGTTAAGAGTCAGTCTGTTAGATATAAGCCACAAAATCCTTGTTTTCATTGTGGTAGTTTATGGCATTCCATTTATACTTGTAAGGAATATCATAGTTTATACTATGATTATTATCAAATAAAACCTTCTTTAAAGAAAGTTACCATTGTTCCTTCCAGTGTAAGTTCTGATTCAAAGTCTGATAGTGTAAATTCTGATAAGAAAATTGTTAACATAAACTCTGATGCTAAATCTGCTGCCAATGTTAACAGACTTAATAAGGCCAAAGGATCCAAGCATGTCTGGGTCCTTAAAACTAATCATTAGTGGTCTTTGTGATTGCAGGGCAACAGGAAAAATATCCTAGTTCTGGACAGTGGATGTTCAGGACATATGACTGGAAATAAAGCCCTGCAATTAGACTTTATGGAGAAGGTTGGCCCAAGTGTTTCTTATGGAGATGGAAACATTGGAAAAACATTGGGATATGGCAATATCAATCTTGGGAATGTCATCATTAAGGAAGTAGCTCTGGTCTCAGGACTTAAACATAATCTACTGAGTATCAGTCAAATCTGTGACAGAGGTTATCATGTGGATTTCTTTGAAGAACACTGTGAAGTTGTAAGTAAATCTACAGGTAAAGTTATTCTGAAAGGATACAGGCGTGGTAACATCTATGAAGCCAAGCTTTCAACAAATACTGATGGTTCTGCAATCTGTCTGATGAGTACAACATCAATTGAAGAAAGCTGGAATTGGCACAAGAAACTCTCTCATTTAAATTTTAACAATATAAATGAATTGGTCAAGAAAGATCTTGTGAGAGGACTTCCAAAGTCAGTATTTGCTCCTGATGGCCTTTGTGATTCTTGTCAAAAGGCCAAATAAAGAAAATCTTCATTCAAGAGCAAGACTTAATCATCAATTCTTGAGCCTTATCACCTACTACATGTTGATCTATTTGGTCCAGTAAATGTCATGTCTATTGCAAAGAAAAAATATGCTATGTTCATAGTGGATGAGTTCACCAGATACACATGGGTGTATTTCTTGCACACAAAAAGTGAAACTGCATCTATCTTGATTGATCATGTCAGGCAACTGGATAAATTGGTCAAAGATTCTATGAAAATAATAAGGAGTAATAATGGTACTGAGTTCAAGAATTTGATAATGGAAGAGTTCTGCAAAAACTATGGAATCAAGCAGGAATTCTCTGCTCCTGGAACTCCACAGCAAAATGGAGTTGTTGAAAGGAAGAATAGAACTCTCATTGAAGCTGCACGTACAATGCTTGATAAAGCAAAGCTTCCAACCTATTTCTGGGCTGAAGCTGTGCAAACTGCTTGTTTTACTCAGAATGCAACACTCATTAACAAGCAAGGAAAGACACCATATGAGATGGTGAAGAAAAAGAAGCCAAATCTGAAGTATTTTCATGTATTTGGATGCAAGTGTTTTGTTCTTAAGACTCATCCTGAACAGCTATCCAAATTTGATCTAAAAGGTGATGAAGGAGTCTTTGTTGGATATCCACTTTCCATAAAAGCCTTCAGAGTCTATAACTTGAGAACAAGAGTGGTCATGGAATCTATCAATGTAACTTTTGATGATAAGAAGATTACTGGACTTGAAGATTTTATTGATCATGATCAGCTGAGATTTGAAAATGAAGACTCAAATTCTGATACTAAAAATCCTGACAATCTAAATCCTGATACTGCAAACTCTGATGGATTAAACTCTGATGTTATTGAAACTGTGATGACTACGCCAAAGGAAGATGCACTTATGCCGGGGGAGCATACTCAAGATATAACCACATT
Source organism: Apium graveolens (assembly GCF_009905375.1). Classification (NCBI taxonomy): domain Eukaryota; kingdom Viridiplantae; phylum Streptophyta; class Magnoliopsida; order Apiales; family Apiaceae; genus Apium; species Apium graveolens. Next base: position 233,791,777 of record NC_133649.1, on the reverse strand, counting down.
TCAAGAAGTATCAGAACATACATCTGGCTCTTCAAGTTCTGATTCATCATGTTCTAATAAGCCAAGTTCTGATAGTTTTGAAAATCTAAATTCTGAAGAATCCAATTCAGAAAGCATAGTTTCAGGGGGAGCATCAGAAAATGTTATTGCAGACAGCATGGATCATGGGGGAGAATCCAGTTCTAGAAAAAACCTTCCATCTGCAAGGAAGTGGACTAAATCACATACACCTGATTTGATAATTGGAAATCCTGATGCAGGTGTCAGAACTAGAACAGCTACTTCAAGTGATTGTCTTTACAATTTTTTTCTTTCTCAGACTGAACCAAAGAAAGTGGAAGAAGCTCTTCAAGATGCTGATTGGGTGCAAGCAATGCAGGAAGAGTTAAATGAATTTGAAAGAAACAAAGTCTGAACCCTAGTGCCAAGAACAAAGAACATATCTGTTGTTGGAACAAAGTGGGTATTCAGATATAAAACTGATAGTGATGGCATAATTACAAGGAATAAGGCAAGACTGGTTGCAAAAGGATATTCTCAACAGGAGGGAATTGATTATGATGAAACATTTGCACTAGTTGCTAGATTAGAAGCCATAAGAATATTTTTGGCTTATGTTGCTCACAAAAAGTTTATTGTCTTTCAAATGGATGTGAAAAGTGCTTTTCTCAATGGAGAATTGGAGGAAGAAGTATATGTTGAACAACCTCTAGGCTTTGTAGATTCCAAATATCCAGATTATGTCTACAGGCTTGATAAAGCACTTTATGGACTTAAGCAAGCTCCAAGAGTATGGTATGAGACTTTAGCTCAGTTTCTTCTGTAAAATGGATTTAACAGAGGAACAATAAACAAAACACTGTTCTACCTCAACCATGGAAAGGACTTACTTCTGGTCCAGATTTATGTTAATGATATCATTTTTGGTTCTACAAATGACAGACTTTACAAGAAGTTTGCCAAACTGATGCAGTCAAGATATCAAATGAGTATGATGGGGGAACTTAGCTATTTTCTGGGCCTTCAAGTCAAGCAGAATGAAGAAGGCACTTTTATTTGTCAAACTACGTACACCAGAAATTTGCTGAAGAAATTTGGATTGCAAAATTGTTCAAGTGCATCCACTCCCATGGCCACTGCAACAAAACTGGATAAGGATACTGGTAAATCAGTAGATATTACTGATTACAGAGGTATGATTGGCTCTCTACTCTATCTAACTGCTAGTAAACCTGATATCATGTATGCTACCTGTCTTTGTGCAAGATTTCAAGCAGATCCAAGAGAACCTCACTTAACAGCTGTGAAAAGAATTTTCAAGTATCTTAAGGGAACAGCTGATCTGGGATTGTGGTATCCCAGAGAATCAGATTTTAAACTAATAGGTTACTCAGATGTAGATTTTACAGGTTGCAAAATTGACAGGAAAAGCACAAGTGGAAGCTGCCAATTTCTTGGAGGCGGATTAGTTTCTTGGTTTAGCAAGAAACAAAAGTCAATTTCCACATCAACTGCAGAAGCAGAGTACATTGCTGTAGGAAGCTGTTGTGCACAGATTCTTTACATGAAGAATCCGTTACTGGATTATGGGTTAACATATTTCAAAATCCCTATTTTCTGTGATAATCAAAGTGATATTGCTATGACAGGTAATCCAGTTCAACACCCAATGACAAAGCACATCAGCATCAGGTACCACTTCATAAGGGAACATGTGGATGAAGGTACAGTGGAATTGCACTTTATTCCAACAGATCAACAACTAGCATATATCTTCACAAAACCACTGTGTGAAGCTACTTTTACAAGATTGGTAAATGAACTTGGAATGGTTTCAGGTTCTTTCTCTAAATCTGCTTAGTTTTGTTCTGATGCATCAGACTTTATGCTCAGTATTTACAGAAAATACTCTCTTTGTGTATTCTGTGCTTAATTGAAAATTGATTAAGTACTGACTGTTGTCTGATGTGACTTTTTAAACTCTGATAGTGATATGACTGTTTATGTAACTATTCAATCCTATGAGGATACCTATGCTAGATGCTGACCTAGTAGTCTTCAATACACTAGAGATCCCACGTTAGAAGTAATTATTTCTGTGGAAATCTATTGACACAAGCAAATTCTGATATTGAGCTTTGTTGAATTTACTTTGTCTATCTTATTACTAAGTTAAAAAATAGAATGATGCCTCTCTTCTGTTAAGTTCTGATGCTAGTAAATCTGTTGAATGTACTAAGTGCTGATAAACCTCACTTATCAAAAGAAAAATGGAAAAGAAAAAGAAATAAAAATCAGGTACTCCTTTGAGGTCTAGAGTAAAAATGTGGAAGGGACGACCCAAGTGCATTGCTGGTATTAAGTAATATGCATCAGAAAAGCAAAATATTTTCTTGGTGACTTTTCACACTCTATGATTACTGGAGAAATACTCTGATAATAGCATAAATTCTGATAAAGCAGTCGTGACTCACTTACACTGAGAAGCCACTGTAATCTGAAATTTAAAAAGATGCACAAAAATTAGCACAAAACAGTTGAGGTGGACTCAAGCATGAACTCATTAAATAGTAGGCTTCAGAATAATGATAGATTTTTAGTAAAGTTTTAGTTATGCCTTATTTCTAAGATGTACTGAAGTGAATCAGACTTTACTCTTTGTCTGATATTTAGCTTAATGTACACACTAAACACTCCATATGATTGATGAAAATTACTGTGGTGATCTATGTTATTTTAGATGAACAGTTTATGTGTCAGATTGTATAAATTCTGAGGACAAGTTCTGTTGAACGTTCTGATGATTAAATTCTGAAGAATCTATATCAGAATTTGTGTGAAGAATTACAAAGATAGGCATTCATTTTTTGAGTTAAGAAATCATGTTCTGATGTCTGTTAAGTTCTGATATAAGTCTAAGTTCTGATATTAAAATTCCGATCCTTTACTTGACTTATTTGTGGATAAAATCTAAAAACAGTCTCATTTTAAATCAGAATATGTTTGGGCGGAATATTAACAGTCAATATAATTAGGGATAGTGGTACACGTACATGCACAGTAATTTTTACTTATTTCTTGTGCGCATTAAACCCTGTTTTACCTTTCCAATGACTGTTTTTCTTCTTTCAAGTCTAGAGAGACGAGGTAGAATTATTTCTACCTGTCAACATTAAATTTCCTTGCGTCTCCTGGCATTCTCTTGCCTATATAAACCAACACTTCACATCAGCCTATACATCAATTCTTTTCTCACATACTCACTCTCCTTTCCTTCATACCAACAAAACCATGGTCAACTACAACATGTTCTTGAACTATGAGACCTTCAACATGGAGCTGAGCTGTGAGGCATGGCAGCAGGAATGCCACGTGACTGTCATTCCTGATGAGATTTGGGACTCGGTTCCCCAGGAGGTTCTCACCCACCTCCTGTTCTTTTACATGGACTACCATCGCCATCTGGAGCGATTGGAGGAAGAAAGGCCGGAAGCTCTCCGCCAGCAAGAGCGAATCATCATACTCGCTATTCTTTTTGTAGAGAGTAGGAAGAAGAAATAACTTATTTTCTTCTTCCTGTTTTTCTTCATCGTTAGCCTTGCCCTGCTTCTTGAGCTAGGACTAAGGCTGTTGATGTTAGATTTAGAAGCTTAGGACAATCTTGTAATGCTCTGATGTAATTTAAATTTCATGAATGTATTCTCTTAATATATGAATGGAATTTCTACTTTTTGCAAGTTTTAGTCTCTGAGATGTTTGTAATTTAAATGCACTAATAAATCCTAATATATCTATATTCTGATGACCATTTCATTTTTGATTTAAATTAAGTTTTGATCTTAAAATATCAGTACTTGTTTATTTGATTTATTTTGGTCATTCTCACACTCGAATTTTTTTTCAGAATATTGGTGTTGTAGTACAAATAATTGAATAAGTGGGAACAATTTAAATTTTGAATTTCCATCTGCAAAGAATCTTGCTGAGCACTTGACAAAAGCTAATGAGATGTTAATTACTGATGATTTCAAAATACAGCTTCGAGTCACTGCATTGAGTACTAAACATCTGCAAGGTCTCCATTCAACTTACTCATGCAGAGTTACATAAAATTCAGGATGAATTAATCAAGCAAGAACAAGTTCAGAAAATTGACAAGAAAAAATTCTTCCAACCTACCTTTGACAGGGTTGCTTATATTGAGAAGACCCAAGAGAAACAACAATCTCAGATTGATGATATTTTGAAAAATCAAGCTTCTTAGCAATCTCAACTTGATAAAATCCAAGCCTCAGTGGAATTGCTTGTCTCTCTTCTCTTACCTGCTGATGCCAAAAAGGGGGAGAAAGTAATTAAGTCCAAATACAAAACTGAAAAAACACTAAAGGGGAAGGATGATGAAAAAGATGACTAGGGAAACTCTGGAATGGGTGGAGGTCATAGTCAAGGTAGAGGTTTCTCATCAAGAAAAGCTGAAATCACAAGTCACAGGACAAGTTCTGATGCTGAAAAAAGAATTACTTCTGCTACTGGTAAAATGATAAGTTCTGATGAACTTTTAGATCTTGATGAAGAAATGTCAAGACAGTTATTTCTTAAGGAAAATCCAGGAATGGACTTGGAGAGTCTAATGGAAGAAGAAGCTAGACTTAAATTAGATAAAGTTAAATCTAAATCTGAAGCTTCTGGTAAAAAGAAACTTCCAAAACTCAAAGGCATTATGATAAAAGAAAGGACAAATTCTGAAGCAACCAAAGCTAAATTACAACTGCAGATAGATCCAAGATCCAAGGGCAAAGAGAAAGTTGGTGAACCTATCAAGGTTTATGTGCCTCCTGTGAATGAAGAAATTACTGATGAAGATGCTGATCTTGCTCTGGCTTCAAGAAAATTTTGTAAGACAACCTCTGACATGGCTCAAGTTGTTCAGGGTCAAGAGATAGTTAGTTCTGATATCTCAAAGAAGCAAGTAACCTCTAACATAGCTCAAGTTAACTTGATATTAGAAGATATATCAAAGGAAACCTCTGACATTGCTCATGTTAAACCTACAAAGATACTCCTACCAGGATTCACTAAAGCCAAACAGACTCAACCTTTGAAGACTGCTGCAAGTGGTTTTGAAGCAAGAGTGGTTACTGGAAAGGAAGTAAGAGATAAAACTGGATTGGGAAGTGCTGATGAAAGAAGAAACAGAACACAACCAATGATCCAACTTCCTTAAGTGAACCAGGTATTAGAGCAACTCCTGAGAGATTGAATCAACTAGAATCTGTACAAATGGTTTACCATACCTACTTGAAAGAACACATCTTGTTGTACTTCATGACAGATGGTAGGGTTTATCATATAAGGGAAAATGCCATTTCACTGAAGTATTTTGAAGAGCTGGAACTTGTATTATTCTTACTTCAAGTGAATGACAAAATAATAGACAGTGCTGCAAACTTTTTGAAGAGTCAAATTCAGAAACAGAAAAAGCTTTATTCTATTAAGTCTGACAGCTCATATCTTCCAAAGTACAGAGATCACAAGGGTGATATTGTTGAAATGAAGTCCAATTCTGCTAAGATTATAACTACCTTTCTGGGTTACAGGGCTGTGGAATTCAATCTTGAGTCTGACAAGGCATATTTGATCAGACTGGATCAGGACATAAGAAAAGCTAGAATTAATGATCTCAGGGCTGCAATCTTTCAGAGTTTATTATTTCAATAAAGTTGGTTTTCTGTTACTTGAGTTATTAAAGTTCGATTTGATTGTGCTATACACTATATTCACCCCCTCTACAGTGTGTGTGTGACCTAACAGGAAGAAAGAGAGAAAAGAGAGAATGGTGTGCACGGGAGAAAGAAAGAAAAGGAAGGGGGAGGATGAGTTTATAAATAATAAGGACAAGCGCAATTTAGTACTTCTCTAATTCCCTTTTTAAATTAATTTTCCTTTCTCTTTTTACTCCCATAGAATATTGCTGGAATAATAAATATATCTCTCTCAGAAAGTTGACAATTTTAAAACATAGATTTCGAAATTAGCTTTCCAACGATTACTCATAATAAGATTTTGAGCGTACGGTTGATTTTATATGATTTTCGCAAGTTCGCTTTAATAATAACATTTTTCAACATAAAAATCAATTTAAAAGGCAATGACCACCAAAAAAATCTGTTCATCATTTTTAGAAAGTCTCTAGGACTATTTCGAAGATAACAGAACAATTATCATGCATTTATCTTACTCTGATAATTTTATAAAAATGCGCGAAGGTTAAATAAACCTTTATTTAAATCAAGTAATTCCCTTAAATCCATAAAAATGTCAACAGATCACGTAATCATGCATACAGAAAAGTAAGCACACATAAGAACACATCTCTACTCATGTCTGATCATAGAAATTTATCCTTCTTTAATAGTATTCCTTTTTACGCGTTACGGGTTCTGTTCTACCTGACGGCCCAACAAAACAGCTTATCTCTTAAGCTGACTCTTTAAATTGGAACGCTTCTATTTACGCTCCTAGATTCTAATATACAGTAAAGACAATTAATCAACACTTAATCACAAGTATAATCACTTCACATAACTCTCACTTTATTCACTTAATTATATCGCAAAATTTTCAGTCGTCACAATTTCCATCTAATATGCAATCAGTAGTATCCCAAGATTACAAGTTAGACTTGAAAAATTAATTTCATCAAGTGATTTAGTAACTGTTTCTACAAGTAAGTCTTTGACTAAAAGACATACTCTCAAAAGAAAAGATACCTGGTGTGAAGGTGCATTGTCATAGAGCGTTCCTCAGAGTTGTTGGAGTTGAAGTTGTCTTTTATCATAACAAGAAATTAATCTTCTTCCACGAAGTTGACAGCTACTTAAGATGCTTCTCATATCACTAAAATTGATATCTTCCAAAGATGCTTCTCTTGTCTTTCTTACAACCTGCGTAATCTCTGTCTATATAGCCAAACATGTTAAGCAAAATGTTTTTAGGGTACAATACTCTAAGTGTTGGTAGTCCCTTAAGATGTCCAAAAATCTTGTTAATAGCTATAAGATTGGATTCTCTAGGATCCACTTAGAACCTTGCACATTGGTATCTTGAGAACATTACATGTTGTCTATTTGTATTTGAGAAAAGAATGAACTTGTCATACCTCTATAGCTTGTCATTAGACCTGAGTTGCACTGATCAAGCTTTAGTGGTTTCATCATTCTTTTGGTTTACTTGTGCTCCTAAAAGAAATATTCTTTTGGATTTCTTCCAGTAATTCTAAATAGAATTACAACCTTTCCAACATGCTCTTCCATACCTACTCTACAATTACTTAGCAAATAACTTGCACAACTTTTCGTTAGTATATCAACATATAATATTATCATTATGTCACTACACATATATAACATTATGTCCGTGCCTAGTGATAAATAGAGATATTAATATGATGACTCTACTAGTTCATATTTAACTACAACTTCAGTTAGAGTACCATACCATGTCCTTGACAATTTTTTCAGTAAGATACTAGTTTATACAAACCTGAAGTCAGCTTGTGAAGAAAAGATATATAGAGTCTAATTGATCTGAAACTACAAAGTCCATGAACTGTTGAACATTGACTTCCTCTTTTGACTCACTAACCAGGAATGCACTTGTTCACATTCACCAGATAGATATTGAAGTTTGAATGTGCATCAGGAGCCTGATATGTCGTAATATCCTCAAGTCTCGTCACTGGTGCTTTCTGCTAGATACTGCTTCCTAATAATAACCTGGCATCCATTTTGGCCTTGTCCCTCGTAATAAAGCCATCATCATCCAGTTTTGACTTCTGGTTATCCTTGTACCAGTTATAATATTGTCATTTGTTTTGGATACTAGCTTCCCTACAATCTACTTTCTGATTGATTGAGTTCATCTTTCTTTTCAATCACCCAATCAATCCGGATCTATCAGAGCTCCTGCAATTTTCCTAGTTTCTTCTTTAGATAAAATACTAGAGAAATAATCATTCATATTTAGTAGCCCTGCAAATCATTACCCCACCATCTGGATCACTTAAGAACTAGACTATGGGAATAATATTGACATCAAATACTTTGTCTCAGCGGATATGGTCTTGTTGTGTTCTCTTGATTTTTAATGTGGTGTTATGTCTGATTAGTTGATCCTTATTTTGCTCCAACTAAGTTGTTGTTGGGATATCCTGAAAATCCTTATCCATGTTGACTGGCTTCATTAAAGTAATGAGTTGTGTATTACACTGCCATTCCATTGCTTGGATATAAATCATTTACCATTAATTTCTCCTGTAACTGCTTGGAGCATGATGTTTTTGAACTATGCAATTTGACTTTCAATCATCCTCTATTAATTAACCATAAACGCCTTGTAGTTTGCAGACTCCTCTAAGTAGCCATGAAAAATATCCTTATGATTCTTAGCTGCAAATTCCAAGATCTTCAAACAAATGAAAACTTTTCATTGTTTGCTTTTGCAGAATATTCTCTTCCAAACATTTAAAGTTTTTTAATGTTCGCTTCTGATGGCCATTAACTCATTAGTGGTCTTCATGTATACATCATGATCAAGGTCTGATCTTACTTGTAGCAAATTGTGTTAACTGCTCCAGCCCTTTCGTATTTAGAAAGCCTTGATTTGCTTGATATTTTTCTTATTCCTTTAATAATCAAGTTCCGGTTCTTTGTTTGTACCACTTAATTCTGACACAGAGCTCCCAATGCTGAATATGTCTCAAAATATTCTTGTTATTATAGATATTAATCAGAACTGCTTCCTGAATTCAGTCCCATTATCTGACCACAAGATCATTTCTGTTACAGTTTCTTCCAGCTGGATCTTCTTTGATATGATCAGTCACCATCTGTGACGTCTTGTCTTTAGAATGCACGAGCAACAACTTTGTTTATTAAGAGTAGTCATCCACCATCACTAGAGTATTTCTTTACTTCGATGTAGACATGACATTTACAGGTCCGTAGAAATTCACTCAGTTATCTGAAACGGCTCAGTAATGTTAACCATATCTTTACTTCTGTGTGATGTTGCCTTTGACTTCTCCTTTTGACATGCCTCACATATTTCATCCTTCTGGATTCTAGATGAAGCAGTCCTCTCACTAAACCCTTTTTACATAAGAGTTCCTTGTGTTGATGTTCAAATGTGAGAGCTTCTATTGACATAACTAAACTTTTGTTAGATGAAGCTTTACAGTAGTAACCATTGACTTCACATTTTCCCGAGATTTCATTTTAGCTACGAGCACATTATTTCCTTACTCTAAGAAGAGCAAGCTACTCAACCTTAATGCTTGAGATGAAACACTAATCCCTCATTGAACTGACATTTTGTCCTTTGATGCAGAACTGTTTGATAAGAAGATTTGTGCCTTGATTCTCCAGCAAGAAAGATGCTTCCAATTTGGTTTAAATATCAAAGTGGTCACTCAATTGAAGGTTATGTATCAGTTTAATCATCAAACTTAATGGGTTATCATTTGGATCATTAAAGTCACAATAAATATCAAACATATACCTCAAAAAATATGCTCGAGAATTAAAATTTATTTTATGAAATTGTAAACATTTTTCTTAAATCTTATTACAACCAAATGAAAAGTTATTAATTCATATTATTATACATGATATTGTGAGATTATTAAAAATTTATCAACTAAGTATTTTTATTTAAATAAATAAAATGACTACAAAATTAAAAATAAATAGTAGATAAATTTTTAAAAATCTTACTATATTGTATAAAATAATAGAATTCGTACATTTTTATTTGGCTGTAATAGGATTCAAGAAAAATATATAGAACTCCATAAAATAATTTTTATTTATCGAGCACATATTTTGAGGCATCAGTTTAATATTTATTATGACTTTAATGATTCAAATGATACGCTGTTAAGTTTGATGATTAAACTGATATATAGCATTCAGTTGAGTGATCACTTTGATATTTAACCGCTTCCAATTATTATTAGTACAACCAATTGTGACGGCCTCAAACCCCGGGGTCAGGAGTTGACGTCACTTATAACAATGATAACAATCATACTACAAGCCAAATCATTAATAATACATAACTATGACTCCTTTACCAAGACCTTTACCAGGTCTAAGTATGATTTAGGTCATAACTATTACAAGACTAACTTACAACAAACCATCATGACGCAGCTAACTTAACACAGCAACTGAACAGACCATCATTGGTCCAACACAACTACCTCAGAGGAGCTTGACACAGAAGGAACTGGAACTCTGCCCCGATTACCATGGAAGAATCTCATAGGCATCTACCATAAATATATAAAACATTCTGCAAGGGTGAGCAATCAATTGCTCAGCAGTACCACTATATGAATAACAAGTAAGCAATTTATGGTAAAACAGTGATAGGAACATAGATTACAGCTCATTTACAAAAACATGGTAAACATTCATAAACTGGATATTCAAAACTAGCATGCTTTCAACAAAACAAATGTAGTAGTGTGTTGTGTGCAAATACCAGAGTTTAATTCTAGCATGCCATTTTCATTTCCAAATCCACTGTATAAACCACTTGTTCCATTACGGGAACCACAAAGCCAAATTAGATATGTACGGATATGTGAAGACAACTGATCAGGCTATCAACACTAGAACACTCCAACCGCCATCCCATATACCTGTTCTGGAACTCAGAGACTAGCTAGGTCTCTGACCTGCTGGACTAATCGGTTATAATTTGCGCGCAACTGAATTAATCTCTTACGCCACCTCAATAGGCCCCATGGCCCCAATATATCCCATATCTGATCGTTTTATCCAGTTTTCAAAAATCAATTGTACCTATCTCATTTTAAAATCATTCATTTTAACAGCACACATAAAAACTGGTTCACAATCATTTTCATTTGAGATAGGTACCTTTCAAAGTTACTTTTCCCCAAAACAGATTTAAAACAATGATTTAGAAATACAAGGGATACGTAACATAAAACGTTTATGTTCCATGATGAGATTAAAATATTAGCTATTCATATATAATGAACCATAAAATAATGGTCAGATGTACTTGCCTTGCAGAGCTTTACAACTATCACTGAGTGATTTTGGATCGATTCGAATGTTCGGGCATTATCATCTAATTAGTAGACTATCCTGGATCCGACTTCAACGCTCAGGTCCTTCGATTGGAACCTCGTTGCGCTTGCCGACTGATCACTAGGTTATCTTTTGTTCGATATCAATTATTGAGTCCTTCGACTAGAACCTACAGGAGTCGAAATACTCTATGTTAGACGTCTAGGTATGCTTGACATATCCTCGCTAACAAACCTACCCATACGATATCAAATCCCTGACTCGTAATTATACATATTACAATATCACACGCAACAATTAGGGTTCACATTATCAAAAATTGGTTTGGTGTTCATTTTTAGAAAATACATATACTCGTCATTTTACGACATTAGGGTTATTGGTTTTGGTAAAATATTTCACCACAACATACAATCAGGTTTCGCATTCACAACTTGGTTCAATATCCTTTTCCGATAATTATATACAGCTGTCGATTTAGAAGATAAGGTTGACGAATCTTTACAATACATTTATCACAACACGCAAGCACTCTTGTAAAATAGTCATATTTATAATTATATAGTTATGTACATTCGACTGACATTTCCGATTTACAGGATATGTTTCCAAATTTTTGGAATTATTTTCCCGAAAATCGGGTAGCGTTTCCTTTGTTTATTGGACTACTCGTCGAACAAAAATCGACGTCTCAATCAACAACCAATCCAACAATCCATCCAATCAACTCAAATTCATAACCCAATCATAAATAAATAGACATTTCAAATCTCAATACAATCTTTAAATACCGGATAAATATTTCTCATTTTGGAATTAATTCTACGAACTAAATTAATATTATAAAATTTTAGGACTCAGAAGGATCATCATAGTCCACCGTCAACTCATCGAAAATCATTGTTGACGTCGGCAAAATTCGTCGGTTCCCGATTATTTCGGGTGTCCGCTACGAATTTTATAGATTAAATAAAATTCCACCTATACGAAATTATTTATTTCATGAAATTTTTAGTCAAATAATTCTTGTAGAATTTTATATAAAAGAATATCAAACCAATCGGACAAAACCACATGAACATAACTATGCATGCGCTGCACAGCTGGGTCGCCTCGCCGGAAAATATCGGCGGCAACCAAAAGAAACAGGCGGCAATCAGGAGCAACAACAATCAGTAACTAAGCAACCTCAACAAACAACTCAACTGTGATATACACACGCATATGCATGTGTATACACATGATCAAATACCAAAGCTGAACCCATATTATAAGGACGAAGCAAAGTATAACCGGAGATAGAAAAAAAACAACCAAAAAAATACGACAGCAACTCACCTGAATCCGGGAGCATAAATGGAAAGAAAAGGGGGAGAAGACAAGGTTACAGGAGAAGAAAACTGACCATGGGAGGGGTTTTGTGCGTTTGGGTGTTTTTGTTTATTTTGTTTATTATTATTATTATTTGTGAAGCTGCCACGTTTCAAAACAATTGATTCTCAGCAATTTAGTTAGCCTGCATGGGTTACACGTGCCCTGGTTCGCTTTTATACAAATTCTGATTCATTTCTCGGGTAGTTTAAGGAATCAACTATATTTTAAAATTTATCGAAAAATTAATATTTTAATACCAAAAATCTCTAAATATTCAAAAGTTCATAAAATAAAATTTTCATAATTTTTAGAGTATTTTTGAAACGCAACTCGTACTCGCATTTCACAATTAACGAATCGAGCTGCACTTAAAACAAATTCAGAAAATTACAAAAATAGTTTTAAAATGTTATAAATATCCCGAATTAATAAAAATGTAAATTTCTTAATTTTTAAAAAAAATTGAAAATAAATTTATACCCACTTTTAGCAATTAAAGGAATCGACGCGAGGGTAAAATAAATCCCAAAAATTTCCAAAATAATTTTAAAATTCTCAGGAATATTTCAAACTTAAATAAATATGAGTTTCATAATTTTTGAAGAATTATTGAACTAAATACATATTTTACAGATAAATGCAATCAGAAAACCATACATGGCTAAATAATTGATGAAATATAGATTTATAAATTTTATAAAATCCCAAAAATAATTATTGAAATTATAAAATCATAAAAATAATTTTAGGGACAATCCAAATATTTATGCAAATAATTTTGTATTAAATCCACTTTTAAAAGTGAAAATAATTCAGTATACTCAATAATTAATTACGCGAAGAACCTGATATACCATAAATCACACATAGATATTAATAAAACAACACATAGCTGATAGAAGGTATACATATTTTATTTATTTAATAATTCCATAATTACACTTTTAAATAATACGAAAATACGCGAGTCGTTATATCCTTCCCCCTTAAAAGATTCTGTCCTCAGAATCTGATTTAACCAAACAAGTGAGGATATTTGTCAAGCATATCTGACTCTAACTCCCAGGTGGACTCTTCCACTCGGGAATTTCTCCAAATCATATTTACTATAGGAATAGACTTATTCCTGAGGTCTCGCTTTCTATGATCTAGGACTAGATTGGGTCATACACCCTGATTTAATTAAATAATGAATATTTTACTTTGACACAAAGACCCAAAACATACTAGGAGTATGCTGCCGCTATGGCAACAACGCTAGCTCATTGACGACGTTACTTACTTTTCTCAATACCTCACACGATCCGAAATTCCTAGGGCTTAGCTTACTTTTATGCTCAAATCTTACTATTCCTTTTCAAGGCGAAACTTCAAACAATGTTAATGTTCCAACTTTTATCTCTATATCCTTCCGACACGAATCTGCATTCGCCCTTTGTATATCATGAGTTAATTTTAACCTTTCCCAAATCAATATTCCGTATTAATAATCTTGTAAACTAGTTCAAGGCCTAACAATTCCCTTATCTTTTCAATCAACTTGGACTAAAAATGAATTTCGTACAGAGGCTTCTTTTCACCTTCGATTGTTCAAATTCAACTCTCACTCTTTCCAATTCTTTTTGCTAACTTTTCAGGGGCCTTAATTACATATCTTCTACTACACTAGCTTTGTTTGAGTGGTCGTTAATAGGGTAACCATAATCTTTTGGTAACCTCAACCAAAATTCATACCTTGAAATCTTAATATACAATCGCTCTCTGTTCAACCTTCATAGGAAAATCCTTGGGCGTTCTATATGGATTCTCTAGATTCTAAATAGCTGAGGATGTTATCAATAAATATAATTACACTTATACAAGTACTCCTTATACACTTTGTTTAATAAACGTTCAAATATGACTAGTGTATTTGTTAATCCGAGTAATATCATCAGAACTCATAATGTCCATACCTCACTCTAAACACAGTCTTTAGTATGACCTCATGCTTACCTTTAACTAACAATATCCTGATTTTAGGTCTTCCTCCAAGAATCAACACATTCTTTTAATTGAATCATATAGATAATCAATTCTATGCAGGGATCACTTATTTCTTTTCAGCAACTTTTCCAACTTCTGATAACCAGCACGTAACGTCATACATCCATTCTTCTTTTCTATAAACCACATCAGTGCACAACACAGAATACATCTTGTCTCATTATTCTTTAATATCACAATCCTGAAGTTTCCTTAATTGATTACTTGAGTCCTATTGGGTCATACAATATGGGCTTTTGACACCGACCCGACTCTGCACAGTAACCAATGAGAGATCCTACCTCATACTCCGAGGTAATCCTGGTAAGTCATCCGGTAAAACCTTTAGGACTTCACCCGCTATCTACATCTCTTCCACTTTTCTTGATATCCACGACGTGCGCTAGTTATGCTTTACACTCTTGCTTATGCCCTCAGATACTCATCCTAATATTAAGTCCCGTAAATATTACTATTTGCCTCTTCTGGTAATCAATCATTACCTTGGTTCCTTATCAGGGTCTTGAGCAGCTGACCTTTTTAATCATATTACAAGTCTTAGCCTTGGATGTACTGGATGTCAGACCTTTTGATGCACTACCTCACATGCTATCTCGGGAAGCAATTCTACAGTTCTTGGCCACATGCCCTACCTTACCACAATTATAACAAGTGACTCCTGGATTTTCCACTTTACACTCCGACGCATAATGTCCTTTCTGTTCACACCTGAAACATTCAGTATTTGCTTTACACACTCCACTATGCCTTTTACCATATTGTTTGCATTCCGATATAGGAGACTTGACCAATTTGGCTTGGTTAGAGGCTGACTGAGGTGTTATTAGGCTTATTAAAGAAATGCTTTGTCCTTTGAATTCTTTATTCTTATCCCTTCTAAACTTTTCCTGAGACTTCTGGCTAAATCCTTCTTGACCTGATGCTCCTTCCACATCATATATCTTTCGTTTCTTATCTTCTTTTTCTCTAGCGGCTAGCTTCTAATCAAATTCAATTACTAAGGCAGCCTGAACTATGAAATGACACGTCTTGAGTTGCAGTGCCACAACTCCGCTGTGAATTTCAGGCTTCAACCCTTGTTGGAACCTCCTTGCCTTCTGAGCTTCACAACATACATAATCTGGTACAAACCTAGCCAACTCTGTGAACTTAGCCTCATACACAACTACACTTCTACCGCCTTGTTTCAATTCTAGAAAACCAATCTCCATTTTACTCTGCACACAATCTGGGAAATACTTTTCCAAAAATAACTCGGTAAATCTAGCCCATGGAACATGGCTTTCTCCTTCTAACGCTCTAGTTGACTCCCACTAGTAATTCGCTTCATTTTTCAAGAAATAGCTTGCATAATCGGTCTTAAGATTATCACTTACTTGAACGATGTTGGAAGCTTTCTCCATTTCTTTTAACCATACTCCAGCAGCCACTGGATTAGGTTCACCTTTATACTCAGGAGGTTTAGCACTCTGGAAAGATTTGAAATTGACACTTTGGTTCACTCCTTGCTGTTGCTGCTGTAACAGTACTTGCTGTTGCTGAACCTGTTGGATTAACTGTTGTTGTTGTTGTTGTTGCTGCTGGTGTAACAAATCTAGAATTTCATTTATACCTGGACCCAAAGAAACACTACTACTATTCTCTTTAGACTGGGTAGCTTTCTTGGGTGGCATCTTCCTGTATCAAGAAAATGCTGCCCAATCATAGTACCCATGTCTTTAATATCAGGTCCAATTATAAAAGGAATCTAGATTAGCAGCACTAGCAACAATGACAGTAGCCGAATCAACAACAGTACAGGAAAAGTAAAGTATAAAGAAACTAAACACCGTAGCATGGCTCCTTAATAAAACAACAACTGACTAATTTCTCGTCACTACTCAATTACCACATCAGCACTAATTTGGTATACTACAATAGTTGGTTGGCCATATCAACCACCAATTACATAGAATAACTGGTAAATCAGGTCAACTTAAGGAACGCCAGGACTCTTCTAGGCACTATAGTCCAAATTTCAACCAACCATTCCTCTAAGGATGATTTCTTATCACCCACAAGTAATTTACCAACCACTGAATTACTTTTCCCGAGGCTATAACTCCACCAATAAATTTTGAACCTTCGCTGCTACCCTTATTCTTAAATAACATCCTGATATAGGACTTTCGTTCTTCTTGACAGTCAACTCTTATTTGCTTTCAATAACTAGGGCAGTCTGATTGCAGAGGTCTCTGAAGAAATTTATTATCATGGAATACCAAATGAAATTTCAAAATCAAGGAAATTGAATGAGAAGTAACAGTGAAGAAGATGTAGGTATGACTGAGAGCAACCATACAAGTACATAAGATGGCCAGTCTTAGTACCGCATAGTTCACAACACATAACTCGGCGGCGTCCCACCAGACCCTTTGTCACACAGACAAATAGTCAAATCATATGCATTATTTGCCCCAATCAACCGAAAGAATCACTGAGGAAAGAAACGATGTTTATGTAGAAAATTCACAAATAGGAAGAGAAGACTCTGATTTGTAATGAGATCAATAGGACCCTAGGTTGCTTACTTCACGTTTTTAATTTTCTCACAGGAAAATAAGCAACTTATGGGATAGTAAACATTATTCTGGCAGCAAAATACGTCTCAAGGAGGAAGTATAAGGGTTCAAGATATAAACCACAGTACTGCTCCACATTCACTATAAGACTTGGCTGCTATAGAAGCCACCAACTACCATCATACTATCTAAACTTACCGAGGTCACACACTCAGTCCAACGACATTCCTTGACATAGAAAATGTGATATTTAGAAATAAAGTTGGCGTCTCTTCAGCTGACACATCAAGGGCCCGCTCAAACACTGAATCCTCGCAATCAGACTCGTTTTCTCGATGGGAAAACTAGAAATCTCTACCGGACATTACTAATAATACATATATGAAGGAAACGTACTCTAGGTTAGGGCAGTTCCATCCAATCCTCAATAAACGTCAGGGTTACGCCTCTGGAACCCTTGACTGAACTCATAAACTCGCTCCTCTAATTGAGTTGCTGAATCACATCTATATATAAACCTTCCTACACTCTTCTGACTCTGCTCCTAACCTAAATCAGGGAGTTAAACCTGTAGCTCTGATACCAACTGTGACGGCCTCTACCCCGAAGTCAAGAGTTGACGTCACTAATAACAATGATAACAATCATACTACAAGCCAAATCATTAATAATACATAACTACGACCCCTTTACCAAGACCTTTACCAGGTTTATGTATGATTTAGGTCACAACTATTACAAGACTAACTTACAATAAACGATCCTGACGCAACTAACTTAACACAACAACTCAATAGACCATCCTTGGTCCAATACAACTACCTCAGAAGAGCTTGACACTGAAGAAACTGGAACTCTGCCCCGATTACCATGGAAGAATCTCATAGGCATCTGCAATAAATATATAAAACATTTTGCAAGGGTGAGCAATCAATTACTCAGCAGTACCACTATATGAATAACAATTAAGCAATTTATGATAAAACAGTGATAGGAACAGAGATTATAGCTCATTTACAAAAACATGGAAAACATTCATAAACTGGATATTCAAAACTAGCATGCTTTCAACAAAATAAACGTAGTAGTGTGCTGTGTACAAATACCAGAGTTTAATTCTAGCATGCCATTTTCATTTCCCAATCCACTGTATAAACCACTTGTTCCATTACGGGAACCACAAAGCCAAATCAGATAGGTACGGATATGTGAAGACACCTAATCAGGCTATCAACACCAGACGGCTCCAACCGCCATCCCATATACCTGTTCCGGAACTCAGAGACTAGCTAGGTCTCTGACCTGCTGGACTAATTGGTTATAATTTACGCGCAACCGAATTAGCCTCTTACGTCACCTCAATAGGCCCCCTGGCCCCAATGTATCCCATATCTGATCGTTTTATCCAGTTTTCAAAAATCACTTGTACCTATCTTATTTTAAAATCATTCGTTTTAACAACACATAAAAAAACTAGTTCACAATTATTTTCATTCGAGATAGGTACCTTTCGAAGTTACTTTTCCCCAAAACAGATTTAAAATAATGATTTAGAACTACACGGGATACATAACTTAAAACGTTTATGTTCCATGATGAGATTAAAACATTAGCTATTCACATATACTGAACCATAAAATAATGGTCAGGGGTACTTGCCTTGCAGAGCTTTACAACTATCACTGACTGATTTTGGATCGACTCGAATGTTCGGCCTTTATCACCTAATTAGTAGACTATCCTGGATCCGACTTCAACGCTCAGGTCCTTCGCTTGGAACCTCGTTGCGCTTGCCGACTGATGACTAGGTTATCTTTAGTTCGATATCAATTCTTGAGTCCTTCGACTAGAACCTACAGGAGTTGAAATACTCTATGTTAGACGTCTAGGTATGCTTGACATATCCTCGCTAACAAACCTACCCATACGATATCAAATCCCGACTCGTAATCATATATATTATAATATCACACGCAACAATTAGGGTTCACATTCTCGAAAATCGGTTTGGTGTTCATTTTTAGAAAATACATATACTCGTCATTTTACGACATTAGGGTTATTGGTTTTGGTAAAATATTTTACCACAACATACAATCAGGTTTCACATTCATAACTTGTTTCAATATCCTTTTCCGATAATTATATACAACTGTCTATTCAGAAGATAAGGTTGACGAATCTTTACAATACATTTATCACAACACATAAGCACTATTGTAAAATAGTTATGTTTAAAATTATATAGTTATGTACATTCGACTGACATTTCCGATTTACAAGATACGTTCCCAAATTTTTGGAATTATTTTCCCTGAAAATCGGGCAGCATTTCATTTGTTTATTGTACTACCCGTCAAACAAAAATCAACGTCTCAATCAACAACCAATCCAACAATCAATCCAATCAACTCAAATTCATAACCCAATCATATATAAATACACATTTGAAATCTCAATACAATCTTTAAATACCGAATAAATATTTCTCATTTTGGAATTAACTCTACGAACTAAATTAATATTATAAAATTTTAGGACTCAGAAGGATCATCACAGTCCACCAGTCAACTCATCAAAAATCATTGTTGATGGCGGCAAAATTCGTCGGTGCCCGATTATTTCGGGTGTCCGCTATGAATTTTACCGATTAAATAAAATTCCACCTACCCGAAATTACTTATTTCATGAAATTTTTAGTCAAATAATTCTTGCAGAATTTTATATAAAAGCATATCAAACCAATCGGACAAAACCACAGGAACAGAACTATTCACGCGCCACACAGCTGGGTCGCCTACAATAATCAGTAACTAAGCAACCTCAACAAACAACCTCACCGTGATATACACACGCATATGCGTGTGTATACATACAATCAAATACCAAAGCTGAACCCAGATTACAAGACTGAAGCAAAGCATAACCGGAGATATAAAAGAAATAACCGGAAAAATACGACAGCAACTCACCTGAATCCGGGAGCAGAAATGGAAAGAAAAGGGGGAGAAGACAAGGTTACAGGGGAAGAAAACTGCACAGGGGAGGGGTTTTGTGCGTATGGGTGTGTTTTTTTTGTTTTATTATTATTATTATTTGTGAAGCTGCCACAGTTTCAAAATAATTGATACTCAGCAGTTTAGTTAGCCTGCATTGGTTACACTGTGTCCTGGCTCGCTTTTATACAAATTCTGATTCGTTTCTCGGGTAATTTAACGAATTAACTATATTTTAAATTTTATCAAAAATTGATATTTTAATACAAAAAAACCTCAAAATATTCAAAAGTTCATAAAATAAAATTTTCATAATTTTTAGAGCATTTTGAAACTTAACTCGTACCCATATTTCATAATAAACGAACCGAGATGCACTTAAAACAAATTCATAAAATCACAAAAATAGTTTTAAAATTTTATAAATATCCTGAAGTTAATAAAAACATAAATTTTGTATTTTTAAAAAAAATTCTGAAATGTAATTTATACCCGCTTTTAGCAATTAAATGAATCGACGCGCGAGTGAAATAAATCCCAAAAATTTCCAAAATAATTTTAAAATTCTCTGAATATTCCAAACTTCAATAAATATGAGTTTCATAATTTTTGAAAAATTATGGAATTAAATACGGATTTTACAAATAAATGCAATCTGAAAACCATACAGGGCTAAATAATTGATGAAATATTGATTTATAAATTTTATAAAATCCCAAAAATAATTATTAAAATTATAAAATCATAAAAATAATTTTAGGGAAAATCCAAATATTCATTCAAATAAATTTGCATTAAATCCACTTTTAAAAGTGAAAACAATTCAGTACACTCAATAATTAATTACGCGAACAACCCGACATACCATAAATCACACATAGATATTAATAAAACAACACATAGCTAATAGAAGCTATACTCATTTAATTTATTTAATAATTCCATAATTATACTTTTAAATGATACGAAAATACGCGAGTCGTTATACCAATGATTAGTTGTTATCAATGATACCAATTGTTGAATGCATGATGACATTCCTTTTTTTGCATAGCTTTGTCCCGTAATGAAAACCTTTGCTGTCATCTTCAAATATTATTGGCGGAATAGCTTTTTTCAATCATATTTGATTGTGAGGTCATACCTTAGCAAATAATTCAAATAAATGAGCAAATCATATTATAATAGAGAAATATAATATAAGCTTTAAACAAAGGTCTTATATGCTTGGAAAACATATATCTCACTAAAGTAATAAATCATGTTCAACAAATATTCAAACAATTATATAAGATCATCTAAAGTATCATGCACAAGTTAAACATAATTCATAGTTACCAGAAAAAAATTCTAGAGAACTAGTAGACCATTATCTATGTGTGATGCTATCATGCTTGTGCGAGTGTTAAACATTTAAACACTAAGATATTAACATGCATTAAATATTGAAAATAAAATATTGCAGTGGTTCAAGATATTGAAACCTGAATATGTGAGTTGAATCATCTTCAGAGATTTATATGAAAGCAAGATATTCATGATCTTACTTCTCATCATCTGATCTACAAGATATTCATGATCTTACTTCTCATCATCTGATCCATCCAACTCTTTTCCCTATGTACTATAAGTTTTGATTGGCTACTTCCTTAAGAAAATATTCCACCTTTGTCTCAACTCGTCAACTAAGTACACACTCAGCCTTGTTTGTTAAGCTTCTTGTTATGTTGTAGTAAAACCCCTTATAGTTACTTGACAAATATTTCTTGTCATAACTGTAGCTATCAAATCTTGTTTACATTCCCATCTCAGTCTTGTAACCACCTCATGAACTAAATCTTTAAGAGTCTCTGCTTCGTAATAGATATGCTTGATCCTTGGATATAGCTTATGTACTCTTTGTGAATCTAATGCGACTAAACTTCCCTGACATGTGAAACACTGCCTTGTAGTCCACTCCCTCAAATATTCTTAAAATGTACAAGTCACTTTCATATACCTGAGCTTCCTATGATTCAGCTATTAGTAACTCTTACTTTCTGTCCTGAGGATTCCAATTTTAATGCATATAACTGAGATGTTTGCATGTCCACACTATTCTCTCTGACCTCCTCGATTCCTTTATTTATGATCTATTTGATTCCCGGACAAATGCAGTATTGATACAAACTATAGTTGATTGTATAATCTAAAATCATTAGAGTTTTCTTAAAATCTTCGAGAAAAAATATACCCTCTAGAAACTTCATTCCTTTCCGGCATCTGAAAATCCACTGGTATCCTATGGAGTAAGCCTTTGAAAAAATTCAACAATTTTCTTCAGTAGGTCTTGAAATCAGCTTCATTGGAATAAGAAAATCATTATCTTCAATTTCTGTATTCGGGAATTTTTTGTTTGAATAGCACATGGTCTTCATTTTCTTTAAAAGATCAAAATCATCTTTAAACACTCATAGGAATCTTGATTCTACCAATCCTGTGAGAACATTTGTCTTGGAAAATTACAAATTATTTAAAATTTAAAAATCTCAAGTGTTGATAATTTTGTAAAATTAAACAATCTAAAAATATGAGAACTTGACTGTTTGGTCCAACACACCGGATCTGATCTGTATATGGATCAACAAGCCCTGATACCAATTTTTAGGTCTCGAAGTATCCTAGAAGGAGGGTTGACTACGATACTCACTAAATTAAAAAATTCTTTCAAATCTTTTGCGGATAATTAATTTAGTGTTCGATTAGTGGGTCCATGTTCTTGAGGTGAATAATGTTTAGGATAATAAATTAACGAACACAAGATATTTATGGAAGTATATATCCATATATAAATTCTCGGGGGTGTTACTATACTCTGGTAAGTAAATTAATCAGCTACAACCCAAGAACAACAATGTTCTTGCTTCTAAAAAGATATACAAATTAAATCCTATACAACGATCTAGCTTTTATTTCGTCTAAGGATCTAATTACCACATAACAATTATAAGGCCCCTATGAATATATAAGAGTTAAATCAGGCATTATACCGTTTCTCCGGTGAGAAGTTTAAAGGTTATTCAATATGCTTGAGCTTCTCTGTATCTCTTTGTTTATTTTTTTATCAGCTCTCGTTGGTGAAGAAGATAAACAGAACAATACCAAGTTGGTTGATTATGCTTCTGCTTCTGCTTCTGTTGTGTAGACCTTATATCAATTAGAAATACGTGGCTAATTGTTTACCATATAAATCAATTGATGGAATCAATAAAATTGTGGCTGAGAGTTGACTTGCAACATTGGGACTTTATTTCTTTAACTTGCGCCTACAAGAAGGAGTTTAGCACTTGAATTAATTTTTAAGGTTCATGCTGACGACATGAAGGAAGAATGATAAGTTGATTTACCTTAAAACCATTATGGGTTGCTAACACTAGCTTTCCTTGGAAGTTAAGTTGCGACCTTGTGCTCTCTAGGAAGCTAGGTAGCAACTAGAAGGATGTCCTTGGAGTTTTACTTGCGTTCCTAGCATCCATGAGTCTAACTTGAGCACACTAGCTGCTTCTAGGAGACTAACTTGTGACCTAGGACACCAGGAGAAGCTAACTTGCGAATTCAACTTCCTAGAGTGTCCCTCGGAGCTTCTAAGTTGCGACCCTAGCCTAGTGGAGTGGAACTTGCCTTAGAAAGAATTCTAACTTGCGACTTCTTCTCCTTGTAGAACTAGCTGGTGACCCATTGATACTACAGAAAGTTCCTCTTGTTACAACTTAGTGGCTTAGGATTTTTCTTGACTTATAAACAATATAAGTTGTGACTAGAGCATCCCTTGTAATATACACGCACTTTCAGAGTTAGATTATGCTCTAGCTTCTTTCATTTCACTCTTACTAGGTCAAGACCAATTCTGATACTTAGTTTACAAGTTATACTTCACTATTCTTGCACATACTGAGCAATAGAATGGTCTCACTGACTCATACTACAAGGTAGTGATGACTTTGACTTAGTTTTTGATAGAACGCTATAACCCTAAACTGTCCCATTTTCAAGTCTTATCTCCGAGTCTTCGTATAAACCTTATACCTTCCATATCCAGATACGAATCCTCATTTAACAATTCTTCGAATGACAATACTCAAATTCCTTTCACGAAATGCTAACGCCTCGTGCAACTGGTCTGGTTCACATATGACTAACTTCGATTCATGTCTTCATATTATATCCTTGTTATATTGTTAAACTTGCAACAACTTTATCGCTTTGAACACTAGCTATCAATTGTACTTTCACCGGAATCTTTTCTGGTTCTTAGAAAACATCTTCATTATTACTAAAATCTTGAATACATCATTCACCATGCTTCACTGATGCTTGAATATATAAATAAAATTCTTTCAGTGAGTATAACTTTAAGACTGCAGCTGTCTTCTTTAACCTCTTTCTTTACTCCATCTTCAATTCTTCAGATTCCTATGCTTCGTACACTGTCTATCTTCAATCAATTCTGATACACTGAAATATTCGGGTGGCACTTTTACACTGAATCTTCAATACTTCTGAAACCCTGAAAGTCTTTAACTTTTATTCTTTACTGAGGCATGATCATATTAATGAACTTCTTTCTGTGACCTGTAAATAGACTTTAAGCCTTCTTATAATCTTCCGATTCTTTGTATTGTCCTTGTCTTCATTTCATCATTATTTCTTGTGTAGACGTAGTATTATTTACATGTTCTATTCTAGGGTTGAGTTATCATATTTATTGTTCATGATTCGCAATCTCACCAATAGGGAGGTCTCCTTTTAAGTGTTATGGGACATCATGGTCGATTTGTGATTGTACATGGTCAATTTGTGATTGTACATGGTCGCCGTATAGAGTGATGGCCACCCTAGGTTGCCTCATACACTTAAAAAGTCGAAAATTTCTAAAGCAAAGTGAAGGAGGCGACATGCACAAGTGTTCTAGTCGATATCTAGCATCTCTTGAATGTTCAAGTCACTTTTTAGGCTTCATTGGTGACTCACGTCAACTTGTAGCTTCAATTGAGTCACCTTGTAGCTTCTTAAAGGTCCAAGTAACCTTCTATGGTGCAAGCAAATGAGGTGTCACCTTCTAAAACATGTGCTTTCCTTCTTCGCATTAAAAAGTCCCACTTGAAATTAAAAATGAAAGATGCACACGTACTTTTTCTCTTCCCCAATTAATTTATCAGCATATAAATCAATCAATGATTTCTAGTATAGACGTAGTATTATTTTGACTTGTAAGTCATTCCTCTTTGCTTTCTGTATACCAGGTTCTTCAAAAACTAAAACCATCTGGCAATAGTATAGTTGATTACCTCAAGTAATGTTATGACATATTCCAACTCTTTCCATGGTTTATCTCTCATTTAATCTTGAGAAATCTTCAACCTTTTCCCAGACTCAAGTAAATACAACATTTTTTTAGGCTTATTTAAGTCATACAAATCAAGCATTATTTAAACTGAAAGAATCTTTCAGTAAGTCCTCAAGCTTCAAATTTTCTCCCACTTCTGTCATAATTCCAGGCTCTTTTAGAATCAAAGCATTATCGGTATATTTATTAGTATTTGGAAGTCCCAAGCCACCACTTCTTCCAGCCATTCTTGATTGTGAATTACCACTGTAAATCTTATTAATGGTCTCAAAAATATCCTTTTTTTGTGTAGGTATCTTGCTTCCTTATAGTAGCTTTTTCTTCTCTTTAAAAGTCAATTCTGGTTTATCAGAGTTTGAGCCTTCTGAATCAGAGTTTAAGTCTCTTTCAGGAATAGAATTGTCAACTTTTATTCCTTAAATTGTACTGTTAACAACATGAGTAGTATTAGTAGTTGTGACTGGTTGAATATCAACATTTGTTTCTCCAACTTGAGCAATGTCAATGGTTGAAATTATTTGTAAATTCTCAACCCAATCAGATCCAGGAATCACCTTCCTCTTCTTGTGAACCTGATTGGCTTCTTCTTCAAGAACTTTTCCTTCATCAGCATCATCATGAGCTTGGCTCACTGAATAGACTGGATCTATCAGTGTTTGAGTTTTATTAGATGTTGATTTCTTCTTCGGCTATGACTTAGTCTTGGACTTTTACTTTTCACCAACCTTCTCATTTCCCTTATACCTCCTATCAGCATTTAATATTGATTGAGACCTTAGAACAGGTCCTTTAGCTTCTGGTTGGCTAATTTCTTTGATCACTACTCCTTTGGTGGGCCGTTGTCCAGGAATATCTTCATAAGGTGAGATAATATCAGTATTACTGATCTTAAAGATTTGAATTCCTCTTCCATCAGCCTCAGTTGCTCAAGATCAACTCCGGGATTTTCCCTTTCAAAAATCCTTCTATACACCTCAGAATCATAAGCTTGTATTTTGATATCCTTGTAGAATAGAGTTGTTTTCTTCCCTTTAAACATCAGCTTTGGTAAACACTGACTTGCCTCAACACCAGCTTCTATCTCCAGAATACCTTGGTCTTCATCAACATTTGTGAATGTCAGAGTTTGCTTTGTAGTCACAGTTAGTTCTTTTGAAATAATATGTTATTTCCCACTTATCACTCTCTCTTCACCTTTCCTAGATTGACTAGTGGTTTTAGAAGTACCACTAGAGCCAACTACATCTCCATCTTTCTTCCCAAGTGCCTTTCTTCCTTCTTTACTGCCACCATCTGGAGCATCATCTCTATTATCAGCTTCTAGCTAGAGCTACTTGCATTTAGATTTAGATATTATCTCCCCCTTTTTGGCATCATGACCAAGCAGGAGGAAAACAATCAGCTCCATAGATCACTGTACCTTATCTAGTTTCCCAAACATCTTTTGTTGAGTAGCTTCCAACTTATCCTGATTGGCTTCAAGTTTGTCTTGTCTTGCAAGGATAGGCTTCAATTGCTTTTGCATCTCAAGATTAGATTTGAATTTAGCTAGAAAGAATGCATCCTTGAGTTGATCCATTTGAGAGTTGGATTTTATATGAATCGACTGAATGGACTTAACCATTAAAGTTGAAGCCTTAAGATGAGTAAGAATATCAGGATTTGAAATTTGTTTCTCATCTGTCTCCAAGTGTTGAAAAGTAAAAGTTATAGAGATAGGATAATTAGGATCCTTCTATTTAAAAATCTATTCCTCATCAAGATCTAATGTCACATTTATATTACACTTTAATATCTTCTACATCATAAGGCTCACTTTCATGAACAAAATCATCATTAGCAACTAGGTCCTTGACTATCTGTGCTACTTCATCTTCAGCATCAACATTTAAGATTAAGTCAGGAATTGGAGCAGTATGTGATCCAACTGCTTCAGAAATTGCCATACCCTCAGCATTTAGCTCTATATCTTGAAGAATTATAGCCATATGAACTGGAACATCAGTGTTTAGCTCCAAAATCTCAATGTCAGTAGAGTTCTGTGGTGATTCAGGAATAATGGCTTGAGTGGGCTATTCTTCAGCTTGATAAACAACAAGAACATGGAGTGTAATAGTGGATAGAATAGATATGTGAGTAGATTGCAAGAAAGTATCAGTACTTAGACCTACAGGAAATATCAGCACTTGGTGCATCAAAGTTTGACTGACGGTCTATAGGCTGTGAATCAACAACTGTTTTTTAGGACTCTGAGCACCTGTAAAATCAATCAGAGGACCACTTAAATCTCGATATTCTTTTAAAGCAGTCTCACTAGTTCTCACTCTACTCATCTCATGAATTTTAATAGTCGGAGTTTCCTCGCAAGAATTTGCTAAATACTGACTCTCATCTACCTCTCCTTTTTCCAGGTAAGGATCGTGTCTCTCTGTATTTCTATTTTTCTCTAAATTGTTTTTCTTACTCTCATATGAAAGGCTCAAAAAATTTTATCCTACATATATAAGAGGTGGATGAGAAGAGATGTATGTGGTCACATGACTCGGGGTACCCTTTTTAAAGGACTATACATGATCATACCATCATGATTTAAGTATGAAGTAAATGTTGACAATGTACTATCAATATTTAAATTAAATGTTGATAAAGAAAATTCAGTATTTATACCTTATGTTTCTAAAATATCAGCTTCTAGGATACCATCCAAAAGTGGAACTGAATGAACTTTGACTGATTTTGGAGTAAAATGTATCCTTCCTTCAGTGTCCAGTGTCAAGATGACTGCATCAGGAGTCAATCTTGCGCTATCATAATGAGGTAGTGGTTCTTGTGTGCTAAAGATGTAGGAGCTTCTAGATTACTTTAAAATCCAGGTTCTTTTGTACTCCTTTCCTCAGAATCAGAATCTGACTCCTGTGCTGGACCAAGCTGCAACCCAACTGTCTTCTTAGAAGTATGAGCCTGGATAGTCATGCAGAAAGCTTTGACCTTGGAGACCTCATCTGATTTGGTTGTGGCTGCATTATACCACATTTGGACTGATTTTCTAGCAAGAGGTGCAATATATTCAAAGTTTGCTACACCACTGTGAGGTGTAGGTTCTTGTTGGACTGGATCACTTGTCGTAGTGGCTGATGTATCCCCTTGAGATGCAGGTTCTTGTGTACTTGATCCATGAAACTTGCCTTATTTTCTAAACCTGCTCATGAGTAACTTTCCTTACTCTTCTCTTTAGCTTCACTGAAGAATCAGTAATTATGACAGGTGCATCAGTAGTTATATCAATCATATGACTCATTTGCTTTTGATGTAAAGTGTATGCATCATGTCTCTCTTCAACTATTTCTTGTTTCAGTTTCAGCTTTTGTTGAGCAAGATAAGTTTTGAACAAGTTCCCTTTTCTTGGTCTAGGGCTTTGATCATCAGTATTTATAACATAAGTGTTTGATGTGCCCTCTTCAATTGGTAGTACAACTGGAATCTGAGTAGAATCAAGATTTAACTTCTCGAACTTGGATTATAAGATAACACTATCCTCATCATCTGATTCTAACTCAGCTAATACAAGCTTTCTCTTAACAATTTCTGAAGGTTTAGAAAATGAGAAGCTTGTACCTTGGATCCACCCTATGCTGTACGATATTTTCCAGAAATAGCATTGGCACCAGTATCTGAGCAAACTTGAAGATAGCTCTCTGACCGTAAGGCCTAGTAGACTGGATAATAATATCATGTGGGTTCTCTTGAGGAACATCAGACTTTGCCAACTTCTTTGTTTTTACAACAAGTGCCTTTTCGGAGACACCCGAGGTGGATTGTGTTTGTGGAAGTGTTTGTATTCTGGTGCTTGGGTTAGCTACAGAGGGGTTCCCAACTCTTATTTCATATAGCCCAGCACTCTGTAGATTATGTAGACATTAAGTTATTTAAAAGCATGCAACTTGAGAGATGCAAGAGCAACCTTCTCCTTATCTTCAGAGATCAAATTAGAGAAAGCCCTTTTTGTCAGCTTAAAAACTGAGATGATTTGATTAGCAGGGACCGGGGTATTGGGGAAACAAAGATTAAAAATAAGCTAAAAAAATATAGCATAATAAACTATAAGAGGACTAGCTTTTAATCTATCTCTTATAAAATATAATAGCACTCTACCAAAATCATAGCTACCATTATGGATTAGAGAGTACCCAATTTGCTGTGTAATGATGGGAAGTGCATCAAAATTGGTGAACTTGTTGTTGAAGGCTCTATGATAAAGTCAAAGTAGTAGTTTCACTCCTTTCTGAGTCCATTCCTCTTCAATTGCCTCATGTTCTTGAGCTCCTTGTCATAGACAATTTCAGTAAAGAATCTCCCCATCTCAGTATCATCAATGAAGGTGGTATAAGATGAATGGGCTGGGAGATGAAAAGCTTCTCTAACTGTTTGAGGAGTCACATTCGTTGTCTCCTCACCAAAATTGAAAGTGATGCTTGGACTACCAGTTTCTCCACCATCATCATACACCCCAATACTCCATAGAGAGAGAACTTGGGCCCCGGACATAACTATAGCATCTGTAAGAGCATAACCTACCTCATTAGCACTTAACAAATCCCGAAGTAGGTGATAATCAGGATTTATACCTGCATGATCTGAAACTGCAACATAATTGTTTGTAACAAACTTGGCAATATTATGAGTAAAAGCTGAAGAAGTAGCTGATGAAGACATGATTATCTCTGTGAAAAAGATTAAAAACTGATTAGGGTTTCAGATTTTAAATGAGAAAGAAGAAGAAGTAAAAGAGTAAGAGAGTGATTATAGTTTGATAAAGTGATAATTAAAAATCAAAGTATGATTTTGTATAACTCTATACTCTATAACACACAGACGGTTCAACTTAGTGGGACACATGGCAAATTGTTAGTGCACATAAAAACAATCATGGGACAGATAATAAAGTGCAGTAAATATGTGTGCATAGTTACACAAGGTAATGTTGTGTAGATACTCAATCGTTTTTCCTAAACATACGCCACAAACCATGTACTTTAAATCATTTGCATAAAATCATCCACTAAACTTTATCTATGTTAATTAATTAAAATACTATTTTAAATAAATTTTGAATAAATTCAAAAATCATCAAAGTATAACAGTCAATCAGAGTTTGACCATTGTCAGTATATAATTAACTACTGTTAGAATTTATCAGTCAACAAATAAATTTGACCAATATCAGTACTTAACTATACAATCAGAGTTTATCATGCAACTATTGTCAGAGTTTAAACATCAGAATTTAACACTCTATTTGAAATGATAGATAATAAGTAGCATTAATACATGACATCAATGTTTAATACAGTTATCAGTGTTTAAGAGATACTAATACATAAAAAAGATACCAAACTCTTAACTTATTTGCCTTTTACGGAAAATAACTTAATCATCATTTTTTGAGAACTTTCTCGAGATCATTCCCAATTCATTCACCAATCCAGTAAATGTGGCTTTACAAAGTGGTTTTATGAAGATATCTGCTAGTTGTTGATCTATACGCACACAGTGCAATTCCACTGTACCTTTCATCACATGTTCTATTATGAAATGGTACCTCATGCTGATGTGTTTTATCATCGAATGTTGTACTGGATTTCTTGTCGTTGCAATATCACTTTGATTATCACAATATATAGGAATATTAAAATATTTTAACCCAGAATCCAGTAAATAATTCTTCATCCAAAGGATTTGAGCACAACAGCTTCCTGCAACAATATACTCAGCATCTGCAGTTGAAGTGAAAATTGACTTTTGTTTCTCGCTAAACCAAGAAACCAATCTACCACCAAAAAATTGGCAACTTCCTGAAGTGTTGTTCCTGTCTATTTTGTATCCTACAAAATCAGCATCTGAATATCCAATGAGCTTGGATCAACTTGGAACATTCAAGATACGGTGCCTTCGAGATATTGAAAATTCTTTCCACAGCTAACAAATGTGGTTCCATTGGATCAGCTTGGAACCTTGCACACAGACAAGTACCATACATGATATATGGTCTAATAGTAGTCAAATATAGGAGTAAGCCAATCATACCTCTGTAGTTAGTTATATCTACTGATGAACCAGTATTTAAATCTAACTTGGTTGCAGGGCCATAGGAGTTGTTGTAGTTGAACTGTCTTGCATTCAAAATATTTTAAGTAAATTCCCGGAATATTTTGCTTGATTGATGAAGATCCCTTCTTCAGTCTGCTTGACTTGCAATCCTAGAAAATAACTAATTTCTCCTATCATACTCATTTGATATCTAGACTGCATTAACTTTGCAAACCTCTCACAGAGATTATCATTAGTAAATCCAAAAATTATATCATCAACATATATCTGAACTAACAACAAGTCCTTACCATGGTACTTATAAAATAGAGTTTTATCAATTATACCTCTCTTGAAACCACTTTCCAATAAGAATTGATCAAGTGTTTTATACCAAGGTCTTGGAGCTTGATTTAGTCCATAGAGTGTCTTATTCAACTTGTAGACATGATTTAGATATTTTGGATCAATGAACCCTGAAGGCTGTTCAACAAAAACTTCCTCTTCAAGTTCACCATTTAGAAATGCACTATTCACATCCATCTGGAACACCTTAAACTTCATGTGAGCAACATAAGCTAGAAAAAATTTCCGATTGCCTCAAGCCTTGCAACTGGAGCAAAAGTCTCATCATAATCAATGTCTTTTTGCTGTGAATATCCCTTTGCAACCAGCCTTGCTTTATTCCTTCTAATAATGCCCTCACTATCAGTTTTGTTTCTGAACACCCATTTTGTACAAACTATTGATCTATTCTTTGGTTTTGGTATTAATATCCAGACTTTGTTCCTTTCGAATTTATTGAGCTGTTCTTGCATTGTTGTGATCCACTCAACAATTTGAAGAGCTTCTTCCACTTTCTTAGGTTTAGTTTGAGATATAAAAGAATGGTAGACACATTCATTTTGAGTGGCTTTTCTGGTCTTGATACCATTATCAGGATTTCCAATGATTAAATCCGGTGTGTGTGACTTAGTCCATTTTCTCTCATAGGGAATTTGACTCCTTAAAGTAGAGCCTCCCCCTTGATCCATGAGGTCTCTACTTTCACTTTTCCTTGTACCGTCATTATTTCCTAAAGCTCCCCCATGAAACAGTGCTTCCAGTATTATAAGTATTTGCTTCATCAGTATTTGAGGAATCATAGTCTGATGGAGTATCTACTGATGTTTCTAGACTTAAATCACTTGACTCTTGATGTGAATCATGTTACTCCCCTTCAATATGTGCTTCAGCGTTTGTAGTATTACAAATGATATGTGGCTCATTAGAGTTTAGAGTGATATCAGGATTTACTGTATCAGGATTTGTCAGATTATCAGGATTTAAATGTTCATCATATAGTACTTCATTTTCAAATCTCAATTCTTCATGGTCATCTAAATTTTCTAGAGTTGTAATCTTCTTGTCATTAAAAGACACATGAATAGATTTCATGACCACCCTTGTTCTCAGATTACAAACTCTGAAAGCTTTTGTTGACAGTCGATATCCAACAAAAATGCCTTCATCAGCTTTTCTATCAAATTTAGTAAGTTGTTCAGGATGAGTTTTGAGAAGAAAACATTTGCAGCCAAGTATGTGAAATTACTTCAAATTTGGCTTATTTCCCTTCACCGTCTCAAATGGTATTTTTCCATGCTTGCTTATCAATGTAGCATTTTGTGTGAAGCATACAGTTTGCACATCCTCATCCCAGAAATAAGTTGGCAATTTTGCTTCCTCAAGTATGGTCCTTGCAGCTTCTAGAAGAGTTCTATTCTTTCGTTCAACAAATCCATATTGTCGTGGAGTTCCAAGGGTAGAATATTCTTGTTTAATCCCTTTGTACTTGCAGAATACTTCCATAGTGTTGTTTTTGAATTCAGTTCCATTATCACTTCTAATTATCTTTACTTTGTGAGTTGATCCTTTTTCTAGTTCCCTTACATGATCAAGAAGAATGGATGGAGTCTTATCCTCGGTGTGCAAAAAATACACCCATGTGTACCTTGCATATTCATCAACAATTACAAGTGCATACCTCTTATTTGCAATAGACAGTACATTTACTGGACCAAAATGATCAATATGAGCTAAGTGATATGGTTCAAGAATTGAGGATTCAGTTTACTCTTGAAATTATATTTTCTTATTTTGGCATTCTGGCATGAGTCACATAAGCCATCATGAGTAAATACTGCATTGGGAAATTTTGTCACAAGATCTTTTTTCACAAGTTTATTGATGTTGTTGAAGTTGATATGATAAAGTCTTTATGCCAGTTCCAGCTGTCTTCCACAGTTGCTCTACTAAGTAGACATATTTCAGAACCATCAGTATATATGGAGACCCTGGCTTCATATAAGTTACCATGTCTGCGACCAGTCATTGTAACCTTGCTATCTGATTTACTGAAAATTTCATAATGTTCTTAATAAAAAGTCACATGGTGTAGCATCCCACATCAATAAGAATAAGAGTGTTTGGGACCTTTATAGATATAAGTCAATAACTAATGTGTACCAAATCACTAGCTTTTTTGGACTGGCCTGTGGTGGATTGTTGGGTCCGGTACGCATTTGGTTATGGGCTTGGATATTATAAATGGTATCAGAGCTCTGCCTAGGCGGAAGTGTAGAGGCACTACCCGGGTTCCGTATTGGTGTTTGTGTGATTAACGTGGATGTCGATCCTATAAGAGGGGCTGTTTGTAACATCCCACGTCGATAACAATATGAGTGTTTAGGACCTTTATAGATAAAAGTCAATACCTAATGTGTATAAATCTCTAGCTTTTTTTGACTGGCATGTGCTGGGTTTTTGGGTCCAGTATGCATTCAATAATGGGCTTGGATGTTATACATGGTAACCTCTGTCACAGATTTGACTCACACTGATCAAATTGTGCTTGAGTACTGCAACTACAACTACAACTACATTCTCAATAATGACATTTCCAAGTTTGATTTTTCCATATCCCAAAGTCTTTCCTAAGTTTCCATCTCCATAAGAAACACTTTGGCCAACCTCCTCTTTAAACTCTGATTGTAGGGATATATTTCAAGTCATGTATCATGAAAATCCATTGTCCAAGACAAGAGAATATTTTTAGTTACCCTGCAATCACATAAAATAAATAATTAGTGTTTTTTAAGGACCCGGACTTGTTTGGATCCTTTGGACTTTTTAAGTTTGTTAACATTTGCAGCAAAAGACTTTAAATCAGAGTTTATGCTAACATTCTTAACATCAAAGTTTACACATGCAGGAACAACTTTTTCTTCATTTAAAGAGGGTTTCACTTCATAATAATTATAATACTCTTTACATGTATAAATTGAATGCCAAACACTACTACAATGAAAACATGGATTCTGTGTTTTATATCTAACTATTCTATTCCTAAACTCTGATTTAGGAACAGTGTTTATTACTTTATTCTTCATGCAAGCAAAAACAAGATGATTAGTACTACCAAAATTTAAAGATGCCTTTCTAGGTGCATTAAGAATGGGTTTGTATTTTATTTTTTAGTGACACCTACTTTTCCATTTCTGTTCTTTCTAGGCTATTTCTCCTTATTTTTCATTTTGACTTCCTTCACCTTTTGCGTAATCTATTTCTGAGGCATTAAACCAACATTTACTGACTTGATGTGAACTTGTTCACACTTATCAGTTTTTAAGTTTGACTTAGATGCCGATGTTCGCCCTTTTTCATTTAGTGACTTAACAACATTAGTACACAAATTAAACTTAATAGGTCTTCACTGAGACTTGTTCAATTTTACCTTATTATTAGTATTTATTGGTTTATTTTCTCAATTTCTTTTTCATTTAAAATATCAAAATTATATTTATTTGCAAAGCCTAATCCTGATCCCCAACATCCGCTTTCTATTAAACCTTGAGTTTTTTTTTCTAAACTAGTCCAAAGCTTGATTACTTCTATTTTTTAGCTAGTTCTTTTTCAAGATATGCATGCTTTTCTAATAATTTTTCTTTAACATACAAAGTATCATCTCTTTCTTCTTAAGTTTCTAACATGAAAATCAACTCAGCTTCTAGGTGATCATTCATTTTCTTAAGGTCAAAATTTTCAGTTCTAATCCTTGCATTTTCAAGTGTTTGATTCCTATAACTAACATGCAGTATTTTAAGAAATAACCTTAATTCACTGATATCATCAGTATCAAAAGAAAGTGTAGTTTGAGGTACCTACATCTCAGTAGTCTAAGCCTCACTTTCAGTATTTGTCATGAGAGCATAGTTGACACCCTCATCTGATTTGGATGTATCATCCTAGTTCTTTTTTTTATAATCAAGGCTTGTTTCTTCTCAGCTCTTGGCTTCCTGCAATCAGTTGCAAAGAGTCCAACTCCATCACAGTTGTAGCACTTTGTCTTTAACCTGTCAAATTTCCCAGATTTTGACTCCTTCTCATCAGAGTTTTTCTGTAGTTCCTCCTATCAGTGGTTGAGGAACTAGAGCCTTTGCCCGAAAACTTTTTTCTCTTCTTGAAGTCTTTGTAGACCATCCTCTTGAAGTTTTTCACCAATAGAGTAGTCATTTGTTGAATATCATCATCATTGTCATGATCACTTTCAATGTCTGAGTCACTTTCAGAGTTTGAGTCATCATCAGAGTTTGATGACTCAGTATCAGACTTTACAATCATAGACTTGCCTTTGGAATGATTTTTTCTCCCATCTTTCTCCCTTGGTTTTTCTTCAACTTTGAGTGCAACATGTCTTCCTTTACGCCCTTTCATCTTACTTCTTTGTTACATCTCTAATTCATGAGTCTTCAATATACCATAGATCTCATCTAGAGATATTTCATTAAGATCATAGTTATCCCTTATAGATGTGAATTTCAAGTCCCACTTTTCAGGGAGTGCTAGAAGAAAATTCAAGTTAGAATCTTCTGGATCATATTTTTCTATCAACCAGTGACAAATCATTCATCATCTTTTAAAACCTAACATAGATTGCAGTCAAAGACTCATCGGCTTTTGAGTCAATGTAAGAACCCAAATTTTTGATATCGGTAAAAGATCTTTATGAATAGTAATATAATAACTCGAATCTTTGAGACCTTGTAAAACGCTTAATGAACAGTAACCTTGACAGACGGGAAAAAAAAACTTTTTAGCCCACACTATGTTGTGCATGAGTAATTGAGTTTCGGAGTTGATAACATGATTATACGTACCAAATGAATGTATGTAAACGCTATTAGTATTCGAAGAAAACGAACTTTGAAAAATGACCGTATTTACGAATCAACGAGGATTACGGGAATCACAATATAATTACGAACTTAAAATCCTACAAATTTATATCCAAGAATGATACTTCAAAACATAAAGAATGTATGTGAAAGGATTTACACCGCGAACCGTTTACGAGAAATTATTACGAAAACGATTAAGCGACCGAGCAAATGCGTAAACGAATAAATAAACGTATCGAACCAAACTAACTACACTAATTAACTATGGTCAGAAACTAAACATGGTTAAATCATCAAATATTAACCTAGCTATGTAGGAATGATAACCTAAAGCTAAGAAATAGTGAGCTAAAGCTTAAAACCATGTAGATTAGCTTGTAGTCTAGGAATCTAGCATGATTTATTCAAAGATATATCAACATACTCTAGTTCTAGGATATATTCTAGAATATATACAAATAAAATACAATCTTATGGAAGAAGCATCCAAGAAACACAACACAAAACTCTCTCACTCCTCATTTTCTTCTTCCATTCGGCCAAGCTCCAAAAAAGAAGGAAATCAATTTCAAAAACCTCTCTTCTAGTCATGGAAAAAAATCCCTCATTAATTCCTAAGCTTCATACATCCTAAACTAAGGTAAGATAAATTTTTGAGCTCATTTCATTGAGATTTGATGGGTGAAATAAATTCAAGGAAGATGAGAATGAACAGCATGAATAATAACTTTTCTTTGGTTTCTTGATTTTAATGGTTGTTTTAGGTTCCAAAAACCCTAAAAAGCACTCCCAAGACTTCACCATCATCAAGAACACATCTCAAGATTTCAATAAAGGTATAAATATTTGACTCATCTTTATTTAAGGTTTAAGTTCAAGACTCTTTTGGAATTTAGTTGTAAACCTAGTTTTGGTGAATGTATTGTTGTAATCTTGATGTTTAGTTAAGTAGATTTAAGGTTGATGATTGTTGCCTCAATAACATGATGTTATTGAGAGGATTTAGTGTGGTGATGATGATATGATGATTGTTGGTGGTAGTATAAAGATTTAAGGCGTAAACGAATCTCGGATCGTAATCGTAATCCCGCTAAAATGAACAAAACGTAAAATTAAATTTCTGCAGAAATTTCCAAAGATATAAACTATAGTTTCTTGAAGAATAACACCTGATTATTATATAAAATGTTATAAGGATCGTTTGAGCGCTTGAATCGCTTGATTCCGATTTACGGATCAAAAGTTATGGTCATTTTACTAAAAGTGATTTACACGACAAAAACTGCTACGAATTACGAACTTTGGAAATGGAAATGATCGATTTAAAAATATTCATAAATCATGAAATTTTTACAGAGAGTAGTAATTATAGTTCCTTAACTGATATAAAAATTTCAAGTGAAAATAATGAT
Source organism: Apium graveolens (assembly GCF_009905375.1). Classification (NCBI taxonomy): domain Eukaryota; kingdom Viridiplantae; phylum Streptophyta; class Magnoliopsida; order Apiales; family Apiaceae; genus Apium; species Apium graveolens. Next base: position 233,753,576 of record NC_133649.1, on the reverse strand, counting down.
TTTTCAATTTTATAAAAATATCGGAGCCAAGACCGCGTGATTAGAAAGCCGTTAGAACTTATAAGCGGAGCCGACAATGAAAATATAAACGGACATAAATAACTTCGAAAAAGGAAGCGACCGTAACATGAAAAAGTACTTAAAGAAATAATAAGGGTAATATAAGTTGAGAGGGTGTATAATAAGTAGCATATGAGTGTGAGTCATCGTAAATTAGAACGGAATCTAACGAAATAGTTTATGTATATGGTTATAGATTTTCGAGCGGACCCTAGAGCATCCTCCACCTCGAAATACCCAGGCAAGTTTTCAAACCCTACCTTTTAAGAATTTTTGTGTTGTGAATATTTTTACAAAACTGTGATATATGGATGAGATTGCTTTAAACTATTTTATGAAGTTTGAGATGTATTCCATTACTCAATTGTTGATAATTTCTGGTATATATTCATACCGAGTTCGAATATTATATTTAGACCGAGAGTCGGTCGGTGTAAGCTTATAAGAAACCTGGAAGTACCCCGGAGGAGTTTATATTTGAGAACATTAATGCTAGCGAGTAGCGTTGCATATATATATTTTAGACCGAGGATCGGTCAATAAAAAAAATTTATGAAAACCCAGAAGTATTCCAGAGGTGCTTTATTTAAGAATATTAATGCTATAGTAGAGTGTGATGTATAAGTTGTAAAACCGAGAGTCGGTCAATTTTGTTTTTATAAAATATAAATTCGGGAATCATCCCGGAGATGTTTTGGACGATTAAAAGTCCGTAATTATTTTATTCCAAGGGACTCGACGTCCACTTGCGAAACATTAAATACCTCAAACTTTCATTAAAATGATTTCCAAAAATCGTATTCCCTCAACTATATTTAATTACTCGAATAATGAATATTATTTCATTTATTCATTTAAATAGGAGAATTATTCTCCAATGATTAATTATTTCAAACTCGATTAATAAAGATTACTTTAATTATCTAAACATAAATTAATTGAGGAATACTACTTCAAATACATTCTTTTAAGATATAATTATTCGAGGTTTAGCTATTTAATAATTATTATTATTAATTATTTATTAAATGATTTAGATGACTTAAAAATCATACAACATGATTTAAAATACTTTCTGTATTTCAGAAAAATCATTCGAATAATTTCAGATCGTCGGAGAATATTATCTCGACTTATTTTAAATATTTTGAATATAGTTTCAAAAGAAACTCCCCCTTATTTAATTATATATTGACAACGGTCAACTCACATCCTTAGTACTTCCTCCGAAAATTTCGGAAGTACATATATATATATATATATATATATATATACACGCTAATAAAACAAACTGTTTCTATCAACAAGCAAAACGCTTGGGGGAACTTCGATGTGGTTCGAGTTCTTGAGGTATGATAGAATTTTTTTAAAGGACAAGGGAGGGGTAGACTCTAGTACTATGTGTGCTAGGGAGACTACCAAAGGTACCACAAGTGAAGGTACTCTGTGTACTCAGGAACTTGTGAAGTATGTGTATACCCAAAATGGGACACGTAGCCCGAATACGGCAAGGGTGATAACCGGGATACGAAGGTGTCGTCCTTCTAATAGTAGAAATGGTTACTATTTCCCGTATTACGACTGATCATCGTAAGCGGCGGCTCCAATGAACGTCCTATTCTTCCAACTGGAATTGTGATGCAATACCGTAACCTAAGCTTAGTGTTGGGTTTACCATTAAGGTATTCGTAGGATAATAAATCCACTAAAGAATTATTTTCAAAAGAAGGTGTGTATCACTAAGGAAAACTAATTTTGAATAAAATGCATTTATCATATATGGTATTATACTTGAGTTTATCATACAGTTATTTCATACTGTACATTATTATGTTGGGCATTATAGCTCATTCTTGCTTTCTTTTAAATGTCACAACACAACAGATAACCAGTATGCCGGTGTGGGACTTAGTCGCTTGCAGTAATGGGGAGAATCCTTGGCAGTTTTATCTCAGGTGGGCCAGAGTATTAGATAGGTATAAGATATTAGTCGTAATTATTGTAACTTCATGTTTAGAGGTTATGAATAATTGTTTGAGATCCTGTAAAGTACATTTGAGCGTAATAAAAGAAGATTATATTTTGTACATCATTTCTAAGGCTATAACTTGTATGTGTGCGCGTGAGATTGGGGTCTGTTGGATTATTGAATCAATACAGGTTACACATGAGTGAAGGATGGCGTGACGACCTAGATTCCTGACCCCAGATTTGGGGGCGTTACAGTCAAAAAGTTCATACTCTTGAGTGATTATTGTCCTTCTGTTCTTCTTGATAGAAGTGGTGCCTTGACACTTGACCTCCAGAGTGTCCCAAATTTCCTTGGCAGTTTTGCATCCAATAACTCTCTTGGACATGACACTGTCAAGACTGCTGTGTAAAAGATGTTTAACTTTTGCATATTTTATGATAGATGAAAGATCCTCGGGATAATAGTCCTTCTGCTCTTTATCAACCATCTTTTCTTCTTGACCAACAACAACAACAACTAGCTTCATTGGCCTGTGTGGACCATCAAAAATCCTGTTCAGATATTCAGGATCTGTTGCTTATAGACACATGGCCATCTTCACTTTCCAGATTGGATATTCACGAACCTTCAAAATTGAAACCTTGATAACCTCATATCTACTAATGTTATGGTTGGTTTGATTTGTAGCTGATGGTGGGGGATTTTGTTGAGCTTCTTTGTCTTTCATTAAAGATTGATTTGTGGATCTTAAACTGTTTTTATATCAATAGCAAGGTCTGATACCAATTGTTAGGCGTTTAATCAACTATAGGGGGGTGAATACAATTTTAACAATGAAACTGAAATAATAGACTCAACTGAAAGAATAATTTTCATATTAATTGATAAAAACTGATTACAATACTCTCTGAAAGGATGAACATATATCCTTGAGAGCTGCAAGGTTATGTGAATGATATAACAATGAATGACACATAAAGTGTAAACCTAACATGTGCTTATATACTGCACAGCTATACAATCAATCTAGAATATGTGGCACAACAGAATAAGGAATCATAATACATATTCATCTATTGATTGCTATAAATAAGTAAAGTCTTACACTGACATATCTCTGCAAATCTTTCTGTTAGATATATTTGATAATGTCATGGCTAATATGATTTATGTTTAGTTTTCAGATCTTACTTAAACAGGATAAATCAGTACTTACTGGAAGTCAGGACTTAAGGATATCAGTACTTATATTATCAGGAGATAATCATCAGAAGATGGATATCAGAACTTAAGTGCTGAAGGACGTTCAGATAAGGACAGTAGTTGAGTAAAGGAAAGAAGATCGAGATAAACATAAGAAGAGATATGCATGAAGAAGGAATTCTATGAAGAATAGAATACTTGGAAGAAAAGATATCTGATTGATATATTTTAGGAAGCAGAATTATATTCCATATCAATTAGCGATTATCTTGTAACTGTGTAGTATATAAACACAGACATAGGGTTTACACTATAAGTGTTATAATATTCGAGAAGATTATTCATTGTAACCCTAGCAGCTCTCGTGATATTTGTTCATCACCGAGAGGTAACAGTTCCATACTGTAACAGAGTTTATTGTTTCAATAAAGTTTGTTTTCTGTTACTTGAAATATTAAAAGTTCGATTTGATTGTATTTTTACACTGTATTCACCCCCTCTACAGTGTGTGTGACCTAACAAGTGGTATCAAAGCCTATCTGTTAACGCACATACAGTTAAAGATCCAAACACAATCATGTCTGACATAGAAACTCCAACTAAGCCTACCAAAACTGAAGAACCTCCAAAGATACAAATTCAAAGTCGGTATGAAACCATCAGAGTTCCCATACTGAGACCATCTGAATATGCCATATGGAAGGTGAGGATGACCATGTTTCTGGAAGCTACAGATCCAGAATATCTTGATAGAATCAAGGAAGGACCTCACAAACCAACCAAGCTCGCTGTTGCAGTTGCAGGTGAAGCAGCAAAGACCGTACCAAAGGAGAAGAGTGATTATACTGCTGAAGATATCGCGTCAATTGCTAAGGATGCTAAAGTACGACACTTACTGCATAGTGGCATTGATAATGTAATGTCAAACAGGGTAATTAACTGCAAGACTGCTAAGGAGATATGGGATGCTCTGGGAAACAAGGTGTCAGGGAACCGATATAATTAAGAAGAACAGGAAGACAATACTCACTCAATAGTATGAACACTTTGACTCAAAGGCTAATGAGTCATTGACTGATTTATATGATAGATTTGTCAAACTCTTGAATGATTTGTCATTGGTTGATAAGGAATATGATCTTGAAGATTCAAACCTTAAATTCCTGTTAGCTCTTCCTGAATGCTGGGATTTGAAGGCAACAACAATAAGAGACAACTACAATCTTAATGAAATAACTCTTGATGAAATTTATGGAATGCTCAAGACTCATGAACTTGATATGGAACAAAGAAGCAAGAGGAAAGGAGGAAAGTCAAGGACAGTTGCTCTTAGGGCTGAAGAAGAATCCCCCAAGGCAGCTACCTCAAGGAAAGACAAGGGTAAAGCTCTTTTCACAAAGTCTGATACTGAGTCATCAAGTTCTGAAAGTGATGATGACTCAGATTCTGAAAGCTTGCCTGAGACTGATGTTGATGAGGAGATGATGAAGCTGTGTGCTCTTATGGTGAAAGGTATCACAAAGATTGCATACAGGAAGTTCAGGAAGGGAAAGAAGTTTTCCAGGAAAGGCACAAGTTCTGATAAAAAGAATTTCAGAAGATCTGAGGGCAGAGGAGGAAAGTCTGATAGAGGAGATTATACCAATGTCAAATGCTATAAATGCGGTGAGAAAGGCCACATATCTCCTGATTGCAAGAAAGTGAAGGGTGACAAAGGCAAGGCTCTGGTCACAAACAAGAAAAGCTGGAAAGACACCTCAGACTCTGAAAGTGAGGAGAACTATGCTTTGATGGCAAATGCTGATAAAGAAAGTGCTGAGAGCAGTTCTGAAGCTTCTGAAACAAAGGTACCTCAGACTACTTATGCTTTTCATACTGATGATATTAATGTGTTGCGAAAATATCTTAAAACCATGTTTGTTAGTTATAGAGATCAAACTTTAACATGTGAAAGATTAACTTCTGAAAATCTTGCTTTTAAGAAAAGAAATGATTTCTTAGAAAAAGAGTTAGTTATGTTCCATCAAACTCAGAAGGATAGAGATGATGCTTTTTATGATAGGGATGAAGTGCTAAAAATGAATGAATCTCTAAAAACTGAGTTAGAAAAGGAAAGAGAGATTATCAAGACTTGGACTAACTCTGGCAGAACAACTCAAAATTTGCTAAGTAGTGAAAATTGGAAAGAAGGCTTAGGTTATGGAGAGGATAAGAATGATAAAAGGAACTGTAGAAATTAAGCCTGTTGTTAAGCAAAAGCCAAAGTTAAAACCTGTTAAGTTTGTAACTGTAAAGTCTGATAATGAGAAATCAGAAGTTAAAGAGGAATTAACTTCTGACAAACTAAAACAGGAAAAGACAGCTGAAGTAAACATAGGCTTAATGACTAAGAAGCAGCTTAAGCATAAGCTAAAAGATGTTAAGAATGCAAACAAGGTAAAATCACCTAGGAAAAATAGGAATGGAAAGGAAGGTGTGAATAAAAGCAATGATTATAAACCTGTTCCCGATGCTTCTAGGAAAACATGTCATAACTGTGGAAGTTCTAACCATCTGGCTTCTTTTTGCAGGAAGAATGAGAACATAAACTCCTTACCTTCAAAATCAGGAGTTAAGAGTCAGTTTGTTAGATATAAACCACAAAATCCTTGTTTTCATTGTGGTAGTTTATGGCATTCCATTTATACTTGTAAGGAATATCATAGTTTGTACTATGATTATTATCAAATAAAACCTTCTTTGAAGAAAGTTTCCATTGTTCCTTCTAGTGTAAATTCTGATTCAAAGTCTGATAGTGTAAGTTCTGATAAGAAAAATGTTAACATAAACTCTGATGCTAAATCCACTGCAAATGTTAACAAACTTAATAAGGCCAAAGGATCCCAACAAGTCTGGGTCCTTAAAACTAATCATTAGTGGTCTTTGTGATTGCAGGGCAACTGGAAAAATATTCTAGTTCTGGACAGTGGATGTTCAGGACATATGACTGGAAATAAAGCCCTACTATCAGACTTTGTAGAGAAAGCTGGCCCAAGTGTTTCTTATGGAGATGGCAACATTGGAAAAACATTGGGATATGGCAATATTAATCTTGGGAATGTCATCATTAGAGAAGTAGCTCTGGTCTTAGGACTTAAACACAATCTGCTGAGTATAAGTCAAATCTGTGACAGAGGTTATCATGTTGATTTCTTTGAAGAACACTGTGAAGTTGTGAGTAAATCCAAAGGCAAAGTTGTTCTAAAAGGATACAGGCATGGTAACATTTATGAAGCTAAGCTTTCAACAAGTACTGATGGTTCTGCAATTTGTTTGATGAGTAGAGCATCAATTGAAGAAAGCTGGAATTGGCACAAGAAACTCTCTCATTTAAATTTCAACAATATAAATGAACTAGTCAAGAAAGATCTTGTGAGAGGACTGCCAAAGTCAGTATTTGCTCCTACTGGCCTTTGTGATTCTTGTCAGAAGGCCAAACAAAGAAAATCTTCATTCAAGAGCAAGACTGAATCATCAATTCTTGAGCCTTATCATCTACTACATGTTGATCTATTTGGTCCAGTAAATGTCATGTCTATTGCAAAGAAGAAATATGTGTTGGTCATAGTGGATGAGTTCACCAGATACATATGGGTGTATTTCTTGCACACAAAAAGTGAAACTGCATCTATCTTGATTGATCATGTCAAACATCTGGATAAATTGGTCAAAGATTCTGTGAAAACCATAAGGAGTGATAATGGCACTGAGTTCAACAATTTGATAATGGAAGAGTTCTGCAAAAACCATGGAATTAAGCAGGAATTTTCTGCTCCTGGAACTCCACAGCAAAATGGAGTTGTTGAAAGGAAGAATAGAACTCTCATTGAAGCTGCATGTACAATGCTTGAAGAAGCAAAGCTTCCAACCTATTTCTGGGCTGAAGCTGTGCAGACTGCTTGTTTTATTCAAAATGCAACACTCAATAACAAGCAAGGAAAAACACCATATGAGATGGTGAAGAAAAAGAAGCCAAATCTGAAGTACTTTCATGTATTTGGATGCAAGTGTTTTGTTCTCAAGACTCATCCTGAACAGCTATCTAAATTTGATCTAAAAGCTGATGAAGGAATCTTTGTTGGATATCCACTTTCCACAAAAGCCTTTAGAGTCTATAATTTGAGAACAAGAGTGGTCATGGAATCTATCAATGTCTCTTTTGATGACAAGAATATTACTGGTCTTGAAGATTTTATTGATCATGATCAGCTGAGATTTGAAAATAAAGACTCAAGTTCTGATACTGAAAATCCTGATAGTCTAAGTCCTGATACTGTAAACTCTGATGGATTAAGCTCTGATATTATTGAAACTATGGTGACTACGCCAAAGGAAGATGCACCTATGCAGGGGGAGCATACTCAAGAACATACCACATCTCAAGAAGCATCAGAACATACATCTGGCTCTTCAAGTTCTGATTCGTCAAGTTCTGATAGTTCTGAAAATCTAAATTCTGAAGAATCCAACTCAGAGAGCATAGTTTCAGGGGGAGCATCAGAAAATGAAAATGAAGACAGCATGGATCATGGGGGAGCATCCAGTTCTAGAGAAAACATTCCATCTGTAAGGAAGTGGACTAAATCACATACACCTGATTTGATAATTGGAAATCCTGATGCAGGTGTCAGAACTAGAACATGTACTTCAAACAAATGTCTTTAAAATTCTTTTCTCTCTCAGACTAAGCCAAAGAAAGTGGAAGAAGCTCTTCAAGATACTGATTGGGTGCAAGCAATGCAGGAAGAGTTAAATGAATTTGAAAGAAACAAAGTCTGGACCCTAGTGCCAAGACCAAAGAATAGATCTGTTGTTGGTACAAAGTGGGTGTTCAGAAATAAAACTGACAGTGATGGCATAATTACAAGGAATAAGGCAAGGCTGGTTGCAAAAGGATATTCTCAACAGGAGGGAATTGATTATGATGAAACATTTGCACCAGTTGCTAGGTTAGAAGCCATAAGGATATTTTTGGCTTATGCTGCTCACAAAAAGTTTACTGTCTTTCAAATGGATGTGAAAAGTGCTTTTCTCAATGGAGAATTGGAGGAGGAAGTATATGTTGAACAACCTCCAGGCTTTGTAGATTCCAAACATCCAGATTATGTCTACAGGCTTGATAAAGCACTTTATGGACTTAAGCAAGCTCCTAGAGCATGGTATGAGACCTTAGCTCAGTTTCTTCTGGAAAGTGGATTTAACAGAGGGACTATAGACAAAACACTGTTCTACCTCAACCATGGAAATGACTTACTTCTGGTCCAGATTTATGTTGATGATATCATTTTTGGGTCTACAAATGACAGACTTTGCAAGAAGTTTGCCAAACTGATGCAGTCAAGGTATCAGATGAGTATGATGGGGGAACTTAGCTATTTTCTGGGCCTTCAAGTCAAGAAGAATGAAGAAGGCACTTTTATTTGTCAAACTAAGTACACCAGAAACTTGCTGAAGAAATTTGGAATGCAAGATTGTTCAAGTGCATCCACTCTCATGGCCACTGCAACAAAACTGGATAAGGATACTGGTAAATCAGTAGATATTACTGATTACAGGGGTATGATTGGCTCTCTACTCTATCTAACTGCTAGTAGACCTGATATCATGTATGCTACCTGTCTTTGTGCAAGATTTCAAGCAGATCCAAGAGAACCTCACTTAACAGCTGTGAAAAGAATTTTCAAATATCTTAAGGGAACAGCTGATCTGGGATTATGGTATCCCAGAGATCAGATTTTAAACTAATAAGTTACTCAAATGCAGATTTTGCAGGTTGCAAAATTGACAGGAAAAGCACAAGTGGAAGCTCTCCGCCAGCAAGATCGAATCATACGACTCGCTATTCTGTTTGTCGAGAGTAGGAAGAAGAAATAATTTATTTTCTTCTTCCTATTTTTCTTCATCATCAGCCTTGCCCTGCTTCTTCAGCTAGGACAAAGGCTGTTGACGTTAGGTTTAGCAGCTTAGGGAAATCTTGTACAAGTTCTGATGTAATTTAAATATCATAAATGTATTCTCTTGATATATTAATGAAATTTGTTTTTGTTTCAAGATTTTGTCTCTGAGATATTTTGTAATGCATTGATAAATCCTGATACATATTCATATTCTGATGACCATATAAATTCTGTTTTAACTTAAGTTCTGATTTTATTTTATCAGTACTTGCTCATCTGATTTATTATGGTCATTTTCACTCGGATTTTTTTTCAGAATATTGATGTTGCAGTGAAAAATAATTAAATAAGTGGGAACAATTTCAATTTTGAATTAAAACTGTTTCACCTTGATTAATGGAATAACTTGGTAAGTGGAACGGTTTTTCCTTGAAAAACTGTAAGTGGGTAAGTAATGATTACTGTTTTCTCGTGCCCATTAACTATTCATTTTTACTGCATGTCTGACAGGTGTCCAACGGTTACATTTTTTTTCAAAAGTATAAGTAAGACAGAGAGAGGATTTTTTATCTTTTATTTCCTTTCACACTTTTTCTCTCTATTTGCTTTTACTCTCTTTCTTCTTCTAACATTGGTTTTTCATATAGACATTCTATCAAACACCTAACAGGCACTTACACATCTCGATTAATTTCATGGCACCAAAGGATTTAATCATTAATGGAGCTAAGTTTGTTCCAAACAACTATGCTGCAATTCTTGATAATGCCGAAGCTCCGTCTGAATTGCATTTTGTGCAAGACCTTCTTGCACACAGTGAAATCGGGTATGCATTGACCCAACCTTCCGTCTTCTCAAGCCAACAAGTTCTGACACTTTGGAGGACTGGAAACTTTGATAATGGTGGTCCGAATGGTACTCCTAGTATTGTTTTCGAAGTGGGTGATTCTTCATATGTAGTCACTCCTAGTACAATACGTGCGGCTCTACATCTCCCAGAAGGATGTACTTTTTCAATTCCAGAGGAATCAGCTCTTCAGGAGTTAATGGCCAGTTTGGGGTATGAACAAAGTTTGGCAAAGCTTGGGCAATTGAAACGGGCTCATATCAGAAGGGAATGGAGCTTCTTCTTCGACTGCATCACTAAAGCTTTTGGGAACAAGTGTTCGAATTTTGATGCCATCCCCATAATGAGTCAGCATATCGGGTATGCCATTATAAACCAAACTCATTTTGATTTTGCAACGGCTATAATTGGTTTTATTGGGGATAGGATGACAGAGGATAGGAATGTTGTCTACTTTGCTAGATTCTGTCAACTTATATATACTTTTTGTACTGATGAACCTCAACTAACCAGTACCTCAACTCCACCTTTTAAAGTTGCAAAACGATACTTTAATGACCTGGTAAATGCTGAAACTAAGAAATCAGTGGTTAGACCTTTACAGATTCCTCAGTCTGTGAAGCAGATCTTAGTAAATGCTGATCCTGATTCCTATAGATCTGTTTATCCTGATGTCCATCCAACAACAACCTCCCAAACACCACAACAACCATCAGCACCTACCACCCATACTACTCAACCTACACTAAGGCAATATCTTAGATCATATCTCTCAACTTCACAGACAGTTCAACCCTCATCCTCAGAACCTCTTGTGAAGCCTTCATCTTCCAAGCCTAAGAGGACAAAGACTGTTCCTCAAACACCTCAGAAAAGAAGGAGGATTGTTTTGAGAGATGAATCTGACAGTGAGGAACAGGTTTCTACATCAGAACCTGTTGTCAAAGAAGCTGAGAAAGTAACTTCTCAGAAGGATTCTGAAATTGGGGGATCTAGGCTTCTCAAGAGGCTTAGAAGAATGACTGTTCCTGACACTCCCAAGGAATCCATATCTACAAAGAGATACAAGAAACAGAGGGCAAAAATGCCAGTTTCAGATGATGAAGAAGCAGCACCTAAGGAAGGAGATCAGGAATCTCTGATCACACAAGAAAAGGAATCTGCTCCAGTCCCTACTTCTCCATCAACTCCATCTTAGGAAGCTGTTACTGAAAAGGCCCACACACCATCTGTGTCTCCTGTTCAAAAGTCTGTATCTCCTGTTGTTCCAGGAACAAGTGCTGAAATTAATATCCAGACTTTGGTTATGCCTGAAGTACTTTACTTAGAAGCTCCTACAGCAACTAATCCATCAACAACACCTGTTACTGATGCTTCTCAAACTCCAGAATTATCTACTACACCTTCTCTGCATCTAGATGCTGATCAGAATATAGGTGAGCATCAGGATATGGCTGTTGATCAGAACTTGGAACCAGATCAGCAATTAGAGGATGCTGAAGCCTCCATTGCTACTCACACTGTTGTTCTATCAGAAGATACTGATTCTGTAAGTTCTGATGCTGCAAATGCTAGAGATACTGGTGATGCTGCTCTACAAGCAGATACTGATAAAGCAGGTCCTTCAGGACATGCCTCTCAACTTCTTAAATCTGAACTTGTTAAGAAGTTTGTTACCAGAGAAGCACCAGTGCCTTGGAGTGAAACTCCTGCTGGTCAGAAGTGGACTAAGGAATGGAACTCAATTACTTGTGTTCCATCTGCAAAGAATCTGGCTGAGCAATTGACAAAAGCTGATGAGATGTTACATACTGATGATTTCAAAACCCAGCTTAGAGTCACTGCATTGAGTACTAAACATCTTCAAGGTCTTCATTCAACTACTCATGCAGAGCTACACAAGATTCAGGAAGAATTCATCAAACAAGAACAAGTTCAAAAGATTGATAAGAAAAAGTTCTTCCAACCTACCTTTGACAGGATTGCTTATATTGAGAAGACTCAAGAGAAACAACAAGCTCAGATTGATGATATTCTGAAAAATCAAGCTTCTCAGCAATCTCAACTTAGTGAAATCCAAGCCTCAGTGGAATTGCTTGTCTCTATTCTACTACCTGCTGATGCCAAAAAGGGGGAGAAAGTAATTAAGTACAAATGCAAGACTGCCAAGACACTGAAAGGGAAGGATGATGAAAAGGATGATCAAGGAAACTCTGGAATGGGTTGAGGTCATAGTCAAGGTAGAGGTTTCTCATCAAGAAAAGCTGAAATCACAAGTTACAAGACAAGTTCTGATACTGGGAACATAATTAGTTCTGCTACTGGTAAAAGGATAAGTTCTGATGAACTTTTAGATCTTGATGAAGAAATGTCAAGACAGTTATTTCTTCAGGAAAATCCAGGAATGGACTTGGAGAGTTTAATGGAAGAAGAAGCCAGACTTAAATCAGAGAAAGTCACATCTAAATCTGAAGCTTCTAGTAAAAAGACACTTCCAAAACTCAAAGGGATTGTGATAAAAGAAAGGATAAATACTGAAGTAACATTGGCTAAATCACAACCGCAGATAGATCCAAGATCCAAGGGTAAAGAAAAGGTTGGTGAACCTATCAAGGTTTATGTGCCTCCTGAGAATGAAGAAATCACTGATGAAAAGGATGATCTTGCTCTGACTTCAAGAAAAGTTCTTAAAACAACCTCTGACATGGCTCAAGTTGTTCAGAGTCAAGAGATAGTAAGTTCTAATATTCCAAAGAAGCAAGTAACCTCTGACATAGCTCAAGTTAACTTGATATCAGAAGACAGATCAAAGACACTCCTACCAGGATTCACTAAAGCAAAATAGACTCAACCTTTGAAGACTGCTGTAAGTGGTTTTGAAGCAAGAGTAGTTACTGGAATGGAAATAAGTGATAAAACTGGATTGGGAAGTGCTGATGAAAGAAGAATACAGAACACTACCAATGATCCAACTTCCTTGAGTGAACCAGGTATTGGAGCAACTCCTGAGAGATTGAATCAACTGGAATCTGTACAAATGGTTTACCATACCTACTTGAAAGAACACATCTTGTTGTACTTCATGACAGATGGTAGGGTTTATCATATAAGGCAAAATGCCATTCCATTGAAGTATTTTGAAGAACTGGAGCATGTACTATTCTTACTTCAAGTGAATGACAGATTGACTAGAAAGTGCTTGCAAACTATTTGAAGGATCAGATTCAGAGACAGAAAAGGCTTTATTCTGTTAAGTCTGACAGCACATATGTTCCAAAGTACAGAGATCACAAGGGTGATATAGTTGAAATGAAACCCAACACTGCTCAAATTATAACTACCTTTCTGGGTTACAGGGCTGTGGAATTCAATCTTGAGTCTGATAAAGCTTATTTGATCAGACTAGATCAGGATATAAGAAAAGCAAAGATTAATGATCTCAGGGCTGCAATCTTTCAAATTGGTGAAGATAATGCAGAGCTTAAAGATGCTAAAAGGAGGATGATTGATGAACTTAGATATGCTGAGAGATGTTTGTTGAAGAACTATCTCAGATCTACTCCTGACATCAAAGAGATCAGAAGATGAAGCCAAGTCAAGATCTACAACTGCTTAAATTCTGATATGAATACAGACTGAAGTTGTTATCAGAAGTTAAAGACTGGTAAAGCTTTAAGGACTGTAAGTTATAGTTATCTAGTCTAATTCTCATGTATTTGTACTTAATGTTTTTGACATCATCAAATATCTGTTGAACTTGTATATTATGCTAATTTACAAGTTGGGGGAGATTGTTAGATATATTTGATAATGTCATGGCTAATATGATTTATGTTTAGTTTTCAGATCTTACTTAAATAGGATAAATCAGTACTTACTGGAAGTCAGGACTTAAGGATATCAATACTTTATATTATCAGGAGATAATCATCAGAAGATGGATATCAGAACTTAAGTGATGAAGGACGTTCAGATAAGGACAGTAGCTGAGTAAAGGAAATAAGATCGAGATAAAAATAAGAAGAGATATGCATGAAGAAGGAATTCTATGAAGAATAGAATACTTGGAAGAAAAGATATCTGATTGATATATTTTAGGAAGCAGAATTATATTCCATATCAATTAGCGATTATCTTGTAACTGTGTAGTATATAAACATAGACATAGGGTTTACACTATAATTGTTATAATATTCGACGAGAAGATTATTCATTGTAACCCTAGCAGCTCTCGTGATATTTGTTCATCACTGAGAGGTAACAATTCCATACTGTAATAGAGTTTATTGTTTCAATAAAGTTTGTTTTCTATTACTTGAAATATTAAAAGTTCGATTTGATTGTATTTTTACACTGTATTCACCCCCTCTACAGTGTGTGTGACCTAACACTTTCCTCCTTTGATATATCCTTATTTCTAGCTTGACAAACATTGATGTGAATAAATACTGATGACAAGCTGATCAACAAATACTGATGGTATATGTTGATGATATCATATCTGTCAAACTCTGATATTAAATACTGATAGTCAAACTCTGATAGTTAAAGACCGATATCATCAATTTCTTCTAACAGAAGATCCAAAAGATCCAGATGAAGTGATTCCCAAACCCGTAGATTTGTATGATGATAAGGATAGGAATATGATAGGACTGGATGTCTATTTGCAGTTAATACTTGTGGATGCAATGTATGAGGACATGAGCCACCATATTATGGCTTGTGAAAATGGAAAACACGTGTGGGAAACCATAAAGGTTCTAATGGAAGGAATTGAGGATGTAAAGAAGAATCCACTTGATATTTTGACAAATTAGTATGAGACATTTAAATCTCCTCCCGGTGATGGTAAAACTCAAGTGTTTGAAAGATTGAATAAATTGCTTAACAAGATGAGTATACATTGAAAGAGATACCCTTAGAGAAAAAAATTCACTACAAAAAAAAGGTTGATAGACATCGGTTTTTGGCCGATGTCTATCTTTTTTTCGACCGATGTCTTTGTCGGTGATGTCTATTCTAGACATTGGCCAGAAACTGATGATTTTAGTAAATTACACATCAGTTTTAACTCAATTTCTGATGTCTAAGGCACAATTTTTTATAAAATATGTTAGACATAATTAATTTTATAATACAGTTACATCAATTTTATGCCATTAAACATATAATTACACTAGGAAAATAAGGCTTAGACATCGGTGTTTAAATACAAAAGTGATTTGTATTTTGTTCTTAGACATCACCTAAAACTGATGTCTTTTTGTATTTAGACATCAGTTTTATTAAAAAAACTGATACTGATACATGTATTAGACATTGGTTTTAACTGATGTCTATTTAGAGAGAGACATCGATTTAATAAAAAAACTGATATTTATTCAGATATTAAACATCCCTTTTGCGTGATCTCTATTTGGTTTTAGACATTGATTATTTTATAAATAAACCAATATAAGTTTGTCCTCTAGACATCACATATTCCAGATGTCTACATTCAGTTTTACACTACTTATACAACACAATAACTATATTACTTTTGGGAAAAACAATTACCAAAACTAAAATCAATATTAACAAAGATCCAATTTCTCATTTTTACTAGTGCGAAATACTATAATGACTTGTATAAGAATATTGTACCAAAACCTAATTGTCAATACATTGATGTGTAAAAACTATGAATTACACATACACTTTGATATTAATATCATGTTTAGTGAATTACACACTTGCAACCTACCCTCATTCCAGTTGCGTAGTCTTCGGCTGCTCCTGGAGCTCCACAAGTTGCACAGCTGCTTCCAGGGCATCTGGAGCCCATGACGGTGGTCAGAGCAGCACCTCCTTTTGTCGAACTGCCTTGGTTGATCTTCCAAGAGCATTAGGAGAAAAAATCTAACAATACATCAGAATTAAAATGCTACTTCATTCGGATAAAACTTATAGACCCTGGTGATGTGAAAGATCCTATTTAATTATATTAAAAGGATAGTTCACATCACAGGGGGTTTTATTCGAGTGATGTAGCATCTTACGTCTGATGCAATGTGAGATTTTTTCTCGTCTTTCACTGTCCATGTTGGCCTAAGTCAAAATTAACAGATCCAGGCAATTAAAAAATATAAAGAGTTTTGACCAAGCCATAAGTTGGTCATTAGTTCCAAAAGGTGTCTCATTATGGAAGTCTAAGTAAATAAAATTATTATCTGAATTTCGTACCTTATAATCATGGGAGAAACTAGCCGTGTCTTTTGCATTAACGATCATGCTGCTACATCAAAATCATATTTTATTTGTCCATCAAGCAAAGGCAGACATTAATTGACTATATATCAATACATAATGGTTATTATACCTCCAAATACACAAGTAAATTTATGGTATTAACTATTAAAATATTACTAGGCTAAAAAACAGATTAGAGCATAAGAGAAACAGTGTTGGAGTAGTCATGAAAGGAAATCGCAAACCGTAATCATAGTTAGGCTTAGTTTGAACAACTTTTTCACTCATTCTAATTCCTAAGAGAGGTTTATTGGAATTAGGCACCAGTATAATAGATAACACATGATAGACTGATTTTATTCTACCAATGACCAGTTATTAACTATATCTGGAAATGATACTTGTAATCATTACGTAGGGACCGGACCACCAAGAATACAAGCATGTGCTCTAGCTGCCCTTTGAAAAACAGGATCTAGAAATAGCATTAACATTTATATAAACATTCGTTAAATATAACTAACTTACGTAACAACAAAGAGCCACATCATTTGCTTAACCAAATGGCCCTCTTTAGATAACTTGGAACTTACGACCTTCTGATTTTTTATTAATAGATGAGACTTACATTAAAGATGCTATCAGCAATATGTAAGTATGCAACTGATCTTTTTTTTGACAAACTCAAGATGCAACTACACACTGGTCAATTTTCTCAACTTTTATGAATTTAAAATTTCAATTATTGATCTCTTTTACCAAAGACATCAGTCAACAACAAAATATATACACTAGGTTTAAAACCAAATCACAAACTTATGAGAACAGGATGCTCACATCATATGCCAGACGTATGGTTTTAAACACCTCGTCGGCTTGTGCCTCTTTGCTAACATCATGATGATACTTGTTAGTCCCTAACAATATAACAAGAATTACAGAAGGGGGGGTTGAATGTAATTCTGGCTACTTTTTGAGATTAATGAAAAATGGTTATAACTTAATAATATATAAGTGTTTGATTTGCAAAGTGCGGAATGAATAGTTAGATAAATCAAAATACAAGTAATAAAAACACAAGTATTTAAAAACTTTCTGGTGCATTTAAATGTATCCACCAGAGATCAAGAGAACCCTATGAAGCTTGAATAGCTCAGAGCTGCTTAGAAATATGAACAACTAAACTTACAGAGAAATGCTACAGGATACAACTTACAATTATTTCTCTGAGAATGTATTTGCTTAGTCTTGTTGGTGTTCTACTTGCAACACTTGGTTTATATATCACCAAGATTACACAGTAATAAGACAAGATAATAAAACAAAACCTATCAAGTCTAATACCATGCTGCTTCACTACTCTATTCCAGCGTCTTTGAATATCTTCATAATAGCATGGAAATGGTAATGCTTCTTTGTTCTCAAAAACCCAGCTGAATAGGCTGTCATATTCCTTTTGTCAACACTCAACGCATGTGACTGTGTTGTCACTGTCAAAAGATGTTTGAATCGATCATCCGTCGGGTACATGATTATCATCCGTCGGGTTGCCTTGTTGATCATCCGTCGGGTAGCTTTGTTGATCATCCGTCGGGTAGCTTTATTGATCATCCGTCGGGTAGCTATTTGACACTCGACTTCATTTCATTTATGCAGAATTACAAGACATCTTATATTTACAATTAATCAACCTATTCTGCATATATAATTAAAGTCAAAATAACTTATATGCTACTACAGAATCTATACAAAGGTGTTTGCAGAAATGTGCTACATGACTTATTGTTACATAAGCTACTCACTCGATGGATGTCAAATCATCATCCGTTGGGACTATATTGAGTCATCCGTCGGGACTATATTTGATCATCCGTCGAGTGCTACATTTTTCACTAAGTTGAATCTACTAAGATGTTTTGTTAATGTAATCATCAAGTTTACAACATATTCCCAATAATCTCCCCCAATTTATGTCTACTAGAATTGTAGCCATAAATTAAGAGAAATTTGATGATAACAAAACACTCTAAAAATACAGATTTAAAAAGTAGTAGATAAAACTAAAAAGTGATGCATTAGTTACTGAAAAATTTACAAGACAAAGTGTACAAAGATTTGCTCACAATCATTTTCAAGGTGCTCATCTAGTCTGAGCAGATTGATCTATTTCCTTGATTATATGGATTTCTTCCCAAGCCTCCTGTTGTTTTCTTCTATCTGATTTTGGAGCTGTATGTGGAATTCAAGTTCATCAGATTCTGAGAGATCTAGTATTCCTTGCATTTCCAGAAGAGTCTCATTGCTAGAGATGCTCAACTGGTCCTCTAATCTGAAGAATCTTCTAACTCCCTTATCATCCATGAATTCCATCAGCCAGTAGGGCCTTAGATGCACTCTACTCCCTGTGTAATGAATGGTTAAGGTTTTTGGGAGTGCATCTTTGGCTCTAATACTCCTCCGTTCTTCAATCTTCTTTAGAACTAATCTTTTAGCTGTCACATTGAATCCAAAGTTCTTTTTGAAGGATGAATAAACTTTTATTAGTACAGATTGGCTCTCTTGAAGAATCCTGTAAAGTGGCCATGGTATCTCTTTTCCTCCCTTGTACTTGAATACTAACCTTTCAGGTAGATTCCTGTAAGCATCAATTCCTCTAACTTCTTCCAGTTCATCTAGATAGAGATTTAGATCAGAGAATTCCTTGATGTCACAGATGTACATGTTATCTCCCTTGTTGACCTTGGTTTGAGCTTTGGTTAGGGACTTGGATCTGAGAGTTGAGAGCTTCACTTTCTTGACTGCTCTGGTCTTTGTCTTCTTTGGCTTCATGAAATGAGGTAGATTGAGTTCAGGAATTGGTAGACTATCCCAGTCTATTGGCTAATCCTTTGGAATGATAGGTTCACCATGGAAATTCTTGGATGGATCTATCTTGAATTCTTCATGTGCCACAGAGGGCATGGATGTTTGAGTTGTTGTAGAAGTAGACTTTTTGGGAAACTGATCTTCCAATCCTTCTTCATCAAAGTTCACTTTTCTCTTGGAGTGAAGTTTGTATCTAAACCTTCTTTTCTGCTGTGATTCTTCTTGCATTTTCAGATCCTTAGATCCTGTGGTTTCAGATGGTTGTTCAGGAATTTGTTGTGTGGGTTTTACAGCTTGTAACTTGGCCAAGATAGAAGCTTGATCCTTCTTTTGTTTGAGCTTTTTAGCATCTAGAGCATCTTGCTTCTTTCCTTGTTTCAATCTTTCCTTTTCTTCCCTTTTTGCTTCAACAAATTGAGGGTGTCCAGCCACCACACAAATTTCCTTACCATTTTTGAAAACCTTGGCAATTCTTCTTTTCAATGCTGAATTAGCTGGATCCTTGTAGAATGTAATAGATCTTGACAACAGTTTCTTCTCATCAGGCTTTGGTGTCTCATTCACTGTGTCCAAAGGGTTCTTTATTGAAGATTTTGGGTAGTTCACCTTTGGCTTCATGATTAGATCTGCCTTTGGGGATTTGATGCAGGATGTCTGGCCTTTTTCCAGTTAGTTCATGCTCATATCATTCAAAAAAAATTCCCTACTTGAGAGTGATGAATAACTGATTTTTCTGGCTTCTTTGCTAGACCAAACTTCTTTTGAATATCCTCATCAATTTTCTCCCAGTTTATTGGACTAAACTGCTTCTTCTCAGCTGCTCTCAAAGTGGCTGCTGCTTCATTAATTAGATCAATGTTATCTTTAGCTGGTGGCTTTGTGAAAGCAATTGTTGGCACAATTGCTTTACTCACTTGAATGTTGAGCACTTTTGCTCCCCCTCACTCTTAGAGCTTTCTTTCTCCCCCTTTTTGTTATCATCAGGCTGAGTAGAGGAGGAGGTCTGTGCAGCCACCAGTTTCTGAAGCAAGTTTGTTTGTTGAGCTTGGTGTAGATGGATTGCTGTAAGAGAAGCTTCCATATCAATCATTCTTTTGTCCAAGGAATCCACCTTGGTTGAAAGATCAGAGTTTTTCCTGAGCTGTCTTTTGATGTCTATCATTGTTGTCTCTGGAAGTATAGTTTCCAACTTGTCAGACATGTCTTTCTTCAGTTGGTCAACTTTATTTTTGATGAAGGAGACATTTTGACTTTGTTGGTAGCCTGATATTTGCTGTAGTTGGAGAGATGCAAGATGTGCTTGCAGAAGCTTCTTGGTGCTAGCATTTATGGATGATTGAAGTGTAGACTGTGTTTGGTTGATAAGTTGGATGAGTGTTGTCTTGAAATAGTTTTCATCACACAGCTTTGAAAATTCATAAGATGGCATGCCTGATCTTGAACTAGGGCCTACTTCTCCCCCTATGTCCAATGGCTCTTCTTCACTATCTCCACCCTCACCTCCAAAGAATTACTCTGAACCACCAGTCTCATAATCAACATCACCAGCTGTTGAAGGCAAAGCTGTGATGGCATCCTTAGCTCTTTGCATGGACTGTGTGTTGTGCACCAAGTTTAACATCCTTTCTGCATTGTCATTGCCCTGTCCAACTAGAAGTTGATATGCTGGAACAGGATGAGTAAATGTCTCAGCATCTAAGGAGGTAGAATCTATAACAGCTTGAGTTTGCTGAGATAGTCCCTCCCTGTCTGCATCCTGGACATTCATTGACTCACTTACAATGACATCCACCCTTATGTCTCATGTACCTGCATTTCTCTCATTATCTCTCTTTTCTTGCATTAAGGTCTCACCTTGGCTCCCCACCCTCACACCCTCACCTTCACCATCTAAGGTGGGACTCCTCACACTCACTTTTGCCAGTCCTGAAGAAATGGACTGTATTGGATCACTCTTTTCCTCTCCTTTTACCTGGGAGTAACCCAGACTCTCACTCATGTCACTACATTCCCTCAATCCTAATAGTGATTGCACAATTACTAAGTCATCTGCACTTGTCACTATAGTTGAACTTTGGAGTTGTTCAGAGACACCCGACGGATGAGAAATATCCATCGGGGTAGTAATTTGACTATCTGACGGATGACTGCTGTTAGGAACATCCGGCGGGATACAATCACTACTCGACGGATGAACAATATCCATCGAGTGAGTAGAAATGAATGAGTTTGGAGTGGAGACTATTGTGGACTCTGTGCAGATTGATGAAAATTTTGGCACAGATGTCTCAACAGTTTTAGAAAGAAATGGCAAGTGAGCCAACAAATCATCTAGAAGATGATGCTCACTTGCATGGATTTTTTGCTTCTCCAACAGAGTTAAAGATGGAGAATATGGTTATGATGTTTAAATCATGTCAACATCCAAAGAGTGTGTGGGAGAATTTGGTGTTTGAGGTGTTTCAGTTTGTACAGATTTTGGCTGTGACTCCATATTTGTTGGAGCCATATCAATTTGACTTTGAGATGGTGCAGTGACTGGGTCTTTAGCTCCAGTTTGCACTGTGTGTGTACCCTGTGCATCCCCAAGGGTTTTAGATTTCTTGTTTCTTGTGTAGGTTTGTGGTGAACTTATGTCCCTACCCCTTTTGTTCTGTGCTCCTAGTTAAGAGCTTATTTCAATAGTTACATCATTTTAAGAGGATGAAACTAGAATTGAGCTTTTATCCTTATTAACAACCATAATTTATTGGGAAACAGTGGTGTGGCTTGGTTTGGGTACACTATGCTCACCATCCTTATCCTTAGGGCTTCTTTGATTTTCACCCTGTCCCTCACCTGTCTTTCCCACCTTCACACTCCCCTCTTTGTGTTTAGTGGATTTTACAACTGGCATCTTTTGAGAGACACCAGAGGGGGCTTTCTTTGTCTTTGGTTTAGAAACTTTGGTTTTGAAGCTTGGGTAGGCATCTGTCTGGTCATTGACACAGATGTCACTGCTACACTAGAAGGCAAAGAAATGGTTGGAAGAGTAGAGACAGTTGAAATTACCTCACTTACCTGAGGTGCCTCCATTACTGGAAAGTAGAAGAGTGGCACCTCTTCGTGGTGATCTGCTCTATTGAGATCTGCAATAATTCTTCTTTCTTGAACCCAATAATCTAACTTGTTGGTTGGGTTCTCAAGCACAATATCCTCAGAGAGGTGGTTAGCAAGCATCATGAAAAATCTAGCATAATAAACATTCTTACCCCTCTTATTAAGCTCCCCTAACTTAAACCCCAACTCAAACAAGACTAGATCACTAAAATTGAAGTATTTATCAGTTACAAGCATGTAGAGCATATTGAGCATGGAGATACTAACAGAATCAAAATTGCTAATTTTACCAGAAAATACTTTAGCAAGTACATCACACAGATAACTCCAATCTTTCCTAAGACCCAATCTCTTAATTTCACTTAATTTAGATATGGTGAGTGCATAACCTATGGACTTTAACATGTTAACAATATCAGTGTTTGTGTGTGGAGTAGTGACAATATTATCAGGAATCTTAAAGCATGCTTTAACAATGTCACTATTAACACATAATTCCTTACCTTTAATATTTAAAGTGATGGCCTTGTCAGTTGAGTTGTACACTGCAGTCGTCCATATTTCCTCCACAACCTCATAGTAGATAGTGGGAGACTCCAGCATGGCATATTTGAGCTTACAGCCTTGCACAAAATCCATCATTTTATGGTAGTCGTCAAACTGCTGAATCCCCTTGTTCACTAGAGCCGTGAAATTGTTCTTCTCATAGATAAAGCCAGTTTGAGACATGATTTTGACGACAGGTGCCATTGTTAGAAAGTAAAAATTGCAGAAAGAGAGGGTAATTGCTTTTGAGAAAGAAAGAAGTTAGAGCAGATGAATTGAGAATGATAAAAGAAAAAAAATGAAAATAAATTTTGCTTTTATACTATCTCAAAAATAACTGTAAAAAATAATAAAGTAAAATAAAGTGACCAATAAAAATTGCCCAAAATAGCCGTTTAAAAATAGAATGTAAAAATTCCATCACTTATCCGTCGTGTTATGCTTACAAACTATAAGTATACTCGATGGATAAAGTTCAAAAAATCAATGGCTAGGAATGAGACAATTTGACGGATGAGGATAAATCAGTTATCTGTCGAGATATAAAATATTTCGGAAAAATAATTGATTTTATTAACAAATTGTATATCGACGGATGATCGAACTCGATGGATAATGATCATCCATCGGGATGTAAATTTTGACTTAGCCAAAATTTCATCCAAGACTGAAAAATCAATTAAATTTCTGGTTGCATCACAACTTGCAAATTATCTGAAAAGATTCAAGAGTAATTAAGCATACCTAACTCACTTACCAACCTTAAAAAGGTGGATTCATCCAGTGGCTTGGTAAATATATCTGCAAGCTATTTTTCACTTGGAACAAAACGTAGTTCCATAGTACCATTCATTACATGTTCCCATATGAAGTGGTACTTGATGTCTATGTGCTTTGTTCTTGAGTGTTGTACTGGATTCTCAGTGATGGCAATTGCACTTGTGTTATCACAGAAAATGGGAATTCTATCCACTTGTAGACCATAGTCCAATAATTGGTTTTTCATCCACAAAATTTGTGCACACCAACTACCAGCAGCAATATATTCAGCTTCAGTTATAGAAGTAGAAACTGAATTTTGCTTTTTACTGAACCAGGACACAAGCTTGTTCACTAGAAATTGACAGGTTCATGTTGTACTTTTTCTGTCTATTCTGCAACCTGCATAATCCGCATCTGAATAACCAGTTAGATCAAAACCAGAATCTCTAGGGTACCAAATGCCAAGTTTTGGTGTACCTTTGAGATATCTGAAAATTCTCTTAATAGCAATTAAATGAGATTCTCTAGGATCAGCCTAAAATCTAGCACAAAGACACGTAGAAAACATTATATCTGGCCTACTAGCTGTTAAGTATAGAAGTGAGCCAACCATGCCTCTATAACTAGAAATATCCATAGACTTTTTAGTAGTGTTTAATTCAAGTTTAGTTGCAGTGGCCATGGGAGTTTTTGCATATGTGCAATCCATTAGTTCAAACTTCTTTAAAAGATCATAAATGTATTTAGTCTGACTAATGAATATTCCATCACTAGCTTGCTTAACTTGCAAACCAAGAAAGTAAGTTAGTCTTCCCATCATGCTCATTTCATACTTACTTTGCATCAATTTGGCAAACTTTTTGCAAAGTTTTTCATCTGTAGAGCCAAAAATAATGTCATCTACATAAATTTGAACAAGTATGCTAGAGCCATTAACATTTCTAAAGAATAAAGTTTTATCTACAGTACCTCTAGTGAAGTGATTCTCTAAAAGAAACTTTGACAAAGTGTCATACCAGGCTCTAGGTGTTTGCTTCAATCCATAGAGTGCTTTCAAAAGATAGCATACATGATTAGGTAGATTTGGATCTTCAAAACCAGGAGGCTGACTGACATAGACTTCCTCCTCCAAATCTCCATTAAGAAAAGCAATCTTGATATCCATTTGATAGACCTTAAAATTGGCATGTGCTGCATAGGCTAAGAAGATTCTGATGGCTTCAAGTCTTGCAACAGGAGCAAAGGTTTCATCAAAATTTATTCCTTATTATTGACAGTAGCCCTTAGCAACCAATCTAGCTTTGTTCCTGACTACTATGCCATTTTCATCCATCTTGTTTCTGAATACCCATTTGGTGTCTATTGGATTTTTTCCTTTAGGCTTGGGTACCAGCTTTCAAACATTGTTCCTTTCAAGTTGGTTTAGCTCCTCCTGCATAGCTAAAATCCAATCAGGATCCAACAAAGCTTCTTCTACCCTCTTTGGTTCTTCCTTAGATAGGAAACTGCTATATAGACATTCTTCTTGAGTTGCTTTCCTTGTTTGAACTCTAGAAGATACATCACCAATGATGAGCTCAAAGGGGTGATCATTTATCCATTTTCTTTGTTGAGGTAGATTTGCTCTAGATGAAGAGGCCTCAATGTTGTCTTGATGTGTGATTGAGTTTTGATAATTAAAAACTCCCCCTGAGTTTGTAAATCTATGATTTGAGAAAGAGGAACTTTTGTAAGTGATCTATTCTGACTTTCAGCTTCTTTTGATGACCCAACGGATGGTGAATTTTGAGTTCCGATGGATGAAGCTGATTGTCTCTCGATGGATGATGCAGGTTGTTTGCCGATGGATGAAGCATTTTGTAACTCGATGGATTCATTGATTGTAGATTTTTCTGCATTATCCTTATTAGTAGTTTCTTAATCACTTTCATCATCACTGTCATCACTACCCATCTCCACATTGTCAAATTTGAGGCTTTCATGGTAATCTCCATCTTGTAGTCCTTCAATCTTTTTATCATCAAACACAACATGTATTGATTCCATAACAATGTTGGTTCTCAGATTGTTGACTCTGTATGCCTTACCAACAGCATATTCAACAAAAATTCCTTTATCTGCTTTAGCATCAAACTTCCCATTCTGATCATTTTGATTTCTCAAGATATAACATTTGCAGCCAAAGACATGAAGAAAATTTAGATTTGGCTTCTTGTTCTTGAACAATTGGTAGGGAGTCATGCATTTTGCTTGATTAACCAAAGAAATATTCTGAGTGTAGCATGCAGTATTTACAGCTTCAGCCTAGAAGTATGTTGGTAACTTTGATTCTTCAAGCATTGTCCTTACAGCTTCAATAAGTGATCTGTTCTTTCTTTCTACTACTCCATTTTTTTGTGGAGTTCTTGCTGCTGAAAACTCATGTATAATCCCATTCTCTTCACAGAATACTCTCATAACATTATTCTTGAACTCAGTTCCATTGTCACTCCTGATTCTTTTAACTTTGAAATCAGGATGATTGTTGACTTGCCTTATGTGATTGATGATGATTTCACTAGCCTCGTCTTTAGACTTAAGGACATATGTCCAAGAGAACTTTAAGAAATCATCTACAATTACTAGGAAAAATCTTTTCCTTGAGATGGACAACACATTGACTGGTCCAAACAAATCCATGTGTAGCAGTTGCAAGGGTTCTTCAATTGTTGAATCAAGCTTCTTTCTGAATGATGTTTTGATTTGCTTTCCCTTTTGGCAAGCATCACACAATCCATCCTTAGAAAACTCCACTTGAGGAATACCTCTAACCAGTTCTTTCTTTACAAGCTCATTCATGGTCTTGAAGTTCAGATGGGATAGCTTCTTGTGCCATAGCCAACTTTCATCTTGACTTGCTTTACTGAGAAGACAAGTAACAGATTCTGGATTTGATGAGTTGAAGTCAGCTAGGTACATATTTCCTTTTCTCACTCTATTGAGAACCACTTTGTTGCTCCTCTTGTTTGTCACAACACAGGCTTCTGTATTGAAGGTTACTGAATTTCCTTTATCACAAAGCTAGCTGATACTCAACAAATTGTGCTTGAGAACATCCACTAAGGCAACCTCCTCAATGATGACATTGTCCTTTGAAATCAAGCCATATCCCACAGTATAACCCTTGTTGTCATCTCCAAAAGTAATACTTGGGCCAACTCTTTCCTTGAACTCTGTGAGAATGGTAGAATCTCCAGTCATGTGTCTTGAACAACCACTATCCAAGTACCACAGATTCTTTTTGTTTCACTACACACATTAAAATCAAATCAAGTTGATTTTGGTACCCAAGTTTCCTTGGGTCCTGCCTTGTTAGCTTTCTTATTTTATTTCTTAGGTTTGATCTCATTTAACTTGGGGATATCAGATTCATCCTTAGTCATCAGAGTTGGAACTTTGAAACCATTCATTAAAACAAAATTATCATGCACATTTTGATTAAAAGGAAATGACATGCTATTTGCAAACATGTTATTTCAGTAGGGCATGCTAAATGGCATTTGAGGCATACTAAATGCAGCATAATAAGGATTAGGTGCAAATGGTATATTAGCAAACTGTGCATTCATATTCTGTATAGACATAACATTTATAGGCATAGAAGACATAGCACTCATGTTGGGAAAAGAAGGTGGTACAGTCATGGAAGTAGGCATGACAAGTTTGAAATTAACAGATAGATGATTAGCACTACCACACTTAACACAGATTTTTCTGGGAGCATATTTATCAGGTGTGTAGTTGTTATGTTTGTTAATCCCTACTTTACCATTTCTATTTTTTTTCTTTTTAGCCTCTCTTTTAACCTCAATCTTTTCTAGTCTGTCATTCAATTACTTGATGGACATATGACCAACATTCACTTTCTTCTCCTTCTTCACTTGACTAGATTCTCCTGAAATAAAGTTTTTGGAAAATGATCCATATTTTTCATTTAACTTAGCAAGTTTGGCTTTACTCACAGGTTTGCTTACAGCCGACGGATGAGGATTTATGTCACTCGATGGATAACCTTTTTAATTATCCGATAGATGACTCTCATCATCTGTCGAGTCTATATCTGTTAACAATCCTTCAACCGAATTGGATTCCAGCTTCTCTTTACTCTTTTTCCAGGCTGCATCATAGAAAGACTCAATACCTTGAACTTTGGTGATTTGAGCAATGGACATCTCTAGATGATTTCCATGCCTTAATCACCTCTTGTTCATGATCATGCTGCTTCTTCAAAATATCTTATTTCTTCAAGGACTCAGTTAATTCCTCCTTAGCAATCTTACATTCTATTCTCAATTTTTTAAATTCAATAAACTGAGACTCTAGCACATTATTCCTCTCACTTAAAAACAAAATTTTTTCTTTGATTTTAGCATTTTCCTTAGTGAGGGACTTAAGTGTAACACACAAGTGATATAATTCTGTAGACATGTCATTTATTGCATCATTACACTCAGTTTTAGATAAATATGCAAGGTTAGTGGTGATTACCTGATTACTTGAAGAACTTGTCTCTGTTTCATCAGACTTGGCCATTAGGGCTAGATTGACATAGCTGACATCTTCATCCTCATCCAAACCATTAGCTGCCCAGTCATTTTCTTGTGTAATAAAAGCTCTTTCCTTTTGTTTGAGCAACTCAAAATACTTCTGTTTATAATCCACAGGATCAAACTTCTTCTTGCTGGAATCTGACTTTCTACACTCACTGGCAAAGTGACCTGCCAAGCCACATTTGAAACACATGAATTTTCATTTATCCACCATGTTTCTATTTGGCTTAGTTGCTCCAAAGTTCTTCTTGAACTTGAGCTTGGCAAATCTTCTGGAAAGGAATGCAAGATATTCATCAATATTATCCATATCATCTTGGCTCAAAGAATCTTCATTTTCTGCTACCAGCCCCTTGCCCTTGTTTTCAAAAACCTTTGAAGTAGACTCAACATTACTATCTTTATCTCCTTCCCTTTCTCTAACTCAGCAACCAGTGCAATGGACCCTCCTTTCTTTCTCCCTTTTTCCATTCTTTCATCTTGATCTATTTCAAGCTCATAAGTCTTTAGAATGCCATACAGTCTCTCTAGTGTAAACTCCTTGTATTCTTGTGAATTTCTCAGGGAGACTGTCATTGGTTTCCATTCTTTTGGAAGGGATCTCAGGAATTTGAGGTTAGAATCTTTGGTTTGGTAGACCCTTCCATGTAATTTCAGAGCATTTAGTAGCTTTTGAAATCTACTAAATATATCAGTGAAAGTTTCACCTTCTTCATAGTGGAAATGCTCATATTGCTGAATTAGTAACTACATCTTGTTTTCTCTAACTTGTTCAGTGCCATCACAAATTATTTGAATGGTGTTCCAAACCTCCTTGGCTGTCTTGTAATTGATGATGTTGTTAAACATGTCACCATCAACTCCATTGAATAAGATATTCATGGCCTTCTTGTATTTCCTGACTTGTTCAATATTAGGATCTGGCCATTCATGCCTTGGCTTGGGAACTGATGGCTCATTTCCAGTTGCAGATCTCATTGGTACATGAGGACCTCTCTCTATGCAATCCACATAGGCCTCATCTTGAGAAAGTAAATGAAGATGCATATTTACCTTCCAATGATGGTAATTATCTTTATCCAGAAAAGGAATCTTAACTCCAACATCCTTCTTATTCATCTTGCTGTTTGTTATGATCTATAAACTCTTTGTGCTTCAAGAGCTTGCTCTGATACCAATTGTTAGTCCCTAACAATACAACAAGAATTATAGAAGGGGGGTTGAATATAATTCTGGCTACTTTTTGAGTTTAATGAAAAATGCTTCTAACTTAATAATATATAAGTGTTTGATTTGCAAAGTGCGGAATGAATAGTTAGATAAATAAAAACACAAGTAATAAAAACATAAGTTTTTAAAAAGTTTCTGGTGGACTTGAATGTATCCACCATAGATATATATATATCAAGAGAACCCTATGAAACTTGAATAGCTCACAGCTGCTTACAAATATGAACATCTAAACTTACAGAGAAATGCTTCAGGATACAGCTTATAATTGTTTCTCTGAGAATGTATTTGCTTAGTCTTGTTGTTGTTCTACTTGCTACTCTTGGTTTATATATCACCAAGATTATATAGTAATAAGACAAGATGATAAAACAAAACCTATCAAGTCTAATACCATGTTGCTTCACTACTCTATTCCAGCGTCTTTGAATATCTTCATAATAGAATGGAAATGGTAATGCTTCTTTGTTCTCAAAAACCCAGCTGAATAGGCTGCCACATTCCTTTTGCAAACACTCGGACGCATGTGACTATGTTGTCACTGTCAACAGATGTTTGAATTGATCATCCATCGGATATATGATTATCATCCGTCGGGTTGTCGTGTTGATCATCCGTCGGGTAGCTTTGTTGATCATCCGTCGGTAGCTTTGTTGATCATCCGTCGGGTAGCTATTTGACACTCGACTTCATTTCATTTATACAGAATTACAAGACATCTTATATTTACAATTAATCAACCTACTATGCATATCTAATTAAAGTCAACATGACTTATATGCTACTATAGAATCTATACAAAGGTGTTTGCAGAAATGTGTTACATGACTTATTGTTACATAAGCTACTCACTCGATGGATGTCAAATCATCATCCGTCGGGACTATATTGAGTCATCCGTCGGGACTATATTTGATCAGTCCTGTCGAGTGCTACATTTTTCACTAAGTTGAATCTAATAAGGTGTTTTATTAATGTAATCAACAATACTATCACATAATAAACAAATAATATTACTTCCAACATCAAAGAAGGCAGCATAAAATTGACCTCAATGAGGCATAATGAGGACTTTAGAATAAACGCTAAAGGCGTATATCATCAAAAATTAAAGAGTACGTTTACAATGCTTACATGAATTTAAACCAGTAAAACCATAAACTGAAGCCATGATAGACTTAAAAAAAGATCATCATGAATTCATGATATAAAATACACAAGAATACCAGACAAAAATACTGAAATGCACTTGATAAACTGAAAAACTAATTTACAAGGTCTATAAACAACACTTCGACCATGCGTGAAACTCAAATCAGTTTTCACAAAACCTATTTTTGTGAAAAATATCCACTAAAAAATTTACCAAACTCAACAACTAGAAAGATAGTATAGAAAAAACCAAAATAAAAAATTCTTTAACTTACAAGTATTTTATTTCGTACATAATGATATCACCAATTTTTTTAACTTATAGATACACTAACAAAAATGATAACCGATTAAAAGTTCTTGTTCACAAAGCAACAAACAAACTACACTTTAGTTAAGTACCAAGTAGACACATATTATTCAGCTTTCCTTTTTAAGTTCCAAATAAGTTCATGAATTATTTATAGAAAATAGGCGATAATTAATATTCATAAAAACACACTCCAAACCATCGAAATACATTGAAATTAATGAAAACATCATACCTCATGCATAGAAGTAAATTTGGGTTTCAGTTTGAAAAATCCCCAATTTACAAAGTTAGGGTTTTGATTTTAAAAACTCGTAATTTACAAAGTTTTATTCAGTTAATATTTCACGCAGAGAAGAGAAGTTCGATTCGAGCTTAACCATTTGATTTTCTAACAAGATAAGATTACCAAGCTTATCTTATTACCAATATTGAGAAGGAAAGATGAGCACAAAGTGAAGAGAGGGGGGAGGGAGGTAAGATGAGTAAAGGTGAGAGGTGAGCACAAATGATGGAGAGAGGGTGGTGGTGAGTGAAGGTGAGCACATAATCTAGAGAGAGGTGAGTGAGAGAGGGGTGAGTGAGAGAAAGAAGGAAAAAATGGGGGGAAGAAAAATATTGGCTAAGGCGGGGGTGAAATTTTGGAATAAATGGGAAAATTTTGACTAAGTGGGAAATATATTAAAGTGGGCGCGCTTTGAAATTTTTTAGGCAATTTATACATCGGTTGTAAAATAATCGATGTCTAGAAACAATATAGACATCCGATTAACACGGGGTAATGTGATTAAAATTTTTAACATCAGTGGCATTGGAAAACGATGTCTACTATGTGATGTCTATTGATAATTTTCTTGTAGTGATAAGAAGTTCATTGCTTAAATATGAAGGAATCATGATAAATACGACATAACAGGTTAAATAAAACATAATATTTTCCATCGTATTTAACCGTTTGTCTTGTAGTGCTAGTTGGATAGCAAAGCTCAATCAGTTCGTGAGCGTTTGGATTTTAACAGTATGAATCTGGAAAGATTTTATTGAAAAATATGAACTCATGAAACAGATTTGGAGCAAAGGAAAATATTATATGATGATGGTGCAATGGATGTGAAGAATTCCGCATTGCTCTGATTCGGAAAAGAATAAATGGAGCCAGGATGACACTGATGATGAGAAAGAGCAGTTTGGAAATATTGCACTAATGGCAAGCTTTGACTTACAGGGCGTTAAGAAGAAGAAGGTTATATGGATTCTGGACATTGGATCTTCAAGGCATATGACTGGATATAGAGCCATGGTACCAAAGGTTATTAAAAAACCTGGCCCGATTGTTACCTTTGGAGATTACATGAAGGGTTATAGAACGAGATATGGTTTTTTGGAAATCGGAAATGTCATCATTGATGAAATCTCTTTGGTTGTAGGTCTTATAACGACTCGTATATTTTATATTATTTTAGAAGTGTAATTGTTGATTAATTAATTAAATAAAATAGGCATAATGGTTTTGACAACTATGTGTTGTTTATTATTAGTTATGTATGAATTATGATGTATAGGGTTTATTTGCGTAATTAATTATTGAGTCATATTGAATTGTTTTCACTTTTAAAAGTGGATTTAATGCGAATTTATTTGCATAAATATTTGGAATGTCTCTAAAATTGATTTTATGATTATATAATTTCAATAATTATTTATTGGGATTTTACAAAATTTAGAAATCAATATTTCATCAATTATTTAGCCCTGTATGATTATCTGATCATATTTAAGTGTAAATTTCATATTAAATTCTGAAATGTCACAAAAATTATGAAACTCATAATTTATTAAGTTTTTAATATTCACAGAATTTTAAAATTATTTCGGAAATTTTTGGAATTAAATTCACTCGCATGTTGGTTCGTTAAATCATAAAATGCGGGTTTGATCCGCGTTTCAAAAATACTTTAAAAATTACGAAAATTTTATTTTAATAGTTTATAAATATTCTGATAATTTGAAAAGTATTTTGGTAATTTTTCGAGTCAGTTTTATTCGCAACTTGGTTAGATAATTTGTGAAATGCAGGTTTTCAGTTAGTAATCAGGACACGTGTCTATTTAGTGGATACGTGTAAAAATTTTACAGAACTGAGATACGCGCGTCTCATTCTTGCTTAATCAGAAAATAAACATCAATTCTTTGCCTCTCATTTCTCTCAATCTCTAATTCCCCTCTCTTCTCTTTCTCTATATATCATCTCTCTCTTTCTCCTCTGTTTTCTCTGCCCTAATTTCTTTCTTTTTCTAAGGTTTTGTCAGTCTCATGGCTGCTTCGAATTTCCGGCGCTCTTTTCTGTTTCTCGGCCCATTTTCGGTAAGCTGCCGCCTGCTCCGGTGGGCTTGGTGGCTTCAGTTTTCCTTCTGTTGATTCTGCATATATATACATATATTTGTGTAGATGTGTGTGATGTGCTTGTTACTGTTGTGCTGCCTCGGCTGTACTGTGGCCGTACCTTCGGCCCTGCTGCGCAGTTGTGCGCATGTGTGCAAGTGTTGGTCGTGTCTGTGTGTGTGGTTTAATTTTGCTGTTGGCCAGTAATTCGAAACCTGTGTTGGGATTTTTGTTTAATTCAATGATTGCCTTTGTGATTTCCTGAATTTTAACTTCTAATTTTTAAATTATTTCAAAATTTTTAATCGGCGAAATTCGCGTATAAATAAATATATATGTTTTATACAAAAACTGATTGTATGTGGAACTGAAATTAATAACCCTAATTTCGTAAAATGACGAGTATACGTATTTTCTGAAAATGAACACCGAACCGCTTTTCGAGAACGTGAACTATAGTTGATACGTGTATGACAATAATGTGTATGTTACGAGTCGAGTTTTGTTAACGTACGGATAGATTGCTAGCGAGGATATGTCAAGCATAATCGAATGTCTAAATTAGGGTATTTCGACTCTGTAGGTTCTAGTCGGCGGGCCCGAGAATTGGCGTTGGACTAAAAATAACCTAGTGATCAGTCGACAAGCGCAGCGAGGTTCCCAGCGAAGGACCTGAGCGTTGAAGTCGGATCCAAAATAGTTTGCTAATTAGGTGATACGCCGAACGTCTGAGTCGATCCAAAATCAGTCAGTGATAGTTGTAAAGCTCTGCAAGGCAAGTACCCCTGACCATGCTCTTATGGTTCTATATATATTAATGAAATGGTGTTTTATTTTTGAAACATGAACATAAACGTTTTGAGTTATGTATCCCCTATGTTTGAAAATATTGTTAAATATATGTTTTGTGGAGAAGTAACTTCTAAAAGTACCTATCTCTAAAATGTGATTAAAAATGGACAAGAGATTTTGAATAGTGCGTTGTGATAGAATTGATTTTAACAAGAGATAGGTAAAAGTGATTTTGAAACTGGATAAAATGAATGAGATATTGGATAACGTTGCGTAAGTGACTAATTCAGTTGTGCACCCTATCTTCACCGATTAGTCCAGCATAGTTAATCAGAGACCTAGCTAGTCTCTACGAATCCGGTTAATTTGTGTCAAAGCCCGATCAGCTTGCCTAGACAATTTGTTTGATAGCCCGACCAACAATCCTAGATAACTTGTGTGGAGGCCTGATCATCCATCCCTAAATAACATCCAATGCATATCTGATTACGGTTGGTGGTCCCCGTAACGGGACAAATGGTTTTGTGGTTCCAGTAACGGAATAAATGGTTTTGAGGTCCCCATAACGAGATAGATGGTTTATGGTTCCTGTAATGGAACAGGGGTTTTGGAAATGAAAATAACATGCTAAAATTGGACTCTGGTATTTATACACAGCACACGACCGATGACATTGTTTTACAGAGCATGCTAGTTTTGAATATCCAGTTTATACATGTTTTACTTGTTTTCTAACGAGTTATGAATTCTGTTCCTATAACTTCTTTACTTTAAATTGTTTTACTTGTTATTCATATAGTGGTACTGCTGAGTAATTTAATGCTCACCCTTGCAAAATGTTTTGTATATATGTATTGCAGATGCTTATAAGATTCTTTCGTCGTAGTCAGGACAGAGTTCCAGTTCCATCTGTACCGGGCTTCTTTGAGGTAGTTGTGTTGGACTAAAGATAGGTTTGTTGAGTTGCTGTATTAAGTTAGTTGTGTCACGTTGGTTTATTAACTTGGTTTTGTAATAAATGTAACCTATGTCATACTTAAACTTGGAAAAGGTATTGGTAAAAGGGGTCGTAGTTATGTATTATTAATGATCTGGATTATTAAACTGTTTGTGTGTTAACAGATCTGCTCTGATACCACTTGTTAGGTCACACACACTGTAGAAGGGGGTTGAATACAATGTTTATCATAATCAAATCGAATTAAAGAACACAAGTAACAGAAAACAAACTTTATTAAACTCTGTTACAATATGGAACTGTCCTCTCTCAGTGATGAACAAATTATTACGAGAGCTGCTAGGGTTACAATAAATAATAACTTCGATTATGATAACACATATAGTGTAAACCATATGTCTGTGTTTATATACTACACAGTTACAAGATAATCGCTATTAGATATGGAACATAATTCTGCTTCCTAAAATATATCAATCAGTTATCTTTTCTTCCAAGTATTCTATTCTTCATAGAATTCCTTCTTCATACATATCTCTTCTTGCATTTATCTTGATCTTCTTTCCTTTCAGTCAGCCGCCTTCCTTATCTGAAAGTCTCCTTAAGTCCTGATATTATCTCCTGAAAAATATCTCCTGATAACTTAAGTTCTGACAACTTAAGTTCTGATATCTTAAGTCCTGACTCCAGTATAAGTATTGATCTGTCCTGTTAAGTAAGATCTGAAAACTAAACACAAATCATATTAGACATGACATTATCAATTATATCTAACATATTATGTTTTTTATTAGTGTTGGTGGTGACGTCAACTTCTGACCCCAGGGTTGAGGCCGTTACAGTTGGTATTAGAGCTACAGGTTTGAGTCTCTGATTTAGGTTAGGAGTAGAGTCAAGAAGGGTGTAGGAAGGTTTATATGAGGTGGTGAGTCAGCAACTCAATCAGAGGAGCGAGTCTATGAGTTCAGTCGAGGGTTTGAAGGCGTAACCCTGACGTCTAGTAAGGATTGACTGGAACTATCCTAGTTTATAGAATGTCTCCTTTATATGTGTAATAGCGGTAATATCCGATAGAGATTTCTAGTTTTCCTCTCGAGAAAATGAGTCTGATTGTGAGAATTCAGCTTCGGAGGGGACCCTTGATGTGTCAGTTGAAGAGACGCCGATGTTATTCCAAATGTCGCATCTTTTATGTCTAAGTATTGTTGTCGGACCGAGTGTGTGACCCCGGTGAGTTCAGATAGTATGATAATATTCGGGGCTGCTATGACAGCCAAGTTTCGTGAAGTATGGGGATCAGTACTGTTGTTATATCTTAAATCTTATACGCATTTCTTGAGACATATTTTATTTCCCGGAATGATTGTTTATTTCCTAATGAGTTGTTTATTTACCTATAAGGAAGTCCAATTCGAAGTAAGGAACTTAGGATTATGTTGATCCCATTATAAATCAGATTTTCTCCCTCCCTATTTGTGAATTTTCTATTTAAACATCATTTCTTTCCTCGGTGATTCTATCGGTTGATTGGGGCAAACAATGTATGATTTGACTATTTTTATATGTGACAAAAGGGTCTGGTGGGACGCCACCGAATTGTGTGTTGTGAACTATATTGTACTAAGACTGGCCAACTTATGTACTTGTATGGTTGTTCTCAGTCATACCTACATCTTCTTTGTTGTTCCTTCTTATTCAATTCTTTGATTTTGAAATTTCATTTTGTATTCTATGATAGTGAATTTCTTCAGTGATCTCTGCGATTAGACAGTCCTAGTTATTGAAAAAAAATAAAAGTTGACTGTCAGAAAGAATGAAAGTCCTATCTCAGAATGTTATTTAAGAATGACGGTAGCAGTGAGGGTTCGGGATCGAATGGTGGATATATAGCCTCGGGAAAAAGCAATTCAGCAGTTGGTGGATCACTTGTAGGTCATAAAAAATCATTCGTCGAGGAATGGTTGGTTGAAACTCGGACTAATGTGTCAGCCAAGTTCATGATTCCTTAAGTTTGACTTGACCTACCAGTTTACCCTTTTTGGTTAGTGACTAGTATAGTCCGTCTAGTTTCGTGGTATATCGAATTGTTAATGCTGTATTTTTAATGGTGCTGGGAGGTTGATCAATTGTTGCTATATTGAGAAGTCATGCTATAACGTTTAATATTTTTATATTCTAGTTTTCTACGCTGTTGTTGATTCTGCTACTGTCATTGTTGCTATTGTTGCTAGTGTTGTTAATCTAGATCTCTTTTATAAATGGAACCCGATAATAAAGACATGGGTACTTTGATTGGGCAGCATTTTCCTGACACAGGGTGCACCATTTGAACGGTGATATTTTTGTTATACATCCTCGTTATATTTTTGAATAAATTCCCTATAATATTTCAGGAAAATGCCACCACAGAAAGCTACGCAGTCTAAAGAAAATAATAGTAGTTTTGCGGAGGGTCCAGCTATAAATGAAATTCTAGACTTGTTGCGCCAGCAACAACAACCTCATCAAAGAGAGCCAAACCAAGCTACTAGTTTTAAATCCTTTCAGTTTGTTAAGCCCCCAGAATTTAAGGGCGAAGTGGACCTTGTTGTTGCCAGAAATTGGCTTAAGGAAATGGAAAAAGCATTTGCCCTCACTCAAGTAAGTGATGAGCTTAAGACAAATTATGTGAACTACTTTCTTAAGAATGAAGCAAATTTTTGGTGGGAATCCACTCGTGCGTTGGAAGGAGAAGGATCTGTTTCTTGGACGAGATTTACAGAATTGTTCTTGGAGAAGTATTTTCCCGATTTTCTAAGAAATCAGTTGGAAGTCGAGTTTCTAGAACTGAAACAAGGTGAAAGAAGTGTGTTGGAGTATGAGGCCAAGTTAACAGAATTGGCCCGACTAGTTCCTGAGTATGTAAGCACAGAAACCCAGAAGGCAAGGAGGTTTCAACAAGGGCTGAAGCCTGAAATTCACAGAGGAGTTGTGGCATTGCAACTCAAGACATACTCTTCTGTGGTTCAGGCCGCCCTAGTAATGGAAAGTGACCAGAAGTTGGCTGTTAAGGAAGAAGGTGATAAGAAAAGGAAGTCTGAAGGTGTTATAGACGGCACAGACCAAGGAGAATCCAGTCAGGAGTTTCAGAATCGGTTTGGCCGAAACAAGAGTAAAAGATTCCGGAGACAGAGTTTCTCTCAGGCTAGGCCTAGTGCTACTTCGATTGCTTCCACTTCAGCCCAATCAGTCAAGTCAGCAATGGATTGTAAGTCCTATGACAGGAGACACAGTAGTTCATGCAAAAAGAATATTCAATGTTTCAAATATGGTCATAAGGGTCATTGTGTGTCGGAATGTAAGCTAGAAAATCCAGGAGTTATGTGTTACAATTGTGGGAAATTTGGGCATATTGCAAGGAGTTGTGGCACGGTTACTCAAGATACTACATCTCAAGGGCCAACATTCAGCACAGCTAGAGGAAGAACCTTCAAGTAACCAAGAGATCGAATGTCTAGGACATGGGTGTAGTTGCAGGTGCATTTTCTCTCAACTCCATACTTGTTAAAGTTTTATTTGAGTCGGAAGTGTCTAAGCCTTTTGTACCAAAGAAATGTGTAAGTAAAATAAATTTGATATTCGATACTTAGTCGAGCCTCTAACCATAAAAGTTGTCAATCAAGATGGACTTTCGGTGAGTCACCTCCATCTTAACTGTATGTTAGAACCCAAGAGTATTCTTTTTCAACTGATTTGATGCCCCTCGAGCTAGAAGAGTTCAATGTGATTTTAGGAGCAGATTGGTTGTCTTGTCATAAGGCAAAGACTGATTTCTAGAAGAAGCGAATTGTAAAATGTACATAACCAATATTAAGGTAATTTTTTAAGGGTAGAAGCAAGATAAGAAGTTCTCCCAATCATATGAGAAAAGGAGTAATAAACTAAGGATATAGGGTAGATCCACCATATGTAGAGATACAAAGAAGAAAGTACTTAAACTGGAAGAAATTCGAGTAGTAAATGAGTGCCCGGGAGTCTCTCCAGATGAATCCCTAAGATTACCCTAGATTATGGGATATAATTTCTTATTAATATAGTAATTTGATCTAAACCAGTGTGAAAGACTCCATGTTGTATGGCCAGTGGGAATGAAAGAATTAGTTAAGTAACAGCATAAGTTATTGGAAAGGGAGGTGATCGTACCAGATATATTTCTGTGGGATGCACCAGTAATGAGCATTACAAGCAATGGTGATACTATTTGGATCAACAAATATACCAGTCGTCTTTAAGGATTTAATGATCATGGTGTATAAGAAGTGCTTGGATGAGCATAATTGTATTTATTGATAATATCCTCAGCTAATCAAAGACTAAGAAAGTTCGTGTAGAATGCCCAGGATTTCCCTACGAAGATTATAGGGGAAACAACTATATGTTAAGTTCTCAAGTATGAATTTTGGCTGAGATTAATAAAAGATTTCGGTTATTCCATTAACGACCATTTAATCAAAGCCGGTGTAGTAATAGATGCCTTATGTAGGAAGAAATGATTGAATGTAATTAAGATTACTGAGGAGTTAAGAAAAGAATTGGAAAGAGTGGATGTTGAAGTTTGAATACCCGAAGGTGATAAGAAGCAGATATATGAAAAATGTTTTCCAGCCTTAACTGATGGCAAAGAGTAAGAGGTGTCCGAATGTTTGGAAACTAAGTTGAAAATGAGTGTCGCCTATCATCTTTAGACGAAGGGTCAAAGTTGAAGGACAATTTAAGCGATAGCAGACATGTTGAAAGTATGTGCTTTAGATTTTAAGGGAAAATGGGATGATTAATTATCGTTAATAGAGTTCTTCTATAATAATAATTAATAGGATCGATGGTATTGTTAAAGGTATTACCTTAAAAAGGATCGATTATGGTTGAACAAAAAGGACATCTGGGTCCTAGTTATATTGGACTAGTTTGAGATACTAAGAAAAATGGGTAAAGTCGCCTATGAGTTAGCGATGTTGCTATAGTTGCAGCATGCTCATAGTATGTTTTATGTCTTTATGCTAAAAGAATATATCATCGATTTGAATCAAGATAAGGTGTACGAACCAATCTAGAACCTAGACCATAAAAGCGAGGTCTTAGGAATGAGTTTATATCTATAGCGAGTATGCTTTGAATAAATCCCAGAGTAGAAGAGTCTACTTGGGAGTTAGAGTCAGATATGCTTGACAAATATCCTCATTTCTTCATTTAGTTCAGAATCTGAGGACAAAATCTTTTTAAGGGGGGAAAGATATAACGACTCGTTTATTTTATATTATTTTAGAAGTGTAATTGTTGATTAATTAATTAAATAAAATAGGTATAATGGTTTTGACAGCTCTATGTTGTTTATTATTAGTTATGTGTAAATTATGATGTACAGGGTTTATTTGCGTAATTAATTATTGAGTCATACTGAATTGTTTTCACTTTTAAAAGTGGATTTAATGCGAATTTATTTGCATAAATATTTGGAATATCTATAAAATTGTTATTATGATTCTATAATTTCAATAATTATTTTTGGGATTTTACAAAATTTAGAAATCAATATTTCATCAATTATTTAGCCCTATATGATTTTCTGATCATATTTAAGTGTAAATTCCATATTAAATTCAGAAATTTCTCAAAAATTATGAAACTCATATTTTATTAAGTTTTTAATATTTCGAGAATTTTAAAATTATTTCAGGAAATTTTTGGAATTAAAGTCACCTGCACGTTGGTTCTTTAAATTGTAAAATGCGGGTTTGATCTGCGTTTCAAAAATACTTTAAAAAATTACAAAAATTTTATTTTATTAGTTTTTAAATATTCCGAGAATTTTAAAAGTATTTTGGTATTTTTTTGAGTCAGTTTTATTCGCAACTTGGTTAGATAATTTGCCAAATGCGGGTTTTCAGCCAGTAATCAGGATACGTGTCTATTTAGTGGATACGTGTAAAACTTTTACAGAATTGAGATACACGCGTCTCATTCTTGCTTAATTAGAAAAAAAAAACATCAATTATTTGCCTCTCATTTCTCTCAATCTCTAATTCCCCTCTACTCTCTTTCTCTATATCTCATCTCTCTCTTTCTCCTCTATTTTCTCTCCCCTGATTTCTTTTTTTTTCTTCGGTTTTGCCCCGGGTTCTGGTGAGTCTCATGGCAGCTTTGAATTTCCGACCGCCCTTTTCTGTTTCTCCGGCCCGTTTCCGGTAAGCTGTCGCCTGCTCCAGTGGGCTTGGTGGCTTCAGTTTTCCTTCTGATGATTCTGCATATATATACATATATTTCTGTAGATGTGTGTGATGTGTTTGTTACTATTGTGCTGCATCGGTTGTACTGTGGCCGGACCTTTGGCCCTGATGCACAGTTGTGCGCGTCTGAGAAAGTGTTGGTTGTGTCTCTGTGTGTGGTTTGGTTTTGCTGTTGGCCAGTAATTCAAAACCTGTGTTGGGATTTTTGTTTAATTCAATGATTGCTTTTCTGATTTCCTAAATTTTAACTTCTAATTTTTGAATTATTTTGAAATTTCAATCGGCAAAATTCGCGTTGGAAATCCGAATTATTCGGGTACCCGCGAATTTTTGCCACCGTCGGCGATGAGCCTCGGCGAGCCGACGGTGGACGGTGATGACGCAGTTCTGGGTCCCACTGTAAATAAATAATAATTAATAAATTAGTTATAAAATTCATTTCAAAGCGAAAAGTATAGTATTATTATTATAGTCGTACCGGTGTTTGGATTGTGAACTGGGCTAATTGTGGATAGTTGTTATTGTGAATTTGGTTGTTGTGACGTCAAATTGTTTCGACAGGTTAACCGATAAATAAAGGAAGTGTTGCCCGATTTCCGGGAAATCAAATTACGGAAACACGGGGGCGTACCTAGTAATTATCGGGACGTCGAGCGAGTATAAATAAATACATGTATATGTTTTATACAAAACCTGATTGTATGTGGTGGTGAAATGTGTTGAATAACCCTAATTTCGTAAAATGACGAGTATACGTATTTTCTGAAAACGAACACTGAACCGATTTTCGAGAACGTGAACTCTAACTGATACGTGTATGACAATAATGTGTATATTACGAGTCGGGTTTTGTTACCGTATGGGTAGATTTCTAGCGAGGATATGTCAAGCATAATCCAATGTCTAAATTAGGGTATTTGGACTCTATAGGATCTAGTCAGCAGGCCTGAGAGTTGGCGTTGTACTAAAGGTAACCTAGTGATCTGTCGACAAGTGCAGCGAGGTTCAAAGCGAAAGACCTGAGCGTTGAAGTCAGATCCAAGATACTTTGCTAATTAGGTGATAAGCCGAATGTCTGAGTCGATCCAAAATCAGTCAGTGATAGTTGTAAAGCTCTGCAAGGCAAGTACCCCTGACCATGCTCTTATGGTTCAATATATATTAATGAAATGGTGTTTTATTTTTGAACATGAACATAAACGTTTTGAGTTACCTATCCCCTATGTTTGAAAATATTGTTAAATATATGTTTTGTGGAGAAGTAACTTCTGAAAGTACCTATCTCTAAAATGTGATTTAAAATGGAAAAGAGATTTTGAATA
The DNA here is from genome assembly GCF_009905375.1 of Apium graveolens. Classification (NCBI taxonomy): domain Eukaryota; kingdom Viridiplantae; phylum Streptophyta; class Magnoliopsida; order Apiales; family Apiaceae; genus Apium; species Apium graveolens. The sequence continues at coordinate 233,711,057 of NC_133649.1, read as the reverse complement.
GTGTGATATGACAGAATTGAGTTTAACAAGAGATAGGTAAAAGTGATTTTGAAACTGGATAAAACGAATCGGATTTTGGATAACGTTGCATAAGTGGCTAATTCGGTTGTGCACCCTATCTTCACCGATTAGTCCAGCATAGTTAATCAGAGACCAAGCCAGTCTCTGCGGATCCGGTTAATTTGTGTGAAAGCCCGATCAGCTTTCCTAGATAATTTGTGTGATAGCCCGACCAACTATCCTAGATAACTTGTGTGGAGGCCTGATCAGCCGTCCCTAGATAACATCCAATTGCATATCTGATTATGGTTGGTGGTCCCCATAACGGGATAGATGGTTTTGCGGTTCCAGTAACTGAACAAATGGTTTTGAGGTCCCCATAATGGGACATATGGTTTATGGTTCATGTAATGGAACATGGGTTTTGGAAATGAAAATAGCTTGCTAAAATTAGACTCTGGTATTTATACACAGCACACGACTGATGACATTATTTTACAGAGCATGCTAGTTTTGAATAGCCAGTTTATACATGTTTTACTTGTTTTCTAACGAGTTATGACTTCTGTTCCTATAACTGATTTACTTTAAATTATTTTACTTGTTATTCATATAGTGGTACTGCTGAGCAATTGATTGTTCATCCTTGTAGAATATTTTGTATATATGTATTGTAGATGCTTAGAAGATTCTTTCTTCATAGTCAGGGCAGAGTTCCAGTTCCATCACCAGGCTCCTCCGAGGTAGTTGTGTTGGACCAAAGATGGTCTGTTGAGTTGCTATATTAAGTTAGTGGCATCAGGTTGGTTTGTTATGTAAGTTTTGTAATAGAAGTAACCTAAGTCATACTTAAACCTGGAAAAGGTCTTGGTAAAAGGGGTCATGGTTATGTATTATTAATGATCTGGATTATATTATGTTTGTTATTAGTGTTGTTGGTGACGTCAACTCCTGACCCCAAGGTTGAGGTTGTCATAGGTCTTACGCCTAACCTCCTCAGTACCAGTCACTTTTGTGACAAAGGATTTGAAGTATTATTTAAGAAGGAGATATGCTTGATCTCTAATCAAAAAAATGAGAATCTTACTCTCAATGGTGTGAGAAAGTGTGATTTGTTTGTAGTTGACTGGAATTCTACTGAAGATAGTCAATTAATGTGTTTCTATAATAAAGCTTCTCTAGATTAAAGTTGGTTATATAATAAGAAGCTTTCCTACTTAAAATTCAAAACCATGAATTCTTTGGTTGATAGGGAGTTGGTGAGAGGTCTGCCCGAGATGGAGTACAGTCCTGATAGACTTTGTGAAGCATGTGAGAAAGAAAAGTCAAAAAGAGCATCACACAAGAAGAATATAATGACTAATATCACTGAACTACTACAACTCCTTCATGTGGATTTGTTTGGCCTAGTCAACATCATGTCAATATCAAGAAAGAAGTATGGCTTGGTGATTGGAAATGATTATTCCATATACAGATGGGTGTTAAATTTACATTCAAAGGATGAAACAACTGATATGATTATTTATCACTTCAAGAAAATTGAGTTGGAAGCTGGAGTGCCTGTTTGTACTATTAGATCAAATGATAGAACAAAATTCAGAAATATAAAGTTGAATGATTTATGTACCGAGAAGGGAATCTCAGGACAATATTCAGCACCAAGGACACTACTACAGAACAAAGTGGTTGAGAGAAAGGCTTGAACATTGATTGAAATTGCAATGACTGTGCTTAATGAAACCGGTCTTCCTACCTAGTTTTGAGCTAAAGCAGTTAACACTGAATGCTATACTCAAAATAAAACTTGATTAACAAGATGTACGAGAAGACCACTTATGAGTTAGTGGCCAATAAGAAACCATCAATGAAATACTTTCACGTGTTTGGATGAAAGTGTTTTATACTTAAGGATGATGAACATTATGGCAAGTTTGATGCTAAACCTGAAGAAGGTATCTTTCTGTGTTGTCCTCTAGAGTCAAAAGCTTGCAGGGTATATGTGATTAGTGATCAAAAGGTTGTGGAGAGTCTTAATGTAACTTCTAATGATGCCAAGCTCCCAAGTATTCAAAAGGAAGATAGTTCTGATAATATTCATGTTGAAGATCTTTCTAATAATGAAGAAGATCGTGAGGTTGTTTCAAATGGTAATGACAATGGCAATGACCCTAATAATGGTCATGATTTTGATTCAAACTCTGATGAAAATGGTTTACAGAAAAGTAATGACAGTCAAACTATCTCTAGAACTAGTCTTCAAACTTCAGATTCCACATATCATGCTGGAACCAACTCAGGGGGAGAAGAATAAGAAGCATAACAAGGATCTGCTAGTCAAACTCAACATAATACTGAGAATGCTTAGTCATCAAGAGCTAATCTTCCTAAATCTATTATATATAATAAATATCATACTCCTAATTTAATCATTGGAAATACAAAGGCAATAGTTCAGACTAGAAGAGCTACTGCACATTAATGTCTTTATTCTGGGTTTCTTTCTTAAATGAAACCAAAGAAAGTATATGAAGCCCTCTGGCAAAAAATTGATCCATTTCAGGTCAGAATTTCATTCCTTAAAGCAAGTGTTTTTTCTTCCTGTAATCTGATAGCACCTTTTGTCAAACAATTTATTTATTGCAGGCACCAGAGTATATTTCGGAGAACTTGTACTGTCATACCTTTTAGGATCATCTGATGATTATTGCCTTCTAAGGTTAAAAGTGTATAACGCTGTTTATTAAGTCGTGCACTAGTTTAACTTAAGAATATTTTTGTTATCGTTCTTCCAGACATGTTATTGATGGGTTGTGTAATTATTTGAACTTAGTTCTTTTGCGATTGTATCATTTTGGATAGTTGGATGGTGGGATAAATGGATGAACCATGGTATTGTTCTGTTGATGATTTAGTTTTTTTGGAATGCATATATTTAAACAGTATATTTTTACTTTTTCCTGCAAAAAGTGTTACATTAGCTTCATAAACTGTTCCGGTAGGCTTGTAAATGTTACATTAGATTACATACACAAGTTACATTTGATACTAAAGCGTTAGCCTAGGTACAAAATTGATACCAAATAGTGGGGCCGACATGCCACGTCAGTATTTTGGTCCCACATGCCATGTCACCACTGTGGGACCCGTATACCACGTCACTACAGGGTAACCCCCATGCCATGTCACCCTTGTAGCTCCCACATGCCATGTCACCTCCGTGGGCCCCTCAATGCTACATCAGCATGCCACATCATTATGTCACGTCACCACAGTGTGGGGCCACATTTTTGTAAATATTTTTTCAAAATTTTACCAATGAGGTAGATTTTTGACCGATTAACCTGGTTTTGACCGATTTTCGTGAAAAATGTTTTTTGATCCGATTTTCGCTTAATCTAATCAGTTTGATTTTCTGCTAACAGTGATTAATCGCTGACTTATAAAACACATGTGAGGAATAGCCGAGTAGGGGATGAGAGAAATCAAATTTCGGGGATATATCATCTATATTTTGTAAATACATCCTCATATTTTTAAATTATCGGGGGCATTTTATATACTTTCAAATAAAATTCAAAAATTTTAATAATGAAAAAACGTAAAATTTTAATTCAAGGGGGACGTGTTCCCAGTATCCCTTAATAAATCCTTTTCCGACCAGGACTCTCGATGTCTGGGGGTGAGGGGTGACTGTGACTTGAGCACTATACTTAATTACTAACTATCAGATTTTTTTTTTAAATAAATAACTTATAACTTAAAATAAATAAGGGGTTTATAAGTAATAAATAGACCAATACTTATAAACTATATAAGTATTTTGGTAATTTTACTTGGTAGTCGGAATTTTTTTACTTAAATGAATTAAATAAATTATTTTTAAAAATATTTATCTTAATACGTGAATTTTAAAATATAAAAAAATTTAAAAACATTTTCTTAAATCTAATGTTAATAAAAAATCAAAATAATTTAAGAAAAAATATATCATTACTAACATTTTATTTATGAGACTACAACTTGTGAATTTGACTTATAAAAAGGGTCAATAAATAGTAGATGATTAGATATTTCTGGATTATATGTCAATAAGTTACTTGAATGAGGTTTCCAAGACACCACTAGTGGTTAAATAGTACATAAGTTTAAATCTAACTATTTTATATAAAATATAGTTTATTGTCAAAACTTTATATATTTTCAGATCAGTTTTTCATGTCCCGGTAAACTGATGAGATAAAAATAGAAATTTTTATTTAAATCAATAAAATTAATTACAAAATTATAAATAAATAGCAGATAAATAGTAGATAAAATTTAAAATTCTAACTCTATAATTGAAAATACTAAAACTTATAACTTTTAATTTTGTTATAATAATATGCATGAAAAATATATATATAGAAATACATAAAAATAATATTTTATTCTAAAGTACATTTTTTAAGATATTTATTTTATATTTAATTATATTTTTTTATAGTTATATTCTATATTTACACATGTTCACACACAAGCCGGGGGTGTTTTGGAAACAACGTCTTCGTTCTTTTAATGAGGGAAATGCTGCGTACATTATAACCCTCTCAAGACCCTGGTTTTGCGGGATATAACTGGTACGTTTGGTATGGTTTGGTTTATTATTTTTGTTCCTCAGATCCGCCGTAATACACTAGTTTTGTGAACCCTTCTTTCTCAATTCTCAATCAGGAAAAACTCTATATATAGTACCTATCTTGAAATTGATTTAAAATGGATGGTGCAATCCTCAAAGCTACAGCCTACAGGTCTTCTTGTCTTGCAAAACGTGTGCGCCGGGAAATATCTGAGGGTGTGCGACTTACTTGACGGAACAACGTCTTAAAATTTATAAAGCCACAATTTTTTAGACGGATGTCTATATTATATATTTTATTTATAAAAATATATAATATCTTTTTCAATGAAAAAATATACAAATAGAAGGCAAGCTTAGTGAATTATTAGTAAATATCAAATGAATACAGATTATTTTTTTTAATTGTAGGAAACCCGCAGCCGCTATCCTTGGGAAACTCATGGGCTCACGCAATAGTCTGCAAAACATGTGAATCAAGGTAAATCGCATTTAAGCGACATTCTCTGACTTAGAAGGGGATTCGAACATGTGACCAACAACATAGTTATCCCTTATAGGTTATTATCTTGAGCTAAAATAAAAATGTTATATTAATTTTTAAAATTTAAGTAAGTTATTAAATTTTAGAAAATAATTATCAAGCAAAGTATTTAATAAGAATATTAATTATTTTGATAACTAGTTAAGACTACTACTATTCTTAACTATAAAATACTATGAATACTAGTTTTCTTTTTGACAACTTGTGCAATATATTAGTTTTTAATAATTCAATATTTGGTTCATCAATTTATTTTAAATTTTATTTACATTTAATATTTACATATTCAATGAAAAGAGTTATTTAAAATTTTATTAAATAATATATATAATTTTAAGTAAGTTTACATATAAGTTAGGTTTTATGTGATTAGTTTTTTGGTTATAATAATTATATCTTACTATTTATGTACTTCTAAGATTTTTTTTCCAACTCTAATTTACAATAATATTTTATAAATATAAATTATTGTTATTATTATTATTATTTAATAATATACTTATATTTCGTGGTATTCTGGGCACCATTTTTTTAATTTGGTACATGGCACAAAAATTCTCATCCACGCATGTACTTCTCTCTTGATTTCAATGAATCCAATTAATTTTAGACTTAATTGCTCTAAAATGACCCAAACTAATTTTTTTTACACAAAAATAGCCCATTTATGGAAATTACCACGAGAGTGGCTAAATAGTAAATTTTTAAGTACCTGACAGCATTCCGTCAAATGGGTTAGACGACGTTAGTATATCAAGGGTAAAAACATAAATAAAATTTTTGAACAACTATATATTTACAGAATACGGCATATATATATCCCCAATTTGCACTACGCCATAGATTGGATTCCGCAACCCCAATAAACTGTTACTAAAGGCCAAAAAAGCGTTGCTAAAGGCCAAAAAAAGGCTATAGCGACTCTTTTTCGGGTTGCAATTTCAGGCGTTGCCATAGAGTTTTTTGCAACCCCGGTGACACCCTATTGCAACCCCTGATTATCCGTTACATAAATGTGCTATTGCAACACCAATGGAGTTGCAATAGGTCTTGAAAAGTGTTACAATAGGGTTTGGGCTATCAATATAATATTTGTGGGCCCCACAATGGGGCCCACATGTGGGGTATCGATGCAACCTTTTTACAACGCTTTTTAGTATTTTTTACAACGCTTTTTAGTGTTTTTCTATATATAAGTAGTAGTCATAAATTTGATATATTACATCACAACAATATATTACATTTTTAATTTTACAACATACATTGTCCAAGGCACATACCTTGTATTACACATGATTTTGTTTTCAGCAATACAAAAAAATGTTGTCATGTAACTATTGTACTCAGCTTCATATATAGCATAACCAAAGGTCTAATTCAGATAATCAAACTGTGTTTACAGCTTTGACATATTTGTCTCTATTTTGTCCTATATTTGAGCAAATCAGGGAAGCATCGGAAGTTCCCCCATGTTGAACGCAAAGAAACTAACACGTCCATGCTCAATATTACAAAACTTTAAGGGAATACCATTGCACCGTCTCTCAAGGTTGCTTATCTCTTGTTTAGACGGTGGAAGATTGCTGCAAACATTTAAAAGAAAAACTTTGTAAAGTAAATTAGACGGTGGAAGACTGCTGCACTAAAGTAAATTATTTGCACAACTTAACATCCAGCTTATTAATGGGTAAAGCATCCCACGAATATGTGCTTCCGTCAGAAAAACTTTGTTCGGAGTCCATATCAGAGTACTTATCCAGGCCATCCAACATCTGCTCATCCTTAAAGGATCATAAATTCTTAGATCATCAATTTTAAGAAAACAACTTCACAATATGAGGACCTACAAATATGGCAGTTATTTTTTTCATGAATCTGGACTACGAACGTAGTGCCCAGAATGAAAATTCAAGTCACATTAGCAAAAGCTTAAGACAGGGGATTTGGGGGGACAGGGATAAATTAGTAGAGCTTCGGGTAGTTTTTTTCTTTGCACAAAATTAAATTACTTGCACAGTTGCACACCTTATCATTCAGCTCATTAATAGGTAATGCATCCCACGGGTATGTACTTCCATCAGAAAACCTTTGCTTAGAGTCCGCTGATTTATCAGAGTAGCTATCCACGTTGTCCAACTGCTGCTCATCCTGAAAGAAAAACAGCTTCAGAACACGAGAACTTAACATATTAAATCATACACTTTGAAAAAACCTCAACCGCTGTCCAGATCTAAAATTCCAATATCATTTCCCTCGGGCATACTTCTAGCATGATCCACATCATCCATATCTTTCATTGCAGAATTCAGCTCTTCAGAACCAATGATTTCAGAGCAGGTATCATTTCCCTCGGGCATACTTCCAGCAGGTACTTATTTTTGCTAAATATCCGAGCAGGTATTCAGAGCATAGAGTTGTTACAAGTTTTATGTATAAAGCAAACACAATTGGAACCCCAAGTTGTATATACAGAAAATAGCAGGAAAACCTTTAGAATGAAACAATGACTGAATATATAACATAATGGTTAGTAATTCTTGTATTGCATATTGTAGATCAACTTCTGTATTTTCTGTGTGCATATAATAGCTATGGTGATTGATTATAAAGTGAAGAGTGATCCCAAAGTAATCAATAACTGATGTTGTTAGATATATTTGATAATGTCATGGCTAATATGATTTATGTTTAGTTTTCAGATCTTACTTAAACAGGATAAATCAGTACTTACTAGAAGTCAGGACTTAAGGATATCAGTACTTATATTATCAGGAGATAATCATCAGAAGATGTGTAAATCCCCAATTTTTGGAAATTTTTGAAACCCTTATGAATAGTGATTTTGCAGATTATGCTGAATAAGAAAACTTTTCATGCCACACTATGTAGGGGTTCTGTTATTGATATTCTGAGATTTTATTAGTACTCTATATGGTATATAAGTGTATGTAAAGATCGTCAGAATCCAATTCCGAACACTTTAATTTTTCCCGAAAATCCACCAGATACCGAAAGAATTGAGTATAAGGTAACATGATTAAAAGGATTTAAATTCAAGGATTATGAGAGAGGATCATAAAAGGAATATAATGTATTGAGAAAGGTTAAGGGAACCCAAGTAATAAGATCCCGGGTATGATCCCTCAAACAATAAACAAAAACGAAAGTTAAGCGAACCGTATAACAGATCAGCGGTCATTAGCCAAATAATTAAAAGCTAATCAAAGAGATTAGTGGGGATGATGTCATCAAACCAATGAGAAGAGGACAAAGGAGGGAGGGTGACATCACATGGTGACATAAGCATGACCAAGCAAGTGTGTTGTTGGATGATTGAGAGCCACACAATATTTACCATGGTAACAACCTAATTAACAAGCAAAACAAACATAAAAATCAAAAGCAACCAAAACAAAAACATTTTCTTCTTCCCCCACTCTTTGCTCTCGGCTTTTCCATGAAAAGCAAAGGAGAAAATTTCAAAAAATCAAGCTACACACCTTCATAATTCAAGAGGTTTGTTTCTTTAGCTTCCATAATTCATAACTAAGATGAGCCATAAGTTTAAGCTCAAGATTTCATGTTTAACATAGCTAATCAATTCATCTAAGTTCTTGGTGAATAGTGTTTTCAAGAAACTAACTTTGTGTTTTCTTATGTTTTCTTCAAGATCCAAGCTTAGTAAAGATAGTTAGTGGTTATTTAAGGCTTCCTAAGTGATTCTCCACTCTCCAAGGAAGGTATAACCCCTCCAAACCCTAACTTTACTTTGAGTATTAGGTTTGGTTTTGTTTGTTATAGTTCATGAGAGCATGATTCTTGTATGTTTAGAGTTTGGATGGAATTATAATGATTTTGGGTTATAAATCTTGGTTGTTGGTTGATGAACCTTAATTATAATTAGTAGCTCTTGTTTGAGATTGAATAAGATGGAAAAATCATGAGGTTATGGACTGAGTTAGTAAGGTTTGGATGAAGTTTGGTGGTATTGGTGGTTATGGGTTAATTTGTGGTTGATTGTGGTTGATTGGAGTAGTTTAAAATTTGGTAATCGCGTAAACATAGCTGTCGTAATGTCCGATTTACTTTAGACTGTTTTTGCTCTTAACATTAGGACCCGTGAACTCACTGCGAGGTTTTGACCATTGCCATGATTAGATAGTTCATGTTACGAGCTTCGTTTTGATATGTGGTTCGTTTGATTCCGATGTACGGTTTAGGAGAAATGACTGTTTTAAGTAACGACGTTTCGCGAACGAACCATTACCCCTCGCCTTACTTTGAAACATAGGTTAAAGACCTTAAAGGACTAATTGGAGTATGAAACATTTATGTAAAGTGTATTAGGCAGTTGGTAAGGCACTCGCGAAAGAATCCCCTTAAAACCCTTAATGGTTAATTTACTAAAAATGGTGGAGCCGAGGGTACTCGAGCGACTTAAGTGAATCGTTAAGCGCAAAAGCGAACGTTAGGGTCTAATTGGTTAAAGTATAGATTCAAAAGCGACTTTGGTTTAATTCCTACTTATATGTTGTTTATAGGTTACCAGACTCGTCCCAAGCCATTTGTAACCCCCAGTCGCTCAAGCAAGTTTTCTACCCGTATAACTGTTGTTGTGATGTATATGTGTATATGCATGATCTTGTGATAAATGCATATTTGTTATTAGCAAATTCTTGCGATATATTGGAGCATGTGATATGGTATATATGCATGCCTGTTTCGTATTCTTGATTTATATAACTGTTGGTTCAAATTCTTATTAGTTGCATAATACCTATGCTAGAGATGAGCAGTAGTTGCGTATACCCTGAGTATAGGGGACCCAAAGGTGAACCCTTTTCTAAAAACCGGGAGTAGATGTTCCCGAGTATATGATATATATATATATATATATATATATATATATATATATATTTATATTTATATATATATTGATATGGTTTTTAAAAACTATTAATCGAATAAGGTTTATTCGATAACTTTATATTATTTAATGAATATTACTTGAATATTCATTCGAGGACTTATGACTCACTTTATATTATTTAATGAATATTACTTGAATATTCATTCGAGGAATTATGACTCACTTTATATTATTTAATGAATATTACTTGAATATTCATTCGAGGACAGATGACTCCGCTTATATTATTTAATTGAATATTATTTGAATATTCATATGAGGACCCATGACTCCGATTATTTTCTGAAATATATTCTTTATTTTACTAAAGAATAAGGTGTCGATAATCAAACTTATTTTTTTGATTATTCAAATAAAGATAGTACTTTCGTATAAGTATATCTTTGGTTAGTTAATACTCATTTCAAGTATAAGTTTTACAACTTCTACTTCAATTATTTGTATAAAGATTATTCTTTAAAGGAATATTATTTAAATGATAATATTCAGATATTTTCTAATATATTGGGACTGATTTACTTTATTAAATCAGCATTACTCCAAACACTCTTTAAAGTATTTTCGAGTCTTTAAAATGATTTTTAAAAAAGTTAGAGCGGATCCCAAAACTCATTTTTTATATATTTAAGATCTTCCTTTTACAGGGGATTTAAATACTCGCTCAAAACCAGAGGGATCCGGCTCTGTGGTGTATTTTATATTCACAACAAGGTTGCGGTTTTGGTAAATGAATTGATTACTTACCCAACGTTCGGGAAGTAAGTCCATCTATCGAGTCGGCATAAGCAACATGGGCTCAGTGGGCGTCCATGAAAGTGTAAGTGGCTCAGTGGGAGTCCATCAAATGTGTAAATGGCTGAGTGGCAGTCCAGCATAAGGTCCTATTGCGACCAGGGTGATGACCAGTGGGGAATTCGTCCGTCTACTAGTAGAAAAGGTTACTTATTGGTATCTTTGCCTGATCAGCAAGATACTGGGTTTATGCCACAATTCTTTTCCTTTCCAAAAATTCATTGGATGTTACAAACTCTATTCATACTTTACATGACAGAGGTTTTCAGGAAATGTATAAATAGATATATATGTGGATATATATCGGGACTTAATGAAGTATATCATAACTTCATTTCATTCAATAATACTTCAAAGATTTAATCTATTCAAATCTTGTCTTGTAGTCTTATCTATGTAATGAACTGTTGAAAGCTCATTATACCTTGAACGGTGGTAGTTCAAGTAGTATTCGGATATAAGTATATTGGAGTATCTTGTAACTTCATCTTTTAAACTTATATCTAGTAAATAATTATCTTGTGCATGTCAAAGATTTTCGGAAAAACGTTGAGACAAGGTTAGATATATGAGATCACCTTGCAACGATATTTTATACAGTTATAAACGGGAACTCTGTGTATATTATACATGTCAGAGGATTTCAAAGATTGTGAAAAGTATATATGTATATATATACTGAATATTTTGCGACTTGGTCGGGTTAAGATATCAGCTTGGTTCATTTTTTCTTGACCAAGACTTTCATTTGTACTATGAGAAAGCTCATATATTGTTAGTTATTATACATATTATTTTGGTGGGCTTGTTGCTCACCCTTGCTTTCTTCTTTCATCACACAACATCGGATAGACAAGATGAACAGGACCAAGCTCCCAATTGGCGAGTGGATAGGAAACGTTCCGCAGTTTCCTATAGGCGTTGATGTCGTTGTAGCTGAGGTAGGAACTACCAATAGGCTAGGCTTTCAACTTTTGATGTACCAGACTTATGTATCTTTATCAATTGTAATAATGGCAAAGAAATATAAATTTATTCAGAAACCCTTTTTAGGTGTATTGGCATATAATTTTGGAATAAAATGACTCGTGTTATTTTTGGATATTCGTCTCTGAGACTATAACTTGTGGTGTGTGTGTTTATTGTGAGGTCACAGTACAGAGTAGTTGATTGTTTATTAAGATTGGGTGTTATTAAGGGAAATGGAACTCGTGACAACCCGGATCCCCGACCCCGGATTTGGGGGTGTTACAGAAATGGTATCAGAGCCAAGTGTTATAAACCTCAGAGATGATGTGACATTAAGATAATAAGTTCACTAAGATAATAAGAACTCTTGCCAAGTTCATAGTCGGGCTACCTAACGTAGTACTGACAGTTAAAACCCTTATGGGAACCCTTATAAATATCGTGATAGAAGCGTAGCTCGTTATCGTATATGGTAGCGGGACTCCGAACCCTGAGGATGAGGAGCAACAGCGTGATGATGTTTTATTACTAATTGGAGATCGGATTGTGGATCCGATAGAGCGTCCTAACGCAGGACCAGATGATGTTCATATTGAGGATGTAGCGGTTGAGGATGTTGTCCTAGAAGGGATTGTGGCTGAGGAGGATTCCATGGAGGATCCTGACAAGAATGAATAAAGGACCACTGAGGAATTGATGACCATGATTAGGGAAACTACCAGAGGTAGGATTAGCCGGTCACTACCGGAGGTTCGTTCAAGTTTATAAAGATAGTAGCCCCTTTGACGCGGCTTACTCGTAAGACTAAGAAGTTTGAATGGACTGAGAAATACGAGAAAAGCTTTTAACAACTAAAGCAAAGGTTGGTGGCGGCCCTTATGTTGGCGTTGCCGGATGAAAAAGGAGATTTTGTGAATTGTAGTGACGCTTCGCATAAGGAATTAGGGTGCTCTTATACAGCACAACAAGGTACTCGCGTACGCGTCAAGAAAATTAAGGGAATATAAAATTCGATATCCCCACCCATGAGCTTGGGCTCATGGTAATAGTTTTGCCCTAAAGATTGGAGGCACTACTTGTATGGAGAGAAGTGCGAGATTTACCTAAGCCATAAGTGCTCTAGTACATTTTCACGCAGAAAGAGCTCAACATACGCCAGAGGAGGCGGTTAGAGCTAATCAAGAATATTGATTGGGAGATTCTTTATCATTCGGGGAAAGCCAATGTGGTGGCTGATGCCCTTAGTAAAAAGGAGAAACTCAAGATGATAATGTTTTTGGGAGAGTTTATGAGAGATTTTGAGAAAATGGAAATAGAAGTGAAGGTAACCGGAGCCGGTACCGAAAAGATGTTTGAGATTGCAATACAGTCTGAATTATCGGAAAAGAACATATTGTGCCAGAAAAAGTGATGAATGAAGGCAGAGAGCCAACAATTAGATAAAAGATTAATACCGAGAAAGATGATAAGGGAATAATGAGGTATTCCTATAGAATTTGGGTTCCAAATGTTCAAGAGCTTAAAGATGAAATCTTAGATGAAAGCTAGTTTGAGAAATAAGATTTAGAGTGAACCCTGAACGTGATAGTCAGGGAGGTCGCCATCAAGATAGAAGGAACCCATAACATAATAGGGTGGAAAATAAGGATTTTTAACGTATAAGATAACCCCGATTATGGGAGAAGGTTGGAACATTTCATACTGAGAAAACAGAAGTTGAACAAGATAGGGAGAATCAGGATGGTACTCCTATTGGGCAATTCACGGACCTGTCTAAATAGAACTTAGACTATTATCCCCAACCACCACCCTGAGGAAATAATGCGGTGAGAACAAAGGAAGACGAGTATGATGAATTATGAATCTAAGTTGTAAAAGTTGTCAAGATTCGTTCCGAGGACACGAATCCAGAATGACGGGATGTTTGAAATCAATATTTATGTTGTGTTGGTTCATGAAATGATTGTAAGAGAAAGGAAAATAAAGGGAGACTGAAGTGGAAAGAAATAAAAAGGCAATACAGTTTGAGGAATGATAAGGGAGTTGGGTATGAGGAAACCCTAAATACTCGTAACAATAGAAATAGAAAAGTATGTGATCGTCAGGATGAGGGTGATTCACCATGAGTTATTGTTGATGATTGAAGGAATAAGAGATACATATATTTTATCCCCTTTAAGTTGGGAGGATTCGAGGAAACCTTGAGATAGTTCGAAGGATAAATAATGAGACGCGGATAGGTGGAAGAGACAAGAAAGTAAGAAATTAGGAAATTGGATGAAGGAAGTAACCTTAAAAAAATGGAAAGTGTATGTAACACCTGTGACTTGATACCCAAAAGGGAGACACCAAGTACAAAAGATATCCCAACATTGAGATGACTGTTGAGATAAACAAAAAAAGTAAATAAGGATTTATTAAGAAGAAGTTCACGTTGAACACGACCAATATCTTCCAGAACATCCATGTCATCATTACCAAATCAGGAAAGAAAAGCAGATAACCATTGTTATCTTTTGGAGGCCATATGGATTGACCTCAATTTGAATAAGGATGTTATTATGAAATTAGGTATAGACTATCGAGGTGGGAATGATTGAAATAAGACACCCTTATCAGGGATACATGACTTGATTTATCTATGGAAGGATGCAAGTACCTTTTTAAAAGGTGGAATTAAGGATGGAACCTCGATAACTTGAGATGAACCATAGAGGAATGCATAAAGGATGGCATTTCACCCTTAATAGGGACATTATGAGTTTGGGTAATACGGAATGAAGGATTAAGGCAACAACAACCTTTAAAGATCAGTAGAAATTTTTTCAGAAGTACATAGACAATGGTTATAGTATTAGTAAATGGTATTTTGATATGCCCTGTATCTAGGGAATACAGGAGGAACGATTCAAGGATAACCTTAGAGGTTTTACAAGGAGAAAGGTAATATTCAAAATTCTCAAGAATAAAAATGTTGATAAAAGAAATATGACATAATTATAATGATGCCAAGTGGGGCACGTGTTAAACCATGAGAAAGTATGGATCGAACCAGTAAAGGTCGAAATTGTTCAAGGCAATTAGGGCCTAAGATAAAAGATGTTCTAAGTATGATTGAGAGTCAGTCGTGACAGTAATTAACCTCTAAAGACTGAGGCAATAACTTATGGAAAAATGGTGATATTTTTTTTTACTCATCAGATTTTAAGGAAAACATCTTCACAAAAGCAGTGATTGAAATAAGGTAGAAAATTTATTTGGAGGTGGTTAAAATGACATTGACTGTAAGGAAATTTTACTATCAGGAAAGGCCAAAGAGGTGGCCGACACTTTAAATGTAAGAGGATAATTATAGGCGCTCGTGCGAGAGGAATACAGTGATGATGGTTGAAGCCGGGAAGGTTGTATTACGGTTCGGAAGATTGACATTCCTTCTGATGACTATGCAATACTCAACCGTAATAGTAGTTGGGTAAAGGTTTAATTCGTGTAATCGCCATTAACGGGCTATCTATCTTAGAAGGTCCTATCTTGAGAATAAGCCAGGACCATATTTTAAAAAGGACCAAACAAACCTTTGAGTTAAGTCTTCTATTGAAGGCATATGATTAAGAATAGTATTAACCTGCTATCGTTGCTTTGATTGAAACTCTTCTGCAATTTTATCTGCTTCATGTCATGAAAGTACGTCAGAATTTGGAGTGTTCTTCATGAATTATGAATGGTGATTATGTTAACTCCTTAGAAGAATTCTATACGACATGTATGGACTCCGTATGGTTAGATATAAAGATTTCATGGAAAGTGAATGAAGACAGTAGGTCAATGGTGGACCATAGTAATGCAGGAATGATTCTACGAGTAATGAGCCGATTACTTGCAACCGTGATAGTTGTATTGTAATGGATGTTGAGATTGGGTACCACTAATCGAGTTGTGGTGATGTATTAGTTATTATTGGTAGACCTTTTTAAGTCGATTATCTACCTATTGAATATTTATTCCTTCTTATCAATAGAGAGTCGTATTACTATACGAGGAAGGTTGCAGTGCAAGCATAGTATTCTAGTAACGATGATGTCTAGAATGAGATCCCAGATTTGATTTTCGATGTCGAGGGAGTTTCAAAGGTGATTGTGTATAAGCTCGAGGAAGAGCATGGGTCCATAGAATGATGGACGGAATAGCAAAAATATTTAGGCATGTGAAATACGATGCTATAATACTTGATGTTGATATAAATACGTATATGTTTTGCTCTCCTATGACAAACCTCTATAGTTCAGAGGTAGATTCCAAGCCAGATATTTTGTGGCAGTATATTTTATATATATATAATTCTCTTCAATTCGTTCTTTTCTCTCCTTTTCATTTCATATAAGCTGAGAAGAACAACCCTTCCAGAAGGGAAGGTATTGTCGAATGACTATCTATCTGTGTAATAGAAGCCTAGTAGGATACCACATGTTGTTTAATTACTTGTCAAGTACTAAAGGCTGGCCACCTTCTGTACTAACTATGCGATGTAACAAGTGTTCATGATCATAGTGATCTCTCAATAAATTCTTTTACTTCTATATGATTGATCAAACTTTGAATAATAGAAACAGCTAAAAAAGGAGTAGTATGAATATGGTGGTATTCGGAATGAAACACATTCGTGATACTAAGGTTGACGCGTGTATTAAAAGGTTATAGAATGCTAACGAGCAAAGGTGTAACCAGTATAATATTAGGAACGGAAGATAGTAGCGATTATGAACTGGAAAAGAATGGGTATTGAGAAGCAAAAGCTCTAATGCTAAAAGCTATAATGAGAGTCTGTGCAATAGACTTGAAAGAATTTGGAATGATCACTTAACGCGGATTGAGTTTTCTCACGATAATAGATCGTATGTCAGGTATCGAGATGTCGTCTTATGAGATCTTTGAGGGAAGACAATGTCGATCTCCCTTATGTTAGGATGAAGTTGTAGAGCGCAAGATGCTCGGACCCTCAGTAGTCCAAAGGACCAAGGATATAATAGATCTAATCACAGGACGGCTGAGAGTAGCTCAAGATGGACATAAGAAGTATGCTGATTTGACAAATGAAAGGACAAAGAGTATGAAGGAGGGAACCTTGTATTGTTAAAAGTATTTCCTTAAAAAGGAATTGATGAGGTTCGGAAAGAAATGAAAGCTAAGTCCACAAATTGTTGGACCCTTGGATATATTAAAATGTATTGGGAAGATAGCATATGAGCTAGCCCTACCCCCGAACATGTAGCAAGTCATAACGTGTTTCACGTATCAATGTTAAGGAAGTGTAATTCGGATGCCAGATAAATAGGGGCATATGAGCGCCTAGAGATGCAACCAGACGTAACATATATGGAGCAACCAGGAAGGGTTATAGAGTGAAAAGGAACAAGTGCTTAGGAGAAGGGTTATCAAACTAGGCAGAGTTTAGTGGTAGGACCACAATGTGGGAAAATTTACTCGAGAGTTAAAAAGTGCAATGCTAAGAGAGTATCCCCATTCATTTTCTATCTGATTCCGGGACGGAATCCTTTTAAGGAGGGGAGACTGTAATAACCCCAATTTTTGGAAATTTTTGAAACCCTTATGAATAATGATTTTGCAGATTATGCTGAATAAGAAAACTTTTAATGCCACACTATGTAGGGGTTTTGTTATTGATATTCTGAGATTTTATTGGTACTCTATATGGTATATGAGTGTATGTAAAGATCGTCAGAATCCAATTCCGAACACTTTGATTTTTCCCGAAAATCCACCAGATACCGAAAGAATTGAGTATAAGGTAACATGATTAAAAAGATTTAAATTCAAGGATTATGAGAGAGGATCATAAAAGGAATATAATGTATTGAGAAAGGTTAAGGGAACCCAAGTAATAAGATCCCGGGTATGATCCCTCAAACGATAAACGAAAATAAAAGTTAAGCGAACCGTATAACAGATCAGCGGTCATTAGCCAAATAATTAATAGCTAATCAAAGAGATTAGTGGGGATGATGTCATCAAACCAATGAGAAGAAGACAAAGGAGGGAGGGTGACATCACATGGTGACATAAGCATGACCAAGCAAGTGTGTTGTTGGATGATTGTGAGCCACACAATATTTACCATGGTAACAACCTAATTAACAAGCAAAACAAACACAAAAATCAAAAGCAACCAAAACAAAAACATTTTCTTCTTCCCCTACTCTTTGCTCTCGACTTTTCCATGAAAAGCAAAGGAAAAAATTTCAAAAAATCAAGCTACACACCTTCATAATTCAAGAGGTTTGTTTCTTTAGCTTCCATAATTCATAACTAAGATGAGCCATAAGTTTAAGCTCAAGATTCCATGTTTAACATAGCTAATCAATTCATCTAAGTTCTTGGTGAATAGTGTTTTCAAGAAACTAACTTTGTGTTTTCTTATGTTTTCTTCAAGATCCAAGCTTAGTAAAGATAGTTAGTGGTTATTTAAGGCTTTCTAAGTGATTCTCCACTCTCCAAGGAAGGTATAACCCCTCCAAACCCTAACTTTACTTTGAGTATTAGGTTTGGTTTTGTTTGTTATAGTTCATGAGAGCATGATTCTTGTATGTTTAGAGTTTGGATGGAATTATAATGATTTTGGGTTATAAATCTTGATTGTTGGTTGATGAACCTTAAGTATAATTAGTAGCACTTATTTGAGATTGAATAAGTTGGAAAAATCATGAGGTTATGGACTGAGTTAGTAAGGTTTGGATGAAGTTTGGTGGTATTGGTGGTTATGGGTTGATTTGTGGTTGATTGTGGTTGATTGGAGTAGTTTAAAATTTGGTAATCGCGTAAACATAGTCGTCGTAATGTCCGATTTACTTTAGACTATTTTTGCTCTTAACATTAGGACCCTGTGAACTCACTGCTAGGTTTTGACCATTTCGATGATTAGATATTTCATGTTACGAGCTTCGTTTTGATATGTGGTTCGTTTGATTCCGATGTACGGTTTAGGAGAAATGATCGTTTTAAGTAACGGCGTTTCGCGAACAAACCATTTCCCCTCGCCTTACTTTGAAACATAGGTTAAAGACCTTAAAGGACTAATTGGAGTATGAAACATTTATGTAAAGTGTATTAGGTAGTTGGTAAGGCACTCACGAAAGAATTGCCTTAAAACCGTTAATGGTTAATTTATTAAAAATGGTGGAGCCGAGGGTACTCGAGCGACTTAAGTGAATCGTTAAGCGCAAAATCGAACGTTATGGTCTAATTGGTTAAAGTATAGATTCATAAGCGACTTTGGTTTAATTCTAACTTATATGTTGTTTATAGGTTACCAGACTCGTCCCAAGCCATTTGTAACCCCCAGTCGCTCAGGCAAGTTTTCTACCCGTATAACTGTTGTTGTGATGTATATGTGTATATGCATGATCTTGTGATCAATGCATATTTGTTATTAGCAAAATCTTGCGATATATTGGAGCATGTGATATGGTATATATGCATGCATGTTTCGTATTCTTGATTTATATATCTGTTGGTTCAAATGCTTATTAGTTGCATAATACCTATGCTAGAGATAAGCAGTAGTTGCGTATACCCTGGGTATAGGGGACCCAAAGGTGAACCCTATTCTAAAAATCGGGAGTAGATGTTCCCGAGTATATGATATATATATATATATATATTTATATATATATATATATTAATATGGTTTTTAAAAACTATTAATCGAATAAGGTTTATTCGATAACTTTATATTATTTAATGAATATTACTTGAATATTCATTCGAGGACTTATAACTCACTTTATATTATTTAATGAATATTACTTGAATATTAATTCGAGGAATTATGACTCACTTTATATTATTTAATGAATATTACTTGAATATTCGTTCGAGGACAGATGACTCCGCTTATATTATTTAATTGAATATTATTTGAATATTCATATGAGGACCTATGACTCCGATTATTTTCTGAAATGTATTCTTTATTTTACTAAAGAATAAGGTGTCGATAATCAAACTTATTTTTTTGATTATTCAAATAAAGATAGTACTTTCGTATAAGTATATCTTTGGTTATTTAATACTCATTTCAAGTATAAGTTTTACAACTTCTACTTCAATTATTTGTATAAAGATTATTCTTTAAGGGAATATTATTTAAATGATAATATTCAGATATTTTCTAATATATTGGGACTGATTTACTTTATTAAATCAGCATTACTCCAAACACTCTTTAAAGTGTTTTCGAGTCTTTAAAATGATTTTTAAAAAAGTTAGAGCCGATCCCAAAACTCATTTTTTATATATTTAAGATCTTCCTTTTAAAGGAGATTTAAATACTCGCTCAAAACCAGAGGGATCCGGCTCTGTGGTGTATTTTATATTCACAATAGGGTTGCGGTTTTGGTAAATGAATTGATTACTTACCCAACGTTCGGGAAGTAAGTCCATCTATCGAGTCGGCATAAGCAATATGGGCTCAGTGAGCGTCCATGAAAGTGTAAGTGGCTTAGTGGGAGTCCATCAAATGTGTAAGTGGCTGAGTGGCAGTCCAACATAAGGTCCTATTGCGACCAGGGTGATGACCAGTGGGGAATTCGTCCATCTACTAGTAGAAAATGTTACTTATTGGTATCTTTGCCTGATCAGCAAGATACTGGGTTTATGCCACAATTCTTTTCCTTTCCAAAAATTCATTGGATGTTACAAACTCTGTTCAGACTTTACATGACAGAGGTTTTCTGGAAATGTATAAAGAGATATATATGTGGATATATATATCAGGACTTAATGAAGTATATCATAACTTCATTTCATTCAATAATACTTCAAAGATTTAATCTATTCAAATCTTGTCTTGTAGTCTCATCTATGTGATGAACTGTTGAAAGCTCATTATACCTTGAACGGTGGTAGTTCAAGTAGTATTCGGATATAAGTATATTGGAGTATCTTGTAACTTCATCTTTTAAACTTATATCTAGTAAGTAATTATCTTGTGCATGTCAAAGATTTTCGGAAAAACTGTTGAGACAAGGTTAGATATATGAGATCACCTTGCAACGATATTTTATACAGTTATAAACGGGAACTCTGTGTATATTATACATGTCAGAGGATTTCAAAGAGTGTGAAAAGTATATATGTATATATATACTGAATATTTTGCGACTTGGTCGCATTAAGATATCAGCTGGGTTCATTTCTTCTTGACCAAGACTTTCATGTGTACTATGAGAAAGCTCATATATTGTTAGTTATTATACATATTATTTTGGTGGGCTTGTTGCTCACCTCTTGCTTTCTTCTTTCATCACACAATATCAGATAGACAAGATGAACAGGACCAAGCTCCCAATTCGCGAGTGGATAGGAAACATTCTGCAGTTTCCTATAGGCGTTGATGTCGCTGTAGCTGAGGTAGGAACTACTAATAGGCTAGGCTTTCAACTTTTGATGTACCAGACTTATGTATCTTTATCAATTGTAATAATGGCAAAGAAATGTAAATTTATTCAGAAACCCTTTTTAGGTGTATTGGCATATAATTTTGGAATAAAATGACTCGTGTCATTTTTGGATATTCATCTCTGAGACTATAACTTGTGGTGTGTGTGTTTATTGTGGGGTCACAGTACAGAGTAGTTGATTGTCTATTAAGATTGGGTGTTATTAAGGGAAATGGAACTCGTGACAACCCGGATCCCCGACCCCGGATTTGGGGGTGTTACAAGATGGATATCAGAAGTTAAGTACTGAAGGACGTTCAGATAAGGACAGCAGCTGATTAAAGGAAAGAAGATCGAGACAAACATAAGAAGAGATATGCATGAAGAAGGAATTCTATGAAGAATAGAATACTTGGAAGAAAAGATATCTGATTGATATATTTTAGGAAGCAGAATTATATTCCATATCAATTAGCGATTATCTTGTAACTGCGTAGTATATAAACACAGACATAGGGTTTACACTATAAGTGTTATCATATTCGAGAAGATTATTCATTGTAACCCTAGCAGCTCTCGTGATATTTGTTCATCACTGAGAGGTAACAGTTCCATATTGTAACAGAGTTTATTGTTTCAATAAAGTTTGTTTTCTAGTTACTTGAGTTATTAAAGTTCGATTTGATTGTACTATACACTGTATTCACCCCCTCTACAGTGTGTGTGTGACCTAACTAGTGGTATCAGAGCCTGTCTGTTAACACACAAATAGTTTAAGATCCAAACACAATCATGTCTGATACAGAAACTCCAACTAAGCCCACCAAAACTGAAGAACCTCCAAAGACACAAATTCAAAGTCGGTATGAGACCATCAGAGTTCCCATATTGAGACCATATGAATATGCCATATGGAAGGTGAGGATGACCATGTTTCTGGAAGCTACAGATCCAGAATATCTTGATAGAATCAAGGAAGGACCTCACAAACCAACCAAGCTCGCTGTTGCAGTTGCAGGTGAAGCAGCAAAGACTATACCAAAGGAGAAGAGTGATTACACTGCTGAAGATATCGCATCAATTGCTAAGGATACTAAGGTACGACACTTACTGCATAGTGCCATTGATAATGTAATGTCAAACAGGGTAATAAACTGCAACACTGCAAAGGAGATATGGGATGCTCTAGAAATAAGGTGTCAGGGAACTGATACAATTAAGAAGAACAGGAAGACAATACTCACTCAAGAGTATGAACACTTTGACTCAAATGCTAATGAGTCATTGACTGATTTGTATGATAGATTTGTCAAACTCTTGAATGATCTGTCACTGGTTGATAAGGAGTATGATCTTAAGATTCAAACCTTAAATTCCTGTTAGCTCTTCTCAAATGCTGGGATTTGAAGGCGACAATAATAAGAGACAACTACAATCTTGATGAAACAACTCTTGATAAAATTTATGGAATGCTCAAGACTCATGAACTTGAGATGGAACAAAGAAGCAAGAGGAAAGGTGGAAAGCCAAGGACAGTTGCTCTTAAGGCTGGAGAAGAATTCCCCAAGGCAGCTACCTCAAGGAAAGACAAGGGTAAAGCTCTCTTCATAAAGTCTGATACTGAGTCATCAAATTCTGAAAGTGATGATGACTCAGAATCTGAAAGCTTGCCTGAGACGGATGCTGATGAGGAGATGATGAAGCTGTGTGCTCTTATGGTGAAAGGGATCACAAAGATTGCATACAGGAAGTTCAGGAAGGGAAAGAAGTTTTCCAGGAAAGGCACAAGTTCTGATAAGAAGAATTTCAGAAGATCTGAAAGCAGAGGAGGAAAGTCTGACATATGAGATTATACAAATGTCAAATGCTACAACTGTGGTGAGAAAGGCCACATATCTCCTGATTGCAAGAAAGTGAAGAGTGACAAAGGCAAGGCTCTGGTCACAAAGAAAAAAAGCTAGATAGACACCTCAGATTCTGAAAGTGAGGAGAATTATGCCTTGATGGCAAATGCTGATAAGGCAAGTGCTGAAAGCAGTCCTGAAGCTGCCGAATGAAAGGTACCTCAAACTACTTAAGCCTTTCATACTGATGATATAAATGAGTTGAGAAGATATCTTAAAACCATGTTTGTTAGTTATAGAGATAAAACTTTAACATGTGAAAGATTAACTTCAGAAAATTTTGCTTTTAAGAAAAGAAATGATTTCTTAGAAAAGGAGTTAGTTATGTTCCATCAAACTCGGAAAGATAGAGATGATGCTTTTTATGTTAGGGATGAAGTGCTAAAAATGAATGAATCTCTAAAAACTGAGTTAAAAAGGAAAGAGAGGTTATCAGGACTTGGACTAACTCTGGCAGAACAACTCAGAATTCGTTAAGTAGTGAAAACTGGAAAGAGGGCTTAGGCTATGGAGAGGATAAGAATAATAAAGGAACTGAAGATATTAAGCCTGTAGTTGTTAAACAAAAGCCAAAGTTAAAACATGTTAAGTTTGTAGCTGTAAAGTCTGATAATGAGAAATCAGAAGTTAAAAAGGAATTAACTTCTGACAAACTAAAACAGGAAAAGATAGCTGATGTAAACATAGGCTTAATGACTAAGAAGCAGCTTAAGCATAAGCTGAAAGATGTTAAGAATGCAAATAAGGAAAAATCGCCTAGGAAAAATAGGAATGGAAAGGAAGGTATGAATAAAAGCAATGATTATAAGCCTGTTCCTGAAGCTCCTAGGAAAACGTGTCATAATTGTGGAAGTTCTAACCATCTAGCTTCTTTTTGCAGGAAGAATAAGAACATAAACTCCTTACCTTCAAAGTTAGGAGTTAAGAGTCAGTCTGTTAGATATAAGACACAAAATCCTTGTTTTCATTATGGTAGTTTATGGAATTCCATTTATACTTGTAAGGAATATCATAGTTTGTACTATGATTATTATCAAATAAAACCTTCTTTAAAAAAAGTTTCCATTGTTCCTTCTAGTGTAAGTTCTGATTCAAAGTCTGATAGTGTAAATTCTGATAAGAAAAATGTTAACATAAACTCTGATGCTAAATCCGCTGCAAATGTTAACAAACTTAATAAGGCCAAAGGATCCAAGCAAGTCTGGGTCCTTAAAACTAATCATTAGTGGTCTTTGTGATTGCAGGGCAAGAGGAAAAACATCCTAGTTCTGGACAGTGGATGTTCTGGACATATGACTGGAAATAAAGCCCTGCTATCAGACTTTGTGGAGAAAGCTGGCCCAAGTGTTTCTTATGGAGATGGCAACATTGGAAAAATATTGGGATATGGCAATATCAATCTTGGGAATGTCATCATTAAAGAAGTAGCTCTGGTCTCAGGACTTAAACACAATCTGCTGAGTATAAGTCAAATCTGTGACAGAGGTTATCATGTTGATTTCTTTGAAGAACACTATGAAGTTGTAAGTAAATCTAAAGGCAAAGTTGTTCTGAAAGGATACAGGCGTGGTAACATTTATGAAGCTAAGCTTTCAACAAGTACTGATGGTTCTGCAATCTGTCTGATGAGTAGAGCATCAATTGAAGAAAGCTGGAATTGGCACAAGAAACTCTCTTATTTAAATTTCAACAATATAAATGAGTTGGTCAAGAAAGATCTTGTGAGAGGACTGCCAAAGACAGTATTTGCTCCTGATGGCCTTTGTGATTCTTGTCAGAAGGCTAAACAAAGAAAATCCTCATTCAAGAGCAATACTGAATCATCAATTCTTGATCCTTATCACCTATTACATGTTGATCTATTTGGTCCAGTAAATGTCATGTCTATTGCAAAGAAGAAATATGCTTTGGTCATAGTGGATGAGTTCACCAGATACACATGGGTGTATTTCTTGCACACAAAAAGTGAAACTGCATCTATCTTGATTGGTCATGTCAGGCAACTGGATAAATTGGTCAAAGACTCAGTAAAGATAATAAGGAGTGATAATGGTACTGAGTTCAAGAATTTGATAATGGAAGAGTTCTGCAAAGACCATGGAATCAAGCAGGAATTTTCTGCTCCTGGAACTCCACAGCAAAATGGAGTTGTTGAAAGGAAGAATAGAACTCTCATTGAAGTTGCACGTATAATGCTTGATGAAGCAAAGCTTCCAACCTATTTCTGGGTTGAAGCTGTGCAAACTGCTTGTTTTACTCAGAATGCAACACTCATCAACAAGCAAGGAAAGACACCATATGAGATGGTGAAGAAAAAAAAGCCAAATATGAAGTATTTTCATGTATTTGGATTCAAGTGTTTTGTTCTTAAGACTCATTCTGAATAGCTATCCAAATTTGATCTAAAAGCTGATGAAGGAATCTTTGTTGGATATCCACTTTCCACAAAAGCCTTCAGAGTCTATAACTTGAGAACAAGAGTGGTCATGGAATCTATCAATGTCTCTTTTGATGACAAAAAGATTACTAGACTTGAAGATTTTATTGATCATGATCAGCTGAGATTTGAAAATGAAGACTCAAATTCTGATACTGATAATCCTGACAATCTAAGTCCTGATACTGCAAACTCTGATGGATTAAACCCTGATGTTATTGAAACTGTGGTGACTACGCCAAAGGAAGATGCACCTATGCAGGGGGAGCATACTTAAGATCTTACCACATCTCAAGAAGCATCAGAACATACATCTGGCTCTTCAAGTTCTGATTCGTCAAGTTCTGATAAGCCAAATTCTGATAGTTCTGAAAATCTAAATTCTGAAGAATCCAACTCAGAGAACATAGTTTCAGGGGGGAGCATCAAAAAATAAAAATGAAGACAGCATGGATCATGGGGGGCATCCAGTTCTAGAGAAAACCTTCCATCTACAAGGAAGTGGACTAAATCACATACACCTGATTTGATAATTGGAAATCCTGATGCAGGTGTCAGAACTAGAACAGCTACTTCAAGTGAATGTCTTTACAATTCGTTTCTTTCTTAGACTGAGCCAAAGAAAGTGGAAGAAGCTCTTCAAGATGCTAATTGGGTGCAAGCAATGCAGGAAGAGTTAAATGAATTTGAAAGAAACAAAGTCTGGACCCTAGTACCAAGACCAAAGAACAGATCTGTTGTTGGTACAAAATGGGTATTCAGAAACAAAACTGATAGTGATGGCATAATTACAAGGAATAAGGCAAGGTTGGTTGCAAAAGGATATTCTCAACAGGAGGGAATTGATTATGATGAAACATTTGCACCAGTTGCTAGATTGGAAGCCATAAGGATATTTTTGGCTTATGCTTCTCACAAAAAGTTTACTGTCTTTCAAATGGATGTAAAAAGTGTTTTTCTCAATGGAGAATTGGAGGAAGAAGTATATATTGAACAACCTCCAGGCTTTGTGGATTCCAAATATCCAGATTATGTCTATAGGCTTGATAAAGCACTTTATGGACTTAAGCAAGCTCCAAGAGCATGGTATGAGACTTTAGCTCAGTTTCTTCTGGAAAGTGGGTTTAACAGAGGAACTATAGACAAAACAATGTTCTACCTCAACCATGGAAAGGACTTACTTATGGTCCAGATGTATGTTGATGATATCATTCTTGGTTCTACAAATGACAGACTTTGCAAGAAGTTTGCCAAACTGATGCAGTCAAGATATCAAATGAGTATGATGGGGGAACTTAGCTATTTTCTGGGCCTTAAAGTCAAGCAGAATGAAGAAGGCACTTTTATTTGTCAAACTAAGTACACCAGAAACTTGCTGAAGAAATTTGGAATGCAAGATTGTTCAAGTGCATCCACTCCCATGGCCATTGCAACAAAATTGGACAAGGATACTGGTAAATCAGTAGATATTACTGATTACAGAGGTATGATTGGCTCACTACTCTATCTAACTGCTAGTAGACCTGATATCTTGTATGTTACATGTCTTTGTGCAAGATTTCAAGCAGATCCAAGAGAACCTCACTTAACAGCTGTGAAAAGAATATTCAAGTATCTTAAAGGAACAGCTGATCTGGGATTGTGGTATCCCACAGAATCAGATTTTAAACTAATAGGTTACTCAGATGCAGATTTTGTAGGTTGCAAAATTGACAGGAAAAGCACAAGTGGAAGCTGCCAATTTCTTGGAGGCAGATTGGTTTCTTGGTTAAGCAAGAAACAAAAGTCAATTTCCACATCAACTGCAGATACTATGTACATTGTTGCAGAAAGTTGTTGTGCACAGATTCTTTGGATGAAGAATCAGTTACTGGATTATGGGCTAACATATTTCAAAATCCCTATTTACTGTGATAATTAAAGTGTTATTGCTATGACAGGTAATCCAGTTCAACACTCAATGACCAAGCACATCAGCATCAGGTACCACTTCATAAGGGAACATGTGGATGAAGGTACAGTGAAATTGTACTTTGTTCCAACAGATCAACAACTAGCAGATATCTTCACAAAACCACTGTGTGAAGCTACTTTTATAAGATTGGTAAATGAACTTGGAATGGTTTCAGGTTCTTTCTCTAAATCTGCTTAGTTTTGTTCTGATGCATCAGACTTTATGATTAGTATTTACAGAAATTACTCTCCTTGTGTATTATGTGCTTAAATAAAAATTGCTTAAGTACTGACTGTTGTCTGATGTGACTCTCTAAACTCTGATAGTGATATGACTATTTATGTAACTATTAAATCCTATGAGGATACCTGTGTTAGATGTTGAACTAGTAATCTTCAATATACTAAAGAACCCATGTTAGAAGTAATTATTTATGTGGAAAATCTATTGACACAAGCGAATTCTGATATTGAGCTTAGTTGAGTTTACTTTGTCTATCTTATTACTAAGCCACAAACTAGAATACTGCTTCTCATCTATTAAGTTCTGATGTTAGTAAATCTGTTGAATGTACTAAGTGCTGATAAACCTCACTTATCAAAAGAAAAATAAAAAGAATCAAGGATCAAAATCAGGTACTCCTTTGAGATCTAGAGTAAAAATGTGGAAGGGACGACCCAAGTGCATTGCTGGTATTAAGTAAATATGCATCAGAAAAGTAAAATATTTTCTTGGTGACTTTTCACACTCTATGATTACTGGAGAAATACTCTGATAATAGCATAAATTCTGATAAGCAGTCGTAACTCACTTACACTGAGAAGCCACTGTACAATGGAATTTAAAAAGATGCACAAAATTAGCACAAAACAGTTGAGGTGGACTCAAGTATGAACTCATTTAATAGTAGGCTTCAGAATAATGACAGGTTTTTAGTAAAGTTTTAGTTATGCCTTATTTCTAAGATGTACTGAAGTGAATCAGACTTTACTCTTTGTCTGATATTTAGCTTAATGCACACACTAAACAATCCATATAAATGATGAAAATTACTGTGGTGATCTATGTTATTTTAGATGAACAGTTTATGTGTCAGATTGCATAATTTCTGAGGACAAGTTCTGATTGAACATTCTGATGATTAAGTTCTGAAGAATCTATATCAGAATTTATGTGAGGACTTACAAAGATAGGCATTCATTTTTCGAGTTAAGAAATTATGTTCTGATGACTGTTAAGTTCTGATATAAGTTTAAGTTCTGATATAAGTCTAAGTTCTGATATTAAACTCTGATCCTTTACTTAACTTCTTTGTGGATAAAATCTAAAAACAGTCTCATTTTAAATCAGAATATGTTTGGGTAGAATATTAACAGTCAATATCATTAGGGATAGTGGTACACGTAATGCACAGTAATTTTTTTTTACTTGTTACTTGTGCGCATTAAACCCTGACTTACACTTCCAATGACTGTTTTTCGTCTTCCCAAGTCTAGGGAGACGAGGTAGAATTAATTCTACCTGTCAGCATTAAATTTCTTTGCGTCTCCTGGCATTCTCTTGCCTATATAAACGAACACTTCACATCAGCCTATACATCAATTCCTTCCTCAAACACATACTCTCTTTTCCCTCATATACACAACATCATGATTAACTACAATATGTTTTTAAACTATGAGACCTTCAACATGGAGTTAAGTTGTGAAGCATGGCAGCAGGAATGGCACGTCACTGCCATTCCTGATGAGATATGGGACTCAGTTATCCAGGAGGTACTCACCCACCTCATGTTCTTCTATATGGACTACCATCGCCATCTGGAGCGATTGGAGGAGGAAATGCTGGAAGCTCTCCGCCAGCAAGAGCGAATCATCAGACTCGCTATTCTGTTTGTCGAGAGTAGGAAGAAGAAATAATTTATTTTCTTCTTCCTGTTTTTCTTCATCGTCAGCCTTGCCCTGCTTCTTGAGCTAGGACAAAGGTTGCTGATGTTAGGTTTAGAAGCTTAGGACAATCTTGTAAAGCTCTGATGTAATTTAAATTTCATGAATGTATTCTCTTAATATATTAATGGAATTTCTACTTTTTGCAAGTTTTTATCTCTGAGATGTTTGTAATTTAAATGCACTGATAAATCCTGATATATCCATATTCTGATGACCATTTCAATTTTGATTTAAATTAAGTTCTGATCTTACAATATCAGTACTTGTTTAATTGATTTATTTTGGTCATTCTCACTCTAATTTTTTTTCAGAATATTGGTGTTGCAGTGAAAAATAATTGAATAAGTGGGAACAGTTTAAATTTTGAATTAAAACTGATTTAACTCGATTAATGGAATTACTGGGTAAGTGGAACGGTTTTTCCTTGAAAAACTGTAAGTGGGTAAGTCATGATTACTGTTTTCCCGTGCCCATTAACTATTCATTATTGCTGCATGTCTGACAGGTGTCCAACGGTTATATTTTTTACCAAGTATAAGTAAGAGAGAGAGGAGATTATAGAATCTTTTATTTACTTTTACACTTTATCTCTCTTTCTTTGCTTTTACTCTCTCTCATCTCCTGACGTTGGTTTTTCAAACAGACATTTTATCAAACACCTAACAGGCACGCTTAAATCTCAATTTTTCTCATGGCACCTAAGGATTTAATCATTGATGGAGCTAAGTTCGTTCCAAATAACTATGCTGCAATTCTCGATCATGCTGAAGCTCCGTCTAAGTTGCATTTTGTGCAAGATCTTCTTGCACACAGTGAAATTGGGTATGCATTGACCCAACCTTCAACCTTTTCGAGCCAACAAGTTCTAACGTTTTGGCGGACTGGGCACTTTGATAATGGTGGTACAAATGGTACTCCCAGTATTGTTTTCGAAGTGGATGATTCTACACATGTGGTAACTCCTAGTACAATTCACAAGGCCCTATATTTACCAGAAGGATGTACTTTTTCAACCCCGGAGGAATCAGCTCTTCAAGAGTTAATGGCCAGTTTGGGGTATGAGCAGAGTTTGGCTAAGCTTGGGCAGTTGAAACGGGCTCATATCAGAAAGGAATGGAGCTTCTTCTTCGACTGCATCACTAAAGCTTTTGGGAATAAGTGTTCCAACTTTGATGCCATCCCTATAATGAGTCAGCACATCGGGTATGCTATCATTAACCAAACTTATTTCCATTTTGCAAATTCTGTGATAGGTTTTATTGGGGATAAGGATGACAGAGGATAGGAATGTAGTTTACTTTGCTAGATTCTGTCAGCTTATATATAGTTTCTGTTGTGCTGATGAACCCCAACCTGCCAGTACCTTAACTCCACCTTTCAAAATTGCAAAACGAGCCTTTAATGACCTGGTAAATGCTGACACTAAGAAAAAGGTGGTTAGACCTTTACAGATTCCTCAGTCTGTAAAACAGATCTTGGTAAATGCTGATCCTGAAACCTATAGATCTGTTTATTCTGATATCCAACCAACCACCACCTCCCAAACACCACAGCAACCATCAGAACATACCACTCATACTACTCAACCTACCCTCAGAACATATCTCAAATCATATCTCTCAACTTCACAGACAGCCCAACCTTCATCCTCAGGACCTACTGTGAAGCCTTCATCTTCCAAGCCCAAGAGGACAAAGACAGTTCCTCAAACACCTCAGAAGAGAAGGAGGATTGTTTTGAGAGATGAGTCTGATAGTGAGGAATATGTTTCTACATCAGAACCTGTTGTCGAAGTAGCTGAGAAAGTTTCTTCTCAGAAGGATTCTGGAATTGGGGAATCTAAGCTTCTCAAAAGGCTTAGAAGAATGACTTTTGTTGAACCTCCCAAGGAATCCCCATCTTCAAAAAGATACAAGAAACAGAGAGCAAAAAGGCCAGTTTCGGATGATGAGGAAGCAGCACCTAAGGAAGGAGATCAGGAATCTCTAATCTCACAAGAAAAGGAATATGCTCAAGCCCCTGCTTCTCCATTAACTCCAACTAATGAAGAAGCTACTGAAATCGCTAACACACCATCTGTGTCTCCTGTTCACAAGACTGTATCTCCTGTTGATCCAGGCACAAGTGCTGAAATTGATATTCAGAACCTGGTTGTGCCTGAGGTACTTTACTTAGAAGCTCCAACAACAACTAATCCATCAACAACACCTGTTACTGATGCTGCTCAAACTCCAGAATTATCTACTACACCTTCTCTGCATCTAGATGATGATGATCAGAATAAAGGTGAGCATCAGGATATGGCTGTTGATCAGAACTTGGATCCAGATCAGCACTTAGAGGATGATGCTGAAGCCTCAATTGCTTCTCATACTGTTGTTTTATTAGAAGATGCTGATTCTGAAAGTTCTGATGCTGTAAATGCTGGATATACTTGTGATGCTGCTCCAAATGCAGATGATGATGAAGCAGGTCATTCAGGACATGCACCTCATCAAACTGTTCTTAAATCTGAACTAGTTAAGAAGTTTGTCATCAGAGAAACATCAGTGCCTTGGAATGAAACTCCTGCAGGACAGGAGTGGACTAAGGAATGGAACTCAGTTACCTGTATTCCATCTGCAAAGAATCTTGCTGAGCACTTGACAAAAGCTGATGAGATGTTATTTACTGATGATTTCAAAACACAGCTTAGAGTCACTGTATTGAGTACTAAACATTTACAAGGTCTTCGTTCAACTACTCATGCAGAGATACATAAAATTCAGGAATAATTAATGAAGCAAGAACAACTTCAGAAGATTGATAAGAAAAAATTCTTCCAACCTACGTTTGACAGAGTTGCTTATATTGAGAAGACTCAAGAGAAACAACAATCTCAGATTGATGATATTTTGAAAAATCAAGCTTTTCAGCAATCTCAACTTAATGAAATCCAAGCCTCGGTGGAATTGCTTGTCTCTCTTCTCTTACCTGCTGATGCCAAAAAGGGGGAGAAAGTAATTAAGTCCAAATGCAAAACTGATAAGACACTGAAGGGGAAGGATGATGAAAAAGATGACCATGGAAACTCTGGAATGGGTAAAGTTCATAGTCAAGGTAGAGGTTTCTCATCAAGAAAAGCTGAAATCACAAGACACAGGACAAGTGATGCTGGCAAAAGAATTAGTTCTGCTACTGGTAAAAGGATAAGTTCTGATGAACTTTTAGATCTTGATGAAGAAATGTCAAGACAGTTATTTCTTCAAGAAAATCCAGGAATGGACTTGGAGAGTTTAATGGAAGAAGAAGCCAGACTTAAATCAGGAAAAGTCAAATCTAAATCTGAAGCTTCCGGTAAAAAGACACTTCCAAAACTCAAAGGCATTGTGATAAAAGAAAGGATAAATCCTGAAGCATCCATGGCTAAATCACAACCGCAGATAGATCCAAGGTCCAAGGGTAAAGAAAAAGTTGTTGAACCTATCAAGGTTTATGTGCCTCCTGTGAATGAAGAAATTACCGATGAAGATGCAGATCTTGCTCTGACTTCAAGAAAAGTTTTTAAGACAACCTCTAACATGGCTCAAGTTGTTCAGAGTCAAGAGATAGTAAGTTCTGATATTTCAAAGAAGCAAGTAACCTCTGATATATCTCAAGTTAACTTGATATCAGAAGATAAATCAAAGACACTCCTATCAGGATTCACTAAAGCAAAACAGACTCAACCTTTGAAGACTGCTGCAAGTGGTTTTGAAGCAAGAGTGGTTACTAGAAAGGAAGCAAGAGATAAAACTGGATTGGGAAGTGCTGATGAAAGAAGAATACAAAACACTACCAATGATCCAACTTCCTTGAGTGAACCAGGTATTGGAGCAACTCCTGAGAGATTGAATCAACTGGAATCTGTACAAATGGTTTACCATACCTACTTGAAAGAACACATCTTATTGTACTTCATGACAGATGGTAGGGTTTATCATATAAGGGAAAATGCCATTCCATTGAAGTATTTTGAAGAACTGGAGCATGTATTATTCTTACTTCAAGTGAATGACAAAATAACAGAAAGTGCTGCAAACTATTTGAAGAATCAGATTCAGAGACAGAAAAGGCTTTATTCTATTAAGTCTGACAACACATATCTTCCAAAGTACAGAGATCACAAGGGTGATATAGTTGAAATGAAGCCCAATACTGCTAAGATTATAACTACCTTTCTGGGTTACAGGGCTGTGGAATTCAATCTTGAGTCTGATAAGGCATATTTGATCAGACTGGATCAGGATATAAGAAAAGCTAGAATTAATGATCTCAGGGCTGCAATCTTTCAAATTGGTGAAGATACTGCAGAACTTAAAGATGCTAAAAGGAGGATGATTGATGAACTCATATATGCTGAGAGATGTTTGTTGAAGAACTATCTCAGAACAACTCCTGACATCAGAGAGATCAGAAGATGAAGCCAAGTCAAGATCTACAACTGCTTAAATTATGATATGAATACAGTCTGAAGTTGTTATTAGAAGTTAAAGACTGGTAAAGCTTTAAGGACTGTAAGTTGTAGTTATCTAGTCTAATTCTCATGCATTTGTACTTAATGTTTTTGACATCATCAAATATCTGTTGAACTTGTATATTATGCTAATTTACAAGTTGGGGGAGATTGTTAGATATATTTGATAATGTCATGGCTAATATGATTTATGTTTAGTTTACAGATCTTACTTAAACAGGATAAATCAGTACTTACTGGAAGTCAGGACTTAAGGATATCAGTACTTATATTATCAGGAGATAATCATCAGAAGATGGATATCAGAACTTAAGTACTGAAGGACGTTCAGATAAGGACAACAGTTGATTAAAGGAAAGAAGATCGAGACAAACATAAGAAGAGATATGCATGAAGAAGGAATTCTATGAAGAATAGAATACTTGGAAGAAAAGATATCTGATTGATATATTTTAGGAAGCAGAATTATATTCCATATCAATTAGCGATTATCTTGTAACTGTGTAGTATATAAACACAGACATAGGGTTTACACTATAAGTGTTATCATATTCAAGAAGATTATTCATTGTAACCCTAGCAGCTCTCGTGATATTTGTTCATCACTGAGAGGTAACAGTTCCATATTATAACAAAGTTTATTATTTCAATAAAGTTTGTTTTCTGTTACTTGAGTTATTAAAGTTCGATTTGATTGTACTATACACTGTATTCACCCCCTCTACAGTGTGTGTGTGACCTAACTAGATGTTGGTGCTCATACCTTTGCAATTAGTGTACAGGCAAGTTCCTGTACTTTGGCCGGACACGAACCTCTTCATTCCTCCTAACCCTGTTGTGTTGCTGCAAACTATCCTAACACCTTTCGCAATGAGGGCATATGCCTGGAATATTGATGTGGATTCTAGTAAGAAGATAATTCCAATAACATTACAATTTACATATAACCCACAAGATTGTTACAGTATCAGATTACTTACATACTTAATTATCTCGTTTGCAGACAAATATTATTAGGAGTTGGTAAAACTTAGTAATTCAACAGTACAAATTACTTTAAAACCAATTCAAAATATCCCACACCACATTTAATGTACTTTAAATAGCAGAATTCATGTAAATGAGTTACCACCAGTATGCAAAACCTGTTCTGAGTTCCATATAATGCAATTATTCAGCACAGTGCAGTGACGAGCAACAACCAATATGAAAAAGGTTGGTCCTAATTAAGTCTTAAAATGCCTAGTACATAGGAAACAAGGAGTATAAACAAGTATATTTTAGAATCTATACTTACAACTAATTTTTAGTTCATTGCACACACGCACAAATGTGCTACACAGATAAGTCCAGAACTTCTAACTTGCAGACATTAAATTTACACAAAACCAATAGCAAAACTATTCTACATGCAGGAAAAGTAAAACAAGTGAAATCAAACATAATTATGTAACCACCTATCAATCTTCAATACAGTACGTCTTACACATTCCCCCAACAAAAGGGACTAATCATCTGTACCTTATATAGTAGAGTAATAACCTATCAATTTCATAAAATAATGCACATTTCACCAAAGCATTCCAAATAACATACCCGCACTAGTCAGCTTCTAATAAACCAACACAAACATAATCCCAACCTGATAAAATTTATCCCCAAAGTTTATCTAAACAGTACCATGTGCGTGTAGAGTTTACACAAATATGTAGAGAACTTGTAACTTCCAGTCATTAAAATCAAACACATTTATAATAAATGATTCATATAACCAGGCTAACAATACTCAATGCAGTATGAACATTTCCCACCAAAGGAGGAATAACCCTGTCGTAATGCCCTAAACATACTACATGTGACTTCCATCAACTTACCTGTTGTAAGCGCATACAACAAAAATGTTTCTATTAGTCGGTCAGCTATGTAGTATAAATTATTAGTCACAAGAATCAGCAAATCAAAATAAATTATCAACCCAACAAATCAATTAGCATGCAGAGAAATGGTCTAACCAAAATCTCTTGGATACTATCTTCTATACAAAATCTAAAATACGATAACTTGCGAAATAGTTCATTACCTATAGACAATTGTGGCGACCATAAATCCTCTTCATCAATAATCGTCTTCCACATCTCCAATGCCTGATTCATTGTGTCACGAACAACCTTCACCTACAAAAACACATCTAAAATTGCTGGTGTGAAATAATTAGAGTAACTTAATGACACACAAAATGCCATAAACACACGACATAATAAGCGAATTAAAAGTTTCAAATACTTCCAAGCAACACTACCTTATCGAATCTTCGGCTCTCCAGAGACACTAAATAACATACCCACACTAGTCAGCAACTAATAAACCAACACAAACATAATCCCAGCCTGATAAAATTTATCCCCAAAGTTTATCTAAACAGTACCATGTGCGTGTAGAGTCTACACAAATATGTAGAGAACTTGTAACTTCCAGTCATTAAAATCAAACACATTTATAAATGATTCATATAACCAGGCTAACAATACTCAATGCAGTATGAACATTTCCCACCAAAGGAGGAATAACCCTGTCGTAATGCCCTGAGCATACTACATGTGACTTCCATCAACTTACCTGTTGTAAGCGCATACAACAAAAATGTTTTTATTAGTCGGTCAGCTATGTAGTATAAATTATTAGTCACAAGAATCAGCAAATCAAAATAAATTATCAACCCAACAAATCAATTAGCATGCAGAGAAATGGTCTAGCCAAAATCTCTTGGATACTATCTTCTATACAAAATCTAAAATACGATAACTTGCGAAACAGTTCATTACCTATAGACAATTGTGGCGCCATAAATCCTCTTCATCAATAATCGTCTTCCACATCTCCAATGCCTGATTCATTGTGTCACGAACAACCTTCACCTACAAAAACACATCCAAAATTGCTGGTGTGAAATAATTAGAGTAACTTAATGACACACAAAATGCCATAAACACACGACACAATAAGCGAATTAAAAGTTTCAAATACTTCCAAGCAACACTACCTTATCGAATCTTCGCCTCTCCAGAGACACTAAACACGAAGACTTGTACTCAAACAAACTACATTTCTCCTTCACAGCCAATTTCAACAACGCCTCAGCAGCTGCCTTCGTCAGCAGTTTGCAAGTTTAAGTCATGTTCGTGCAAAATTCCGTCAATTAGCGGCTTCGATAGTGTTGAGAATGGCGGTTTAGTGATCTGTGAAGCCATGGAGGTGACGGCGGCGACGAAGGCGAGGCGCATGGCGGAGTCGGAGTCGCGGAGACGGCGTACGACGGCGGCGAGCATTTTGGAGAGATGCGGAGAGAGATTATCGTCGTGTGAAGTGGATAGAAGACCTAATAGACCCAAATTGATTTCCCCCTTATTTTTTATCTGAAATTTTCACTTCCCGCTCCCTGAAAAACTTAGCGGGTCAAAGTTTAATGGCCCAACTTAACTATTTCAGCAGCCTGGTCATTGCCAATTTATTTATATATTTAATTTTATAAATTTTATTAAATTAAACACATCCTATTCATTACAATTTATTGATTACTTTAGTTTATTTATAAAATTTTAAAACTATTAGAAGATGTTATGTTCTATACTCAATTCATTTAGTGATTTTAGTTAAAAATAATTCATATACTAATATTATTAACTTCTAAAAATAAATAAAATGTATATTTCAATTACTATTTCATTTCTATGTAAAAAAATATTAATTAGTTAAATTCAGAAAAATCATCTTTAATTATATATGTTATTTTGGTAACACATTTTGACTCTACCGCAACATCAAAAAAGAGGGGTTGCGGTAGACATTGATTTTGAAGGCTATTATTACACTTTTGTTTGCAACCCTAGTATGAACGGTTGCGGAATCCAGTTTATGGGTAGTGTTGTTTTTAACCAAACTCTAGAATCTAAACAAATATGGTTTATTGAAAGTTTACCTTGAGGATTGGTTGAAAGGAAAGCATTGTTGCCGCTATAGTGAGTTGCATACGATATGCATGCTATTTCTTTTGAGATGTTGGGTATATGATGGATGTACAAATGCTTCTTGATTATTGAAAAAAGATCCAATGCATATATACAGAACATTTTTCTCTACATTTTGGTTCCAAATTGGTGTAAATTTGTGGTATGTGTCTTTGTGTACTCATGTCTTACACTACCTTAAAAAATTTACGTGATTCTTTTGATCCTTTAAAGTAAATTAGCCACACAACTCTGAAATCATTGCCGATAAATGCAAGCTTTCTACCATCTTTAAAAAAATGTTGCAAACACTCCTGAAAATCTAAACAATCCTACATCTGGTTGTTGAGAGTTCAACTTATAAAACCGCTTTTCCATATTATTCGCATCATTCTATCACAAATAAGTCACAAACATCTATAATTAAGCAGCTGTATATGTCTTTGAGTGATTCGAATTGGTGCTTTGGTGTTCAATTGATGCTCAATTAAGTGCTTCCTCCACTCCAGCAAACACTTGTGAGCCTTCTCATGCTGACAAGACACCAACGAAGGTAACATGATCTAGAAGAGGGCCGTGTTGGGTCATCTTTGTAAATATTTCTACAACCTTGTCTCCATCATGGCCATGCCATGCATAACCTGATATCATTGAAATCCAAGAATAAACATTCCTTACAGGAATCAGCTCAAAAAACCTAGAAGCATAATCTGAGGTTGCCACCCAGGCACACACACTAAAAACATATGCAAACGTGAAGCAGTCTAATTTCTGACCACTCTGCAACATAAGTCGAACGAAATCCATGGCCTTTGATAACATGTCATTCTGTATATATCCAGAAATTATGGAATTCCAACTCTTATCATCCCTTATGTCAAATAATTCAGAAAAAATATTTTCACATTCCACCATTGCACTACGGTTCCCATAAAGAAAGAAAAATATTCTCAATGGCACTATCATTCAAGAGTGCACACTAAATTGCTAACGCATGGATTTGTTTTCACGAGAAGCAAGAGATGATATTTATGTAAGGGTGTTTATAAATGTAATATTGTGAGACCTCCATCCATCTTTCATCATTTCGGTCCATCAGAATTAGAATATGCCCCAATAATCGAATTCCAGGAGATTTAATCATGGTCCGACAATAAAGGAGAAAACTTTCTTGCATTCCGTAATACATCTAGACTCTGCATATAAAGAAAGAAGATCATTTGTAATAGAAACATCCAAATCAAATCCTAACTTAAGACCTTCGCAACGTGTTTTTTTTCCATTCTCATTCAACCCAAACTGGTATATGAACTCAATGCACTGATCAAGGTAAATTTGAGGATACCAATGCACTTCTCCTCATATCATGAAAGGTCATTGTATCTTGAAGGAAAAATGGAAGTATGTGTTTTAATGGACTGACTTTACCCTTTTAACCTTGAATGTGTTTTAATTTATTATTAAACTAACGTATGTCCCGGCACGCTATCAGGTGCTTAAAAAATTATGGCTTAACCACTCCCGTGATAGTTTCAATAATTGGGCTATTTTTGTGCAAAAAAAAAATAGCTGTGGCCAATTTACTGCAATTAAGTCTTGATTTTATTATATCTCTTGATTTTCTAATGTTAGTATTTTTTTGCTGATAGTAATTTGGTCTCTCAACTTCAACAAGTAGGCATAACACATTGCAATTCATATCCGTATGCACATAATTATAATGTGTTGTTTTGCTTCTCTTTTATAAATTGTGTATCATGGTTTCATCTTTTAAAATTGAAATTATTTGCCATATCTAATTTTGTTTAATTATATCAAAACTTTCTTAAACTCTAAAATCAACAAGCTAGGTTATAGGCTCAATTTTTTTTCAACTTATAATTTAAAAACTATGGGGCCGTTTGGATCGTTATTTGGAATCGAATACATAAATGGAAATGAGAGGTATGGGAATGGTGGTTATTGGGACAGGAAATGATATGATATCTCAAGGGGCAAGTGCGAATGATTTACCCATTTAATGGGAATAAATTTCCCATTCTCAATCACCAAATTGTTAATCCAAACACTAATACATGTGATTGAGATATCGATTCCGGTTAACCGGAATCATTAATCATGAACCAAATGCCTTCTATGATGTTCGGCTAATTTGTTCAAATTCTTGATTATATAAACTATTGTTTCGGGCTAATTATGTATGTGATATAAAATTAGATGGGTAAAAGAAGACATCCTTTTTTCTTTGACAAAGTAAGTTCATCATTTTGAATTTGTTATTCAGTCCCTGTCAATCCTAGCTTATTATTATTATTTTCCTCTTTTTTAGGTTATGTATATTGTAATTGCAGTTGAAACCAATCAGCAACCATACCAAAGCTGGAATCATTGCTAACTTTTTTAATGCTATAAGTTATGGTGAGATACTTTAGCTTACATTATTTACTTGAGTTAATTCTAATGCAGTTCAGTTCTGTAAATTGGCTTCTTCTTTTGTTGTGACTCTATTTTATAACGTTCCCCAGTAGAATCATTATTGTTAAACACTAGTGTTCATACAAAACCTACCACGGGTTATAAATCTTTTTTTACAAATGATATTATGCACATAAATTGGGTTTCCTGTCAGTGGATAAATTCTGTGTGAAAAGTATATACACAGAATACAATTTATATTTAAATGTTCAATTTAATACTACAAATATTAAATAGAGATGGATATATGTACTACACAATATAGAAATGATGTTGTGTTCTCGAGTCTGACCAAGTGAATTCGTGTTTTTAACCTATGAAGTAGTCTATTGTGAATTTTCCGACTCATGCCTAGTTCTCGGTTTTTTAGTTTTAATATTTTTTATGGTTATTCTGCCATGTGGACCAATCCTGAAATAGCAAGTAGCCCATTCATGCAGCGCCATCTGGATTGCTGACAAGGCATCACATGGCATCACATGGATGATTGCCACATAGGTCAATGACATGTAACGACCTGACTGAACAAATTGGGGTCCGTGTGATATTTTTATCTACCAATATAAATATGTATAGATAAAAACTCTTTCTCCACCAACTTTTATGTACCAATTTTGACCAATGTGATATTGGTAAGTAAAGACCCTTGATCTACTAATAGAGTACATTTACCTACACTTGCTACTAGTGGGTAAAAGCACAAATTCTTGTAGTGGTATTTGATGGTGGCTTACAGAGCTCTCACTTCCATCCCCCTACAATGTGCCAACGTAAATTCTTTTTATAGAGGATCATGCTCTACGTAGTTCTTGAAGAATAATAAACCAATATGGACCTGGCTCCTAATTCTGAGGCCCTAATAGGAGTTGTCGAAGAAACTTGTGATTATAACTTGAACATGTATTTTCTTTAGGAGCGCCCAACGATGCGACCTAGTCACAAAAACCCAATGCTCAATTACGATTTCAGAATTTCACGGATAAGAAAACACCCCGGCCGGTGGATATATCATCTCTGCTACCGCTATATTCGTCGATCGTAATCGCATGTATATTCATGACTTACAGCAAATCTTTCCCCCCGATGAGGATAACCCACCTGACTACAGGACAAGTGATCCCAAACGTATAAGTACAAAGTGTGAAAGGACCCCAAAGTCTACCAATGAAGACAACTTGTCGAATGCAATAAGGCTCCCAAAACGCACACTAGTTTTAACGACCATTCTATTATAAGGAAAACTTGCAAGATTGCAGAACGACGCCTTCAAATATGCTTTCCTGGAAAACAGGCTTCCAGAGACCCCTCCTTACCCTCAGGGCACCCTATGAAGTTGGAGGCTCTCCGGACACTTAGGGCAAGCACTAGAAGGTGTGGAGTGCATCCGGGGGTTCCTCCCTATGACTTGTATAATTCTTATATTCAATTATTTGCCAATTTGAGTTGTGGGAACACTTTTTTCCAACTTCTTATCGATATGCATTCCGTGCCATGAAGCTGCCACCATTGGCAACCTTTATGGACTTCTTCAGAGATACTCACACTTCATTGGCAACCTCCACCATAACTACCATTGTAGAATTCATATCAAAGCAACCAGTCGTACACCATGATTGTTGTGATCATCGTTAAACTCCATTTGAGCGATCGTAGTGAACCTTCATTGGATTGATCATCGTGAACCCTCACCTAAAATATCAAAAATTATCATCGCAATTCCTCATCATTTGATGATCGTCACAAACGACCACCCCACACGACTAGCATCATGCAAGGTGTGCCCGGGGCTCCGGAGATGCGTTCTACCTTTTAGTTCATTTATTAATGAAGGTAATATAGAATTTCAATACATTAATACTTTTTTTTATCGAGGAATATAATTTAGTTAAGTTGATTAAGTCTTTTATCAAATATTCATTAAGCAGTGGCCATATTATAATCAGCATGGACTCACCACCACATTGGAGAAAGTGTCTATTGTAAATACTCTTTTGAATGTGTATTGGATTCATTTCGTCAGCTTGTGTCTGTTTACAAGCACGGTGGAACATTTCTTGCCAATAATGTCGTTGTTCAAGTGAGTATATTTAGATTTAGATTTTTACTTAAATGAACTCTAGTTTACATACATGATTAATTACTAGGGTACGTTGAAGGGTTATAGGATATTTTTGTTTGTCTTGTTACATTTTGAAGTATCGTTTCATATTTTAATGTATAAAAAGGTTGGACTAGTGTAAGTCTGTTATTGCTTGAGTTGCATTTTAGTTGTTTATGTATTTATAGTTTATGCATCACAAAGGCAATCATATTATCAGGTTGTTAAGCTAATGTATTTTTTAGGGACGAAGAAGACAATAAGGGAGCTTCTCACGGGACACAGATAAATGTAGGCTTTGATGGTGATGTCGAGGAGAAAGTGAAGCAAATCCAAGTAGTAGCTTCCAGTCTACTTTTTTGAGTTTATAGTCTTCTGCTAATGTTAACTAAATAATGTGAACTAGTTATTTTGTTAAAAATATTGTGGTTGTCATAGTTTTAGACTTTTGATGGTGTATTTAATAGTTTTGATTGGTTTGAATGTTTGAGTTAGTTTGGATGGTTAGATATTTGGATGGTTGGATATTTGAATATTTAATGTTTGGGTTGGATACAGCATTTTGCTGATATGAAATTGTATTATTGGGATTCTCCAGTTTTCGGTATGGGAATTTCAATCTTTTTCCGCCGAAGTGTTACAATAGCCTCCTAAACTATTACAATAACATGTTAAAAAAGTTTCAGTATGCTAGTTATAAATGTTAAAATAGCTTTTCAAAGTGTTAAACTAGATTCTATATATGGTACAACAAATATGAGTCACCACTTTCCA
Organism: Apium graveolens; assembly: GCF_009905375.1. Classification (NCBI taxonomy): domain Eukaryota; kingdom Viridiplantae; phylum Streptophyta; class Magnoliopsida; order Apiales; family Apiaceae; genus Apium; species Apium graveolens. Next base: position 233,667,659 of record NC_133649.1, on the reverse strand, counting down.
CGTCAGCTGACAGGTTAACTGCCATGTCAGCTAATGGGGCCCATAATAGGACCCATGTGCCATGTCATTAAGACACCTTAGCCATGTGGGCCCCATATGTGGGCCCCACTCTTTTAAAAAAATGAAATACCTTAAGGTAACATATATTAATATTGCAGTAATTCTATATTATCTTACAAGAGGACTCTAAGGTAACATAAAATGTCATGTTACACTAGAGAATAACTAAGTTACCTTAGGTACCCTAAGGTATCATCCACTTATCTAACATATATTTTATATTATCTTAGCCAAAAAATGGCCTGGGGTAACATTTAGGTCATCCTATTGTAACATTTTTTTGTTACCGTAGGCTGTTTATGGTGTAGTGACCGTTATGACCGACATAGAACTCTCGTCCTAGCGACAATCATACACATTTACTGTTGCGACCGTCGGGAACCTCCATTAGAGCCATCATCGCAAACTATCATTGGAATGACCGTCCCCGGAGCCTGGCTAATCCATATTCTCAAATATTGTTCCAAGTACTGAAATACCTTCTCCTATGGACTTTTTCATCATTACTTACTCTTTGTTGTCAACCTCCACCGTTGTAGAACTCTCGTCCTAGGGACTGTCGTACACCTTTATTATTGCGACCGTCGTGAACCTCCATTAAAGAGATCGTCGTGAACCTTCATTGGAATGACCTTCGTGAACCTTCACCTAAAACATTACAAATTGCCGTTTCAATTTCTCGTCGCTTGATGATCATCACAAACGGTCGCCCCACACGGCTAGCACCACACAGGGCACGCCCGAGGCTCCGGAGATGCCTTTTACGAAGCTTAATATTCTTCTTCATTAATGATGGTCCATCCCATTTTCTTCAATAACCCGATAAAATATCCATGATGATTTCATTCCATTACATTTTAAACCAAAATACGTTTAAATCTAAAATTTATAAAAATTACGTGCTCAACTTGTAGCTAGTACTCATATATGTTCAATAGAGATCGAGTGTTGGGATTTCATACTTGTATTTAGATCTTATAAATTTCTTTAGCTGCACTATTTTAGTTATAAATTTAAATCTTTTTTTCATATATAAACTAGCCATTTCGTTTGCTCTTTATTGAGATTGAAATTTACAAGTTTCCTGAAACCACAAATTACAAGAAATATAATCAACTGCCTACGTTTGATCATAGATTCCGAGATAATCATGTTAAATATATGATCCTATTGGGGTCTTCATCTAGTACCTTGAGTTTTTGGAGCGATTGATTACTTAACATGGTATTAAAGTTCAGGATGGTGGGAGACTCAGGTTCGACTCCCTGCCACCCCCAATATTCTCACAATTTATTGTGGAAACGAAAGACAAAGTTATGCCCCAAGATGGCGCCCGTGATCCACTATTCGGCCCATAAATGAGCTTTCGAGTGTGGGTAAGTGTTAGAATAATAATATAATATTCAGGAAAGGGTATTCCTCTAACACCTTGTGGTTTTAGAGTGACTAGTTTCTTAACATGGTATCAGAGCTCAAGCAGGGGGATGACCCAGGTTCAGTTCCCTGCCCCCCCCCAAATTTTCTCATAATTTATTATGGACACACCTTAAGGTTTTAGACAACTGGTTCCTTAACATGGTTTCAGAGTTTAGGCTAGCGGGAGAACTAAGGTTCGATTCTCAGCCACCCCCAATATTCTCACAATTTATTGTTGACAAAAAAGGGATTTAATTCCCAAAAATGGGCCACGTGTTCCACTTTTCGACCCATATATGGGCTTTCGAGTGAGGGGGAGTGTTTAATATATGACCCTATTGGGGCCTTTATCTAACACCTTGAGATTTTATAGCGGCTGGTTTTGGGGTCCAAAACCAATATATACATATATAATTTTGTCTAATTATAATCAAACTGTTAGTAAAATGGTCTTTAATTTTGTTTTCTTTATGATTGTAAAACTTAATTTTACAATAAGATTATATACATATTCATATTGGAGAACATACATGCTCTAGTCCTAAAATAAATGAGATTTCCAAGATTTTTATTAAAATAATGATATTTATATAAAATGATTCGTAAAATAATATTATTTGCAATATTTTACGTAATATTTAATTTAATTACAAAACATATATATTTAAATTTTAGGATGCCACGAAAAATCCATAGATTTACTTCTTATATATATATATATATATATCTTCTTACATATACCTAACTATTTTAGACCTTCTTCTCAAAAGGTTTTTGAAATTCTACAGTTAAAGGGTGGTGAATAGGTGTTACGGCTAACTAAAACCGATTTTAAATTGTAGCTGAATATTTATCATACTTCCAGACAACTTGCTGTTAATTCAAATATATGTTTTGAGCAAGCTGACACTCGATATGCAATGCAGAAAATAAAAACAACAAGTAAATAACCCTATCTCTAATGGTCTACGTCCTGATTCCTTACCAACTTGGTGAGATAATATATTATTAATCACTGAAATGATATGATTACAAGATTCAATAATATATATCCCTTTATCCCTTGTTCCTGATAGCAGCTTGCTGATAACCCCTATTCCCTTGAGTAAATTGCACTCTAAGTCCTATACCAATCTTGTATAACATTCTCTAGCAATATAACTCGCAGAATTCTTATTATCCAAGCTCAACAACTCAGCAACAAATGTTTACACCTTGAACAATACAAGTTATAAATGAAAATTATAACCGAAACTATGAACTCTATGAATAAAGATTTACATGAATGAATTAGAGCTCAGAAACAGAATATTCAATGACTGCAAGTTGTATTTTATCATATGGTATGATGTATACTTCGGGTTCAACCCTGAAATAAAGTATACCCAAGAGTATTTATAGACTAAGTTAACCTTCAAAATATTTCAATAATATTTCCGATCTTGACCAAGTCTCACGGCTAGTTTATTTTTATTGTAATGTTATAATAATTTATCATACATTTAAACTGAAGATAAGATTGATTAGAATTTTTTTTTAAAATGTCTATCTTTATTATAAATTTATATACCATTTGAATAAGAAGTTGTTAGGATAAAACAAGTATTAACAAATTCCTAAAAAATAGCAAATAGCATTTATAAAAGAGTTTTAATATCTGAGGAGCTCTAATATATTCAAATATAATAAAGTCCTTACAAAACTAATTCTATTAATAACTTCCAGGCGGTTGATCAAAGCTTGCCGATAAGACTTTCTCAACCATTGTTAGATCACTGACAGACTAAGTATGTCATGAATTTTATCTTCTGCAAAACAATTTTAGTAACATAGACACATAATGCAATCACTATGCTATTAGATTAACAACATAAGCTATGAGCTTGCTAATAGTATGATCATCAAAATCATAAAGGTATGAATCTCTCCATTTTTTATGATTACACAACATTTAGGAAAGTATATGATACTCCTCCTAAATCATATATATCATCTACTTACGATTATATCTTAAACAATAAATAAAGCACACATACAGTTACTCAATATCATCAATAAATGAATTAATTTAAAAATAAATAAAAAACATCCATGTCAAGTCACTCAGGCACAACTAGCAACTAAACACATAATGGTGAACTAAATCACCAAATTCAACAATTTAAAAACACATACTGAAAATAGAAAGTTCAGAAGCCCTTCAAACCAACATTAATAAGTTCAAAAACCAGAAATTTATAAAGCCCAAAATAGCTGTCCTAAATTACTCCCCGTTAATCATTAAAAAGAGGTAAATTTAGTTAGTGTCTTCAGCAACATCAGTTTCTCTCTTTTCTTTTGCAGTGATGTCCTTGAGATCATCAACAATATCATCTAAAGATTTAGATATCTTTTCCTGGTTCCTAGCTACAACAGATTTAGAAAATAGATCCTCCAAACCATAGTACTTGGCAAGCTTTTTACTGGAAGCAACACGGAGATATTGAAGATTGATTGATCCAGTAGTAGATGATGTGGGAAAAGGGCCAAATTTTATTATTGAAGCTGGAGTATGCATTCCTAACACCAAGTCCTTCTATAATTTATTTTCTTCAGCCACCTCATCCAACTTCTTCAATAATTTCTTATTGGTTGTTCATATTTCAAGCATAAAAACATTCAGTTGAGACTCCAAGAGTCCAACAAGGGGAGAACCAGAACCACTAGCAACATGAGGAGTAATCACAGCTACAGGGTTCTCAAATTGAACCAATACACCATTCTCAATCTTTAAATTAGACTGACTAAAACATTTTTTATCTAAAAGATTTTGGTGACTACATAGTCACTTTAACCCAACTCCACTCCATACAATTCCAACACTTTAGACAATAACAGACCATAGGGTAACCCAATCACTGATTTTCCATCAAACACCGCCATCATATTGTTCAAAATTAAATCACTTAGATCAAAAAATATCCCAAATAAAAACATAGACACAATCAAAACATCTTGAGCTGAAAAATTTAACCTGGTACCCAATCTACAAAAATATTCTCAATACAGATCTTAAACATCAAGTGTGCATACGCAACACCTGACCAGTAGTAGGACTAACAAACTTAAATAACTAAGAATTCCCAATTATGACTTTCAATTGATCAATAGCAGAAAATTTCTCAAGATCCTTATGTACTCTTTTATTATAATCTAAGACCCTAGATGGATTGACTATACCCAAAATCTCATTCAACACATTCACCAGTAAGAGTAATCGTAATACCAGAAACAAATGATACATATCGATTGTCTTTATCAACATGCAAGTTTCCATAAAACTCTCTAACCAACTTAGGATAACAGATACGTGGTAATTCAGAAATTAAAGAACTAAACCCTATATCTGTAAAAAGTTTTATAGCACCGCAAGTATGAAAAACTTTACCAATAATAGGTTTTCAAAAAATTACCTTGCGAGTATAAATAAACTTTTGCTTGAACCGCTTGCTAAACTCAGAATGAATCACATAATCCATTTTACGATGCTTGGCCTGTGACTCTTGAATTGATCGATCAGCTTCAGATTGTTAGTCATCACAACTTTCGACATCAACCAAATCATCTGCTATCTCCTCATCCATCAACTTTCTCTTGCACTTTGAACTAATTAGAGTCTCATCTTCACTCCATCGATCACTAACCTGACCTTTGGCATTACCCTTCTGCTTCTTCCTTATGATGAGATGAAGTCCAATCGACGCAATTGCTAAGAGAGTGTATTTGTTGAAGATGACTGATAAAACCGTAGATCTAAGTTTGGGGAGAGTATATAGAGAGCCGAAGAGTCCTGAAATGACCGACTCTTTTATCCCTCGTTTAATAATTATCAAAGGAGTAGTTTTAGAAATAATATTAAAATAACCCAACCCTCTAATAAAATTTATTTTAAAAGAAAATTATAAACTATGTTTATCTAATCTAACACTAGATTGCAAATATATAAGAGCACATATCCATTCAAAATTCAAATTAAGCATGAGTTAATAAAAAAACCTTAAAACGATGCAAACACATAAAAAAAGATAGGGACCACTTAAACCACATAACGGTTATATCATGAAACGTACAAATTAAAGATTAATAATGCAATATACATCGCATGCAAACTGAACAAATAAAATCAATAACATAAAAGTGAGCTGATAGAACCCGATACTAACTTGTAAGCTTGCTAAAGAATATTGCACATTTCCTAATTCTGTTCTAAGCATGCTGAAACACTCTTCAGCTAGAGTTTTTGTGGAAATATCAGTAATTTGAGCATCAGTAACAAAAATTAACTTGACTTTCCCTTTTATAATATTGTCTCTCAAGAAATGATGCCTACCACCAATATGCTTGGTTCTTGAGTGATTTACCGGATTCTCAAAAGTATTAATTGTACTTGTGTTGTCACGATAAATAGGAGTTTGACCACAAGAAATTCCACAATCCTTAAGTTGTTGTCTCATCCAAATCATTTATGACGACTTCCAGTTGTTAAATACTCTCCTTCAGTTGTAGATAATGCAACAGATGTTAGCTTCTTGCTTAACCAGGAAACCAAACTTTGTCCTAAATAAGCACAAAAACCACTTGTACTCTTTCTATTTGTTTGAAAACCTGCATAATCTGCATCAATATACCCAAAAGATCAAATACATTTGTGATATGATAAAAAAACCAAGATTTATAGTTCCACTCAAATATTTGAATATCTTCTTAATAGTATTCAAATAAGACTGTTTAAGATTAGCTTGAAATCTTGCACAAACACAAACATTATACATAATATCAGGTCAAGAGGCTGTAAGATATAATAAACTTCTAATCATACCTTTACAAGTCCGAATATCAACATCTTTACCTTTTTCATCGGTTGTTAGCTTGCTAACAACACTCATCGGTGTTGATTTCGACTTGATATTGTCATAACCAAATCTTTGAGTAATTTTCTAATATATTTTGATTAATATATATATATATATGCCTTCAGCAGTTTGCTTGATTTAGCCCAAGAAATGAATGAGCTCTCCCACCATGCTAAAATCAAATTCATTATGCATACATTTTGAAAACCACTTCGCATAAAGAATCATTAGTATCACCAAATATAATATCATTAAAATATATTTGTACAACTCAGGTATATTTACCTTTAAACATAGTAAATAGATTAGGATGAATAGTACCTTGAATGAAACCATTCCTAATCAAGAATTCACTTAGTCTTTCATAACAAGAGAGATGTGTTTCCCTTAATCCATATAAAGCTTTCTTCAACTTGTACACACAATTTTGATATTTTTCATTCTCGAATCCAGGAGATTGCTTCACATAAACTTGCTTTTTAAGAAATCCATTTAAGAAAGCACTATTTACATCCATTTGGTGTAGCTTGATTTTCTTATAGCATGCAAATGAAAGTAACATTATGATAGATTCCAATATTACAACTGGAGCATAAGTTTGATGAAAATCAATTCCTTCTTGTTGATTGTATCCTTGTGCCACTAGTCTTGCCTTGTTTCTAGTGACATTTCTAAATTCATCAACTGTGTTCTTGAAAACCCATTTAGTACCAATGATCGAAGAATCCTTAGGCGGCTCTACAAGTTCTCAAACATCATACCCTTCAAATTGATTGAGTTCTTCTTGCATTGCCATAATCTAATTTTCATCATTAAGAGCTTCATTGATATTCTTTGGTTCCTCCTTAGCTAGAAAAGCTACAAAAGCACAAATACTTGATGCACCTTTTATTGTCTTGATTTCTTCTGATCTATCACCAATAATCAATTCTAGAGGATGATTGTTCAATATCTTAGATGACTTTTGTTGAGAAAGTTGAGCTATGACTTCGTCATTTGTTCGAATTTTCTAGAAGGCTGAAAGATCTTCACCATCAAACCTATTCTGAATCTTTCCAATAGTCTTATTTCCTTTTGGACCTTCCAAGAAAAGACTAGATAACTTTTCTAGAGTTTTATCAATATGTGAAGAAGTTCCAGCTTCTTTATCAGCTTCTAGAGTTTGACTTGTCAACTTGTTGAGATTCAGTATTCTTCACTGCAAGCTCGTTGCTAGTACCTGTACCTGCAATATCTTCCTCTTTGTTTGAAAGATCATCATTAGACTTTTTAAATGAAACATCAATAGACTCTTCAACAACATTTTTAGCTAAATTATAAACTCTATAAGTATGACTTGTTAAAGAATAACCCAAAAATATAGCTTCATAAATTTAGAATCGATTTTACCATCCCTTTCAGAAGTTTTGAGTTCAAAGCACTTTGAACCCAAGACTTTGAAGTAACCAATATTAAGTTTCTTCTTTCTCAGCAATTCATATGGAGTTTTATCGAGTAATCGCCTGATCAACACTCTATTAAGAACATAGCTTGCTATATTGACAACTCCTACCCAAAAACTTCTTGGCAGCTTGGTTTTCTGAAGCAATATCTTTGGTGTATCTTGCAAAGCTCTGTTCTTATGCTCCACAACTCCGTCTTTCTGTGGTGTATGAAGTACAGAAAATTGATGTGTAATTCCTCTTCCTTCACAATAAAAAATAAATACTTTTTGGAATTCACCATCACGATCACTTCGTATGCCTATAAGTCTTGTTTCAAGCTTTTTCTTAAGTAACTTGATTAGCTTCTCAAATTCACTAACAACACAATCTTTAGTAGATAAAAGTAATACCCATGTATATCTAGAATAATCATCAACAATAACAAAAATATATCATTTACCTCCAATACTCTATAAGCTTTTGGACCAAATAAATTCAAGTGTAAAAGCTCTAAAGGTTTAGAAATAGATACCACTTTTTTAACTTTGTGTGGTGTTCTGATTTCCTTTCCTAGTTGACAAGCAGTACAAGTTTCCATCTTAACATGCTTCAGTTTTGGAAATCCTCGATAAGCTGTTTTGTTGACAGCTTGCTAAGTAATTTCATGTGAGCATATCCAAGCCTTCTATGCCAAAATGCTGGACTTGTATCATCTGCTTCTAGACAATATACTTGTTCTTGTTCTTCAAAATCCAATACATATATAATTCCTTCCCTTCTAGCAACTAGAGGAAATGTTTTAGAACCAATAAGTATAATGCACTCATGATGACCAAAATCGACTTTATGACCATCATTAAATAGTTGAATTGTACTAAGAAAATTATAAGTAAGAATTTTAACATATCGAGCTTTATTTAACGACACAATACTGTTACCAATCTTTCCTTTGCCAAGAATAGGAGGACTTTTGCTATCACCAATTGTGCCACTGCCACCCTTCTTCATCTTTAAACTAAGAAACTAAGATTTATCTTCACTCATGTGCCTTGTTGTACCACTGTCCAAAATCCATTGATCTGACTTTAATTAGCCACGAGACAAACCTACAAAATAAATTAAAAAAAATAACTACATTTTTGTACCTATATTTGTTTGGGTCCAACATGGTTAGTAGATAGAACATATAAATATTCAAATCAGATTTCTTGATCTATATTTGGACAATTTGGGATCCTAATTATTTATTCTTACTGCTCTGTCAGCTTGGTGCCTGTGAGCCGTCCGTTTGTTCCAGCTTACTGACACTGCTTTCTTAACTGTGCAGTGCTTAACTGGATGACCTTTCTTTCCAAAAGTGTTGCAAACTTTCCAAGACTTAGCATAGTCATACGGAATGCCATTTTTGCCTTCATATTTCAGAAAATGATCCTTTGATGTAGAAACCATTCCCAGACCACCTTTATCGAATGGAATGGAGTTTGTTTCATCATGGATTAGAGAACTTCTTCTCCTTGAACAAGCTTTCCCATTCCCTTCTGAAGATTCTTGATTTTATCTTCCAGTTCCCTGATCTTCTTTGTTTGCTTGGATATCTCATTTAAGCTTTTTGATTTGCTTAATTCGATATCCTCCTAGTATGCCTTTCGAGCTTTGAGATCTGTTCTTAGTGAACTGAGCTCTTTTGTGAGTGTATCATTTCTTCTAAGATTTTTATTGTTTATTTCCTTTAAGTTGTACAATATGTTCTTTGAGATTTGCTATCATTCTCACACATAATTTGGAATCCATTAAATCTGAGATGACTTTTTGTAGATGAACATTCTCTTTTTCTAGCTCATAATTCTCATTCTTTAAATTCATAAGCTCAATCTTAGATTGACTATTTTTATCATGCATGATTAATTCATCTAAAAAAATTCATTAAGTACTTTAGAACTAATAGAATTTATGTCACTACTTAAGTCTAAGCCATGTAATCAGTTTAACATGATTCTTGAAGTCCAGCAAAAGCTAGGTTTACCATCTCTTCACTGGACTCTTTAGAATCTGAATCTTCATCGCCACTCCAAGTGAAGAGTGTCTTAGATTTCTTCTTATCTCTGAAATCAGCTTGTTGCTTAGGTTGCTTTGACTTAATTTTCAGCTTGTAACAATCTCTTTTGAAATGCCCTTTCTTGCCACATTCATAGCCTTTGAGTTATTCCTTGCACAAAAAGCTTTTCCCTTGTCTCTCTTCAATATGTTCTTCTTTTCAATCAGCTTCTTGATTTTTACGGATATAATAGCCATTTCTTCATCTGATTATGAGTACTCGTCTAATTCCAGCCTGCTAACAGAAAAGTACAGAGCTAGATCCTTCATTTTATCTGTTGGTAGCTTGACACGTTCGGACTAGTAATATAACTCCCTGAACCCTTGTTATCCAAGCTTAACTACTCAGTAACAAATATTTACACCTTGAACAATATAAATTATAAATAAAAATTACAACTGAAACTATGAACTCTATGAATATAGATATACGTAAATAAATTAGAGCTCAAAAACAAAATATTTAATGAATGCAATTTACATTTTCTCGGATAGTATGTCGTATACTTCATGGATCAACCGTGAAAGAAAGTATATTGTAACACCCCCAAATCCGGGGTCGGGGATCCGGGTTGTCACGAGTTCCATTTCCCTTAATAATACTTAATCTTAATAATCAACCAACTACTGCGTACTGTGACCCCACAATATACACACACACACCGCAAGTTATAGTCTCAGAGATGAATATCCAAGAATAACACAAGTCATTTTATTCCACAATTATAAGACATTACACCTCAAAAGGGTTTCTGAATAAATTTACATATTCTTTGCCATTATTACAATTCATAAATATACATAAGTCTGGTACATCAAGAGTTGAAAGCCTAGCCTATTGGTAGTTCCTACCTCAGCTACAACGGCATCAATGCCTACAGGAAACTGCGGAATGTTTCCTAGGCGCTCACGAATTGGGAGCTTAATCCTGTTCATCTTGTCAATCTGTTATTGTGTGATGAAAGAAGAAAGAAAGGGTGAGCAACAAGCCCACCAAAATAATATGTATAATAATTTACAATGTATGAGCATTCTCATAGCACTCATGAAAGTCTTTGTCAAAAAGAAATGAACCAAGTTTGATCTCTTAATGCGACCAAAGTCGCAAAATATTTAGTATATATGTATATATACTTTTCAAAATCTTTGAAATCCTCTTCCATGCATAATATACGCAAAGTTCCAGTTTATAACTGTATAAAAATATTGTTGCAAGGTGATCTCATATATCTAACCTTGTCTCAACGTTTTTCTGAAAATCTATGTCATGTAAGAGATAATCATTAACCAGATATAAGTTGAAAAGGTGAAGTTACGAGATACTCCAATATACTTATATTTTTTCCGAATACTACTTGAACTACCACCGTTCAAGGTATAATCCGTTTCAAAAGTTCACCACATAGATGAGACTACAAGATAAGATTTGAATAGATTCAATCCTTGAAATATCATTATAAATAATGAAGTTACGAGATACTTCATTAAGTCTCGATATATATATACACCTATATATATACATTTCATACACTCCTTGAAAACCTCTGTTATGAAAATTATAAATAGAGTTGTAATATCCAATGAATTTGGAGAGGAGAAAACCTTGGCATAAACCTGATATCTTGCTGATCAGGCAAAGATACCAATAAGTAATATTTTCTACTAGTAGATGGATGAATCCCCCACCGGTCATCACCCTGGCCTTATTAGGACCTTGTGCTGGACCACCACCCGGCCTCTTACGCGTTGATGGGTTGCCACCCAGCCACTTACACTTTCATGGACGCCCGCTGAGCCCATGTTGCTTATGCCGACTCAAATAGATGAACTTACTTCCCGAATGATGGGCAAGTAATCAAGATGTTTTCTCAAAACAGCAACCTCGTTGCGAATGTAAAATACACCACTGAGCCGGATCCCTCAGGTTTTGAGCGAGTATTTAAATCCCCTTCGAAAGGAAGATCTTAAATAAAAAATGAGTTTTGGGATCCGCTCTAACTTTTAAAAATTATTTTGAAGACTCGAAAACATTTTTAAGAATGTTTGGAGTAATGCTGATTTAATGAAGTAATTCAGTCACGATATATTAGAAAATATCTGAATATTATTATTTAAATAATATTCCCATAAAGGATAATCTCTATAAAAATAATTGAAGTAGAAGTTTTAAAACGCATACTTGAAATGAATAATAAATAACCAAAGATATACTTATACGAAAGTACGATCTTTATTTGAATAATCGAAAATAAGTTTGATTATCGAAATATTATTCTTTAATAAAATAAAGAATATTATTTAGTAAATAAGCGGAGTCATAAGTCCTCGAATGAATATTCAAAATAATATTCATTAAATATAATAAACAAAGTCATAAGTCCTTGAATGAATATTCAAGATAATATTCATTAAATAGAATAAACAGAGTCATAAGTCCTCGAATGAATATTCAAGATAATATTCATTAAATAAAATAAATCGAGTCATAAGTCCTCGAATGAATATTCAAAGTAATATATATTAATAAAAATAAAGTTATCGAATAAACCTTATTCGATTAATAGTTTTGAAAACTATATATCTATATATATAATATATATAATATTCTCGGGAAGATCGACTCCCAGTTTTAGAAAATGTTCGCATTTGGGTCCCCTATACTAAGGGTATACGCAATTACTGCTTATCTCTTGCATAGGTATTATGCAATTATAAGCATTGGAATCAACAGATAGATATCAAGATTACGAAACAGACATGCATATAAACCATATCAGCATGCTCCAATATATCGCAAGATTTGCTAATTAACCATCATGCATCTATCACAAGATAATGCATATACATATATACATCACAACAACAGTATAACGGGTAGAAAACTTGCCTGAGTGTTCCCGGATAGACTTAAGCTTAGAGTGGGTCTGATAACCTATGAACAACAACACAAGTCGGAATTAAACCCCGGTCACTTAAGAAACTAGACTTTAACCAATTGAACCCTAACGTTCGCTTGCGGTCACTTCTACGCTTAACGAATCACATAAGTCGTTCGAGTACCCTCGGCTCCACCATTTTTTAAAAATGGACCATTAAGAATTTTAAGGCGATTCTTTCGCGAATACCCTACCAACTGCCTAATCCACTTTACATAATTGTTTCATACTCCAATTAGTCATTTAAGGGCCTTAATCAAGGTTTTAAAGTAAGGCGAGGGGTAATAGTTCGTTCGCGAAACGCCGTTACTTAAAACTGGTCGTTTCTCCTAAACCGTACATCGGATTCAAGCGAACTACATATCAAAACGAAACTCGTAACATAAACTATCAAATAATGGCAATGGTCAAAACCTAACAGTGAGTTCACGGGTCCTGATGTTAAGAACAAAAGCAGTCTAAGGTAAATCAAATATTACGACGGCTATACTTTAGCGATTCCCAAATTTTTTCTATACTAATTCACATCAAACCAACTAACAATAAATAACAACTTCAGATCCATTTATAGGCTACTGATTTAAGTCAAAATAAGCTCAAGGATCTCAATCCAATCAAATATTATAACATCTCCAAATTCAACTAAACTACTTAACAATTAAGCTCAAATCATGCTTATCATTCAAATTACTACTCATCCATCCAAACCATCTCAAAACTTCAACATTCAAACTTATTACTAAAAGGTGTGAAGATTTATACCTTTCTTGGAGGGTGGAAAGTTACTAGGGAGCCTCAAAGAACCTTGATCTATCCTTATATAACCTTGATCTTGCAAATGAAATCAAGAAACACAAAGTTATAATTTGAAAACACTATTCACCCTAATCTTTGGTGAATTAATTAGCTATGAATCCATTTGAATCAAGAGCTTAAAATCATACCAAAGCTAAGTTATGAAAAGTAGAATCCATAAAAACAAACCATGGAATTTATGCTTGAGTGGAGCTTGGACTTTGGATTTTTCTTCCTTGCTTTTTCCTTGAAAGCCGAGAGCAAAGATGAAAATGGGGAGAAGAAATGCTTCTTGCTTGGTTGCCTAGGTATTTGTGTGATGATTTTTGTTTTGTTTCTTTGTTTATGGCTTGGCTAATTTGTTTGGATTTACCATGGTAACTTTTGCATGGCCAATAATCAACCAACAACACACTTTCTTTTGTCATACTTAGGTCATCATTCTTATGTCATCCAATTGCCACATGTCTTCTCCTTGTAGTGTGATGACATCATCATCCACTAATTTCTTGGCTAATGACCGCTTATCTGTTATACGGTTCGCTTAACTTTCGTTCTCGTTTATCGTTTGAGGGATCATATCCGGGATCTTATTACTTGGGTTCCCCTAAACCTTTATCAATATTTTATATTCCTTTTATGATCCTCTCTTATAATCCTTGAATTTAAATCCTTTTAATCATGTTACCTTATACTTAATTCTTTCTGTATCTGGTGGGTTTTCGGGAAAAATCAAAGTGTTCGAATTTGGATTCTGACGATCTTTACATACACTTATATAAGTACTAATAAGATCTCAGAATAACAATAAAAGAACCTCTACAAAGTATGGCATGAAAAGTTTTCTTATTCAGCATAATCAGCAAAATCACTGTTCATAAGGGTTACAAAAAGTCCAAAATTTTTGGGGTTATTACATATACCCAAAATTATTTATAGATTAAGTTAACCTTCAAAATATTTCAACAATACTCCGGATCTTGACCAAGTCTCACGCCTAATTTGTTTTTATTTGAACGTTAATATAATTTATAATACGTTTAAACTAAAGATAAGATATATTAGAAAATGTTTTAAAAACATCTATCATTAGTTTAAATTTAAATACCATTTGAATAAGAAGTTGTTATGATAAAACAAATATTAACAACTTCCTAGAAAATAGCAAATAACTTTTATAAAAGAGTTTTAATATCTGAGAAGTTCTAATATATTTTAAAACACGTAAAATATATTATATAAACCTTACAAAACTCAATCCATAAGAGCTGCATCAACCATTTTTACTAATGGACCATTTGTTTACCCCTTAATAAAGCTTAATGACTAAAATATGAACGCTTCATTTCATTTATATTGTTTGGCAGTCAAGTTTTACAAGCTGGATTATTCATATACAGTGGTTAGCCGAATCAATCATATTTAAAAGCGTATAACTTCATGTGTAACAATCTCATTTGTTAATTTTCATATTTTTTGTGTAAAATTTTTCTTACTAAAATATTACTCCCTCCGTCCCCTGCAATTATTTACATTAGGGAGCGGGGGCTTGACAGACACGTTAATGCTCTTATTAAATGTAATTGCATAGTTTTTCTTTAATTTTTTTCTTCTAAATAAAAATATAATATTCAAATTTTATACCAAAAAAGAAAATTTTAAAATGAATTTCAAAATTATACTTTATAATTGTTTTAAAATTGGTGTCAAGTTTATCATTTTGGATGTTTTTCCAAATAACCAAATATGCACTTTTAGTACCACGGGTGTACTTTTACAACAACACTTTTAATTTCTTTAGCATAGTCTACAACTATAATTTTTGAGTTGAATGTCACATATTTACTATTGTGTACTCCCTTTGTTTTTAGATATTATTATGATTTGTAATTCATTATCTCAAAATATCAAATATTTTATATCACTTATGACATATGTGTAAAATTTTTAAAACAAATTATTCAGAAATGTTAACTTATTTATCAAATAGTATTATTCATTCATATTCAGATTCAGATTATTGACCATTCAAATATATTAATCGTTCACATATTATTTGTTCAGATTTGTCAAATAACCCTAAATCTATCATGAATTTTATCTTGTGCAAAATAATGTTAGTAACATAGACACATAATGCAATCAGCATGTTATTAGAATTGGCATCTTGTAAATATAATAGGTTATTCTTTTCGATTAAAATCAAATTTAAGATATTATTTTGTATGTTGACCTGACGAGATTTTAGAATTATATAAAATTCACCTGATGTTAAACACTACTTTTAAATATATGGTGACATTAACATATACATGACTTATACGACTATTAATACTATATGAATTATGGGATGTATAACTTAATTTTTTTAATATTTAATTAAAAATCTATAGAATTGAAAATCCATGAATCATATAACTCTTTTGTTGACTTTTGAGTATATTTCTACCACCATGTTGAAAATATAAATTCATGAATCACATAATTCTTTTGTTAATTTTTGAGTATTTTTCTACCGCCATGTTAAATTTACCATTGTTTTTATTTATGAAGAGATTAGAGTTTCTAAATGCCATTATAAAAAACTTTTCTATTAGATTTATGGTTGATCATGATATTTATATTCGTGCAGTTAAATTTTTGATTTAATATTTTCAAAATTATAAATTTTAAAATTTTCTAGATAATGATATAATACAAATTAATCCCGCGTCAGAACCAAGACAAGGAGATGCTTATTGTTAAATTTTTTATTTTTATCACATGATCAATTTCAACTCCCCAAAGATATAGACAACCTGTCACGTTTATATGCTCTCAGATCTCTGCATAAAATATCTCTTCTTCTGTCTTAATAGCTCTGCAACCACAGTTCCGTCCAGAAAGATGAATGTAGTTACGGTCAGTGCATGGTGCATACTGCTTATTTTTACTCTTCTCTCACTTCCGAGAATTAGAGGCAAATGAAAATCCCCTCAAAATATTTCAAAATATTTTGAAATAATTCCTATTAAAATTTAATAAATTATTAGATATATAACTTAATATTTTTAATGTTTAATTAAAACTATCAAAATTGAAAATTATAATTAACATGATTTATAACATTGAAATTTATTATATATAAAAAAATTATTATAATTATAATATTTATTAATTTCCATCAATATATTTTTACTTTTTACAAAAAATTGAAATAAAACCGTGCTAATCCATGAATCACATTACTTTCTGTTGGATTTTCCTATATATTTTTACTGAATAATGCTAAAGGTCTCAAATTGATAATAAAATAAATCTTAAATGTAATGTGTCAAGTGTTTTTGGTTAAAAAATAATTAACAACAATGAATCCGCATTAACATTCACATAAATTTCACTAATAAAATTATCAAAATAGTCAAGTCAAACAAAATTTGGTAATCTAACATTACTGTTTTTCATCGCCCTTTGAATTTATGGATGCACATATTTATGAAAATATATTAACTAATATGAAAATATTAGAGTTATAAATTAATTTTTAAAATACTTACAAAATATAGTGTTAGTGTATTATTTATTTAATGAAAATGAAAACTTAACTTAAGTGTGCCAATTAAATTATTTCATAACCAAATTTGTATATCATTTCCTGTGTCTCTCTTTCCTCCAATGATAATGGCAGCTGTTGCATAATGCAAATTAATCCAGCGTCAGAACCCAGACAACGAGAGGCTTATCGTCAAAATTTTTATTATCATTGATAACTCCGGTACGCCGTTCCTGAACCTTCTGGGTGTTTATGAGGTATAAGAATAAGAATAGGATTTTGGAGAAAATGAAGATGTATGTGTGTATGTAATAGAAAGGTTGTTGTGTGTGTATATGAGTGTGAGAGAGTGATTGTGTAAAAGTGTGAATGTTTTTCTAACCCCTAAACCCTTTATGCTTGGGGGTATATATAGCCCAAAGGTAAGGGTTAGGGGTTGTTACCTCTAAATCAGTGTCGTTGGATCCTGGGGGCAAAGGACGCCTGACTTGGGTGGATTGCTTACACGTGTCCAGGGGAGGACCACCTTCAGGGTGTCCTAACGGCCTTCTGACACGCGCCGTGCTTGTCTGATATGTCGGTTGTTGATAGCCGTCATCGTCACGTACCCACGTACCCTTTCTTGACGGGTTGTGGAATGTGCATGAGGTTGTAGGGACCCCCCTCAGGGTGATCTTGGCCCAGATCCGGATCCAGGTAGGCTGATGACCCAGGTCATGGGCCGGATCCTGGTGTGCAGGTGATCCAGGTCATGGGCTGGATCTTGGTAGGCAGGTGATCCAGGTCCCGGGTTGGGAGATGACCCGGGTCATGGGTTGGCCCGGACCTGGTCTCTCCACTTGATTGTCCGTGAGAGACGGGGGTCTTGGTCCGTTGGTTGAGCCTTATATCCTTTAGATCCAGGTTGGGTCCTAGCCAGGTCGCTTATGCCCTATCATTTTCCCCTCATTCCCTTATGCAGATTTTCTGGATGAGGGAGTAGAGTAATATCGCCTAGTTGTTGCTTTAGAAGAAAAGTTTCTGCTTCACTGTTGTTCTCTAATCCGGATCTTGTGTAGTGGATGCCAATCCGGATTAAGGTAGAAGGAATTTGCTGCTTTAGAAAATTTTCTGCGCCTGGTTGTCCCCCAATCCGGATCTGGTGTAGTAGATGCCAATCCGGATTAGTGTAGAATTCTGTTCTCTTAGAAAAATTTTGTGCCTGGTTGCCCCCCAATCCGGATCTGGTGTAGTAGATGCCATTCCGGATTAGTGTAGAATTCTGTTGTCTTAGAAAATTTTTGCGCCTGGTTGCCCCCCAATCTGGATCTGGTGTAGTAGATGCCAATCCGGATTAGTGTAGAATTTTGTTGTCTTAGAAAATTTTCTGCGCCTGGTTGCCCCCCAGTCCAGATCTGGTGTAGTAGATGCCAATCCGGATTAGTGTAGAATTTGGCCGGTTTAGAAAAAAGATTATGCTCCCTGATTGCCACCAATCCGGATCTAGAGTAGTATATAAAGATCCGGACTAGGGTATATGAAATTGCCTTGGGGAAAATTGCTGCTCCCTGGTTGCCCCCCGAATCCGGATCTGGTGTAGTAAAGAAATACCCGGATTGACCTTGGGGAATTTCAGCTCCCAAATCTGTATCCAGTTGACAATGATCCGGACTAGGGCCCTTAGTCCGGGTAGTGGGCTATGGAATCTGAAAAGTCGAGGAGTTGTAACGTTTTTCAGATTTTTCCCTCCCATGGATTTGAAATTTTGGTAGTTACTCCCTAGAAAACCTGGCTCATAATCATTGTGGGGTTTTAATGCGCTTTAAGTATGTATATATGTGTGTATATGCATATTTTGTAACTGTTGGGTAGACGAATCCCTAGCTGCCACGTGGCAGGGGGAGTTATTCTTTCATGGGCCTATAAAAGGCTGCCTCCCCTCTTCCATTTCATTTTTTATTTTCACCCCAAAAACGAAAAGTCGCTTCGCCTTTTTCTTTTCTCTTTCAATTCCCTTGGAGTTCTTCGAAGCTTTGGAGTGTTTTCTGTCTGATTTTTCCACCGCCGTTTCGTCTTTTCTTGCTCTCGTGTTCGACAAATCTGTAAGCCTTTCTCTTCTTGCTTTTTCCTTTCGATTTTTCGTATTTCCCTTCTAGTTTTCGCATGCTTCGAAGTAATCGGTAGATTTATGTGTTTTTGGTTCGTTTTTGTAGAGGGCTTGTATGTTTTCGTTTATGTGTTTGTAGATCTGTGGATTTGTGGTTGTTCTATTGTGTTTTGGGCAATAAAATTTGGGTTTTTGGGTCTGATATTCTTGGGTTTTTCGGGTGTGTTCTTGATGTTCTTGGTTTGAACATATGTATATATATGCAAAAGGTCTATATCTTGCTTTTTAATTCTCAATCTTGATGTTTTTGGGTTTGGGTTTTTGATTTTGATCCGGGTAGGGGGTATAGGACCCAGATCCATGGTAGCTGTTTGGGTAGGATTAAATGGACATGGGTTTTCAATTTGTATTTGGATGCTCTGGATCCGGATCTGGGTGTTTGCCATTGGATCCAGGTCCATAACTGTTAAGTTTTCTGGTTTGTAATAAATATGATCCGGATCGTTGATGTTTTTCCGGGTTGGACTTGCATTGGTGGTCCGGATCATTAGATTATGGTAAAATTAACATAACGTACTTGATCCGGACCGCTTAGCAAAACAAATAAAATCTGTAGGGCCCAGGCTAACTGACCTTCATTTTATTAGGTATATGGTCCGGACCAAGGAGCGGGCTAGGAGAGTCTTTAACTGCTACCCAACCTGTTCTGGAGGCAAGAGTGATCCGGATTCTTTTGGTAGAGAACAGATCCGGGTCGAGATGGTTAAGAAAGCCTCCCCTTCCACCGAGATAATTCGAAGTTCCGGTACAAGAAGATTCCAGGGGGTTCAGTTCCCTTTACGCCTGAGGGTTACTGGATAGACGTAAAATATCATTTTATTGAGAAGCCCGCGGAGATTGAAAACGAAATCTAATATAGCAGGGTTAGGTATGATAGACAACCTAACGGTCACCCCGGGGTGTATAACCAGGAAGCTCTCGAGAGGATGTTTGCCGAGTTTCCTATAAGCCGAGATCATTACCAGCTGAAAGATTCATTCTCTGAAGCGGATCCAGGTGAGATGGATGAGGCGGTCTGGGCTGCTTTCCAGTTGAATCCCGATATCGAGTGGAGATGGCTGGAACCACATGAAAGGATCTATCACCGGCCGAAAGAAGGCTTTGTTCTGGTCTGGATGGAACATCTTCGATCCGGGTGGAGCCCCCGGTGCCATATGTTCATCAAACATCTCTGCAAGCATGTGTACAAGATATCCCCGATGCAGATCACTCCGAATGGGATAAAGTCGATGACCTGGTTTATCGCTTGCTGTAACAAATCCGGACTCCTACCGACCTTGAAGCTCTTCCACCAGATCTTCTACCTCTCTAAATCCAGTCAGAAGCCTTTTTACGAGATTAGGTTCCGGTCTGCAGAGTGTGGTTATGGTCCGGGTAGAGCCAAGCCAATCATGCACCAGTCCTCAAAATTAGGACATATCTCTTTTAATCTCCCACTTGTACTAAAGCCAATCACTCTGGTATCTAATACCCATCTTGTCTTTATGACGATCAAAGTGACTCTGAGAAAGTGGCTTTGTGAGTGGGTCTTCTACGTTGTTATGTGTGTCAACTCTCTCGACGTTGACATCTCCTCTTTCAACAATCTCCCTAATCAGATGAAAGTGCCGCATGACATGTTTGGAATTTCTATGAGACCTAGGTTCCTTGGCTTGTGCTATTGCTGCGTTGTTATCACAATACAACACAATAGGCTCTTCAATGCTAGGAACAACTCCCAACTCAGAAACAAATTTCCTCATCCAAACGGCTTCTTTTGCAGCATCACTTGCAGCTATATATTCTGCTTCCGATGTGGAGTCAGCCGTTGTAGACTGTTTGGAACTCTTCCAACTAATCGCACCACCATTCAGAGTAAACACGTACCCTGAAATGGATTTGCTATCACTTTTTGATTGAAAACTAGAGCCAGTATAACCCTCTATTTTCAACTCAGATTCACCACCAAAAACAAGAAAAATGTCCTGAGTCCTTCGCAAGTACTTAAGGATGTTTTTCACTGCTTTCCAGTGGTCTTCACCTGGATTGAACTGATATTTGCTCGTCACACTAATTGAATAAGCAACATCAGGCCTTGTACACAATATCGCGTAGATGATAGATCCTATTGCTGAAGCATAAGGAATCTTATTCATACGCTCTCTTTCCTCAGGTGTCTTAGGAGATATTTTTTCGGAAAGGGACACTCCATGGCTCATCGGTATGAGACCTCTTTTGGAGTTTTCCATGCTAAACCTTTTAAGCACTTTCTGGATGTATGTCCCTGGGTAAGACCTATCATTCTTCTAGATCTATCTTTATAGATCTTTATACCGAGAATGTAGGATGCTTCTCCCAAGTCCTTCATGGTGAAGTTCTTTGATAGCCATACTTTGACTGATTGTAGCATTGGTATATCATTTCCTATAAGAAGTATGTCATCCACATATAATACAAGAAATGTTGCCGCGCTCCCACTAACCTTCTTGTAGACACATGGTTCATCTATGTTTTTGATAAAACCAAACTCTTTGATTGTCTCATCAAAACGGATGTTCCATCTACGAGAAGCTTGCCTTAAACCATATATGGTTCGCAGCAGCTTACACACTAGGTGTTCATTTCCCTTGGAAAGAAAACCCTCTGCTGTGTCATATACACTTCCTCCTCAAGTTCCCCATTGAGGAAGGCCGTTTTCACATCCATTTTCCAGATCTCATAGTCGTAGTAAGCAGCAATCGCAAGCAAAATCCGAATTGATTTTAACAAGGCTACAGGCGAAAAAGTTTCATCAAAGTCAATCCCTTGCCTTTGTTTGAATCCTTTTGCCACGAGCCTGGCCTTATAGGTCTCCACCTGGCCATCTGCTCCAATCTTTCTTTTGTATACCCACTTGCACCCAATAGGCTTAACACCTTCAGGCGCCTCAACCAGAGTCCATACTTGGTTGGTATACATAGATTCCATTTCGGATTTCATGGCACTATGTCATTTGTCTGAGTCAACACTACTCATAGCCTCATTATAGGTCACAGGGTCGTCATCATCAAAGATTGACAACTCATTGTCATTCTCAATGAGAAGGCCATAATACCTCTCAGGTTGGCGAGACACTCTCCTTGTCCTACGAATGGGCTGTTTCACAGAAGGTTGTTCAGTCTGAACAGGTATTTCCACTTGATCCGTAGTAGTTTGTGCTTCTTGAACTTCATCAAGTTCAATTTTGCTCCCACTGTTTCCTTCAAGGATAAACTCCGTTTCCAAGAAGGTAGCATGTCTGGAGACAAACACCCGATGATCGGTGTAAAAGTAATACCCCAAAGTCTCTTTAGGATATCCCACAAAATTACATTTTACGGATCGAGATTCCAGCTTATCTGGGTCAACTTTCTTGACATAAGCTGGACATCCCCAAATCTTAACGTGTTTAAGACTCGGTTTCCTTTCTTTCCATATCTCATATGGTGTTTGAGAAACAGATTTAGAAGGCACCTTATTCAGTAAATATGCTTAGGTTTCCAATGCATAACCCCATAGGAATACTGGAAGATTCGCATAGCTCATCATGGACCGAACCATGTCTAACAAAGTTCGATTTCTCCTTTCAGATACCCCATTTAACTGTGGAGTATATGGAGGAGTCCACTGGGAGACTATACCATTTTCTTTGAGATAATCTAGAAACACTCCATTCAAGTATTCACCACCTCGATCTGATCGAAGAGTTATAATACTGTGTTTGGTTTGTTTCTCCACTTCATGTTTATATTCTTTGAACTTTTCAAAGGCTTCAGACTTGTGTTTCATCAAATACACATATCCGAATCTAGATCTATCATCTATGAAAGTAATGAAGTACGAAAATCCACCCATGGCTTGCGTAGACATTGGTCCACATACATCTGTGTGTACCAATCCTAGCAAATCTGCAGCCCTCTCTCCATGTCCACTAAATGGAGATTTGGTCATTTTACCCAATAGACAAGACTCGCATGTAGGATATGATTCAAAATCAAAGGGGTCAAGTAACCCTTCCTTATGCAATATCCGCAGTCTATTTTCACTAATATGACCTAGCCTACAGTGTTATAAATAGGTCAGATTTTCATCATCTCGTTTTCTTTTATTAGTTTGTTCAATCTGAAGTAAATCATGTTCTACGTCACATACATACAGACCATTATTTAAAATGCCACGTCCAAAAAGAACATTATCTCTAAGGATAGAACATTCATTATTCTTAATAATAAATGAAAAACCATCCACATCCAACATAGGAATAGAAACAATATTCCTCACAATAGAGGGAACGTAATAACAATTATTCAAAATAATAGTCTTGCCCATAGGCATATGTAAACTAAATGATCCTACAGATATCGCCGCAACCCTTGCTCCATTGTTCATACGTGGAATCACCTCATCTTTTTCAAGAGTCCTACTTCCCTTTAGTCCTTGCAATGAATTCCAAATATGAGAACCACAGGCGGTATCTAATACCCAAGTAGAAATTTGACCTAGTGACATATTAACTTCGATCATGAACATGCCTGAATCAGAAGCGGTAGTCTTACTACCCTTCTTCTTCTTCAATTCTGCAAGGTAAACATTGTAGTTCCTCTTCCAGTGCCCCAACTTGTTACAGTGAAAACAAACAGCTAAATTAGGACCAGTCAACTTGTGAGCATCTAGTATGCTCCGGAGTGATAGTGCAGAAGACATGAAGAATATAGTAAATCTGTAAATGATAAACACATAACAACACTTAGAAAATATTCAATTTCATTTCAAAACACTATATGAATCGGGTCTTTATTCATAAGTGTCTCCCACTAGTTTATCTAATTTTTTCAACCCCCTAAGTGAAAATTAAGCATTCATAATGCTAGTGGGAATAGGGATCCTACATTCCATCACACAACCTCGGCTGTGGCACGAAACATCATGTGATGTTCAATAGGCAGAAAACTCTTGTCAATTACATCTTATGTTATTCCATAATATAAGTTTAGCCTCTTGAATAATTGAGTCACGGCTGTGGCACGACAATTCTAATATTCTAAGTCAAGTCTAACCCAACATTTCATACAATTGAATCAGTCTCCAACGGCCCACAGCTGTAGCACGTATCGACCTTTAGATTCTAATTTAATGTACACATCTCTATGTAATAGACAAGTATTTCTTATTTCGAAATCAAATCCCTCAGCTGTAGCACGAAATGACAATGATTTAAAAATAAGAACCACTTTCTACCATGTTGGACGGCTATGACCGACACAAGCCTGTTGTGTCATTGGTCAATTACTACTTGATATTATTTAATTTTAGAGGGATTATATTACATTACAATCATAATCATATTATAAAGAGATTCTTCCTTTTAAATTAAATATTTCAAATCAATAATCAATAATCAGATGATTCCCAGATCGGGTGGAGCATTGTCAAGAGGCGTCACTTAATAACCCTTTTCTTACAGATAGAATCATCCTTTCTCTCAATATTGAAAATTCATATTCAATTACGTGTTTCATAAACACAAGAATCTCATGATCGTATTCATAATATTTATTGTTAAGGCAAGAAACGATTCTTATTCTAGATTTTCTAGAGCACGCCTTATATTGATTTAAGTTCACCTAAATCTATCATCGCATGGTAAACATAGGCATATATCTCATATATAAAATTAAATAAACAAGTAAATGTAAAGTGCAATAAAGTAAATGTGTTTGGTTATGGCCCCATCCTATGTGATCTTTATCAAGCTCATGATAAAGATCAAGGTCAATCTAATATGGTGATGGAAATTAATACAACTACTTATTACATAAGTCTTCTTCTTTGTTTAGACTTCTTGTATGCCTCATCTTCTTCTTTGTATCACCTCCATTGGATAGCCTTCTTGAGTCTTCAATTACATTACATGATTGAAAGTTAAACTAATCTAATGAACTTACAAGAATAACTCGAGTTACATTCGAGATTTATGATTACAAAGATTGACGACATGCAAGTCGTATTTAAAACCAAAACCATTACACTAAGGTCGAAAGGCCATAACCATCCACCATGCTCATACAACACATAAAAGCATGTTAAAATATATAATCTGATCTTAACATATCATATTATCCATGATCTAATCATAAAAAGAAAATATGACAAAAATCAGAAAAATCAGAAAAATCAGAATCAAATTAGAAAAACAAGAATCATTGTTTAAGGGCAGTAAACGACGTCAAACGCCTTACAGACGAGTCGTTGATAGATTTAGCTATCAGTTTTGTTCAGACGCTCGTTTACCTATGAAATAGGGTATTCGTTTGCGTAAATCGGACACCAGACCCAGATTTCAGTAAATCTGCAGCAGCCAATTCAGAATCCGTATCTAATATGATTCTCATAATTAGAACAAACATAAATCATGTATATATCAGTATATATACAGATTACATAATCATCTTATGATTATACAACTCACATGGATATCATATATTCAAAACCATACATATATAAGCATATTATATCAACATCAAAAAATGGCGAATCACGTACATGCTCATATATCGAAAACAGTTAAACACATAAACGAATTAAAAACTTTTTGCAAGTAGCTCTGATGCCATTGAAGGGTTTTTAGCACATAAACGCAGCGAAAACGTAAATTTAATCTTAAAAAAAAACTGAAACCCTCCGCAGGATCCATGCGGAAAATAATATTTAATTCGTAGTTCAGTATGTTTACCTTAAGAAGCTTTACGTTAATAGAAAGATGGAGATCTTTAATAGCGATCCAAAAACGATGAACGGAGATCCTTAGCAGCTACTCCTCAAGTGTGAAGCACTCCACCGGCATCCACCAAGAAAATGATGTAATGAAGGAGGAGGAGATGGAGAGAATTAGGATTTTGTAAATCTTTTTGGTTGAGGCAAAAATAGGGTCTATAATAGTATATATTTATCGGCAAAATTTTCAACTGAAAATTTTCCCATAAAATATTATTATTATTAACCCTTTATTATTCTCACTAATAATTAAAACACCTTTTAATTATTAATCATTTTTCTAAACTCTTTAGAAATAATTCTCTCACTTGATTTAATTTCCAAAAATTAAATTCTTAATTAATAATTTTAAGAACCTTTTCTTAATTAATTTATAATCAATTAAATCTCATTTAATCAATTATTAAATTTTCCAATTAATTAATTATTTAAATAAATAAATAATTATCAGCCATTATTAATTAATTCCTCCACCATGAAATCATTCTCTTTTATGGTGTGACCCTGTAGGTTCAATATTAAGCCGGTAGTAGAAATAAATAATAATAAAACTATTTTATCATTATTTATATAAATTCTCTAATTCATTAAATATGATTAATTAATTAATCATATTTATTCTACATCGTGAGGGATAATTCTCAGCATATCGCGACTATCTGGATAATACGAATTCACTGCTTAGAATACCAAGAACCTATTCAGTGAGTAGTTACCGTACAATCAATTCCTTTTACCCTGTAATGTCATGATTAAATACAAGGCATGGAACTTGTGTCAAGCCTATCTTATTTAATCACTTGCTTTCCCATTCACTATGCTTAGTTCTATTTAATGTAAATTAGAAACTCCTTTCTAATTTCATTCACTCTGGCCAGAGATTCCTGAACTAGCATAAGTGGATCAACATTGAACATTCTCTTCATTCACTGGAAGGGGTAGATCCTTTATTGATCATACATTATCTTCGTGTATAAATTCCTATACCCAGTAGAGCCCTTATAATTGTCCCTTGAGACTAAGAACTAAACCAAAGCATAGTTCAGTGTACACAAGATGACTATGATGACCTCAAGTCTAAGGATACTTGTACAACTATCACTATGTGAACAACTGCTAATACGTGAGTGAACTCCATCAGTTGTTCATCTGTGTGAGTCATGTTCAGTGAACTTATTCTATAATAAGCACCTACATACTAGCTATAGTGTCACCACACAAATGTCTATGAGAACAGACATCCTTCATAATGAAGCAAGCATAGTATGTACCGATCTTTGCGGATTATTAATTACCAGTTAGTAATACTACGACCAGGAACTATTTAAGTTTAGAGTTATCATCTTTTAGGTCTCATTATTATGATCTCATCACAATCCATAAAAAGCTTTACTCTAAACTTGTGGTATATCTTATTTAAATATTTAAATAGATAGAGCCCGCAATAAAAACAAAACAAGTTTTTTATTGATATCAATGAAATCAAAACAGATTACATAAAAGTTATTCCTAAATCCTCATATATGATTGGACTTAGGACATATCTCTTTCAGAAACTCCTTCCAAGAATTTTTTCTTTTATGAGCAATCCGGATCCTGACTTTTAATCCGGACTATGGATATGTCCCCCAACCCGGATTGGGTTTATAGCCGAGTGGATTCCGGGTATGAAGCCTTATCAGGGTTGACATTGCTTTTCATATGGCATATCAATCCGGGTATGGTAACCATAATCGTATTGATAGTATCTTTTCCTTTTTGTACTTAGAAAATAATCCAGTACACAATTGTTGTTTTTGATCCGGATTTGGATTATCATCCGGGTTTGTTTTGGTTTTATAGTGGTTTTCAATCCGGGTATGTTGTCATTCCGGATTGATGAGTGCTTATTTGCTTTATGTACTTAGAAATCAATCTGAGTACATAATGGTTATGGCAACCTGGATCTGGAATCTTATTCGGGTTTTGTTTGCTTATAATATTGCTTTCAATTCGGGTTCATATAAATCCGGATTGATGATTGCTTAGTTTGCTTTATGTACTCTGAAGTTAGAGTACGTAATTGTTGTGGCAACCCGGATCTGAAATCGTGTCCGGGTTGTTTTCCTTATAATTTTGCTTTCAATCCGGGTATTCTATCAATCCGGATTGATGATTGCTTATTTAGCTTTATGTACTCTGAAGTCAATCTGAGTACATAATGGTTATTTTCAGCCCGGGTCTGGATGCTTATCCGGGTTGTTTTTTGCTTGTAATGTTGATTTCAATCCGGGTATGACACCTTATCCTGATTGATGATTGCTCTATTTACTTAGAAATTTTCCAAGTAAATAGTGGTTGCTTTTATTTTTTGCTTCCAACCTCGATATGAGGCTATATCCGGATTGGTTGTTGCTTTCTTTACTAGTAATGTAGAATGACTTTCTGAGAAAGGAAAATTCTTTTCATTGACTTTAAATTCTTTTTCATACAAAATATAGGATCATAGATTGGTTGCTTGCCATAGGCTACAAGTTTTTGGTTGCTTTTGGTTGCTTTTTCTACCGGTAGAATTTTCTGAGCCTGAGTCCATGCCAAGTGTTTGGGATCTCATATTCATCCATATTCATGAGCTTGTATGTTCCTGGCCTTAGAACTTCCTTGACTTTATATGGGCCTTCCCATCTTGGCATTAGTTTCCCAGTGTTGGTAGGATCTGAGGCTTCCGTATCTCGAAGAACCAGGTCCCCAACTTGGAAGTTTTTGACCCAGGACTTCTTGCTGAAGTGCTCTTTAGTTTTTTCCTTGTACTTCTCCATCCTTGCCACCGCCTGGTCTCGGACTTCATCAATTGGCTCAATATTTGTTCTGAGTCCCTCCTCATTCGCTATTTCATCAAAATTGATTGCTCGATGGGAGGGGGATCCTACTTCAATTGGTAGCATAGCTTCAATACTATAAGACAGTTTGAAGGGGGTTTCTCCTGTGCTTGTTCGGGGGCTTGTTCTGTATGCCCAGAGTACATTAGGCAACTCTTCTGGCCATTTGGTTTTGCTTTCCCTGAGCCTCTTCTCGATCCCTCAGAGAAGTATTCGATTGGTTACTTCAACTTCGCCATTCCCTTGAGGGTAGGCTACAGATGATTTCTTGTGCCGGATACCCCGCTCTTGAAGGTAGGATTCGAATTCTGATCCAACGAACTGTGGCCCATTATCTGAGACCAGTACTCTCGGATCCCAACCCGCATTAAAATGTTGTCCATGAATTTGATGCAGTCTTGTTGGTTTATCATTCTCATGGCCTTTGCCTCTACCCATTTGGTCATGTAATCGATGGATACTAGCAAGTACCTGAGGTCTCCTTTGGCCCTGGGTTAAGGGTCCCATGATATCAATGCCCCATACAGCAAATGGGATTGGTGACAAGACTGAAGAGGGTAGGATTGGGCTCATCCGGGTGACATTGCTGAAGATTTGACATTCTTTGCATTTTTTTCACAAAATCTATTGCATCCTGGTGAATAGTTGGCCAGTAGTACCCTTGTCTTATGATCTTGTGAGCTAGGGCCTTTGCGGACATATGATCCTCGCATATTCCTTCGTGAACTTCCATCAGACAGTACTGTGCCTCCCCTGGGCCGATGCACTTTAGGATTGGAGATGAGAAGGTCCAGCGATAGAGTATCCCCTCTTCAATGAGGAATTTTGCTACCTTGGCCATTAACCTTTGAGCCTTCACTTTGTCTTCGGGGAGCTCTCCCTTCTCCAAGTAGTTGATAAATGGAGTCATCCAATTTGGGCTATTTTCTATTTCCATGACCTCTTTAGACTCTATGCTTGGTCTCTGTAATTCTTCGAAGTAGACGGAGCAATCCAGGTCTGATGAATTTTGAACAAGTTTAGATAGTGTATCAGCTTCCGAATTCTGCTCTCTGCAGATTTGAATGACTTGTGTTTTTGGTATCGAGGCAAGGTAGCTTTGGACCAGAGCCTGGTACTTGGCTAGAACTGGATCCTTGGCTATGTACTCACCATTTGTTTGCTTTACCACGATCTGTGAGTCGCTGTAGATTTTGAGATCCTGGATCCTGAGGGTTTTTGCTAGCTTCAATCCTGTTATCAAGGCCTCATATTCCGCTTGGTTGTTTGTTGCTGAAAAGCCAAAGGAGATTGTTGTTTGGATTGTGAATCCTTCTGGGCTCTTTAGGATGAGCACGACTCCTGATCTTTCATTTGTTGAGGAACCATCAACTTTGAGAGCCCAGGCTCCTATGTCTTGATCAGTGTTTCTATCAGGGTCAATGCTTATGGGCATATGCTCTTCTTCCGGGAAGTTGCATTCTATAATTGAAATCAGCTAGAGCCTGGGCTTTGATTGTTGTTCTTGGGATGAAACTCAAACTGAATTGACTTAGCTCGACTGCCCAATTTACCAACCTTCCTGAGATATCTGGCTTGTGTATTATCTTCCTTAAGGGTTGATTAGTTACCACCCATATCTCCCTTCCCTGGAAGTTGTGCCTGAGCTTCCTGGATGCTGTAACTAAGGCAAAAGCAAACTTTTCTAGCCTTGGGTATTGGGTCTCCGCATCTTTTAGCACTTGGCTCACATAATAAACTGGTTGTTGTTTGCCATTCTCTTCCCTGATCAGGGCTGCTCCAAATGCCAGGGCCCCTGCTGATAGGTAAAGGGATAGGTTCTCCCCGGGTTGGGCTTTGGTTAATACAGGGGGTTGAGAAAGGTACCTTTTAATTTCTTCAAATGCACTTTGGCATTATGGGCTCCAATTAACTTCTTTCTTGTTGGTTGCTCCTTTTAAAAGGTCAAAAAACTGGTAGGCATCTCTCGGCTAGCTTTGAGATAAATCTTTTGAGTGCTGCCAGTGACCCTGCTAGCTTCTGCATACCTTTTTTTGTTGTGGGAGGTTTCATCTCCTGGATCGCCTTTATTTTCACCGAGTTGACTTCAATTCCCCGGTTGCTTATCATGAATCCAAGAAATTTTCCTGCCCCTACTCCGAATGTGCACTTTTCTGGATTGAGTCTGAGTGAGTATTTTCTCAAGTTGTCAAAGTATTCTCTTAGGTCTCCTATGTGACCGGGGTTGCTTGTGGACTTTGCAATCATGTCATCAACATAGGATTCCAGGTTCCTTCCAATATGGTCTTTGAAGATTTTATTCATTGTCCTTTGGTAGGTTGTTCCTGCGTTAGTCAATCCAAAAGGCAGGATTATATAGGCATAGACCACCATGTGGGTGATGAAGGCTGTCTTTAGGATATCCTTGGGATTCATCTTGATCTGGTTGTACCCCGAGTAGGCGTCCATAAAACTCAGCATAACGTGCCCGGATGTTGCGTCAATCAATTGATCAATATTTGGCAAGGGGTAAGGATCTTTGGGGCATGCACTGTTTAAGTCCGTGTAGTCAATACACATTCTCCATTTCCCGTTTGCCCTTTTTACCATCACGACATTTGCCAACCATTCCGGGTACTTGACTTCGCATATGATCCCAGCTTTGAGTAGTTTCTCAATTTCTTCATCTATTGCTTTCTGCCTTTCTGGGGAAAAATTTCTTCTCTACTGCTTAACTGGCTTCCTCTCGGGGTTGACGTCCAAGCTATGCATTGCTATGGATTCATCCAACCCGGGCATGTCTCTCGGGCTCCAGGCAAATACATCGGAGTACCCTCGGAGTAATGATACCAGTTCTTCTTTGAAGGTAGTCTCGAGTCCAGATCCTATCTTTACTTTCTTGGAAGGATCGCTTACACTGATCAGGATTATTTCTGTTTCTATAGCGGCCTCAATCTTTGCGTGATCCATATTTGATACCAACTGCTGGATCCGGGCATCTGCATTTTTCTTCATATAGATCTGACCCTGGACTGTCATCTCTTTTTGGTTGCTTTCCCCTACTTTACTCGTTTCAGGGTTGGTTGCTTGCACAGTAGGATTGATCTGGCCAAGGCCTAGGCTCGATTCAATCTCTACCGGGACTTGGTTGCTTTTTTTCTCATTCGAGCTTGGTTTTGTTGCTTTTGGATCTGGGAGGGATTCTATGATCTGGACTTCTTTTCTCGCATCATCCTTTAAGTGGGGGCGATGTTTCTTAATACTTTGCTGTTTTCAAAGTACTACGACCTTCCTCTTGTTGTCTTGATGAGTTTCAGCCATTACCAAAGCTTGGCTATTACATCTTTCAGCGATCTCATAATCTCCCTTGACTTCTCCTACCCCGGTTGGGGTTGGGAATTTTATTTTCAAGTGTGATATGTAGGTGATTGCTTGGATCCTTGTCAGGGCTGAGCGCCCGATTATGCCGTTGTAGGATGAGGGAGTGTTGATAACGTAGAACTTTATCACATGGTTGACTTGGTTCGGGGCTGATCTGAATATCACTGGCAAGTATAAGGTTCCCTGGATCGGGACCAAGTTGTTCCCGAACCCATAGAGAGGGTCCTCTCGGCATTCATTGGAGCGTACGCTCCCAAGCTTCATCTGGTCCCTGGTATGCTTGAAAAGTATGTTTACTGAAGATCCATTGTCTATTAGCATCCTTCTTACTTCATTATCAAAGATGTCAAGTGTCACTACCAAAGCTTCATTGTGGTTCGGGTTGACCCCTTCATAATCTTTGCTTGCTGAATGAGATCACCATCTCCGGGTAGGATTGGATGGAGAATACTTCATCTCCTGAGACTGGGCTCCTAGGGGGAGAGTGTGACCCTCATAGGACCACGTTTACTACATTCTTTCCTCTCCTTTACCTTTCTTCCTTCTGATTTATCTCCCGGGAGATGTACTGATTTAGGTTTCCCTTCTTAACTTGATCTTCAATGAAGTATTTGAGAGAGAGATGATTTTCAGTTTTGTGCCCATGGGTTTCATGATAGTCGCACTACATGTTGTAAGGCCTGCTCTCCGGGGGAGTCTGTATGGGCTTCAGAGGATAATAAAATGGCTTTCCCTTTATCTCCTTCAGTATTTCTTCCCGGGTCCTGTTCAGTGGTGTCCAGTCTGGCTCTTGCCTAGGCTCTCTGGCTTACCTAGGTGGACCGGGATTGCTTTTAGATTCCATTTTAGGACCAAGTCTTTGAAATATTGGAGTGTTTTGAACAATATTGGTCTGCTGTGTTTGGTTGCTTTGTTTGAACTACTTCTCCTGATGTTAACCCCCTTTCGGTTGGTCATCAGAAGTTTTGTTCCTGGACCCTCCATTCCGAGTCATTCTCATCGCCTGGAGAACGTCTGTTTCCTTTATGAACCGGGTTGCCATAGAGTAGGCAGCGGCCAGGCTTTGTGGCTCTTTGTTTATCAGCTTTACAATGTACCTCTCATTGTGTTCTGGATCCAGGTTCCTCCGGAATATGCTTAGAGTCTCCCTCTCATCAAGATTCGAGACTTTGTTGAAGGCTTCCTGGAATCTCCGCATACAAGTTGAAAGTGCTTCGTTATCATATTGGCGGATTGTTTCCAGGTGACGCATGTGCATTTCATGTATCTTATTGGCTCTGAATCTTCTAAGGAAGGCCCCCCTGAACTCCTTCCAGGAGTGAATGCTTCGTGATGGGATCCTGCTGAACCATCTTTAAGCCCCCCTCTTTGAGGGTCGAGGCGAAGAATCCGGAATTGGTTAGGTCGTTGTAGTAATATATCTGAGCTATCTATTTGAAGTAATTGAGGTGCTCTTCTGGATCCCCCAATCCGTCAAAAGAGTCAAAGTTGTAATATTTGAGACTTTTTTATCGAGGGATGGCTTCTAGGGAGTGACTAAAGGGTGTGAGGGTTTCCCTAATTTCCAAACCGGAATATTTTTCCATTTTTCTCTGAAGCTCATAAATCATGTCTTTTAGATCCTTCTGCCCCTCCTCTTCGTCATTAGAAATGAGCTCGGGGGTAGGGTCCCTCCAAGTTCTTTTGCCTTTTGTTTTAGCCAGGAGCCTCTCCTCTTTCAACTGTATTCTTTTCTGAATTTTTTGCTCAAGCTTTGCCTCTTCTTCTCTTCTTATCTGTTCCCTCATTACTTCCAACTTTTTCTTTCTGGTTGCTTCTGTCTCCTTCTTACTAGGCTCTTTCTGATTCTTTTTTGCCTTAGCTCCGATTCGGTCGAAGACAGATCTCCTGGATTGCTGAGAATCCCCGGACTCTTCTTGCTCATCATCTTGCTCATATTCTATCTGAGCCCGGGCTTGTTCGTCTCTGTAGAGCCTGATTGCTTCAGCAAGTTCATGGCTTGTTAAGTTAGCCATATGTTCCTCTGCAACTGGAACATTGGTGTACTTGTACTGATTGAGCTCTATGACATTTCTGGCATCCCTGACCGGGGTATGTTGTGTCAATGGTTGCTCCTGGAGGGTCTCCCTGTCTCCTCCAGGTTCTTGAGCCTGAGAGTGGTCCTGGTCCCGGACATGGGTACTGGCGGAGGGCCTACCAGCCATACTTTTTCCTGCTCTTGCCATTACCACAATTGTACAAACAACTGACCAAGATTTGAGGCTAAAAATGTGGATCTAAGGTTGCTTTTTGAAGTTACAAAAAAATTCCAGAATAATACCAAACAAACTTTCTGGGTTTTGCTAATAATATTACTGAACAAGAACAGCAGGCTCTAGAACACAAAGTCAATATGTAAGCTAAAGCAGATCTGGGTTTTAAAACTATCAAAACTATCAAACCCCAGGCTTCAAGACTATCAAGATTATCAAACCATAAATAACAAAGTTAACAAACGAGGGCGGGCTCACAGAATCGTGGCCTAAAGTAATGAGCTCACACAAATGTGGCTAAAATGAACATTCGCAAGAGAGGGTATGGTTGCTTTTGTTCTTACAGGTTTAAGACGTGGACTCTCTTAAGAGTTTGCTGATGAATGTGAATCCAGGGGCACCGAGACCCA
This sequence comes from Apium graveolens, assembly GCF_009905375.1. Taxonomy (NCBI): domain Eukaryota; kingdom Viridiplantae; phylum Streptophyta; class Magnoliopsida; order Apiales; family Apiaceae; genus Apium; species Apium graveolens. The sequence goes on along the minus strand of NC_133649.1, from coordinate 233,632,713 downwards.
AGGATGGAGAGCCCCTCCTTCTAGCACCAAATAATAACTTCGGTGAGCGGGGCAGCTCTGTCCGACTGCCGTTCTTGGACCTTCTGGGTGTTTATGAGGTGTAGCTGCTGATTGGGTATCTGCAAAACAACACCGGAAGGGGGGTTTGGCTCCCACGGCGCCTCCGGTGTAAGAATAAGAATAAGGTTTTGGCAGAAGATGAAGATGTATGTGTGTATGTAATAGAAAGGTTGCTGTGTGTGTATATGAGTGTGAGAGAGTGATTGTGTAAAAGTGTGAATATTTTTCTAACCCCTAAACCCTTCATCCTTGGGGGTATATATAGCCTAAAGGTAGGGTTTAGGGGTTTTTACCTCTAAATCAGGGTCGTTGGATCCTGGGGGCAGAGGACGCCTGGCTTGGGTGGATTGCTTACACGCAGTCCAGGGGAAGACCACCTTCAGGGTGTCCTAACGGCCTTCTGACACGCGTCGTGCTTGTCTGATATGTCGGTTGTTGATAACTGTCATCGTCACGTGCCCACGTACCCTTTCTTGGCGGGTTGTGGAATGTGCATGAGGTTGCAGGGACCCCCTCAGGGTGATCTTGGCCCAGATCCAGATCCAGGTAGGCAGATGACCCAGGTCATGGGCTGGATCCTGGTGGGCAGGTGATCCAGGTCATGGGCTGGATCCTGGTAGGAAGGTGATCCAGGTCCCGGATTGGGAGATGACCCGGGTCATGGGTTGGCCGGGGCCTGGTCTCTCCACTTGATTATCCTGGGAAAGGGGGGTCTTGGTCCGTTGGTTGAGCCTGATATCCTTTAGATCCAGGTTGGGTACTAGCCAGGTCGCTTATGCCCTATCAATCATCATCACATGATCAATTTTAACTTCCCCAAGATATATACAACGTGTTACGTCTATATGCTCTCAGATGTGTGCATAAAATATCTCTCCTTCCTGTGTTAATAGCTCTACAAGCATAGTTCCATCCAGAAATATGGATATAGTTACAGTCAGTATATGGTGCATACTGCTTGCTTTTACTCTTCTCTCACTTGTAAGAAATATGGATATAGTCAATGCATGGGCCATCGGACGCGATCCTAAGCTGTGGATAAATCCCCTGTCTTTTCAACCAGAGAGGTTCGTGGACTCTGAAGTTGACTTCCACAGGCATGATTACGAGCTAATTCCATTTGGTGCGGGTCGAAGAGTATGTCCTGGAATGTTTTTGGCGTTGAGGATGGTGCCAGTCATGTTAGGCTCCCTCATAAATTGTTTTGACCGGAAACTTGAAGGTGGATTTTTACCAGAGAAGTTGGACATGGAGGAAAAGTTTGGGATCACACTAGCACAGCATCATCCACTTAGTGCTATGGCAACTCCAGTTGTTCTCTAGCTAAGCTTCATCCTTTAGGGCAATTCGATTACCTGAAGTTCCTGTATATCAAATTGTTTTCAAGCATAATCAAATTTTCAATATAACTGTTGGCTATAGGCCCAATAAGGCCCATTGAACGAAGGCCCACTAAGCGGTTGTGCTACTGGGCCGAAGGACCTCTAGGCCCATGTCGACAAGGCCCATGGAAGCCCAGGCCGAGGCCTGCTACTCGCGGACCGTTGGACAATGCAAGGGACACAACACCCCCTTTTCACTCCCTCCTTAATGGTTGGTAACGAAAGAACATTCATGGCAGGATTGGGTATAAAAACCCTTGTGAAGTAAGATAAAAGATACACTCTCAACACTCTACTTCTCTTGTATTACTACCCTAATTTTATAGCCAGATTCTGATTCTCACACCGGAGGTGAATCGGGGGTCCAAACCCTTGCATTCTCTTCACTTTCAGGTACAGCCGAAGCCATCTTCAATCCAGCCGAAGCCTGTTCATACAACCGAAAGGATTCGGGCGTAACATTTGGCGCCGTCTGTGGGAACTACGAGAGTTACAAGTTGAGAAAATGACAGAAATTCATGAGCATTCACCGCCACCTGGTTTCATCGACAAGGGATAACCATCCTCCCTAGTCGACGAGGATGGGGTTATCACGTTAACCCCTGAAGAAGATGCCTTACTCCTAAAGATCCGGGCAGAGAAGGCCGCAGAGAAGGGTAAGTCCAAAGTTGATCAGATTGACAAGGAAGCGGAAGCGCGAGCCAAGAAAAGAGAAGCTGATGCCCTCCGACTCAAAGCCCTGCAACTACAGAGGGAAGAAATTGAACTACAAGAACAAGCCTTGAGAGAAGCGATGCGGGCCGAAGAGACCGGCAGAGCACATAAGGATATAAGGGAATGAAGGGCGTATGACTGAAGAAGATGAGTTTGACTCTGATTCGCATCCCCGAAGGAAGAGGGCTAAGCAACCCTACTTTTCCGATTGAGATGACGAGCCCGATGGATCCCGCCTCAGGCTCAATCGCTTAGAGAAGGCCCTCTTCGGTGATAGGAGGCCCGATTGAGAACCTGTTGTAACACAAGAGATTGAACAGTACCGACCCCCTCCGGGCGAAGAGAGATAATACCCCAAGATGAGCGAGTTCAACGGGAAAGGGGACCCCGAGGACCATTGTGAAAAGTATGAACTCCTGATGGTTGGGATGGGCCACAACGATATAATGCTGTGCAAAATGTTCAAGACTTATCTCAAAGGGTCTGCCTCGATGTGGTACAAATCCCTGAAGCCTCGGTCAATCGAGTCTTAAGAGCAGTTGAAGAGGAAATTTTTAAAGTACTACTCGCACCTGTGCCGAAAGGTGAAGGACACCGAAGCCTTGGTCCATTGTCGGCAGAGGGCGAATGAGGAGCTGGGGGATTATCTCGCTAGATTCAAGGAAGAAGCGGGAATGGTCACCAATCTGGACAAAATCAAAGCAATGGGCTTCCTAACGGCGGGGCTAGACCCCTATAAAGGTAAAAAACTTCGTTCATCTCTTTACGATTTCCCCCCAAAATCCCTAAATGATATCTATGTGAGAGGCGAGAATATTCTCCGCAAGATGGAAAGTATTGGGGGATATAAAGACACAAGAAGGGACGACCGATCAAAGCGAACCGACATATATGAGGGCTCAAGATCAGGATCTAACCGAAGGGATAGCAGAAAGGAAGGAAGGAAGGAATCAGATCGAGGGGCCGAACAACGTCGAGATAGAGATTCGGCCGTGTTCACTCCTTGGAATGCGCCGATCTCCAAGATTCTCCATGAGATAAAGGGCAAGCCGGGATTTGTTCGCCCTGCCAAGATGAAGGTCCCGAACCACAAGAAAAACCCCGATAAGTACTGTGACTATCACAGGGACAAGGGGCATAACATAGATGAATGCTACCACCTCAAGAAGCTCATTGAGTGCATGATCAAAGACGGCGAGCTTAATCAGTTCGTCCGAGATCTGAGAGATAGATTGGGGTCGAAGGATAACCCAGAGGAGGAAGTAGAGGCCGATGAGCCAGAATGAAGGGACAGGATAAGGGGCGAAGTAAAAACTATATCTGGGGGGAGCATCCTGGATAATGATAGCAAGACTGCAAAGAAGAGGTACGCCCGACAGGTGTACAATCTGTATCAGTTCGGGCAGGCAAAACCCCACATGCCCATGACCTTCAGCACTGAAGACTATGAGGATGTCATTCGCCCGTACGAGGACCCTCTGATCATCAATCCTATCATCGGGCAAAACAAAATATGGAAGGTGATGGTGGATACCGGCAGTTCAGCCAATATACTATTCCACAAAACCTACTGTAAGATGAACTTGGCGGGAGAGCAACTAGAGCCCTGCAATGAGGCCCCCCTCTATGCAATCGGAGGCCATCCAATTCAGTTCGAAGGAACGATTACTCTTCCGATCCTCCTGGGCAAGTTGTCGTATACCGCCGAGAAGCTGGTGAAGTATTACGTGGTTCGGATTGAAAGCCCGTGCAATGCAATATTTGACAGGCCCTTCTTATCAACTTTCGAAGCAGTGGAGTCCATACCTCACCTCAAACTCAAGTTCCCAACTGAAAAAGGGGTAGAAGAAATGAGGGGCGATCAGAAAACTGCCCGAATTATAATGCTCGAAGACCTTGAGAAGGATCAAGAATATGAAGGGCCGGATGGAACCGGAAAGAGGAAGCGGGCAGAATCCGAACCCAGCGGAAGTCAGGAAATATTGAACATTGAGTTGAAAAAATTTGGGGCTGATCTCTCGAGTTCTATCGCCGAACCCGCGGCAGAGACTGAAGAAGTGGAGTTGTACACAGGCCATTCAGGAAAGATGGTACGGATAGGCAAAAACATGGGGCCAGACCTGAAGGCGAAGGTAATAGCTGTCATTCGGCAATACCATGATGTGTTCGCCTGGGGGCCCGAAGATATGCCCGGATTGGATCCCAAGACGGCAACGCATTGCTTGAATGTGCAGCCCGAGGCCAAGCCGGTAAAGCAAAAGAAGAGAACATTTGCAGTCGAATGACAGAAGGTAATAGAGGCCGAGGTGGAAAAACTTTTAGAGGCCAAATTTATCGAGGAGATCGAGTATCCAGACTGGCTAGCCAATATGGTGGTCGTGAAGAAGTCGAACGGGAAATGGAGGATGTGCGTGGATTACACTGACCTCAATAAAGCATGTCCGAAGGATCACTACCCATTGCCTAACATCGACCAACTAATAGACGCAACCGCAAGATATGAGGTACTTAGTTTTTTGGATGCTTTTTCTGGTTATCATCAAATTGCTATGAATGATAGGGATGTGCCCAAGACAGCGTTCATAACTCCGAAGGGGACTTATGCTTATATTAAAATGCCTTTCGGACTGAAGAACGCTGGAGCCACATTCCAGCGAATGGTGAACAAAGTCTTCAAGGAGTAGATTGGGAGGAACATGGAAGCATACGTGGATGATATGATAGTGAAGTCACTGTTCCAAGATCATGCCGAGGACTTAAAGGAATGCTTCGAAACTCTCTGAAAGAACAAAATGAGGATCAATCTGAACAAATGTACCTTCGGAGTCTCTAGTGGAAAGTTTCTCGGGTACATGGTCAGCGCTCGGGGGATAGAGGAGAACCCGGAGAAGATCGAAGCAGTTATCAATATGGAACCTCCCAAATGCATTAGAGATATATAGAAATTGATGGGGTGACTCGCCGCCCTTCGGCGTTTTATTTCCCAGTCAGCCGAGAAAGCACTTCCTTTCTTCGCCGTGCTCAAAGGGTCAAAGAATTTTGAGTGGGGGCCCGAATGCCAAAAGGCGTTCGAAGAAGTAAAGGAATATTTAACAAAGGCACCATTCTTGATGAGGCCCGATCCGAAGGAAACTCTTCAGCTTTATCTAGCTGTGTCTGACAAAACTCTGGGGGCCGTCCTTGTGAAGAATTTTGAAGGCAATCAACATCCCGTGTTTTATGTGTCCCATATTCTCAAGGACGCAGAGACAAGGTACCCCAACGTCAAGAAATTCGCATATGGGTTGGTTATGGCCTCCCACAAATTGCGACATTATTTTCAAGGCCGGACGGTCCAAGTTGTCACCGATCAACCTCTGAAGAGAATTTTGACCAGGCCCGAAGCCTCCGGGAGAGTCGTAGCGTGGTCCATTGAACTCGGGGAATTTGATCTCGAATATGTCACCCGAACGGTAATTAAGGCCCAGGCTTTGGTCGACTTCGTGGTTGAATGCACATTCTCGGGTCTGAAGGATCTCTCGCCTGAAGAACAACTAATCCGGATCCCAGGGAAGTGAAAGCTCTTTGTAGACGGGTCGGTCGCCGGAAAAAAGTGTGGGGCAGGCTTGATCCTCTCCAGCCCCGAAGGATTTGAAATATGCCAGGCCATAAGGTTCGACTTCCCCTTGACAAACAATGAGGCCGAGTACGAAGCCCTCCTCGCAGGAATGAAGCTTGCCCGAAGCCTCGAGGCGAAGCACCTAAGGGCCTTCAGCGACTCCATATTGGTTGTGAAACATTTCACAGGGGAGTATGAATAAAGAGATCCACGAACGAGAGCCTATGCTAACAAGGTACGAGAAGCTTCTTTATCATTTGAAACCTTTGAATTAAGTCAAATTGGCAGAGAAAAACAATTCTAGGGCGGACGCACTTTTCAGGCTAGCTTCGGCCGAGACACAGAACTTAACCGGTTCTATTTACCTCACCGAAGCCAAAATGCCTTCGATCGAAAAGAAAGAATGCCTAGAGATTCACCAGGGAAGCGAATGGATGACCCCCCTCAGGAACTTTCTGAAGAAGGGCATTCTGCCACCCGACCGGAAAGATGCCCTGAAGGTAAAATACAGAGCATCAAGCTACACTATCATCAATGGGCGAATGTATCACCGATCAGTCAGTCAACCCCTTCTACGCTGTTTGAAAAGCGAAGAACATCAACAGGCTTTGGAGGCAGTACACGAAGGAATTTGCGCCGAGCATCTGGCTGGTCGTTCCCTCGCCTTTAAAATTCTCTGGCAGGGATTCTTCTGGCCCACTTTGAAGGCAGACACCATCGACTATGCAAATAAATATGTACAATGCCAGTTGTTCTCCACTGTCCCGAAGCAACCTCCAGAAGAGACGACCTCTATACTAAGCCCAATTCCGTTCGCCGTATGGGCCGCGAATATAGTCGGCATACTTCCTACCAGCACGAAGCAAGCGAAATACTGCATAATCGCCATTGACTACATGACTAAATGGGTCGAAGCCCATCCTCTGTCAACCATAACCGAAGAATCCGCTAAAAAGTTCTTCCTGGAACAGGTCATTCTCCGGTTTGGCATTCCGAAAACCTGCATCTCAGATAATGGAACTCAATTCGTTGGAAACAAATTCCGCAAGTTCCTGCACCACTTCGGAATCCAACAAAAATTTAGCTCAGTCGCCCACCCACAAGGAAATGGGGCTATTGAAGCGGCGAACAAAGTGATATTCCATGGAATCAAGAAGAGGCTGGGCGAGGCAAAAGGAAGATGGGAGGAAGAACTCCCTTGGATCTTATGGGCTTACCGAACCACCCCCCGGACATCGACCGGAGAAACTCCTTTTAGAATGGCTTATGGCACCGAGGCCTTAGTTCCTGTCGAAGTGGGCTTGGAATCATACCAAACCGAGACCTACAATGTGGAAACTAATAGCTTCGGGTTGAAGGCGAACGTAGATTTGCTAGAGGAAGAAAGAGAAGCCGCCCATCAAAGGAACATGAGGTATTTACTGCAAGCGGCACAACACTATGACTCCAATGTGAAGAAAAGGGCCTTCGGAGTAGGAGACCTAGTATTAAGGGAGTTGGCCGCATCTATGCCGGCCAAGCAAGGAAAGCTCCAGCTGAATTGGGAAGGGCCTTACAAAGTGACCGAAGTCGTTCGCCCTGGAACCTACAAGCTTGAAACGCTGTCATGCGAATCAATTAAAAATACTTGGCATGCCAGTCGCCTTCGGAAATTTTATCAGTAAGAAATTTCTTAAAAAGCTTATATTTCAATTATATGTGAAGAATGTAAGCGGACTGATTGAATAAAGATGTATTTCCTGTCAAAATTTCTTTATTCATACATGTTGCGACCGACCGAGTATTATCTGAGGGCGATCCCGAAGAAGATAAACCCTTCGGCCGCCGCCATTGTCTAATTTGTTAATTGAAAAGACATAAGGGGCAATCACCCAAAAATCGAACATCACTACACTCTTATGAAAACTTGAAATTGGTAAACACAAATTAAGGGCCTTAAGGGGCAGTCCTAGAATAATGCCCTATCATTCGTCTTAACTTAATTATTTATTATTAATGAGGCCCAAGGAACCCCTGTCCCGGGGCTATCAAAGGAAGGACATTGTCCTTCGGCCTAGATAATGAAAACAATTAATCCGACCAGGTTTAGGGGCGATCCCGAAGATGACCGCTGATCTAGGGGCGATTATTAAAAGATCAGCACCCATGTGCCCTCGCCTGAATTAAGAAAGGACTAACAGCCCGAACCAACCTTCGACCTTTAACCCTTGGGGCCGTAAGGGGTAGTGAGGCAGCAATACATTAAAATTGTTAAAAAAAGATCGTTGAGGCGAATGAAGCCGAAGATACGATTCATTTTTTAATGATTCGATAAGATCGTTGAGGCGAATGAAGCCAGAGATGCGATTCATTTAAGCCAAAGATACGATTCATTTTATTCAATTCGATAAGATCGTTGAGGTGAATGAAGCCAGAGATGCGATTCATTTTATTATTAAAATTGTTGAGGCAGAATAAGCCAAAGATACGATTCATTTTATTCAATTCGATAAGATCGTTGAGGCGAATGAAGCCAGAGATGCGATTCATTTTATTATTAAAATTGTTGAGGCAGAATAAGCCGAAGATATAATTCACTAATTTCGTTAAGGCAAATGAGTAAGCCAAAGATACAATTTTAATAAGGGACTTCGATTGCTTGACGACCGATAGGATCCTCCAGGCTGTCGTCCAGCAACTGCTTATAGTCCCAGTTCAGGCCATGGGCCTTCTCCAGGACATAATCAACGCCGAACTGGAAGCAGCGCTATTCAGTCCGGTCCAGCTGCTTCTGCTTCTTTCGAAGCTCCTTTCAGGGACCTCTTCAGCTGGCCGTTCCGATGGGAGATCCTCCGATTCTCCCTCTCCAGCTCAGTCTCCAGCCGGGATCTATCCTTCTTCAGCTCAGCGGCTTCGACCTCGTTCTGGGCTTTCACCCTTACGAGTTCCTCCTCGGCCGCCGTAGCCCTCTTCTCCAACTCCTTCACCTCGGCCATGCGAGTCTCCATATCCTTAACCTTATCCTCCACAGCTGCGGCCCAAGGGGCAGCCTGTAAAAGGACAGCAAAAGCTATTACTAAAGGATGCCGAAATGAAAAAAGTGGAAGAAAAATAGAAGATTAAAAAACATACCAAGGACAGGAAGGACAGAAGCTCCGTGCAGGCTTCGGTAGCAGAAGCCGAGGCAAAGGTCGGGAGATCGACCGGGAGCTGAAGACCATGGCAGAGGTCCGAAGCTACCTCCTTCGTGGACTGCTGAGCAGGATACACCATATGGTCGGACGTAAGCACGCCCCACCCCAGGAGATAAGAACGCACTATCCCCTCCTTGCTCCGGGTCCTCTTGGAAGGGTTCCCCTCTCCCATGTACTCCAGATCGTCCCCCTCCTCGGCCTCAGAAGCCACTCGAGATTGACGGGGCGATGAAGCTTCTCGGTCGGGGCCCTTTCGCCTGTGCCCTTAGATGGATCGGGCGTAGCCCCCTTATCAGCGGCCTTCTTCGCCGCCTCTTCGGCCGCCCTGACCTTCTTTCTCTCGATCAGGGCCTCCCTTGAAGACACTGAAATAAGAAAGGAAAAAAAGTCAGTCCAAGCATATATATAATCGAATGCATAAAAAGAAATGGAAATACAGGCGTGGGGACAAAACTAAAAGACCAAGGAAGAAGTTTTGTTACCCCCACCCCACAAGCTGAAGAGCCAATCCTTGTCCCAAAACTCTCCGGGACCCAGCTTGTTCACATTGACGTCCACCAACGCCGTGTAACTATCCTTCTCCTCCAAGGTCAAGCTTGGCATGAGAAGCAGAGCGGGGTTTACATCCCGCCAAACCGACATGGCCGCCAACCCCGGGCCACTCACATAGCACCAATGTGTGTGAGTGGACTTATTGTTCGAGTTGGTCACCGTCCAATCGGGTCGCCCTGCCCGACGGGCGATGGTGTAAAAACCAGCACTCTTCAGATTCCTCCTGAAATCGTAGTGGTACCAGAATAGGCGAGTGTTGGGTGCGATCCCGACATGAAGACACCTGTTCTGAAAACAGTTGATGTGGATGACCCATTCGGATCCATCTGTCCGAGGGCGATGCCCATCTGGAAAAAGAGGTGCTTAATCAACTTCAATGGCGGCACCCTCAAGCCGCATTTGAAGGCCGCCTCTGAAATCCCTACGGCACAGCCTCCATATCCGTCTGGTACCCCGGGAGTGTCGAAGATTCTCTCACCCTCCCTCGGTGCGTACAGCCAACAAAGTCCTCGGGGAATAGAGTAATCATCGTACATCTGAACGATGCGCCCTTTCGTCAGCTCAGATCTATTATTGGCTATGGGATAGTCGGCAGCCGAACCGTATAGGGCCCGTCCCATCCGCTCGGGGTGAATGGAAGATGTTCCCACCAAGCTGTTGGATAAGGGGTCCTAAGAATCCAGGGGATGTTCTGCTCGGTCCATGTCCCTGTATCGAACAGAGAGACATTAGTCCATGTACTCGGATTAGCAGATAAAAGAAAAAATAAACACCCGAGTACACTTCCCAGGACTGAACGAACCCGAACCCCGGAGGCTGTTTCCGAAGGCTGCTCCTGAGCCAAGCCCACCCGAAGGATGTTCTTGCCTACAGAGCCTTACGCAAACATCGCTCCAGACCACCTGTTTAAGCCCTGCGTCGGCTCCCAAAGGGTGTTCTAAAACCAAGAAGTCCCGAAGAACGTTCTTGGTCATAAAACACCTCGCATGCCATCTTTAAACCCTTGGGGCCTCCTCAGGATTGGTAAAACCCAGAAACCTATGATTACCTACCCAAAAACCCTAGAAAAACACAACAGCACACGCAAAAACCCAGAAAATCCCCATAAATCCGGAACAAAATTCCGCATGCAAACTCTATAAAACGCGGGAAACTAGCATGCAAATTCAAAACTGGAAAACAAGAAGAGAGACTTACTTATTTGAAGATGTTCTTGGATTGAAATGGGATAATTTGGAAAATCGGAGTTGCTGTTGTCCGTGATTGAGAGATTCACCGCGATTTGTCACTGTGTGTGGAGAAGCTAAAGTGATAAAAAGGAAATGAAACATACAAATGGGCTTATATAGGCGCCTAAAATGAATTTAGAGCAGCGACGTTTGGGGGTTTTTGAAATGAACGTCCCAGATCAAAACGGTTGGCATTCAACGGCTGAGATTGAGTCATGAAACGACGTGCCACCAGCGGTCATCAATGCACTGCAAGTCCCCATAAGATTGCCATGTGTACGACCGAAGATCGAGGCGGGACTGAAGCGATCAGCCCTAGGGTTCCTCCATCCCCATATGGGCCGAAGACCGGTGTCCGTCGGCCGGCCCGAAGGCCCAACCGAAGGACAGGGACATGTTGGTTATAGGCCCAATAAGGCCCATTGAACGAAGGCCCACTAAGCGGTTGTGCTACTGGGCCGAAGGACCTTTAGGCCCGCGTCGCCAAGGCCCATTGAAGCCCAGGCCGAGGCCTGCTACTCGCGGACCGTTGGACAATGCAAGGACACAACGCCCCCTTTTCACTCCCTCCTTAATGGTTGGTAACAGAAGAACATTCATGGCAGGATTGGGTATAAAAACCCTTGTGAAGTAAGATAAAAGATACACTCTCAACACTCTACTTCTCTTGTATTACTACCCTAATTTTACAGCCAGATTCTGATTCTCACACCGGATGTAACACCCCCAGATCCGGGGTCAGGGATCCGGGTCGTCACGGTCTTTCTTTCCACAATATCACTCACTTAATTAATAATAATTAACCTTATGCTATGACCCCACACTAACACACACCACAACTCGTTATAGTCTCAGAGATGAAATTGAAATAAGTACAAGTCCTTGAATCCACAATTTAAAAGTTATTACAACCCAAAATGATTACTTGATAAATTTACAGTTAATTGCCATTATCTGCCATAAGTTATAATTATACAATATTTGGTTCCCAAAAGTAGAATGCCTGATCTACCAATAGATCTACCTCTGCAGCTATAGCAGCTACAACATCAACGGGAAGACGCGGGACGCTTCCCACGCGCTTGCGCTGGGTCTGCTTGAGTCTGGCCATCTTTCCTAACTGTTGTTGTGTGATGAAGAAATGAAGCAAGAGTGAGCATTACAGCTCGCAAGATAATATATAGTGTAAACAATAATGCAAGTATCTAAATGGATAACTTACTAGAATCCTTTATCAAGTGTAAGGTAATTACTTACTGGATATAAGTTGTAAGAAAGATGAAGTTACCAATTACTTCATTATACTATACCATTTTTGAAATGTACTTGAACTATTACTGTTCAAAGTATAATAAGTTTCAAAAGGTCATCCCATAGATGAGACCACAAGTTAGGACTTGAATAGATTCAATCTTTGAAATATTTTTAAAGGAAATGAAGTTACGAGATACTTCATTCAATGGAAACACCATTATAACTGTTTGACCCTAGTCAATGCTTCGGTAACCACCCATTCGTAGCCTTTCGATCGAAATGATACGGGTAGTGTTGCAGAATTATCTAACTGGATGATGAACTCATTACGGGAGTTTTGTCGCGCCAGGAAGACCACTTACGATGATCAGTCGTAGTAGTGCAACCCCACCATTTTCTACATGTAGAGGAGAACCTGTCGAATTTACTTGTCAACCGAACACTGGACTCCTAAGGAATGTACCAGTCTTAGCGGAACTTCCAGGCCATTTGGGCCAATATAATAAGGTTGGGCCGGCGCCACTCGACCATTTACGTCACTCCTAGTTCAGATGAAATCCATGACTCTGAAATGTAAAGCTCGTCCACACCTTCCCCAAGTAGAAACTTGTTGATACGACTCCACCAAGAAGTCGTATCTAGTTGGAAAGGAAAACTCACCGATATTTCCCAGGCGATGCCTGTTAATGGATTAACTTGTTCCAAGAATTTTACTTCCCGAGTATTGGGTAAGTAATCAAAAACTCTTTTATCAAGACAGCAACCTTGTTGCGAATATAAAACACACCACAGAGCCGGATCCCTCAGGTTTTGAGCGAGTATTTAAATCCCCTTCGAAAGGAGGATCTTAAATATAAAATGAGTTTTGGGATCCGCTCTAACTTTTAAAATCATTTTGAAGACTCGCAAAATATTTTTAAGAATGTTTGGAGTAATGCTGATTTAATAAAATAAATCAGTCCCAGTATATTAGAAAATATCTGAATATTATTATTTAAATAATATTCCCATAAAGAATAATCTTTATAAAAATAATTGAAGTAGAAGTTGTAAAACTTATACTTGAAATGAATCTTAAATAATCAAAGATGTACTTATACGAAAGTATTATCTTTATTTGAATAATCATTACGAGTTTTAAGGTGATTCTTTCGCGAGTGTCTTACCAACTGCCTAACACACTTTACATAAATGTTTCATACTCCAATTAGTCCTTTAAGGTCTTTAACCTATGTTTCAAAGTAAGGCGAGGGGTAATGGTTCGTTCGCGAAATGTCGTTACCTAAAACGATCGTTTCTCCTAAACCGTAAATCGGAATCAAACGAACCACATATCAAAACGAAGCTCGTAACATGAACTACCTAATCATGGGAATGGTCAAAACCTAGCAGGGAGTTCTCGGGTCCTAATGTTAAGAACAAAACAGCCTAAAGTAAATCGGACATTACGACGACTATGTTTACGTGATTACCCAAATTTAAAACACTCCAATTCAACCCATAATCAATCCACAATCACAACCCAATCAAAACTCCATCCATACTACATCATAACAGCCCCAACAACTCAATATTAACAATTTATACTTATTCTTAAACTTGAATTTAACTACACTTAAGTTCATTAATCAACAATCGAAGAACTACCACTTCAAAAACTTCACAAAATCAACTAATCTCTACATTTACAACTAGCAAGCCACTCATGAATTATAACAACAAAACTAAACCTAATTACTCAAATAAAGTTAGGGTTTGGAGGGGTTATACCTTCCTTGGAGAGTGGAGAATCAAGAGAATGGCTTGGCATCACCCTTAAAGTCCTTATCCAAGCTTAAACTAAACAAAACTTCAAGAACAAAAATTTTAGTTCTTGAAAAACACTATTCACCATCTTCTTCCATGATTTTTAGGAAGAGATTGTGAATGATTTAGGAGCTAAAACTTATAGGATATTCATAACTATGCATAAGGAGTCTTAGATAATTACCTTGTGATTTAACAAAGCTTGGAACTTGGTTTTTGATTTTCTTGCTTTGGAAAAGAAGAAAAAGCCGAGAGCTCCTTGGATGAAGAAATGAAATGATTTTGTGTTTTGCTTTTATTTGTTTTGGTTGGTTGATTTTTTTGATTTGTTTTGTTTTGTTACCTTTTTACCATGGTAATTTTTGTGTGGTTCTAATTCAACCAACAACACACTTGCTTGGTCATGCTTATGTCACCATGTGATGTCACCCTCCCTCCTTTGTCCTCATCTCATTGGTTTGATGATATCATCCCCACTAATCTCTTTGATTAGCTTTTAATTATTTGGCTAATGACCACTTATCTGTTATACGGTTCGCTTAACTTTCGTTTTCGTTTATCGTTTGAGGGATCATACCCGGGATCTTATTACTTAGGTTCCCTTAACCTTTCCCAATACATTATATTCCTTTTTATGATCCTCTATTAAAATCCTTGAATTTAAATACTTTTTATCCTGTTACCTTATACTCAATTCTTTCTATATCTGGTGGATTTCCGGGAAAAATCAAAGCGTTCGGATTTGGATTCTGACGATCTTTACATACACTTATATATCATATAGAGTACCAATAAAATCTCAGAATATCCATATAAGAACCCCTACATAGTGTGGCATGAAAAGTTTTCTTGTTCAGAAATATCAGCAAAAACACTATTCATAAGGGTTACAAAAAGTTCAAAATTTTGGGGTTATTACAGTCTCCCCTCCTTAAAAGGATTCCATCCCGGAATCAAATAGAAAACAAATGGGGGTACTTTTCTAGCATTGCGCTCTCTAGTTCCCAAGTTGATTCTTCCACATTATGATTCTGCCATAGCACTCTGACTAGCTTGATCACTTTGTTCCGAAGCACCTGCTCCTTCTTATCCATAATCTTTACTGGTTTCTCCACGTAAGTCAGATCTGGTTGCATATCCACATGCTCGTACTCCACTATGTGTCTGGCATCCCGATGATACTTCCTTAGCATTGACACATAGAACACATTATGAACTTGTTGTAGGTTCGGGGGTAAGGCTAGCTCGTAAGCCAACTTCCCAATCCGTCTTAGTATCTCAAAAGGTCCAATGTATCTTGGGCTTAGTTTTCCTTTCTTTCCAAATCTCATTAACCCCTTCCAAGGGGATACTTTTAGTAGTACTAAGTCCCCTACTCCATATTCCTTGTCCTTTCGGGCTAGGTCTGCATATTTCTTATGTCTGTCTTGGGCTGCTACCAGCCGTCCTCTGATGAGATCCACTATGTCTATGGTCCTTTGGACCACTTCGGGTCCGAGCATCTTCCGCTCTCCTACTTCATCCCAGTATAAGGGAGATCGACACCTTCTTCCGTACAGGGCCTCATAAGGCGGCATTCCGATGCTAGCATGAAAGCTATTGTTATAAGAAAATTCGATCAACGACAAGTGATCATCCCAACTTCCTTTAAAGTCTATTGCACAGACTCTCAACATATCCTCTAGTGTCTGGATGGTCCTTTCACTCTGCCCATCCGTCTAGGGATGGTAAGCGGTACTTATATTTAACTTGGTCCCCGCACATTCTTGAAAGCTCCTCCAAAATCTGGAGTTGAACCTGGGGTCTCGGTCTGAGACAATGGACGCTGGGACTCCATATCGCGTCACTATTTCCTTAAGGTAAATGTCCACCAGTCTATCGACTGTGTATCTCTCATTGATAGGAATGAAATGAGCTGACTTTGTCAGTCGGTCTATAATCACCCATATGGCATCATGGTTGGCTTTCGTCCTTGGTAAACCGACAACAAAATCCATGGCTATATGTTCCCATTTCCATTCGGGAATCTCCAGGGGTCGTAAAAGTCCACTGGGTCTCTGGTGCTCTGCCTTTACTCTTTGGCAAGTCAAACATTTGCTTACCCATTCGGCTACGTCCCTTTTCATGTTGGGCCACCAGTAATATTCCTTCAAATCCCTATACATCTTGGTGCTTCCCGGGTGAATGGAATATCTTGAACTATAGCTTTCATCCAAAATCTCATCTTTAAGCTCTTGAACGTTCGGAACCCAAATCCGGTAGGAATACCTCATTATCCCTTTATCATCTTTCTCAGTATGGATCTCTTCTCCAGTCATTGACTCTCTGCCTTCATTCATTATTTTCTCTTGGCATAATCTGATCTTTTCCAATAACTCTGGCTTGCATTGAGATCTCAAACAGCTTTTCAGTTCCGGTTCCGGTTACCTTTACTTCTATTTCCATTTTCTCAAAATCCTTTATCAATTCTTCCGAAGTCATTATCATTCTGAAGTCTTTCCTTTCTACTAAGGGCATCAGCCACCACATTGGCTTTCCCCGGATGATAGAGAATCTCACAATCATAGTCCTTGATTAACTCTAACCATCTCTTCTGGCGCATGTTGAGCTTTTTCTGTGTAAATATATACTTGAGGCTCTTATGGTCTGTGAAAATCTCGCACTTCTCTCCATACAAGTAGTGCCTCCAAATTTTTAGGGCAAAAACTATTGCTGCGAGCTCAAGGTCATGAGTAGGATATCTAATCTCGTATTCCTTCAGTTGTCTCGACGCATACGCAATCACTTTACCGTGCTGCATAAGCACACACCCTAATCCTTTGTGTGACGCGTCACTATATATCACAAAATCTCTTTTTCCGTCTGGCAATGCCAACACCGGGGCCGTTACCAACCTTTTCTTTAATTCCTGAAAACTGTTCTCGCATTTCTCCGTCCACTCAAACTTCTCTGTCTTACGAGTAAGTCGTGTCAAAGGGGCTGCGATCTTCGCAAAGTCCTGTACAAATCTACGATAGTAGCCGGCCAATCCTATGAAACTCCTTACCTCTGTGGGTGTAGTTGGCCTTTCCCAATTTGAGACCGCCTCTATCTTGGAGGGGTCGACCAATACTCCTTCTTTATTGATCACATGTCCTAAAAACCATACTTCATTCCGCCAGAATTCACACTTCGAGAATTTGGCATATAACTGTTCCTCTCTGAGTATTCCTAGAGCTATCCTCAAATGCTCTGCATTCTCTGCCTCAGTCCTTGAGTAGATTAAAATATCATCGATAAAAACTATCACACACTTGTCCAAGTACTTCTTGAATACTCTGTTCATTAAGTCCATGAAAGCCGCTGGGGCATTGGTTAATCCAAATGACATTGCCAAGAACTTATAGTGCCCATACCTGGTACGAAACGCTGTCTTGGGAATATCTTCGGGTTTAATCTTTAGTTGGTGATATCCAGTTCTCAGGTCAATCTTGGAAAAATAAACAGCATCCTTTAGCTGGTCGAACAGATCGTCTATTCTAGGTAACGGGTACCTGTTCTTTATGGTTAGCTTGTTCAACTCTCGATAGTCGATGCACAGCCTCATGCTCCCATCCTTCTTCTTAACAAATAACACTGGTGCTCCCCACGGAGACACACTGGGTCTTATCATACCCTTATCCAAAAGTTCCTGCAATTGGGTAGCTAATTCCTTCATTTCCAATGGGGCTAACCGGTAAGGTGCTTTTGAAACTGGCGCCGTCCCTGGGGCCAACTCAATAGCAAATTCAATCACTCTATCGGGTGGTAATCCCGGAAGGTCTTGTGGGAATACGTCTTCAAATTCGTTGACTATCGGAATATCTTGTAAGTTGGGCACCTCCTTCTGCGTGTCCACCATATAGGCTAGGTAAGCCTCATTTCCTTTTCGTAACATCCTTCTGGCCTGGGCCATAGTCAAAAATTTCTGCGTCTGCCTCTTTCCTCTAAATATGACTTCTTTCTTTCCTGGGATATTTAACTTAACTTTCTTCCCCTTACAGTCTATCTGAGCATCATTGCTAGATAGCCAGTCCATTCCCAAAATTACATCAAACTCCCCTAATTTAAAAGGAATCAGATCAACACTAAAAGATTGTTCCCCTATGCCTAACTCATAGGCGGGGTGAATCTGGTTAACAGAAATAATTTCATGATTGGCTATTTCTACTTGTAAGGGTTCTATCAAGGGTTCAGCCTTAAGTCTTAATTTACGCGCAAGGTCCTTTGATATAAAAGATTTAGTTGCTCCCGAATCAAATAAAATGTTTGCACTGACTGAATTTAGAGAAAGGGTACCTGCTATCACATCTGAGTCTTTCATAGCATCCTGGACTGTCATGTTGAAAGTCCTCGCAGTCGGTGGCTTATTGGAGGCAGCCCTGCTGGGTCCTGAAGCTGCTGGTTTGTTCATTGGGCATTCCTTCTTCCAATGACCCGGGCATCCACACTGATGACAAGTGGTGGTTGGAATGACGGCAGGGGTTGACGAAGGGCATTTGTGGGAATAGTGGCCCACTTGCCCACACTTAAATCAGGTTACTGGCTTTCCCTTACATTCCCCAGAATGCATTCTTCCACAAGTGTAGCAGGCTGGCAATGGGGGTCGAGACTGGTTGGAATAGGACATTCTTGACTTCTGGCCGCTCTGGCTCACATTCACACTCATTGGCCGCTTAAACCCAGTGTTCTTTCCCGGTAGGGACACTGCTCCTCGATTAAATCTAGTTAGGAAGCTCCTTCCTGCGGAACCTCCACCCATGCTCATGCTTTTCCTCTTTATTCCCTTCTTCTCTCTTTCCCTCTGCATCTGTTCACTTCCGGCTTCTACAATTGTTGCCTTTTGCACCAGAGTGGCATAATCAGTAAGCTCAAGGATTGCCACCCTATTCTGAATCCACGGTTTCAGTCCCTGCTGAAACCTCCTAGCTTTCTTTTCCTCGGTGCCCACAAACTCCGGCACAAACCTTGATAACTCAGTAAATTTCGCTTCGTACTCTGCTACAGATAAGTTATTCTGCTTTAGCTCCAAGAACTTGAGCTCCATCTGGTTTTCCATAAACCTCGGGAAATATTTTCCCCGAAACAACTGACTGAATCTCTCCCAGGTTATAATAGCATATGTCTCCATGTTTTTCTTGGCCTCCCACCAGTAGTTAGCCTCTCCTTTCAGAAGGTAGGTAGCAAATACAGTCTTCTGTGCCTAATCGATACTCAGAATCTCAAAGGATTTCTCCATTTCCTTTAACCATGCTCTTGCTTCAACTGGATCGGCTGATCCGTGGAACTCAGGGGGCTTAAGGGACTAAAAAACCCTGAAAGAGTTTGCCACAGCATTGTTATTTCCTTGAGGGGGTGGGTTGGGTTGACGTTCCAAGTTCTGCCTTAGTAGTTGCATGAACTGGCCCATGGGATCCATGCCTGGGTTTGGTATTGGTTGCTCAACCTCAGTTTCTCCTTCCTCAGCCTCTATCTCAAATCCCTCAACATCATATGTTTCATCCTCCTCTTCATACAGGGAGTCATCTTGTTCAACATAATTCTCGTCTTCCTCTTCACTGTGTTCCTGGTTCCTATCGTCCTGATTATGGCTTCCCTGGTCCTCAGATCCAGGGTTCGCCCTAGTTCCAATCTTTCTTGGCGGCATGATACTGATAATAAAAAAAATTATTGGGAAAAATCAACGTTAGGTCACAATCATACTCAACATTGTGCCTTGCACAACTCTACAATAGGGAGAATGTATCTCGCAATTCTATTATTTTATGACAGTTCTAATAAGAAGTGCAGTAATAATAATGATAAAAACAGTGATCTCGTCACTAAGGAACTGAACCGAAAGGAAACAAATATATACATAATGCGAGAAATACATAGTTTGATCTGGTCAAAAGTACAACAGTGCTACAGCCATCTGTCCCAAAAGTGATACACAAGAGTCTATCTGTCTAGTCAGAAAAAGGGATGCTATATACAAGTCAACTATCCCGGAAAATTGGCTCTTACTAAGGCCTCGACTAACTAGACAACTAGACTATCCCATCGTCAGTCCTGAATCACACACCGGAGCGGGTAAGCTCCCATACCCTTTCCATCGCACGACGGAAGATATAGTCGGCCTGCCGCCTGGAGATCCTACCATGCCTGTCCCCCTGGAGCGATCTGAGTCTCGCTCAGGATGTGAGCTCTATCCCCGTCAGCTCCCTCCTCAAGGATCGGGGTATAGCAGCCCTAGTCTCATAAGCTCGGGTACGCCTACCCGCCCTCTCCGCATCCAACTCCCTCCTGGCCTCATCCAGCCGGGCCTCAGCAACAACCACTTGGGTCCTCAGTACATCCTGAACATAGTCGTGGGCTAACAAAGACTGCCTATGGGCAGAGTCTAGAGGTGGTGAATCTGGAGCCGCTGGGGGTGCCTCCTCGGTCTGCCTAGGCTCGGGAGTATGGGTCTCTGAGCTGTCATCATAGGGGCTCCAGGATAGTGGTGGAGGGGTAGGAGCTCTGACCACTGGGAGTGTGGGTAAAGGGGTACCAGTGTACACTACCATAGCTCAGACACGCTCCTCAGCTACTGGGACCTCATCCAGGTCCTCCTCATCTGAAATAGCAATGACCTCTCTCTCTGACTCCTCTGAGGGGTCCTCCTCATCCTCCTCCATCTCAGGCTCCTCCTGATCCTCGACATCTAGCAGTGCCTCATCATGCTCACGCTCGAACATGTCAGGGTCCTCTATCTCATGCACCTACACATTAAACAAGCTAAGTTACTATCATGATACTTATAAGGGTTCCCGTAAGGGTTTTAACTGTCAGCGCTACTTTAAGTAGTCCGACCATGAACTTGGCAAGAGTTCTTATTATCTTTGTGAGTTTATTATTATATCGTCGCATCATCTCTGAGGTTTATAACGCTTAGCTCTGATACCATTTCTGTAACACCCCCAGATCCGGGGTCAGGGATCCGGGTCGTCACGGTCTTTCTTTCCACAATATCACTTCACTTAATTAATAATAATTAACCTTATGCTATGACCCCACACTAACACACACCACAACCCGTTATAGTCTCAGAGATGAAATTGAAATAAGTACAAGTCCTTGAATCCACAATTTAAAAGTTATTACAACCCAAAATGATTACTTGATAAATTTACAGTTAATTGCCATTATCTGCCACAAGTTATTATTATACAATATTTGGTTCCCAAAAGTAGAATACCTGATCTACCAATAGATCTACCTCTGCAGCTATAGTAGCTACAATATCAACGGGAAGACGCGGAACGCTTCCCACACGCTTGCGCTGGGTCTGCTTGAGTGTGGCCATCTTTCCTAACTGTTGTTGTGTGATGAAGAAATGAAGCAAGAGTGAGCATTACAGCTCGCAAGATAATATATAGTGTAAAAAATAATGCAAGTATCTAAATGGATAACTTACTAGAATCCTTTATCAAGTGTAAGGTAATTACTTACTGGATATAAGTTGTAAGAAAGATGAAGTTACCAATTACTTCATTATACTATACCATTTTTGAAATCTACTTGAACTATTATTGTTCAAAGTATAATAAGTTTCAAAAGGTTATCCCATAGATGAGACCACAAGTTAGAACTTGAATAGATTCAATCTTTGAAATATTTTTAAAGGAAATGAAGTTACGAGATACTTCATTCAATGGGAACACCATTATAACTGTTTGATCCCTGTCAATGCTTCGGTAACCACCCATTCGTAGCCTTTCGATCGAAATGCTACGGGTGTGTTGCAGAATTATCCAACTGGATGATGAACTCATTACGGGAGTTTTGTCGCGCCAGGAAGACCACTTACGATGATCAGTCGTAGTAGTGCAACCCCACCATTTTCTACATGTAGAGGAGAACCTTTCGGATTTACTTGTCAACCGAATACTGGACTCCTAAGGAATGTACCGTCTTAGCGGAACTTCCAGGCCATTTGGGCCAATATAATAAGGCTGGGCCGGCGCCACTCGACCACTTACGCCACTCCTAGTTCAGATGAAATCCATGACTCTGAAACGTAAAGCTCATCCTCACCTTCCCCAAGTAGAAACTTGATACGACTCCACCAAGAAGTCGTATCTAGTTGGAAAGGAAAACTCACCGATATTTCCCAGGCGATGCCTGTTAATGGATTAACTTGTTCCAAGAATTTTACTTCCCGAGTATTGGGTAAGTAATCAAAAACTCTTTTATCAAGACAGCAACCTTGTTGCGAATATAAAACACACCACAGAGCCGGATCCCTCAGGTTTTGAGCGAGTATTTAAATCCCCTTCCAAAGGAGGATCTTAAATATAAAATGAGTTTCGGGATCCGCTCTAACTTTTAAAATCATTTTGAAGACTCGCAAAATATTTTTAAGAATGTTTGGAGTAATGCTAATTTAATAAAATAAATCAGTCCCAGGTATATTAGAAAATATCTGAATATTATTATTTAAATAATATTCCCATAAAGAATAATCTTTATAAAAATAATTGAAGTAGAAGTTGTAAAACTTATACTTGAAATGAATCTTAAATAACCAAAGATGTACTTATACGAAAGTATTATCTTTATTTGAATAATCAAAAGTAAGTTTGATTATCGACACATTATTCTTTAATAAAATAAAGAATATTATTTAGTAAATAATCGGAGTCATAAGTCCTCGAATGAATATTCAAATAATAATATTCATTAATAAAATAAACGGAGTCATAAGCCCTCGAATGAATATTCAAGATAATATTCATTAATAAAATAAAGTTATCGAATAAACCTTATTCGATTCATAGTTTTGAAAACTATTCATATATATATATATGTATATATATTATACTCGGGAGCCTCGACTCCCGGTTTTAGAAAAAGTTCACCTTTGGGTCCCCCTATACTAAGGGTATATGCAAATTACCGCTTATCTCTAGCATAGGTATTATCAACTGAATCAACAGATATATGTGTCAAGAATACGAAACAGGCATGCATATATACCATATCACATGCTACAATATATATCGCAAGAATTTGCTAAATAACCATTATGCATCTATCACAAGATAATGCATATACAAATGTATACATCACAACAACAATATAACGGATAGAAAACTTGCATGAGCGACTGGGGGTTATAAATGGCTTGGGACGAGTCTGGTAACCTATAAACAACATATAAGTTGGAATTAAACCACAGTCACTTATAAATCTATACTTTAACCAATTTAGACTCTAACGCTCACTTTGCGCTTACTGATTCTCTTAAGTCGCTCGAATATCCCTCGGCTCCACCATTTTTAATAAATTAACTATTACGAGTTTTAAGGTGATTCTTTCGCGAGTGTCTTACCAACTGCCTAACACACTTTAAATAAATGTTTCATACTCCAATTAGTCCTTTAAGATCTTTAACCTATGTTTCAAAGTAAGGCGAGGGGTAATGGTTCGTTCGCTGAAACGTCGTTACCTAAAACGGCCGTTTCTCCTAAACCGTACATCGGAATCAAACGAACCACATATCAAAACGAAACTCGTAACATGAACTATCTAATCATGGTAATGGTCAAAACCTAGCAGGGAGTTCTCGGGTCCTAATGTTAAGAACAAAACAGCCTAAAGTAAATCCGGGGTCGGGGATCCGGGTTGTCACGAGTTCCAATTCCCTTAACAACTCTTAATCTTAATAAACAACCAACCACTGCGTAGTGTGACCCCACAATATACACACACACACACCACAAGTTATAGTCTCATAGATGAATATCAAAAATAATATAAGTCATTTTATTCCACAATTATAAGTCATTATACCACAAAAGGGTTTCTGAATAAATTTACATTTCCTTGCCATTATTACCATTCATATAGATACATAAATATGGTGCATCAAAAGTTGAAAGCCTAGCCTATTGGTAATTCCTACATCAACTACTGCGGCATCAACGCCTCCAGAAAACTGTGCAACGTGTCCTAACCGCTTGCGAATTGGGAGCTTGGTCATGTTCATCTTTTCTATCTGTTGTTGTGTGATGAAAGAAGAAAGTAAGGGTGAGCAACAAGCCCACCGAAATAATATGTATAATAATTAACAATATATGAGTATTCTCATAGTACTCATGAAAGTCTTGGTCAAGTAAAAATGAACCAAGTTTGTTATCTTAACACGACCAAGTCGAAAAATATTCAGTATATATATATACTTTTCACAATCTTTAAAATCCTCTGACATGTATAATATACATAGAGTTCCAGTTTATAACATGTATAAAATATCGTTGCAAGGTGATCTTATATATATAACCTTGTCTCAACATTTTTCTGAAATTCTTTGTCATGCATAAGACAATCATTAACTAGATATAAGTTGAAAAGATGAATTTACAAGATACTCCAATATACTTATATCTTTTCTGAATACTACTTGAACTACCACCGTTCAAGGTATAATCAGTTTCAAAAGTTCATCACATAGATGAGACTACAAGATAAGATTTGAATAGATTCAATCTTTGAAATATTATTGAATGAAATGAAGTTACGAGATACTTCACTAAGTCCCGATATATATACACCTATATATATACATTTCATACACTCCTTAAAAACCTATGTTATGAAAATTATAAACAGAGTTGCAATATCCAATGAATTTGGAAAGGAGAAAACCTTGGCATAAACCTGATATCTTGCTGATCAGGCAAAGATACCAATAAGTAACCTTTTCTACTAGTAGATGGATGAATCCCCCACCGGTCATCACCCTGGCCGCATTAGGACCTTGTGCTGGACCGCCACCCGGCCTCTTACGCGTTGATGGACTGCCACCCAACCACTTACACTTTGATAGACCGAACCCCGGCCTGTCGCTTATGCCGACTCAATTAGATGGAATTACTTCCCGAATGTTGGGTAAGTAATCAATTCATTTATCAAAACAACAACCTCGTTGTGAATATAAAATACACCACAGAGCCGGATCCCTCAATTTTTAAGCGAGTATTTAAATCCCCTTCGAAAGGAAGATCTTAAATTTGAAAACGAGTTTTGGGATCCGCTCTAACCTTTAAAATCATCTTGAAGACTCGAAAACATTTTTAAGAATATTTGGAGTAATGCTGATTTAATGAAATAAATCAGTCCCGATATATTAGAAAATATATTTATATTATTATTTAAATAATATTCCCATAAGGATAATCCTTATAAAAATAATTGAAGTAGAAGTTTTAAAACTTATACTTAAAATGAATAATAAATAACCAAAGATATACTTACACGAAAGTACGATCTTTATTTGAATAATCGAAAATAAGTTTGATATCGAAACATTATTCTTTAATAAAATAAAGAATATTATTTAATAAAAGAAGTGGAGTCATAAGTCCTCGAATGAATATTCAAAATAATATTCATTAAATAAAGTAAGCGGAGTCATAAGTCCTCGAATGAATATTCAAAATAATATTCATTAAATAAAATAAAGCTATCGAATAAACCTTATTCGATTAATAGTTTTGAAAACTATATCTATATATATATAAATATATATATATATATATATTATACCCGGGAACATCGACTCCCGGTTTAGAAAATGTTCACCTTTGGGTCCCCTATAGTAAGGGTATACGCAACTACTGCTTATCTCTAGCATAGGTATTATGCAACTTATAAGCATTTGAATCAACAATTAGATATCAAAATTACGAAACAGACATGCATATATACCATATCAGCATGCTCCAATATATCACAAAATTTGCTAATAACAATCATGCACTTATCACAAGATAATGCATATACATATATTTACATCACAACAACAGTATAACGGGTAGAAAACTTGCCTGAGTGCTCCGGGGTAGACTTAAGCTTAAAGTAGGTCCGGTAACCTATGAACAATAACATAAGCCGGAATTAAACCACGGTCGCTTAAGAAACTAGACTTTAACCAATTGAACCCTAACGTTTGTTTATGGTCATTTCTACGCTTAACAAATCACACAGTCGTTCGAGTACCCTTGTCTCCACCATTTTTAATAAATTAATCGTTATGAATTTTAAGGTGACGCTTTCGCGAATACCCTACCAAATTCCTAGTCCACTTTACATAATTTTTTCATACTCCAATTAGTCATTTAAGGGCATTAACCAAGGTTTCAAAGTAAGGCGAGAGGTAACGGTTCGTTCACGAACCCCCGTTACTTAAAACGGTCATTTCTCCTAAACCGTACATCAGATTCAAGCGAACCACATATCAAAATGAAGCTCGCAACATGAACTATCTAAACATGGCAAAGGTTAGAATCTATAAGTGAGGTCACGGGTCCTAAAGTTAAGAACAGAACAGTTAAGGAAAATTGGGCATTATGACGTTTATGTTTACGCGATTTCCAATTTAATTAACACTCTAAATTATCATCAATTCACTCACAACCACCAATACAACAATATTCAACCATCATAATACAAACTCAGTCCCCAACTCCAAGTTTTACCAATTTATCCAAACAATCAAAGACCCAATATTCAAAACCAATACAAATCCACCAAAACTACTTATAATCAAAGATCAAGCCTTAATACTAACAATGCTTTAATAAAACTTAATGGAATCATAAAATCAAAGCTAGGGTTTGAAGTTGATACCTTCCTTTGTAGGTGTTAAGTTTCTAGGAATCCTTAGGGAGCCTTAATCTAACCTCCTACAAGCTTGATCTTTCCAAAGAAATCAAGAACACAAAGTTAGGTTTTGAAGTTTCTAAAAGTCCGATTTAAAGAACTGTAAAAATGAGGGTCTTACCTTGCTTATTTGGACGAGACTTGTGAACAAGAGTTGTAGGCCATCTCAATACCTTTCCAACGAGATATAGAACACAACATTTGAGTGAGTATTGAAGGAGATATGGTAGTTTTAAGTTGCTGGTCTGGTTTTGGCCGAGAGCAAGGGAAGAAAACGTGAAGTAAAAATGTTTCTAGTATGATTAAATGATTTGTGTGGTGTTTAGCTTGGTTACTTCCTTTTGTTGTTAATTAGATTGTTACCATGGTAAAAATTGTGTGGCTCACAATCACCCAACCAATCCCTCCATTTGTCATGCTTATGTCACCATGCCTATGTCATCTTTCTCATGTCATCCTCTTACACTTGTCTTCTTCTTGTTAGTGTGATGACATCATCATCCACTAACCTCTTTGATTAACCCCTAATTACTTGGCTAATGACCGCTTATCTGTTTTACGGTTCGCTTAACTTTCGTTCTCGTTTATCGTTTGAGGGATCATACCTGGGATCTTATTACTTAGGTTCCCCTAAACCTTTCTCAATATTTTATATTCCTTTTATGATCCTCTCTAAAAATCCTTGAATTTAAATCCTTTTTATCATGTTACCTTATACTCAATTCTTTCGGTATCTGGTGGATTTTCGGAAAAAATCAAAGTGTTCGGATTTGGATTCTGACGATCTTTACATACACTTATATACCATATAGAGTACTAATAAGACCTCAGGAATATCAATAAAAGAACTGCTACATTGTGTGACATGAAAAGTTTTCTTATTCAGCATAATTAGCAAAATCACTATTCATAAGGTTTACAAAAAGTCCAAAATTTTTGGGGTTATTACAGTCTCCCCTCCTTAAAAGGATTCTGTCCCGGAATCAGCTAGAAAATGAATTGGGATACTTTCTTAGCATTGCACTTTCTAACTCTCAAGTCAATTTTCCCACATTGTGGTTCTGCCACAAACCCTGACTAGCATGATAACCCTTTTTCTAAGCACTTGTCCATTTTTGATCTATAACCCTTCCTAGTTGCTCCATATAGGTTACGTCTGGTTGCATGTCTATGCGCTCATATGCCCCTATTTGTCTGGCATCCGGATTACACTTCCTTAACATTGATACATGGAAACACGTTATGAACTTGCTAAGGTTCGGGGTAAGGCTAGCTCATATGTTAACTTCCCAATACGACTTAATATATCCATGGGTCCAATTATTCGTGGGCTTAGCTTTCCTTTCTTTCCGACCACATCCATCCTTTCCAAGGGAATACCTATAATAGCACTAGGTCCCCTACTTCCTATTCTTTATCCTTTCGTGTCAAATCAACATACTTCTTATGTCCATCTTGGGCTACTACCAGCCGTCCTCTGATTAGATCTATTATATCCTTGGTCCTTTGGACTACTGCGGGTCCGAGCATCTTGCGCTCTACAACTTCATCCTAACATAAGGGAGATCGACATTGTCTTCCCTCAAGGATCTCATAAGGCGATACCTCGATACTGACATACGATCGATTATTGTAAGAGAACTCAATCCACGTTAAGTGATCATTCCAAATTTCTTTCAAGTCTATTAAACAGACTCTCATAATAGCTTCTAGCACTATAGCTTTTGATTCTCAATACTCCTTCTTTTCTTGTTCATAGTCATTACTATCTTCCGTACATAATACTATGATGGATACACTTTTGCTCGTTAGTATTCTATAACCTTTTACTAACCGCGTCAACCTTAGTATCACGAACGCGTTTCGATTTTGGAGACAACACACTTGCAGTACTCGTTTTCTAGCTGCTTCTATCTTTGGAAGCTGGATCAATCATATAGAAGTAAAGGAATTTATTGAGAGATCACTATAATCATGAACACTTGTTACATTGCATAGTTAGTACAGAAGGTGGCCAGCCTTTAGTACTTGACAAGCAATTAAACAACATGTGGTATCCTACTAGGCTTCTATCTTACAGATAGATAGTCATTCGGCAATACCTCCCCTTCTGGAAGGGTTGTTCTTCTCAGCTTATATGAAATGAAAAGGAGAGAAAAGAACGAATTGAAGAGAATTGTATATATATAAAATATACTGCCACAAAATATCTGGCTTGGAATCTACCTCTGAACTATAGAGGTTTGTCATAGGAGAACAAAACATATACGTATATATATCAACATCAAGTATTATAGCATCGTATTTCACGTGTCTGAATATTTACTATTCCGTCCATCATTCTATGGACCCATGCTCTTGCTCGAGCTTATAAACAATCACCTTTGAAACTCCCTCGACATCGGAAATCGAATCTGGGATTTCATTCTAGACGTCATCGTTATTAGAATTCTATGCTTGCATCGCAACCTTCCTCGTATAGTAATACGACTCTCTATTGATAAGAAGGAATAAGTATTCAATAGGTAGATAATCGACTTAATTAGCCTATCAATGATAACTTATACACCACCATGACCCGATTAGTGGTGCTCACTCTCAACATCCATTCCAATACAACTCTCACGGTTGTAAGTAATCGGCTCATTACTCGCAGAATCATTCCTGCATTACTATGGACCACCGTTGACCTACTGTAGTCATTCGTTTTCCATGAAGTTTTAATAGCTAACCATACGGAGTCCATTCATATCATATCGAATCCTTCTAAGGAGGTAACATAATCACCATTCATGATTCGTGAAGAACATTCCTGATCCTGACGTACATACATGACATGAAGCAGATAAAATTGCAGAAGAGTTTCAATTAAAGCAACGATAGAAGGCTAATACCATTATTAACCATATTTCTTTACTGGGAACCATGAAGCTCAAAGGTTCATTTAGTCCTTTCGTAACATGCTCATGGCTTATCTCAAGATAGGACCTTCTAAGATAGAAAGCCCGCTCACGGCGATTACATGAATTAAATCTTTACCAAATTACTATTATGGTTGAGTACCACACAGTCATCAGAAGGAATGTCAATCTTTCACACCATAATACAACCTTCATGGAATTGACCATTATCACTGTATTCCTCTGGCACGAGCGCCGATAATTGTCCTCTTACACTTAAAGTGTTGGCCACCTCTTTGGCCTTTCCTGATAGTAAAATTTCCTTACAATCAATGTCATTTTAACCACCTCCAACTAAATTTTCTACCTCATTTCAATCACTGCTTATGTAAAAATGCTTCTCTTAAGTCCTGGTGAGAAAAAAAATCACCATTTTTCCATAAGTCATTGCCTTAGTCTTTAGATGTGAATATTGACACGACTGACTCTCGATCATACTTAGGACGTCTTTTATGTTGGGTCCTTCTTGTTTTCACCAATCTCGACCCTCATTGGATCGATCTATACTTTCTTATGGTTCAACACATGCCCCACCTGGCATTATTATAATTACGTCATATTTCCTTCATCAAAATTTCTATTCTTGAGAACTTTGAATATTACCTTTCTCCTTATAAAACCTCTAAGGTTATCCTTAAATCCTTCATCAGGTACACCCTAGGCACATGGCATATCAAGATACCATTTACTAATATCAGAATCATTGTCTATATACTTCTGAAAAATTTCTCCACTGATCCTTAAAGGTTGTTGTTACCTTAATCCTTTCCAATTCATACTGTCAAAACTCATGATTTCCCTATTAAGGATGAAATGCCAACTTTTATGCATTCCCCTAGGATTCATTTCAAGTTATCGGGGCTTTATCCTTAATTCCACCTTTAAAAGATACTTACATTCTTCCATGGATAAATCAAGTCATATATACTTGATAGATTACCTTATTCAATCATTCTCACTTCGATAGTCTATACTTAATTTCACAATAGCATCCTTATTCAAACTGAGGTCAATCCATATGGCCTCCAAAAGATAACAACGGTTTTTTTCGCTTTGCTTGCCTAATTTGGTAATGACAACAGGGATGTTCTGGAAGATATTGGTCGTGTTCAATGTGAACTTCTTCTTAATAATTCCTTATTTACTTTTATTGTTTATCTCAACAGTCATCTCAATGTTGGGATATCTTTCATACCTGGCGTCTCCCTTTCTGGGTATCAAGCCACCGGTCTTACACTTCACATTCTTGAAGGTCACTTCCTTCATCAAATTTTCCTAATTTTTTACTTCCTTGTCTTCTCAGTCTATCCGCGTCTCATTATTTATCCTTCGAACTATCTCAAGGTTTCCTCGAATCCTCCCAACTTACAGGGGATAAAATATATGTATCTCTTATGCCTTCAAACATCAATTTTAACTCATGATGAATCACCCTCACCCTGACGATTACATACTTTTCTATTTCTATTGCTACGAGTCTTTAGGGTTTCCTCATACCCAACTCCCTTATCATTCCTCAAACTCTATTGCCTTTATATTTCTTTCCACTTCAGTTTCTCTTTATTTTCCTTTCTCTTATCATTATTTCATGAACCAACACAACATAAGCATTGATTTCAAATATCCCGTCATTCTGGATTCGTGTCCTTAGAACGAATCTTGACAACTTTTACAACTTAGATTCATAATTCATCATACTCATCTGCCTTTGTTCTGGCTCTAAAGCTTTTACACTATCTCCATAACCTTGGGAAGTACTTTCCTGAAAACAATTGACTGAACTTAAATCAGTTTATTATAATCTCTTGCTCCGTGCCTTCCTTGGCCTTTCACCAGCGGGTGGCCTCTCTCTTAGGAGGGTAAGTGACAAAAACAGTCTTTTGTGATTCTTCAATCATTTAGAATCTCAAATGATTCCTATATTTCCTTTAGCCAGGCTCTTGCCTCGACTGGGTCAGCTTGTTCCTTGGAACTCTGAGAGCTTAGCGACTTAAAGTGTTAGGTCACACACACACTGTAGAGGGGGTGAATACAGTGTATAGTACACTCAAATCGAACTTTAAGATCTTAAGTAACAGAAAACAAACTTTATTGAAATAATAAACTCTGTTACAGTATGGAACTGTTACCTCTCAGTGATGAACAAATATCACGAGAGCTGCTAGGGTTACAAAGAATAATAACTTCGATAATGATAACACTTATAGTGTAAACCCTATGCCTGTGTTTATATACTACACAGTTACAAGATAATCGCTAATTGATATGGAATATAATTCTGCTTCCTAAAATATATCAATCAGATATCTTTTCTTCCAAGTATTCCATTCTTCACGAAATTCCTTCTTCATGCATATCTCTTCTTATGTTTATCTCGATCTTCTTCCCTTTAATCAGCTACTGTCCTTATCTGATTGGCCTTCAGCACTTAAGTTCTGATATCTATCTTCTGATGATTATCTCTTGATAATATAAGTACTGATATACTTAAGTCCTGACTTCCAGTATAAGTACTGATCAACAGTTAAGTACTGATTTATCCTGTTCACGTAAGATCTGAAAGCTAAACATAAAACATATTAGCCATGACATTATCAAATATATCTAACAATCTCCCCCAACTTGTAAATTAACAAAATATACAAGTTTAACAGATATTTGATGATGTCAAAAACATTAAGTACAAATGCATGAGAAATAGACTAGATAACTACAACTTACAGTCCTTAAAGTTTTTACCAATTTCAACTTCTGATAACAACTTTAATCTGTATAAATATCATAATTTAAGCAGTTGTAGATCTTCGACTTGGCTTCTTCATTTTCTGATCTCTCTGATGTCAGGAGTTGTTCTGAGATAGTTCTTCAGCAAACATTTCTCAGCATATCTTAGTTCATCAATCATTCTCCTTTTAACACCTTTAAGCTCTGCAGTATCTTCACCAGTTTGAAAGATTGCAGCTCTGAGATCATTAATCTTTGCTTTTCTTAACTCCTGATCTAGTCTTATGACATAAGCTTTATCAGATTCAAGATTGAATTCAAGTCCCTTAATACCAAGATACGTTCTGATCTGTGCAGTATTAGGCTTCATATCAACAATATCACCATTGTGATCTCTGTACTTTGGAACATATATGCTGTCATACTTAACAGAATAAAGCCTTTTCTGTCTCTGAATCTGTTCTTTTAAGTAGTTTGCAGCAGTCTCTGTTATTCTGTCATCCACTTGAAGTAAGAAAAGTACATGCTCCAATTCTTCAAAATACTTCAAAGGAATGGCATTTTGTCTTATATGATAAACCCTACCATCTGTCATGAAATACAACATGATGTATTCTTTCAAGTAGGTATGGTAAACCATCTGTACAGATTCCAGTTGATTCAATCTCTCAGGAGTTGCTCCAATACCTGGTTCACTCAAGAAAGTTGGATCATTGGTAGTGTTGTGTACTCTTCTTTCATCAGCACTTCCCAATCCAGTTTTATCTCTAGCTTCCTTTCCAGTAACTACTCTTGCTTCAAAACCACTTGCAGTAGTCTTCAAAGATTGAGTCTGTTTTGCTTTAGTGAATCCTGGTAGGAGTGTTTTAGTTCTATTTTCTGATATCAAGTTAACTTGAGCACTGTCAGAGGTTACTTGCTTCTTCTGAATATCAGAACTTACAATTTCTTGACTCTGAACAACTTAAGCCATGTCAGAGGTTGTTTTAAGAACTTTTCTTGTAGTCAGAGCAAGATCATCTTTTCCATCAGTAATTTCTTCTTCCTCGGGAGGTACATAAGGCTTGATAGGTTCACCAACCTTTTCTTTACCCTTGGATCTTGGATCTATCTGTGGTTGTGATCTAGCCAAAGTTGCTTCAGTATGTATCCTTTCTTTGATCACAATGCCTTTAGGTTTTGGAAGTAACTTTTTACCAGAAGCTTCAGATTTAGATGTGACTTTCTCTGATTTAAGTCTGGATTCTTCTTCCTTTAAACTTTCCAAGTCCATCCCTGGATTTTCTTGAAGAAATAACTGTCTTGACATTTCCTCATCAAGATCTAGAAGTTCATCAGAACTTATCCTTTTACCAGCAGCAGAACTTATTCTTTTCCCAGTATCAGAACTTGTTCTGTGACTAGCTTGTCTTGATGTAAACCTTCTACCTTGACTATGACCACTACCCATTCCAGAGGTTCCTTGGTCATCTTTTCCATCATCCTTTCCTTGCAGTGTCTTGTTGGTTTTGCATTTGGACTTAATTACCTTCTCCCCCTTTTTGGCATCAGCAGGTAATAAAAGAGAGATAAGTAGTTCCACTGAGGTCTGGATTTCAGTAAGTTGCGATTGCTGAGAAACTTGATTTGTCAGAATTTGATCAATCTGAGCTTGTTGCTTCTCTTGAGTTTTCTCAATATAAGCAACCCTGTCAATGGTAGGTTGGAAGAGCTTTTTCTTATCAATTTTCCAAACTTGTTCCTGTTTGATAAAGTTCTCCTGAATCTTGTGTAGCTCTGCATGAGTATTGGAATGAAGACCTTGTAGATGTTTAGTACTCAATGCAGTGACTCTAAGCTGGGTTTTAAAATCATCAGAATTTAACATTTCATCAGCTTTAGTCAAGTGCTCAGCAAGATGTAAAACATTTGGAACACATGAAACTGAGTTCCATTCCTTAGTCCACTCCTGACCTGCAGGAGTTTCACTCCAAGGTACTGGTGCATCCCTGATAACAAACTCCTTTACCAGTTCAGACTTAGGAAGAGTCGGTGGAGGAGTATGTCCTGAAGGACCTGCTTCATCAGCATCTACAGTTGTAGCAGCTGCACCAGTATCTCCAACATTTACAGCATCAGAACTTAAAAAATCAGTATCTTCTGATAAGACAACAGTGTGAGTATCAATGGAGGCTTCAGCATCCTCTAATTGCTGATCTGATACTAAGTTCTGATCAACAGCCATATCCTGATGCTCACCTAAAATCTGATCATCAGCATCTTGATGCAGAGAAGGTGTTGTTGATAACTCTGGAGTTTGAACAGCATCAATAACAGGTGTTGTAGAAGTATTATTTGCTGTTGGAGCTTCTAAGAAAAGTATTTCAGGCACAACCAGGTTCTGAATATCAATTTCAGCACTTGTGCCTGGATCAACAAGAGACACAGATGGTGAGTTAGCCTTGTCAGATACAGCTTCCTGAAATGGAGTTGATGGAGAAGAAGTGACTGGAGCAAATTCCTTGTCTTGTGAGAACAGAGATTCCTGATCCCCTTCCTTAGCTGCTTCCTCCTCATCATATGAAACTGGCCTTTGTGCCCTCTGTTTCTTGTACTTCCTTGTTGATTTGGATTCCTTGGGAGTTTCAGGAACTATCATGCGTCTAAGCCTCTTGAGAAGCCTAGAACCCCCAATTGCAGAATCCTTCTGAGAAGTTGCGTTCTCAGCTTCAACCACAACAGGTTCTGAAGAAGGAATCTGTTCCTCAGAATCTGATTCATCTCTCAAAGTAAATCTCCTCCTCTTTTGAGGTGTTTGAGGAACAGTCTTTGTTCTCTTTGGCTTAGAGGATGTAGGCTTCACAGTAGGTGCTGAAGAAGAAGGTTGAGCAGTCTGTGAAGTGGAGAGATAGGATTTGAGATAAGTTCTGAGGGTAGGTTGAGTAGAATGAGAGGTAGGTACTGAGGTTGATGGATTTTGGTTATGGTGAGTTGGTTGAACATTTGAGTAAACAGATTTGTAAGTATTAGGATCAGCATTTACCAGAATCTGTTTCACAGACTGAGGAATCTGTAATTGTCTCACCATTGATTTGTTTGTGTCAGCATTTATCAGGTCGTTAAAGTACCTTTTTGCAACCTTAAAAGGTGGGGTTTGAGTGCTGACTAACTGGGGTTCAGCAGTACAATACGTATAAATAAGTTGACAGAATCTAGCAAAATAAACAACATCTCGATCCTCTGTCATCCTATCCCCAATAAAACTAATTATTCCAGTTGCAAAGTCAAAATGAGTTTGATGGATAATAGCATACCCTATGTGCTGACTCAGAATTGGGATAGCATCAAAATTTGAACATTTATTCCCAAAAGCTTTGGTGATGCAATCAAAGAAGAAACTCCATTCTCTTCTGATATTAGCCCGTTTCAACTGTCCAAGTTTCGTCAGACTCTTTTCATATCCCAATTCAGCCATTAACTCCCGAAGGGCTGAGTCCTCTGGAACTGAGAAAGTACAATCCTCGGGAAGATGTAAAGCCCTGCGTACTGTACCAGGAGTGACTACAAAAGATGAATCACCCACTTGGAAGATAATACTGGGAGTTCCACGGTTACCACCATCATCAAAAATGCCAGTCCTCCAGAACCTCAGAACTTGTTGACTTGAAAATAATTCAGGCTGAGTTAAGGCGTACCCAACCTCACTATGTGCAAGAAGATCTTGCACAAAGTGCAATTCAAATGGAGCTTCAGCATGATCAAGAATTGCAGCATAGTTGTTTGGAACAAACTTTGCTCCATCAATGATTAAATCCTTTGGTGCCATGAAAAAATTGAGAATTAAGAATGCCTGATAGTTGTTTGATATAATGTCTGTAGGAAAACAACGAAAAAAGTAAAGTGAAGGAGAGTAAAAGTAAGAAGAGAGATAAAAGATGAAGAAATTAAAAAGATTACAGAAATCTTCTCTCTGCTGTACTTATACAAAAAAAAATATTACCGTTGGACACCTGTCAGACATGCAGTAATAACGGATAGTTACTGGGCTCGAGAAAACAAGAATGATTACTTACCCAGTTGCCTTGTTTTAAGGAAAAATCGTTCCTTTAATGAAGAGAAACAGTTTTAATTCAAAATTTAAACCGTTAGCACTGATTGAATTATTTTTCACTGCAACATTAATATTCTGAAAATAAATCATGTTAAAAATGACCGAGATAATTTCGATGAATAAGTGCTGACAGAGAATCAGAACTTAAATAAAAGCACAATTTAAATGGTCATCAGAATATCAATCAGGATTTATCAACACAAGATAAAATAACTCAGAGACAAAATCTTGAAGTAAAAACAATTTTCATTAATATATCAAGTCAATACATTTATGAAATGGAAATGACATCAGTACTTATACAAGATTTTCCCTAAGCTTCTAATCCTAACATCAACAGCTTTAGTCCTAGCTAAGAAGCCTGACAAAGCTGATGATGAAGAAGAACAGGAAGAAGACGAGATTAAGTCATCTTCCTCTTCCTATCTTCGACGAACAAGATGGCGAGTCGTATGATTCGCTCTTGCTGACGGATAGCTTCCCGCCTTTCCTCCTCCAATCGCTCCAGATGGCGATGGTAATCCATATAGAAGAATAGAAGGTGAGTCAGCACCTCCTGTGGGACAGAATCCCAGATCTCCTCAGGAATGGCTGTTACATGCCACTCCTGCTGCCAATCGGCACAACTTAGCTCCATTGTGAAGGTTTGGTTGTTCAAAAACATGTTGTATCGAACCATTGTGTTTTTAATAGAAGAAGGAGGATAAGTGTGTGAGAAGAATGTGATGGAAAGACTGATGTGAAGTGGTTGCTTATATAGGCAAGAGAATGCCAAGAGACGCAAAGATATTTAATGCTGACAGGTAGAATTAATTCTACCTCGTCTCCCTAGACTTTGAAAAAGAATAACAGTCATTGGAACGAGGAAGCATGGTCTAGACCGCACAAAACACAAGAAACAGTGGTCTGTTCAAGTACAAATACCATTAATCCTAATCACAGTGACTATTAATCTTCCACTTCAACATATTCGAGTACAAACTGAGACTGTTATCAAATTTTATTCAAAGATAAGCCAAGGAAAGGATTAGACTAAGAAATCAGAACTTAGACCTATACCAGAACTTAACAGTCATCAGAACATAATTTCTTAACTCGAAAAAGGAATGCCTATCTTAGTAAATACTCATACAAGTTCTGAGTTATGGACGTCAGTACTTAATCATCAGAACGTGTAACTTAGAACTTGTCCTCAGAATTTGTGCAATAATGACACATTGACTGTTTTATCTAAAATAACATAGACCACCACAGAAATTTTCATCATTCAGATGGAGTGATTAGTGTGTGCATTAAGCTAAAAACAGACAAAGAGTAAAGTCTGATTCACTGCAGTACATCTTAGAAATAAGGCATAACTAAAATTTTGCTAAAGATCTGTCATTGTCCTGAAACCGACTGAAGAATGAGTTTATGCTTGAGTCCACCTCAACTATTTTGTGCTAATTTTATGCATCTTTTGAAATTCTATTTTACAGTGGCTTCTCAGTGTAAGTGAGTCACGACTGTTTATCAGAATTTATGCTATTTTCAGAGTATTTCTCCAGTAATCATAGAGTGTGAAAAGTCACCAAGAAAATATTTTGCTTTTCTGATGCATATTTACTTAATACCAGCAATGCACTTGGGTCGTCCCTTCCACATTTTTACTCTAGATCTCAAAGGAGTACCTGATTTTAATCTTTGATCTTTTTGCTTTTGCTTTTGATAAGAGAGGTCTATCAGCACTTAGTACATTCAGCAGTTTTACTAGTATCAGAACTTAACAGATGAGTAGCATTATTCTAATTTGTGACTTAGTAATAAGATATACAAAGTGAACTTAACTAAGCTCAGTTATCAGAATTTGCTAGTGTCATATGTTTTCCACTGAAATAATTACTTCTTCCATGGAATCATTTGTTTATTGAAGACTACTAGGTCAGTATCTCGCACAGTTATCCTCATAGGATTGAATAGGTACTAGAACAGAAATATCACTTATCAGAGTTTAGAAACATATATCAGACAACAGTCAGTACTTAAAGACATTTATCAATTAAGCACAGAATACACAATGAGATGAATTCTGTAAATACTGAGCATAAAGTCTGATAACACAGAACAAGTCTAAGCAGATTTAGAGAAGGAACCTGAAACCATTCCAAGTTCATTTACCAATCTTGTAAAAGTAGCTTCATATAATGGTTTTGTGAAGATATCTGCCAACTGTTGATCTGTGGGAACAAAATGCAATTCCACTGTACCTTCATCCACATGTTCCCTGATGAAGTGGTACCTGATGCTGATGTGCTTTGTCATTGAGTGTTGAACTGGATTACCTGTCATAGCAATAGCACTTTGATTATCACAGTAAATAGGGATTTTGAAATATGTTAACCCATAATCCAGTAACTGATTCTTCATCCAAAGAATCTGTGCACAACAGCTTCCTGCAGCAATATACTCTGCTTCTGCAGTTGATGTGGAAATTGACTTTTGTTTCTTGCTGTACCAAGAAACCAATCTGCCTCCAAGAAATTGGCGGCTTCCACTTGTGCTTTTCCTGTCAATTTTGCAACCTGCAAAATCTGCATCTGAGTAACCTATTAGTTTAAAATCTGATTCTCTAGGATACCATAATCCCAGAGCAGCTGTTCCTTTAAGATACTTAAAGATTCTTTTTACAGCTGTTAAGTGAGGTTCTCTTGGATCTGCTTGAAATCTTGCACAAAGACAGGTAGCATACATGATATCAGGTCTACTAGCAGTTAGATAGAGTAGAGAGCCAATCATACCTCTGTAGTCAGTAATATCTACTGATTTACCGGTATCCTTATCCAGTTTTGTTGCAGTGGCCATTGGAGTGGATGCACTTGAACAATCTTGCATTCCAAATTTCTTTAGCAAGTTTCTGGTGTACTTGGTTTGACAAATAAAAGTGCCTTCCTCATTCTGCTTGACTTGAAGGCCCAGAAAATAGCTAAGTTCCCCCATCATACTCATCTGATATCTTGACTGCATAAGTTTGGCAAACTTCTTGCAAAGTTTGTCATTTGTAGATCCAAAAATGATATCATCAACATAAATCTGGACCAGAAGTAAGTCCTTTCCATGGTTGAGGTAGAACAGTGTTTTGTCTATTGTCCCTCTGTTGAATCCACTTTCCAGAAGAAACTGAGCTAAAGTCTCATACCATGCTCTAGGAGCTTGCTTAAGTCCATAAAGTGCTTTGTCAAGTCTGTAGACATAATCTGGATGTTTGGTATCTACAAAACCTGGAGGTTGTTCAACATATACCTCTTCCTCCAATTCTCCATTGAGAAAAGCACTTTTCACATCCATTTGAAAGACAGTAAACTTTTTGTGAGCAGCATAAGCCAAAAATATCCTTATGGCTTCTAACCTAGCAACTGGTGCAAATGTTTCATCATAATCAATTCCCTCCTGTTGAGAATATCCTTTTGCAACCAGCCTTGCCTTATTCCTTGTAATTATGCCATCACTGTCAGTTTTGTTTCTGAATACCCACTTTGTACCAATAACAGATCTATTCTTTGGTCTTGGTACTAGGGTCCAGATTTTGTTTCTTTCAAATTCATTCAACTCTTCCTGCATTGCTTGCACCCAATCAGCATCTTGAAGAGCTTCTTCCACTTTCTTTGGCTCAGTCTGAGAGAGAAAAGAATTGTAAAGACACTCATTTGAAGTACCTGTTCTAGTTCTGACACCTGCATCAGGATTTCCAATTATCAAATCAGGTGTATGTGATTTTATCCACTTCCTTGCAGATGGAAGGTTTTCTCTAGAACTGGATGCTCCCCCATGATCCATGCTATCTTCATTTTCATTTTCTGATGTTCCCCCTGAAACTATGCTTTCTGAGTTGGATTCTTCAGTATTTAGATTTTCAGTACTATCAGAACTTGGCTTATCAGAACTTGACGAATCAGAACTTGAAGAGCCAGATGCATGTTTGAATGTTTCTTGAGATGTGGTAGGATTTTGAGTATGCTCCCCCTGCATAGGAGCATCTTCATTTAACGTAGTCACCACAGTTTTAATAACATCAGAGTTTAATCCATCAGAGTTTGCAGTATCAGGACTTAGACTGTCAGGATTTTCAGTATCAGAATATGAGTCTTCATTTTCAAATCTCAGCTGATCATGGTCAACGAAATCATTAAGACCAGTGATCTTCTTGTCATCAAAAGAGACATTGATAGATTCCATGACCACTTTTGTTCTCAAATTATAGACTCTGAAGGCTTTTGTGGAAAGTGGATATCCAACAAAGATTCCTTCATCAGCTTTTAGATCAAACTTTGATAGCTGTTCAGGATGAGTCTTGAGAACAAAACACTTGCATCCAAATACATGAAAATATTTCAGATTTGGCTTCTTTTTCTTCACCATCTCATATGGTGTTTTTCCATGCTTGTTAATGAGTGTTGCATTTTGAGTAAAACAAGCAGCCTGCACAGCTTCAGCCCAGAAATAGGTTGGAAGCTTTGCTTCTTCAAGCATTGTACGTGCAGCTTCAACGAGAGTTCTATTCTTCCTTTCAACGACTCCATTTTTTTGTGGATTTCCAGGAGCAGAAAATTCCTGCTTTATTCCATGGCTTTTGCAGAACTCTTCCATTATCAAATTCTTGAACTCAGTGCCATTATCACTCCTTAAAATTTTCACAGAATCTTTGACCATTTTATCCAGCTGTTTGACATGATCAATCAAGATAGATGCAGTTTCACTTTTTGTGTGCAAGAAATACACCCATGTGTATCTGGTGAACTCATCCACTATGACCAACGCATACTTCTTCTTTGCAATAGACATGACATTTACTGGACCAAATAGATCAACATGTATAAGATGATAAGGCTCAAGAATTGATGATTCAGTCTTGCTCTTGAATGAAGATTTTCTTTGTTTGGCTTTCTGACATGAATCACAAAGACCATCAGGAGCAAATACTGTGTTTGGCAATCCTCTCACAAGATCTTTCTTGACAAGTTCATTTATATTGTTGAAATTTAAATGAGAGAGTTTCTTATGCCAATTCCAGCTTTCTTCAATTGATGCTCTACTTAATAGACAGATTGCAGAGCCATCAGTACTTGTTGAAAGCTTAGCTTCATAAATGTTACCACGTCTGTATCCTTTCAGAACAACTTTGCCTTTAGATTTACTCACAACTTCACAGTGTTCTTCAAAGAAATCAACATGATAACCTCTGTCACAGATTTGACTTATACTCAGTAGGTTGTGTTTAAGTCCTGAGACCAGAGCTACTTCTTTAATGATGACATTCCCAAGATTGATATTGCCATATCCCAATGTTTTTCCAATATTGCCATCTCCATAAGAAACACTTGGGCCAGCTTTCTCCACAAAGTCTGATAGCAGGGCCTTATTTCCAGTCATATGACCTGAACATCCACTGTCCAGAACTAGAATATTTTTCCTGTTGCCCTGCAATCACAAAGACCACTAATTATTAGTTTTAAGGACCCAGACTTGCTTGGATCCTTTGGCCTTATTAAGTTTGTTAACATTTGCAGCGGATTTAGCATCAGAGTTTATGTTAACATTTTTCTTATCAAAATTTACATTATCAGACTTTGAATCAGAATTTACACTAGAAAGAACAATGGAAACTTCCTTCAAAGAAGGTTTTATTTGATAATAATCATAGTACAAACTATGATATTCCTTACAAGTATAAATGGAATGCCATAAACTACCACAATGAAAACAAGGATTTTGTGGTTTGTATCTAACTGACTGACTCTTAACTCCTGATTTTGAAGGTAAGGGGTTAATATTCTTATTTTTCCTGCAAAAAGAAGCCAGATGGTTAGAACTTCCACAGTTATGACATGTTTTCCTAGGAGCATCAGGAACAGGTTTATAATCATTGCTTTTATTCACACCTTCCTTTCCATTCCTATTTTTCCTAGGTGATTTTACCTTGTTTGCATTCTTGACATCTTTCAGCTTATGCTTAAGCTGCTTCTTTGTCATTAAGCCTATGTTTACTTCAGCTATCTTTTCCTGTTTTAGTTTGTCAGAAGTTAATTCCTCTTTAACTTCTGATTTCTCATTATCAGACTTTACAGTTACAAACTTAACAGGTTTTAACTTTGGCTTTTGCTTAACAACAGGCTTAATTTCTTCAGTTCCTTTGTCATTCTTATTCTCTCCATAACCTAAGCCCTCTTTCCAATTTTCACTACTTAGCAAATTTTGAGTTATTCTGCCAGAGTTAGTCCAAGTCCTGATTATCTCTCTTTCCTTTTCTAACTCAGTTTTTAGAGATTCATTCATTTTTAGCACTTCATCCCTAACATAAAAAGCATCATCTTTATCCTTCTGAGTTTGATGGAACATAACTAACTCTTTTTCTAAGAAATCATTTCTTTTCTTAAAAGCAAGATTTTCAGAAGTTAATCTTTCACATGTTAAGGTTTGATCTCTATAACTAACAAACATGGTTTTAAGATATCTTCTCAACTCATTAATATCATCAGTATGAAAAGCATAAGTAGTCTGAGGTACCTTTGTTTCAGCAGCTTCAGAACTGCTCTCAGCACTTTCTTTATCAGCATTTGCCATCAATGCATAGTTCTCCTCACTTTCAGAGTCTGAAGTGTCTGTCCAACTTTTCTGCTTTGTGACAAGAGCCTTGCCTCTGTCACCCTTTACCTTCTTGCAGTCAGGAGATATGTGGCCTTTCTCACCACAGTTATAGCATTTAACATTGGTGTAATCTCCTCTGTCAGACTTTCCTCCTCTGCCTTCAGATCATCTGAAATTCTTCTTATCAGAACTTATGCTTTTTCTGGAAAACTTCTTTCCCTTCCTGAACTTCCTGTATGCAATCTTGGTGATTCCTTTCACTATAAGAGCACACAGCTTCATCATCTCCTCATCAGCATCGGTCTTAGTCAAGCTTTCAGAATCTGAGTCATCATCACTCTCAGAACTTGATGACTCAGTATCAGACTTTATGAAAAGAGCTTTACCCTTGTCTTTCTTTGAGGAAGCTGCCTTGGGGAATTCTTCTTCAGCCTTAAGAGCGACTGTCCTTGACTTTCCTCCTTTCCTCTTACTTCTTTGTTCCATCTCCAGCTCATGAGTCTTGAGCATTCCATAGATTTCGTCAAGAGTTGTTTCATCAAGATTGTAGTTGTCTCTTATTATCGTTGCCTTCAAATCCCAGCATTCAGGAAGAGCTAACAGGAACTTAAGGTTTGAATCTTCAAGATCATACTCTTTATCAACCAATGACAAATCATTCAAAAG
This sequence comes from Apium graveolens, assembly GCF_009905375.1. NCBI lineage: Eukaryota > Viridiplantae > Streptophyta > Magnoliopsida > Apiales > Apiaceae > Apium > Apium graveolens. Next base: position 233,589,179 of record NC_133649.1, on the reverse strand, counting down.
TTTGACAAATCTATCATATAAATCATTCAATGACTCATTAGTATTTGAGTCAAAGTGTTCATACTCTTGAGTGAGTATTGTCTTCCTGTTCTTCTTAATTGTGTCAGTTCCCTGACACCTTATTTCCAGAGCATTCCATATCTCCTTAGCAGTCTTGTAGTTGATTACCCTGTTTGACATTACATTATCAATGGCACTATGCAGTAAGTGTCGTACCTTAGCATCCTTAGCAATTGATGCTATGTCTTCAGCAGTATAATCACTCTTCTCCTTTGGTACGGTCATTGCTGCTTCACCTGCAACTGCAACAGCGAGTTTGGTTGGTTTGTGAGGACCTTCCTTGATTCTATCCAGGTATTCTGGATCTGTTGCTTCCAGGAACATGGTCATCCTTACCTTCCATATGGGATATTCAGATGGTCTCAGTATGGGGACTCTGATGGTCTCATACCGACTCTGAATTAGTGTCTTTGGTGGTTCCTCAGTTGTGGTAGGCTTAGTTGGAGTTTCTGTGTCCGACATGATTGTGTTTGGATCTTTAACTGTATGTAAGTTAACAGATAGGCTCTGATACCAATTGTTAGGTCACACACACACTGTAGAGGGGGTGAATACAGTGTATAGTACACTCAAATCGAACTTTAAGATCTTAAGTAACAGAAAACAAACTTTATTGAAACAATAAACTCTGTTACAGTATGGAACTGTTACCTCTCAGTGATGAACAAATATCACGAGAGCTGCTAGGGTTACAAAGAATAATAACTTCGATAATGATAACACTTATAGTGTAAACCCTATGCCTATGTTTATATACTACACTGTTACAAGATAATCGCTAATTGATATGGAATATAATTCTGCTTCCTAAAATATATCAATCAGATATCTTTTCTTCCAAGTATTCCATTCTTCACGAAATTCCTTCTTCATGCATATCTCTTCTTATGTTTATCTCGATCTTCTTCCCTTTAATCAGCTACTGTCCTTATCTGATTATCCTTCAGCACTTAAGTTCTGATATCTATCTTCTGATGATTATCTCCTGATAATATAAGTACTGATATCCTTAAGTCCTGACTTCCAGTATAAGTACTGATCAACAGTTAAGTACTGATTTATCCTGTTCACGTAAGATCTGAAAGCTAAACATAAAACATATTAGCCATGACATTATCAAATATATCTAACATAAAGGTCCTAAAAGAATTTATCACTGCATTGTTTCCTCAGGGTGGTGGTTGGGGATAATAGTCTAAATTCTGTCTAGAAAGGTCCATAAATTGTCGTATAGGAGTACCGTCTGGGGTCTCCTTTCCTTACTCGACTTCTGTTTCCTTAGTCTGAACGTTCCCTCCTCCTCCCCATAATCGGGGTCATCCTACATGTTTTAAATCCTCATTTTCCACTTCATTATGTTATGGGTTCCTTCTATCTTGATGGCGACCTCCCTGACTATCACGTTCAGGGTTTGCTCTAAATCTTATTCCTCAAACTAGCTTTCATCTAAGATCTCATCTTTAAGCTCTTGAACATTTGGAACCCAAATTCTATAGGAATACCTCATTATTCCCTTATCATCTTTCTCGGTATTAATCTCTTATCTATTTGTTGGCTCTCTGCCTTTATTCATCACTTTTTCTGGCACAATATGTTCTTTTCTAATAATTCGGGCTGTATTGCAATCTCAAACAGCTTTTCGGTACCGGCTCCGGTTACCTTCACTTCTATTTCCATTTTCTCAAAATCTCTTATAAACTCTCCCAAAGACATTATCATCTTGAGTCTCTCCTTTTTACTAAGGGCATCAGCCACCACATTTGCTTTCCCCGAATGTTAAAGAATCTCCCACTCATAATTCTTGATTAGCTCTAACCGCCTCCTCTGGCGTATATTGAGCTCTTTCTATGTAAAAATGTACTAGAGCTCTTATGGTTTGTGTAAATCTTGCACTTCTCTCCATACAAGTAGTGCCTCCAATCTTTAGGGAAAAACTATTGCCACGAGCCCAAGCTCATGGGTGGGGATATCGAATTTTATATTCCCTTAATTGTCTTGACGCGTATGCGATTACCTTGTTGTGCTGTATAAGAAGCACCCTAATTCCTTATGCGAAGCGTCACTACACATCACAAAATCTCCTTTTCCATCCGGCAACGCCATCATAGGGGTCGTCACCAATCTTTGCTTCAGTTCTTGAAAGTTGTTCTCGTATTTCTCTGTCCATTCGAACTTCTCAGTCTTACGAGTAAGCGCGTTAAAGGGGCTACTATCTTTACGAACTTGAACGAACCTCCGGTAGTAACCGGCCAATCCTACCTCTGGTAGTCGCCCTAACTATAGTCATCAATTCCTCAGTGGTCCTTTATTCATTCTTGTCAGGATCCTCCACGGGATTCTTCTCAGCAACAATCCCTTGTAGGACAACATCCTCAACCGCTACATCCTCAATATGAACATCATCCGGTCCCGCGTTAGGACGCTCTATCGGATCCATAATCTGATCTCCAATAAGTAATAAAACATCATCGCGTTGTTGCTCCTCAACCTCAGGGTTCGGAGTCCCGCTACCATATACGATAACGAACTACGCTTCTATCACGATATTTATAAGGGTTCCCATAAGGGTTTTAACTGTCAGTACTACGTTAGGTAGTCCGACTATGAACTTGGCAAGAGTTCTTATTATTTTAGTGAACTTATTATTTTAACGTCATATCATCTCTGAGGTTTATAACGCTTAGCTCTGATGTCATTTCTGTAACACCCCCAAATCCGGGGTCGGGGATCCGGGTTGTCACGAGTTCCAATTCCCTTAACAACTCTTTATCTTAATAAACAACCAACCACTGCGTACTGTGACCCCAAAATATACACACACACCATAAGTTATAGTCTCAGAGATGAATACGAAAAATAACACAAGTCATTTTATTCCACAATTATAAGTCATTATACCAGAAAAGGGTTTCTAAATAAATTTACATTTCCTTGCCATTATTACCATTCAATAGATACATAAGTATGGTGCATCAAAAGTTGAAAGCCAAGCCTATTGGTAATTCCTACCTCAGCTACTGCGGCATCAACGCCTCCAGAAAACTGCGGAACGTTTCCTAACCGCTTGCGAATTGGGAGCTTGGTCCTGTTCATCTTTTCTATCTGTTGTTGTGTGATGAAAGAAGAAAGCAAGGGTGAGCAACAAGCCCACCGAAATAATATGTATAATAATTAACAATATATGAGCATTCTCATAGTACTCATGAAAGTCTTGGACAAGTAAAAATGAACCAAGTTTGTTATCTTAACACGACCAAGTCCCAAAATATTCAGTATATATATACATATATACTTTTCACAATCTTTGAAATCCTCTGACATGTATAATATACACAGAGTTCCAGTTTATAACTTGTATAAAATATCGTTGCAAGGTGATCTTATATATCTAACCTTGTCTCAACGTTTTTCTGAAAATCTTTGTCATGCATAAGATAATCATTAACTAGATATAAGTTGAAAAGATGAAGTTACAAGATACTCCAATATACTTATATCTTTTCCGAATACTACTTGAACTACCACCGTTCAAGGTATAATCAGTTTCAAAAGTTCATCAAATAGATGAGACTACAAGATAAGATTTGAATAGATTCAATCTTTGAAATATTATTGAATGAAATAAAGTTACGAGATACTTCACTAAGTCCCGATATATATATATATACATTTCATACACTCCTTGAAAATCCTCTCTTATGAAAATTATAAACAGAGTTGCAATATCCAATGAATTTGGAAAGGAGAAAACCTTGGCATAAACCTGATATCTTGTTGATCAGGCAAAGATACCAATAAGTAACCTTTTCTACTAGTAGATGGATGAATCCCCCATCGGTCATCACCCTGGCTGTATTAGGACCTTGTGCTGGACCGCCACCCGGCCTCTTACGCGTTGATGGACTGCCACCCAGCCACTTACACTTTGATAGACCGAACCCCGGCCTGTCGCTTATGCTGACTCAATTAGATGGACTTACTTCCCGAATGTTGGGTAAGTAATCAATTCATTTATCAAAACAACAACCTCGTTGCGAATATAAAATACACCACAGAGCCGGATCCCTCATTTTTTAAGCGAGTATTTAAATCCCCTTCGAAAGGAAGATATTAAATTTGAAAACGAGTTTTGGGATCCGCTCTAACCTTTAAAATCATCTTGAAGACTCGAAAACATTTTTAAGAATGTTTGGAGTAATGCTGATTTAATGAAATAAATCAGTCCCGATATATTGGAAAATATTTGAATATTATTATTTAAATAATATTCCCATAAGGATAATCCTTATAAAAGTAATTGATGTAGAAGTTTTAAAACTTATACTTGAAATGAATAATAAATAACCAAAGATATACTTACACGAAAGTACGATCTTTATTTAAATAATCGAAAATAAGTTTGATATCGAAACATTATTCTTTAATAAAATAAAGAATATTATTTAATAAAAGAAGCGGATTCATAAGTCCTCCAATGAATATTCAAAATAATATTCATTAAATAAAGTAAGCAGAGTCATAAATCCTCGAATGAATATTCAAAATAATATTCATTAAATAAAATAAAGCTATCGAATAAACCTTATTCGATTAATAGTTTTGAAAACTATATCTATATATATATAAATATATATATATTATACTCGGGAACATCGACTCCCGGTTTAGAAAATGTTCACCTTTGGGTCCCCTATACTAAGGGTATACGCAACTACTGCTTATCTCTAGCATAGGTATTATGCAACTTATAAGCATTTGAATCAACAATTAGATATCAAGATTACGAAACAAACATGCATATATACCATATCAGCATGCTCCAATATATCGCAAAATTTGCTAATAACAATCATGCACTTATCACAAGATAATGCATATACATATATTTACATCACAACAACAGTATAACGGGTAGAAAACTTGCCTGAGTGCTCTGGGGTAGACTTAAGCTTAGAGTGGGTCCGGTAACCTATGAACAACAACATAAGCCGGAATTAAACCACGGTCGCTTAAGAAACTAGACTTTAACCAATTGAACCCTAACGTTTGCTTATGGTCATTTCTACGCTTAACAAATCACATAAGTCATTCGAGTACCCTCGGCTCCACCATTTTTAATAAATTAACCGTTACAAATTTTAAGGCGACGCTTTCGCGAATACCCTACCAAATGCCTAGTCCACTTTACATAATTGTTTCATACTCCAATTAGTCATTTAAGGGCCTTAACCAAGGTTTCAAAGTAAGGCGAGGGGTAATGGTTCGTTCGCGAAACGCCGTTACTTAAAACGGTCGTTTCTCCTAAACCGTACATCGGATTCAAGCGAACTACATATCAAAATGAAGCTCGCAACATGAACTATCTAAACATGGCAAAGGTTAGAATATTTAAGTGAGTTCACGGGTCCTAAAGTTAAGAACAGAACACTTAAGGAAAATTGGGCATTATGACGTTTATGTTTACGCGATTTCCAATTTAATTAACACTCTAAATTATCATCAATTCACTCACAACCACCAATACAACAATATTCAACCATCATACTACAAACTCAGTCCTCAACTCCAAGTTTTACCAATCTATCCAACCAATCAAAGACCCAATATTCAAAACCAATACAAATCCACCAAAACTACTTATAATCAAAGATCAACCCTTAATACTAACAATGTTTCAATAAAACTTAATGGAATCATAAAATCAAAGCTAGGGTTTGAAGTTGATACCTTCCTTGGTAGGTGTTAAGTTTCTAGGAAGCCTTAGGGAGCCTTAATCTAACCTCCTACAAGCTTGATCTTTCCAAAGAAATCAAGAAAACAAAGTTAGGTTTTGAAGTTTCTAAAAGTCCGATTTAAAGAACTGTAAAAATGAGGGTCTTACCATGCTTATTTGGACGAGACTTGTGAACAAGAGTTGTAGGACATCTCAATAACTTTCCAACGAGCTATAGAACACAACATTTGAGTGAGTATTGAAGGAGATATGGTAGTTTTAAGTTGCTGCTCTGGTTTTGGCCGAGAGCAAGGGAAGAAAAAGTGAAGTAAAAATGTTTCTAGTTTGATTAAATGATTTGTGTGGTGTTTAGCTTGGTTACTTCCTTTTGTTGTTAATTAGATTATTACCATGGTAAAAATTGTGTGGCTCACAATCAACCAACCAATCCCTCCATTTGTCATGCTTATGTCACCATGCCTATTTCATCTTTCTCATGTCATCCTCTTACACTTGTCTTCTTCTTGTTGGTGTGATGACATCATCATCCACTAACCTCTTTGAATAACCCCTAATTACTTGGCTAATGACCGCTTATCTGTTTTACGGTTCGCTTAACTTTCGTTTTCGTTTATCGTTTGAGGGATCATACATGGGATCTTATTACTTAGGTTCCCCTAAACCTTTCTCAATATTTTATATTCCTTTTATGATCCTCTCTAAAAATCCTTGAATTTAAATCCTTTTTATCATGTTACCTTATACTCAATTCTTTCGGTATCTGGTGGATTTTCGGGAAAAATCAAAGTGTTCGGATTTGGATTCTGACGATCTTTACATATACTTATATACTATATAGTGTACTAATAAGACCTCAGAATATCAATAAAAGAACTGCTACATTGTGTGGCATGAAAAGTTTTCTTATTCAGCATAATCAGCAAAATCACTATTCATAAGGTTTACAAAAAGTCCAAAATTTTTAGGGTTATTACAGAAAACAAGAAGGCATTCGAAGGATTAAAGAAATATATGGCTCAGGCCCCGTTGTTGGCCAAGCCAGCTTTGAATGAAGCCTTATACTTGTACTTGGCCGTTTCAGAAAGTGCCTTGAGCGCTGTGTTGGTTAAGGAGGAACTGAAAATCCAGAAACCCGCATATTATGTTAGTAAAATTCTGTATGGAGCTGAGTTGAATTATTCAACCATTGGGAAATTTGCACTAGCCTTGGTAATGGCTTCAAGAAAGTTGCGTCCCTACTTTCAGGCTCATAGGATTGAAGTACTAACAAATCAGCTGTAACACCCCCAAATCCGGGGTCGGGGATCCGGGTTGTCACGAGTTCCATTTCCCTTAATAACACCCAATCTTAATAAATAATCAACTATTCTGTACTGTGACCCCACCATAAACACACACACCACAAGTTATAGTCTCAGAGATGAATATCCAAAAATAATCACAAGTCGTTTTATTCCACTAATTATATGCCAATACACCTTAAAAGGGTTTCTGAATAAATTTATATTTCTTTGCCATTATTACAATTCATAAATATACATAAATCTGATTCATCAATAGTTGAAAACCTAGCCTATTGGTAGCTCCTACCTCAGCTACGGCAGCATCAACGCTTCCAGAAAACGGCGGAACATTTTCTAACCGCTTGCGAATTGGAAGCTTGGTCCTGTTCATCTTGTCTATCTGATGTTGTGTGATGAAAGAAGAAAGTAAGGGTGCGCAACAAGCCCACCAAAATAATATGTATAATGATTTACAATATATGAGCATTCTCATAGTACTCATGAAAGTCTTGGTCAAGAAGAAATGAACCAAGCTGATATCTTAATGCGACCAAGTCGCAAAATATTCAGTATATGTACATATATACTTTTCACAATCTTTGAAATCCTCTGACATGTATAATATACACAGAGTTCCAGTTTATAACTGTATAAAAATATTGTTGCAAGGTGATCTCATATATCCAACATTGTCTCAACTTTTTTCTGAAAATCTTTGTCATGCATAAGATAATCATTAACTAGATATAAGTTTAAAAGATGAAGTTACAAGATACTCCAATATACTTATATCTTTTCCGAATACTACTTGAACTACCACCGTTCAAGTTATAATTAGTTTCAAAAGTTCATCGCACTGATGAGACTACAAGATAAGACTTGAATAGATTCAATCTTTGAAATATCATTATAAATAATGAAGTTACGAGATACTTCATTAAGTCCTGATATATATATACACACCTATATATATACACATTTCATACACTCCTGGAAAACCTCTGTTATGAAAATTATAAACAGAGTTGCAATATCCAATGAATTTGGAAAGGAGAAAACCTTGGCATAAACCTGATATCTTGTTGATCAGGCAAAGATACCAATAAGTAACATTTTCTACTAGTAGATGGATGAATCCCCCACCGGTCATCACCCTGGCCACATAAGGACCTTGTGCTGGACCGCCACCCGGCCTCTTACGCGTTGATGGACTGCCACCCAGCCACTTACACTTTGATAGACCGTACCCCGGCCTGTCGCTTATGCCGACTCAATTAGATGGACTTACTTCCCGAACGTTGGGCAAGTAATCAAATTGTTTTCTCAAAACAGCAACCACGTTACGAATGTAAAATACACCACAGAGCCGGATCCCCCAGGTTTTGAGCGAGTATTTAAATCCCCTTCGAAAGGAAGATCTTAAATTTGAAAATGAGTTTTGGGTTCCGCCCTAACTTTTAAAAATCATTTTGAAGACTCGAAAATATTTTTAAGAATGTTTGGAGTAATGCTGATTTAATAAAATAAATCAGTCCCAATATATTAGAAAATATCTGAATATTATTATTTAAATAATATTCCCATAAAGAATAATCTTTATAAAAATAATTGAAGTAGAAGTTTTAAAACTCATACTTGAAATGAATATTAATAACGAAAGATATACTTATACGCAAGTATGATCTTTATTTGAATAATCGAAAATAAGTTTGATTATCGAAACATTATTCTTTAATAAAATAAAGAATATTATTTAGTAAATAAGCGGAGTCATAAGTCCTCGAATGAATATTCAAAATAATATTCATTAAATAAAATAAGCGGAGTCATCAGTCCTCGAATGAATATTCCAAATAATACTCATTAAATAAAATAAGCGGAGTCATAAGTCCTCGAATGAATATTCAAAATAATATTCATTAAATAAAATAAGCGGAGTCATAAGTCCTCGAATGAATATTCAAAATAATATTCATTAAATAAAATAAGCGGAGTCATAAGTCCTCGAATGAATATTCCAAATAATATTCATTAAATAAAATGAGCGGAGTCATAAGTCCTCGAATGAATATTCCAAATAATATTCATTAAATAAAATAAGCGGAGTCATAAGTCCTCGAATGAATATTCCAAATACTATTCATTAATAAAGTTATCGAATAAAACTTATTCGATTAATAGTTTTGAAAACTATATCTATATATATATATAAATATATATATATATATATTATACTCGGGAACATCGACTCCCGGTTTAGAAAAATGTTCACCTTTGGGTCCCCTATACTAAGGGTAAACGCCACTATTGCTTATCTCTAACATAGGTATTATGCAACTAATAAGCATTTGAACCAACAGATATATAAATCAAGAATACGAAACAGGCATGCATATATACCATATCACATGCTACAATATATCGCAAGAATTTGCTAATAATAAATATGCATTTATCACAAGATCATGCATATACACATATACATCACAACAACAGTTATACAGGTAGAAAACTTGCCTGAGCGACTAGGGGTTATAAATGGCTTGGGGCGAGTCTGGTAACCTATAAACAACATATAAGTTGGAATTAAACCAAAGTCACTTGTAAATCTCTACTTTACCCAAATTAGACTCTAACGCTCGCTTTGCGCTTACTGATTCTCTTAAGTCGCTCGAGTACCCTCGGCTCCACCATTTTTAATAAATTAACCATTAAGGTTTTTAAGGCGATTCTTTCGCGAGTACCTTACCAACTGCCTAATCCACTTTACATAAATGTTTCATACCCCAATTAGTCATTTAAGGTCCTTAACCAAGGTTTCAAAGTAAGGCGAGGGGTAATGTTTCGGTCGCGAAACGCCGTTACTTAAAACGGTTGTTTCTCCTAAACCGTACATCGGATTCAAACGAACCACATATCAAAACTAAGCTCGTAACATGAACTATCTAATCATGGAAATGGTCAAAACCTAACAGGGAGTTCTCGGGTCCTGATGTTAAGAGCAAAAACAGTCTAAAGTAAATCGGACATTACGACGACTATGTTTACGCGATTTCCCAAATTTTTACCATTCCAAATCATATCAATCCAACTACCAATCAACAACAACTCAAGATACACATCAATGCTACTGATTTCAGTCATAATAAGCTCAAGGATCTCAATCCAATCATATATTATAATATCTCCAAATTCAACTAAACTACTTAACAATTAAGCTCGAATCATGCTTATCATTCAAATTACTACTCATCCATCCAAACCATCTCCAAACTTCAACATTCAAACTTATTACTAAAGGGTGTGAAGATTTATACCTTTCTTGGAGGGTGGAAAGTTACTAGGAAGACTTATGGAGCCTCCTACAAGCTTGATCTTTCCAAAGAAATCAAGAACACAAAGTTAGGCTTTAAAGTTTCTAAAAGTCCAATTGAAAGAACTGTAAAAATTAGGGTCTTACCATGCTTATTTGGACAAGACTTGTGAACAAGAGTTGTAGGCCATCTCAATACCTTTCCAACGAGCTATAGAGCACAACATTTAAGTGAGTATTGAAGGAGATATGGCAGTTTGAAGTTACTGGGTTTGTTTTAGCCGAGAGCTTTCTTCTTGAAATGGGAAAGTCAACTTTCAATTTGTATTTGTGTTATGATATTTATTGGTTGGTTGCTTCCTTTTGTCTTGAAAATAAATTAAATTTTTACCATGGTGAAAAATGTGTGGCTCACAATCAACCAACCAATCCTTCCCACTTGTCATGCTTAGGTCATCAAGCTTAGGTCATCTTGTTACACTTGTCTTCTTCTTGTTGGTGTGATGACATCATCATCCACTAACCTCTTTGATTAACCCCTAATTACTTGGCTAATGACCGCTCTTCTGTTATACAGTTCGCTTAACTTTCGTTCTCGTTTATCGTTTGAGGGATCATATCCGGGATCTTATCACTTGGGTTCCCCTAAACCTTCCTCAATATTTTATATTCCTTTTTATGATCCCCTCTTAAAATCCTTGAATTTAAATCCTATTTATCCTGTTACCTTATACTCACTTCTTTCTGTATCTGGTGGATTTCCGGGAAAAATCAAAGTGTTCGGAATTGGATTCTGACGATCTTTACATACACTTATATACCATATAGAGTACTAATAAAATCTCAGAATATCAATAACAGAACCCCTACATAGTGTGGCATGAAAAGTTTTCTTATTCAGCATAATCTGCAAAATCACTATTCATAAGGGTTTCAAAAAAAAAATTCCAAAAATTGGGGTTATTACATCAGCCCTCGCGAAATATTATTCATAGTCCCAAGGCTAGTGGGAGGCTGATCAAGTGGGAAACAGAGTTGGGAGAATTCGACATTAAGTATAAGCCACGAATGGAAATAAAAGCCCAGGCATTGGCTGACTTCGTGGTGGAATGTACCAAACCTAACCAAGAAGTCGGGGGGCAGGAAGATACTATACCGCAAGACAAGGAAGTTGATAAGGAGGACAAAGAGAAAGATGATAAGGAGAAGGAATATTGGGTTCTCTATTTTGATGGAGCATCAAAAACAAATTCAAGTGGAGCAGACCTAGTTTTACAAAGCCCTGACGAGTTCTTGATTGAATATGCTATGAAGTTAGACTTCCCGACCACAAACAATGAGGCAGAATATGAAGCTCTGATAGCTGGCCTCCGCCTGGTAGGGACACTGAGAGTCAAGAACTTAAAGGTATGTGGAGACTCAAAGTTGGTCGTATCCCAGGTAAAGGGAGAGTTTGAGGCAAGGGATGATACAATGGCTAAGTATGTCCGCCTAGTAAGGGCTGTGATGACCCAATTCGATGTATGCCATGTTGAGCACATTCCAAGGGAGGAAAACGCTAAGGAAGATGCCTTATCAAAGTTTGCTTCATCTGAGATAGAGAAAAGTTCAGGAAGTGTATACTTCCGCGTTTTGGAGACACGGAGCATTGATGTTAAGCTTGTAGCTTCTATTGGTCTGGGGATGTCATGGATAGATCCCATTAAGACCCATATTCAAACCGGTTGGTTGCCAAATAATCCTACTGAAGCACGGAAGTTGGTTGTTCGGGCACTAAGATACTCCTTGATAGATGGGATTTTGTATAAAAGATCTTATGTGGTTCCCTACTTAAGATATCTCAGGCCCGGTGAGGCACGCTTGGCTCTGGAAGAAGTACATGAAGGTATTTGTGGGCAACACTGGGGGGCAGAGCACTAGCTCATAAGATAACCCGTTTAGGCTTCTATTGGCCAAAAATGATGGCTGATGCCAAAGAGTATGTGAAAAAGTGTGACCGCTGTCAAAAGCATGCGCCTGTCAGTTAGACAACCCCCTTAGATGCTGACCTCCATCAACTCACCTATCCCCTTTGCTATGTGGGGAATGGATATACTTGGACCTTTCCCCATAGCCACGACACAAAGAAAGTTCCTGATTGTAGCCATTGATTATTTTACAAAATGGATTGAAGCCAAGCCATTGGCCAAAATCACAACTAAGTAGGTTGCACAATTCCTGTGGGAAAACATCATGTGCCGGTATGGAATTCCCTGTATCCTGGTTACCGATAATGGAACACAGTTCAACAATGAAGAATTCAAGAAGTATTGTGGAGAGAATGAGATTGAGTTATGATTTACCTCTGTGGCTCATCCACAAGCTAATGGGCAAGCGGAAATGGCAAATCGAATAATCCTGGATGGACTAAAGAAGAGGATTGAGAAATCTAGGAATAATTAGGTGGATGAAATACTCCCAATACTTTGGGCTTACATAACTACTTGTAGAGTTACTACCGGAGCCACTCCCTTCATGTTGGCGTATGGAGCAGAAGCAGTTGTCCCTGTAGAAATATCGTACTCATCTCCCCGAATCCAGGCTTTTAATATTGAGGAAAATGAGGAGGGGAAAAGATTAGCCTTGGACTTAATCGATGAGGTACGGGATGAAGCACATGCGAAGATAGTGAATTATCAGAAGAAAGCTTCGTTCTATTATAACCTAAGGGTTAAGAAAAGGTTCTTCAAGCAAGGAGATTTAATCCTTAGGAAAGTGGAAGCCTCTGGAGTAGGGCAGAAAGGAAAGCTTGCCCCAATATGGGAAGGGCCCTATAAGGTTAAAAGCGTTCAAGGAAGGGGAACCTACAAGTTAGAAACTATGGATGGTTTTGAAGTCCCGAGACCTTGGCATGCACAAAATCTGAAGGTTTACTATATGTAAATTAGTTGAACACGATTCTCACTTGTCAAAATGACAAGTAGGTTGAAAAGCACCTTAAAGATTTACTTGCGTAGGATTTTATATTCTAATTCCAGTAGGATTTACATTGTTGATTCATAATTATTAAGGGTTGAACCCATACCATGTAAGGCTTTGGAAAACCAAACTTTATATTAATGAGTTTGAAATTATTTCTACCTTTGGATATCTTAAGTTGTGATAGTACTTCGTGTAATTTTAACAAAGATCATGTTTTGATCATTAAAGGAAGAAGACTTGAGAATTCTTCTATTATAAGGAGTGCTAGTTGCACAACTCAAAGGGCCAAGTGGTTCTGGACATTTAACATTCTCTTTAAAAGCATAATAAGTGCTGAAAAGTTAAAGGAGAAAGGTATGAAGAAGAAAGCGGCATAAATAAACCCCGAAGGGTAATAAGTTCATAATACAATAAGTTATGAATAAAAATTACAAATAAGAAACACTACTCCTCCATACGGGAGCCTTCATTCCCTTGCTCTTTATCAACAACATTCTTCTCAGCATCCTTTGCGGGAGAAGTATGAAGAGAGTTGCTAGGATCCAGGATGTAATCATCCTGCCGAGGGGAGTTGAAGAGGGCGTCCAAGCTATCGCCTGTCTCTGGCTGCTCAGGACTTATAAAGTCCTTGGGATCAACTAAGCCAGGATGCTTCTCCGAGATAGCCTTCACAGGTACATCCCATCCATAGGGTAAACTTCAGAGAATAAGACCCTCATCGTGGATTTCCATAAGATTCTTGAATTTATCAGAATCCATGTAGTCATCGATGAGTTTTTCCTTATCACTCCTAAGCTTAACCAGCTCGAAATGAGCCTTAGACAGCTCTTCCCCCTACGTCTCTAACTTTTTCTGCAGGACCTCGGCCCTCTCCTTCCATTTCTTCATCTCCCTTTCGAACTCATCGGAATTCCCCTTCCAGGACCTAGCCTGATGAAGGGCCACCTGGAAGTAGGTGTTGCTCTGCACAGAGAAACATGAATTAATACAAGTTTATAAAAATAGGAAAGTTGGAATTTAAAAAGAAAGGTGTGGTATGTTACCGCAGCTTGGGCCTGAGAACCCAGAAGCTTGATGGTCTCAATGTCACTCCCCGTGACGATGTCAGTGAAGTCATGGGGAGTGATGGAGTGGTACGACCAGTCCCTGGCATGTTTGGTGGATCCAACTACCGTGTCACTTCTCCTAAAGCCCCAGTTAGGCCTAAAGGAGTGCGCCTTAAGTGGAGGATCCACATCATCCCCCAGCTCTACAATAGGGACGTGGGGCCTAAGGAAGGTGGGAGCATCAGGCTTGCCCCTGGGATCCCTGTTCAGCTTGGCCCTCTTTTGGCGGCCAGATTCTCCCTCCTTAGGCCTGTTGATGTTGTTAATGGCTTCGCAAACTGAAAGAAAAAAGAAGAAAAATATTAGACTTCTGGAGATAATAAAGTTGCAATAAAAAGGAAGAAAGAAATAGCTGCGCAGATATAAATTTACCCTTATCACTGGCCTGAGAGATACCAACTTTCTTTAACGAAAACTCCTCTAAAAGGGTCCAAGTGTCTGTTTTTCCATCATCTGAAATAAGGGCTTGATAGGCCACCTCCTCCTCATCAGTTAACCTGATGCTACCAGGGCTACCATCTGACACTTTATAATAGGGCCTACAGAAGAGTGTGGCCCAATCACCCCCAGCCCAGGTCAGCCTAACAAACTCGTCCTCTACTTAGGGTTATTCTCAACTATAGAGTTGCTATTAAAAAAATGGGGAATTTTGGGTCGTTGACGAATTAAAACCCAGCCCGGTTGACCCATAGAACTATTATAAAATTGGAAAACTTTCCTAAAGACAGCTACGAAAAGAGGAAATTTATTTCTAAGACACTGAACAATAAAACAGATAATATTCCTCCATGCATTAGGAGGGAGTTAACAAGGGTTGATTTTTACGTCTGCAAGTAAACGAGGAATAAATTCATGAAATGGGAACCTAAGACCCGCGGTCAGGGCTCCTCGATAAATAAATAGAGTGTCGCCCTCCCAGTTACATGTCCTATCCCCAGGGGCGGCTGGGGTAATTCTAAGGTAGGGTGGCAGATTATATATGGTGTTCATAGACTCAATCCTACCCTCAAACTCGTGGAAGGTGTTACCATGGTTGTATGAATCTAATTTATATAAAGAGGGATATTAATCGCCTCTAGTGTTTATCATATCAATTACAGAAGTGTACGGAGATTGGATTTGAATGGCAGTACCTCTCTTAGATCACAATCCGCCATTGATATTCTTTGAATGAAGGCTTGAAACCCAGGAAAAACTTGAAGGTGGTGGAACTGCGGTGGCTGAGGTCGTCGGAAATTTCCTTTCTAAGAGAGAAATTTGAGAGAGTTTTTGAGAGAAGATTTGAGAAATGATGAGTGAAGTGAGGATACTCACTTCACACTTCTCTTTTATAGGCGAAAAGCTCGGAATACGAGGCGTTTTAAGGCCCATACAGCAAGGCCCAACTTGAGGAAAGCCCACTATGGGGAAGTTTCAGGAATATTCTAGAAGCACGGGTGGAAACTGAATGGTCAAAAATCGACCAGAATTTTGAAAAAATGTTTCGATCAGAGTCCCGATCGACAAAAGATAGGAATCCTGATCGAATTTTCATTCGATTAAAAGGGTAAAAAGCTATTTAGTTCGATCAGAGTCCTGATCGAGGAAAGGAAGAATCTTGATCGATATTCCATTCGATTAAAAGGGTAAAAAGCCAATTAGTTCGATCAGAGTCCTGATCGACGAAAGGAAGAATCTTGATCGATATTCCATTTGATTAAAAGGGTAAAAAGCCATTTAGTTCGATCAGAGTCCTGATCGACAAAGAATAAACATCCTGATCGAATTTTCATTCGAACAAAAAAGAATAAGCTTGTTTAATTCGATTAGAATCCTGATCGATTTTGATCAGGAATCCTGGTCGAAATATGATCGATTAGGCCGGCAAGTCTTAAGCTAGTTCGATCAGGATCCTGACCGATTTTGATCAGGAATCCTGGTCGATTTTGGTACAAATCCGGGTCGAATTTCCATCGACCAGAGAGACAGAATGACAGCTAGTTCAATCAGGATCCTGATCGATTTCGATCAGGAATCCTGGTCGATTTTGGAATAATTCTGGTCGAATTTCCATCGACCAGAAAGACAGAATAACAGCTAATTCGATCAGGATCCTGATCGATTTGATCAGGAATCCGGGTCGATTTGAAACATTTCCTAATCGATTTAGAGCCGAAAATTGAGAATAAATCCAGAAAAAGGATAAATTCCTGGAAATTAAGGAAAAATCCCAGAATTAAGAGAAAATTCATGAAAATTGAGAATAAATCCAGAAAAAGGATAAATTCTGGAAATTAAGGAAAAATCCCGGAATTTAGGGAAAATTCCTGGAAATTAAGGAAAAATCTCGGAATTATGGGGAAATTCCTGGAAATTAATGAAAAATCCCGAAATTAAGGGAAAATTCCTTAAAATAAGGAAAATCGCAGAATTAAAGGAAAAATTCCTGGAAATTAAGGTAATTCTTAACAACAGGGATTATAGCAAATCGTTGTAAATGTGTAAGTCGCTTCACGCTTTACATAAAATGATATCCTGTAAGGGAACAAGTGAACTTAACTTCTACGAAACCTAGCCACTGTTTCCCGAAATTTGGGGGGCAAATGATAGGGAATAAATAAATCCAGATTACATAATTAATATTGCATTAATTACATATGATTTGGGCTACAAGGGCCAATAAGAAGATGTATGACATTCAGACCAAAAAGGTTAACACATTGATCAGGCCTGATGGACCAGATCAGGCCTGATGGAACAAAGAAGGCCCAAAACCCTGAATATTAATTAATTTCGTAATTAATTAATAAAGGAGAAAAACAGGTAGTAAGATGAATCCTAGTGAGAATCCTTGTAGATTGGCCTCCAAGGAACCTCATGGGATAAGGAATCAGCTTCCTACTTCCTAGGACTCCCAACATCTATATAAGGGGTCTCACCCTCACAAATCAGAATTACGTTTTTTGGCTTGATTCTCTAATTCATAGAGATACGTAGGCATCTCGTAAAGGCAGAGTTAAACTACGAAACATGAGAGCAACCATTAAAGGCCTTGAGCTCCCGAACTTTAGCAATAAACACAGCAATTAATATACTCTAGTTTTTTATCCATAACAAATATGATCTATTTATAACGATACAAAATCCTATATCTTAACCTACAAGTTATCCATATTAGAATCTGATCCAAATTTTAGGCCCATTAGTCTAAACCAATTTTAAATCGTAATCATTATCCAATTTTAATCCTTTTTATTCTATTATTCTATTATTAAATCTAATTCTAAAAATTACGGGATATTACAGTGTAACTAAGTTAAAAAGATATGTTATTTTTTGGTGATCTTTTAAAATAAAAATTAAAAATATATGTCCTTCAAATTTATATTATGAACCTACATTTTTTAATTTCTTTTTCTTTAATTCCTTCATATATGCAAAAGATGTGCCACTAAAATTTTAAAATTTTTAAAGACCCCATTCTTCAAGATAAAGAGTTTGGTCTCATGCCGCCTCCTCCCACCATAAAGCAGCAAAGCCAGTATACCAATTACGAGAGATAAAGCACGGGAAACTCTTTACAATTAGGGCTGTTAACGAACAAAACTGTTCACGAACAAGCTCCAGCTTGGCTCATTAAGAGCTCATTCGGCTCGGTCCGTTAATGAATTGAGCTTGAACTCGAACAGACAAATGTGTTTGTTAAGCAAAACGAGCTCGAGCCGAGTTTTGGGTTGTTCTCGAGCTCGCTCGTTAAAAGTCGAAAAAATTATAATATATCGCGAATATTTTTAGCCATTAATTGGTGTTTCGAATTTTTTTAAAAATATTTATCATCGATCCAACTGTATGGATGTCAATATATATATATATATATTAGTGGTATAACCAAAGTTTCAAAAAAAATAATTTTATTTGATAAGTTATTTTCAAAGTCAAATAGCGGTTGACCTGATTTTTTTCTGACTTGGCTCGGCTCGACTCAGCTTGGCTCGGCTCGTTTATGTTCGTGAACAAGCTCGTGTTCGGCTCGTTAGTTAATGAGCTCGAGCTCGAACACAATTTTTGTTCGATAAGAAATCTCGGCTCGGCTCGGTTTGTTAGAAAAAAATAAAGCTCGGCTCGGCTCGGTTCGTGAATAGTCCTATTTACAATAGCCTTATAGTAAAACCAACAAAAACTTTCCATTCCCTGAAAAAACATGATAAAGGTAAGAAATTGTGGGACTTGAACCTAATCACAACAATTTATGTACCAAAAAGTCCTTATCAACTACTATTTGTTTGTCCCCGTTGTGCATAGGATTTGGAAATTAGAAATAAATAATTAAAATTTTATAGTTAATTAATTATTTCATTTATATTAATATTTTACATAATTATAATTAGTCAAGAACAAAGCAATAAAAGGATCCCATTCTTCCAGATAAGGAGTTTGGTCTCATGCCACCTCCTCCCACCATAAAGCAACAAAGCCACTATACCAATTACGAGAGATAAAGCACACGAAACTCTTTACAATTAAGGCTGTTAACGAACAAAATTGTTCGCGAACAAGCTCCAACTCGGCTCGTTAAAACTCGTTCGGCTCGTTAATGAACTCGAGCTCGAATTCAAACAGAAAAATGTGTTCGTTCAGCAAAACGAGCTCGAGCCGAGTTTTGGCTCGAACTCGGCTCAAGCTCGCTCGTTAAAACTCGAAAAATTATAATATATCCTGAATATTTTTAGTCATTAATTGGTATTTCGAATTTTTAAAAAAATATTTTTCATCGATCCAACCATATAGATGTCAAGATATATATATATAGTGATATAAATAAAGTTTCAATGTTTTTTTATTTTCTTAATTATTTTCACAGTCAAATAGCGGTTGGTCTGATTTTTTCTAACTCGGCTCGGCTCGGGGTGGCTCGTTTATATTCGCGAACAAGCTCGTGTTCGGCTCGTTAGTTAACGAGTTCGAACTTGAACATAATTTTTGTTCGATAAAAAATCTAGGCTTGGCTCGGTTCATCAGAAAAAAAAATTCTTGGCTCTGTTCGATCAAAACTCGGCCCGGATCAGTTCGCGAACAACCCTATTAACAATATCCTTGCACTAAAATCAACAGAAACTTTCCATTCACTGAAAAAAACATGATAAGAATAAGAAATTGTTGGACTTGAACCTAATAACAACAATTTATGGACCAAAATGTCTTTATCAACTACTATTTGTTTATTCCCGCTATGCCCCGGGATTTGTAAATTAGATATAATTAATTAAAATTTTATTGTTAATTCATTATTATATTTATATTTATATTATATTATTAGTCTAATATTATGTTATAATAAATTTATTTCAAAATCTAATGTTATAAATAATTTATTTAAATTATTAGTATATGCAAATATATAAATTTTAAATTATTTTTAAATATGTATATCTTTTTAATTTGATTTGTAATTTTTAGTTTAATTTGTAACATATTGTTAACATTTACTTATTATAATTTAGAACTAAAAAACGTTGATCTCTAAATATTAGTTTTATTTTTTTATTTTTTCACATATGTAAATATAGTTTAATTTTTAATTTGTTTATTATAAGCGTAGATTAAAAAGGAGTACATATATAAATTATATTAATAATTTATTGCAATATTTATGTACTAACTAGGTGAAAGTAAGTATTTCAATTTTAAAAATTAATTTTATGGAATAGTAAAATTATAAGTTTTGATCTATAAAAAAATTACAAAATTGAAATGTTGGATTGTATTACGGTTTATTTAGCTACTTTGCTAATATATTATAATATTCATTCACCTAACTAGAAAATTCTTTGAAATATAGGGATACTCATTAGAATTAAAAGAAAATGCAATAATGATTTAAGATTTTAAATCTTTCTTAAAAATTCGATGGCATTAAAATTTATTGACTATTCAGAATTTATAAAAGGATGATTTTTTATATATAACATTGTAGTTCTATATTTAGCTTGTATACAATACACTTTAAGTATATTCATTTAATCCTAATTTTGTATTAATTATTGATGTTTAAAATATGAACATTTATTAGGTCAGTTCGTATATAAATTTTTGAAATTCTACACCTACAGGGGTGAATAGGTGTTATGGCTAACTAATAACAATTTAAAATGTTACCAACTATTTATCAAACTGTCACACAACTTGTTGTTAAGTTCGAAAATATGATGTTAGCAAGCTGACACTCGATATGCAATGCGGAAAATAAACAACAGCAAGTAAATAAACATATAGTTTTAGCCAGATGCGACCTCTATGTCTAATGGTCTACGTCCTGGTCCCTTATCAACTTCGTGAAAAATATATTATTAATAACTGAAATGATACAATTAAAAGATTCAGTAATATATCTCCCTTTAACCCCTGTAACCTGATAGCAGTTTGCTGATAACACATGTCCCCTTTGACTGAATTGCCTTCTAAGCCCTATACCAAACCTGTATAACTTTTTCTAGCAAACTAACTCCCTAAACTTTTATTATCTAAGCTCAACTACTCTGCAACAAATGTTTACACCTTGAACAATACAAATCGAATAGAAAGATACAACTCAAACTATGAACTCAATATAAATATACTTGTATATACTAGAGCTGAAACTAAAATAATATTCGATAAATGAAAGTTGTATTTTCTCAGATGGTATGGTGTATACTTCGTGGATCAACCTCTAAAACAAGTATACCCAAGTGTATTTATAGATTATGTTAATTTTTGAAAAAATATCACAACTTCCGATCTTGACCAAGTCTCACGGTTAATTTGTTTTAGTTCAAATGTTGAGATAACCTAGAAACACGTTTAAACTAAAGATAAGATAGATTATAAATATTTAAAAACTAATATCGTTACTTTAAATTCAAATACCAATCGGATAAGAAATTGTTAGGATAAAACGTTTGTTAACAACTTCCTAGAAAATAGCAAATAGCTTTTTGAAATATGTTTTAATATCTGAGTAGCTCTAATATATTTAAACACAGTAAAATATATACTAGAGTCCTTACAAAACTCATTTCTATCCATTTCCTTGAAATTCGAAATTCTTATATATCTTGAATTATTTCTAACAGTATTTGTAAGCTTGCTGATTAGATTGTCAAAAATATTGTTAGCTTCCTGATAGATAAAACTATTATTCTGCAATACGAAGTTAGTCATAAATATAAACACATTTTACTCATCGCTGCTAATAGTAAAGAATAACAAGCTATTAGCTTGCTAATAGTGTGATCATCAAAATCATAAGGGTATTAATCTCCCCTTTTTATGGTTACACAAGCTTTAGGAGAGTATAAAATATTCCCCCAAATCATATAATACCTATTCACAATTATATCATATTTAATAAAATATACAAATATATGACTTAATATAAACAGATAATATATTAAACACAAACTAAACATCCAAGTCAAAACATATAACAACTTAAGGTGAACAATTTCTAAAACAACTTAATCAAACATCAAAAGTGAACTTAATCACTTAGTTCAAAAACAACCACCATCAAATAAGTTTAATAACCAACAATTAGGAGTACTTAAACAAGACATATATCTCAAGATAAAACCCTTTCCTAAATTACTCCCCCTTGATCATTAAAAAGAAGTAAAGTTTAGGTATGATCTTTAACATCCTCATCCTTATCCTCAACATTGTCCATCTTGTCCTCCTTGCTGTACTCTGCATCCTTAGTTGCATTACATGTAGTATGAAAATGCATGCCATACTAATCTGCAGCAGCAACCAAAATATTTTCCACTAATCTTCTTGAAGTGTATGAAAAGGAAGCAGAAGGATCAGAAACAACACATGTTTGAATATCTTTAAATCAGCAGCAATCTTATCCAACTTCTCCAAAATTCTTTGTTACATATTGAATTCTCAATGATCAGAATAAGTTCAGGATCTGGCTGTTCGGATGTCATCAAGATCTGATGTACCGTCAGGATTTGGCATGTAATCAGTATTTGAATGTCATCAGTATTTGAAGACAGTCAGCATTAGAAGATTTATTTTGTTCCTTATAATGTGGAGCAGATATTTGTTACGTCTGAGTTATAGGACTTTATCTGTTTAGTTTAAGATATGTATCAGTTTCAATTAGTTTTTGATAATGCATATCTTAGATTAATTTGTTGTAGCTGTGTAGTATATAAACACAGTTTAGGTCATCACTTAGTGTATAACACTCGAGGATCATTCGACCTAGCAGCTCTCAAGAACATCAGTATTTTTTGAGAGGATTTTGTAACAGTTTTTATCAGAAATATAAAAAGTTGTTACATTTTATTACTTGTTTAAAACATTTATACAATTGTATCCAACCCCCCTTAAACAATTGTATCTTTACTGGGCAACAATTGGTATCAGAGTTCACTGATAAATTTACAATCGGAAATGATCTAAACATGTCTCTGAACAAGTATGAAAGCATTAAAATTCCCATTCTGAAAAAGACTGAATATCCAACATGGAAGGTGAAGATGTTCATGTACCTGGAAGCTACATATCCAGATTATCTAGACGTAATTAATCATGGACCCTTCATGCCAACAAAACTGGTGCCTGCAACTCCTACTGTTACTGGACATTATCAACTGAATGAGAAGACAGAATGGACACTAGAAGAGAAAGTAGTTGTGCCTAAAAGATGCAAAGGTAAGAAATAGTTTGCATAACAGTCTTGATTCTGTGATGTCAAACAGGGTTATAGCCTACAAGACTGCAAAAGAGATCTGGGATGCTCTTGAAACTCAATGTCAAGGAACCATGGCCATTAAGAAGAACAGAAGTGTTGTTCTGATTCAAGAATATGAACACTTTGAGGCCAAGCCCTGATGAAAGTCTCATTGACATATATGACAGATTTCTGACCCTGCTAAACAATCTATCTTTGGTGGGAAAGGTGTATGATCGAGATGATTCAAACACTAAGTTTCTGAGAGCCTTGAGTGAAGAATGGGAGACTCAGACTTCAATCATACGACATCAGTATGATCTGGAAGTAATTACTCTGGATGAAGTCTATGGCATGCTGAAAACTCATGATTTGGAAGTTCAGCAAAGGAGAGAGAGGAAAAGTAACAAAGGGAAATCTGTTGCTTTGAAAGTGAATGATAAAGCTTCAAGAGAAAAGTCTGCTGGAGCTGCAAGAAAGAAGAACAATTTGCTAGAATCAGATACTGATTCATCATCATCAAATCCTGATGATGACACTGATTCTGAAACTGATGAGAACATGACAGATTCTGATATCATGCAAATGGCCGCATTGCTAGTTAGGGACTTCAGGAGGATCCAATTCAGGAAGTCTAAGAACAACAGAAGCTTCAGGAAAAAGTTTATAGGAAGTGAAAGGAAGTCAACTGGGAGAAAAGATGGAAAGGACTCTAGAGCTGGGAAGGTAGACAGGACAAAGATCAAATGCTACAACTGTGATGAACCTGGTCACTTTGCCACAGAGTGCAAGAAAACAAAGCATGACAAAGGGAAGAGCAAAGCCCTGATCACATCAAACAAGAATTGGGTGGACTCCTCTGATTCTGAAGATGAAGACACATGCTATGTACTGATGGCCAGTCTTGATGATCCCGCTGCTTCTAAGCCTAAGGTACAAACTCCTTTCTTCTCTTTTGATACTGAAAACATATCTGAATTGAAATCTATTCTTAAATCTTTGCATGGTAATTTTAATAATAAGACTCTAGAAAATGATAGACTTATAATTGAAATTGAGATCATGAAGTCTAGGAATGAACAGTTAGAGTCTGACTTAATAAATCAGATAGAATTGAAGAAAGAATGTGAGAGAGCTAAACATTCAGTTAAGATTCTTGAGGCTAGATACAGTATGTTAGAAAAGGATCTAGAAAATGAGAGAAAAACTCTTAAAGCCTGGACTGTTTCAGGCAAAAAGGTTCATGAGATAATCTCAAAGAAAAACTGAAAAGAATGCTTAGGCTATAAAGATGGAGTTAAGGATGTCGACACTGAAAATAAAATTACTCTTAAAACTCCTGTTAAGTTTATCTCTTCAGAAGCTGATGAACCCAAATCCACTTTTGAAAAGGATTCAACATCAGTATCACAAGAAAAACTGGTAAGTGATAAAACTCTAAGAAAGGAAAGTAAGGAAACCATTATGTCTGTTAAGAAAGAAAAGAATATAGGACTTTTGTCAGCAAGACAATTGAAACAGAAAATATCTGAGGTTACTGAAAA
This sequence comes from Apium graveolens, assembly GCF_009905375.1. NCBI lineage: Eukaryota > Viridiplantae > Streptophyta > Magnoliopsida > Apiales > Apiaceae > Apium > Apium graveolens. Next base: position 233,564,477 of record NC_133649.1, on the reverse strand, counting down.
ACCTCAAGTAAAAAGTCCTAAAAGAAAAAAATGGTTCGCAAGGTATTTCTAAAATTCAAATTACAAGGTTGTCCCCAATGCTCCTAGGAAAACTTGTTTTAACTGTGGAAATACTAATCATCTTGCTATTGATTGCAGGAGGAATAAGAAAAAGAAAACTGTTATTCATGAGTCCGATGTTAGGGGTAGATCAGTATTTTATAAACCACAAAATCCTTTTTTTCATTATGGTAGTAGTTGACATTCGATTTATACTTGTAGTTCTTATAACAAGTTATATCACAATTACTATGAACCTTTGCCTAAGTTTAATAAAGTTGCTTGTGTGCTTAATTCTGTTGGTTTTACTAAATTTGCTTCTGACAAGACAAATCCTGACAAAGGAAAAACTGTCAAAAGTACTCCTGAAACACAAAGGCTTAAGTTGTCCAAAAAGAGGGCCCAACAAGTATGGGTCCTTAAAAATTCTTCTAATTAATTATTCTTCTGATTGCAGGGTAATAAGAAAAATACACTTGTCCTGGATAGTGGATGTTCATGACACATGACTGGAAATAAATCCCTACTGTCAGAATTTGAGAAGAAGGCTGGCCCAGATATATCTTATGGAGATGGAAATGTAAGACATACTCTGGGATATGGTAACTTGATAATTAGAAAATTGGCAATAGAGAATGTAGCTCTGGTGGATGGACTGAAGTATAATCTTCTGAGCATCAGTTAAATCACTGACAGAGGTTATCATGTGGTATCAATGACACACTGTGAAGTTGTTCATAACAAGTCAAAGAAAATTGTCTTGATAGGATACAGACATGGTAACATTTATGAAGCAAGGCTACATGAAAGTCTTGAAAAGGAAGCTAATTGCCTTATCTCTAAGGCATCAGTAGATGAGAGCTGGAATTGGCATCAGAAGCTCTCACATCTCAACTTCAATTCAATCAATGAACTTGCCAAGAGGAGCTTGTAAGAGGATTGCCAAACATCCTATACTCAAGTGATGGCCTTTGTGATGCTTGCCAAAAGTCTAAACAAAGAAGAGTGTCTTTCAAAAGCAAAATAGAATTCTCTATCTATGAGCCATATCACATGCGGCACCTGGACCTTTTTGGACCAGTGAACATAATATCCATCAACAAGAAAAGGTACACGCTTGTAATTGTTGATGATTTCACTAAATATACACGGGTCTATTTTCTACACAGGAAGGATGAAACTCAAGAAATTCTTCTGGACCACATAAGGCAAATTGAAAATGGATCTACTCACAAAGTGAAAATCCTGAGAAGTGATAATGGCACTGAATTCAAGAACTCAAAGATGGAGGAATTCTGCAAGTACAAAGGCATAGAGCAATAATTCTAAGCTCCTGGTACACCTCAGCAAAATGGTGTTGTTGAGAGGAAGAACAGAACCTTGATTTAAGCTGGCAGAACTCTTCTAGAGGAAGCAAAACTACCCACTTACTTTTGGGCTGAAGCAGTAAACACAGCATGTTATACTCAGAATATCACTCTGATAAACAGACATGGTGTTACTCCTTATCAAATGATAAAAGAAAAGAAGCCCAGTCTCAAACATCTTAATGTATTTGGATGTAAGTGCTTTGTTTTGAGAACTCATAATGATCAGCTTAAAAAGTTTGAATCAAAGGCTGATGAAGAAATCTTTGTTGGATACTTACCATCAAAAGCTTATAGAGTGTTCAATCTAAGAACACACACCGTAGTAGTCTCCATAAATGTATCATTCGATGATAAGAAGATTCCTGGTTTTGAAGAAGACACTCATGAAAGCTTAATCTTTGCAAATGAAAATGCATTATCAGAATCTGGATCAAACTTTATGAACTGTCAAACCCTGATGATCCAAATCCTGACACTCCTTCAGATTTTGAAGATAATCACTGTACTAATGAACCTGCACATATTAAGGGGGAGCAACAACAAGGGTCAGCTGATAATACTAACACTGAAGAATCATCTCAAGATTCTTCTCAATCTAATGTCTCAGAATCCAATGTTGATTCAACATCAGATGAACATGAGTCAAGTCCCAATATCTCATCAGGAGATAACACAACAGATTCAGGGGGAGCCTCAAATTCATTTGAAGAGGCATATAATTCAGGGGAGCATCTAGCTCTAGAAGGACATTTCCCAGTACCAGAAAATGGACTAAAGATAATACTCCTGATCTGATCATTGGAAATCCTGATGATGATGTAAAGACAAGAAGTTCAAGTCAGAATGAATGTTTATATCACAATCTACTTTTAAAAGAGGAGCCAAAGAAAGTAAAAGATGCACTCAAGGATGCAGATTAGGTCATGGCTATGCAAGAAGAATTGAATGAGTTTGAAAGAAATGAAGTGTGGAAGCTGGTGCCTAGACCTAAGAACAGGTCAATTATGGGCACAAAGTGGGTCTTTAGAAACAAGACTGATTCTGATGGAACAATCATCATAAACAAAGCAAAGTTGGTGGCTAAAGGATATTCCCAACAGGAAGGTATTGACTATGATGAGACATTTGCTCATGTTGCTAGGTTGGAAGCAATCAGAATCTTCTTGGCATATGTTGCTCACAAGAAGTTCAAGGTCTTTTAGATGGATGTCAAGAGTGCATTTCTCAATGGAGAACTTGAAGAAGAAGTCTATGTTGAACAACCACCAGGATTTGTGGATCCTAAACATCTTGACTATGTTTACAGACTTGATAAAGCACTCTATGGACTGAAGCAAGCACCTAGAGCATGGTATGAAACCCTTACTCAGTTTCTACTTGAAAGTGGATTCAAAAGAGGTACAATAGATAAAACCCTATTTTATCTGAATAAAAGTAAAGATTTGCTTCTAGTCCAAATTTATGTGGATAATATCATTTTTGGATCAACTAATCAAACACTATGTGATAAGTTTTCAAAGTTGATGCAATCAAGATATCAAATGAGTATGATGGGAGAAATGAGCTACTTCCTAGACTTGCAGATTAAACAGACTGATAATGGCATCTATATCAATCAGTCCAAGTACACAAGAAATCTACTGAAGAGGTTTAATATGCAAGAAAGTGCAACTGCAAGTACTCCTATGAAAACTGCTACAGAACTTGATCCAAATGAAGGTACAACAGTTGATGTCACATCTTATAGAGGTATGATTGGTTCTTTATTATACCTAACTGCTAGCAGGCCAGACATTATGTTTGCCACTTATTTGTGTGCAAGATTTCAGAAAAATCCAAGGGAGCCACATCTTATTACAGTAAAGAGAATTTTCAGATACCTCAAGGGTACTTTTTCACTTGGACTTTGGTATGCAAGGGAAGCTGATTTTGCAGTATGTGGATATTCAGATGCTGATTTTGCTGGATGTAAAATAGACAGGAAGAGTATATCAGGGAGCTGTTAGTTCTTGGGAGGCAGATTAGTCTCATGGTTCAGCAAGAAGCATAAATCTATTTCTACTTCAACTGCCGAGGCTGAATATATTGCAGCTGAAAGTTGCTGTGCTCAGTTGTTATGGATAAGAAATCAGCTCATTGACTATGGATTATCATTCTCAAAAATTCCTATTTATTGTGATAATCAAAGTGTTATTGCCATGACAGGAAATCCGGTACAACACTCTCTTACAAAGCACATCAGTATCAGATATCATTTCATAAGAGAGCATGTCATGGAAGGATCCATAGAGCTTCATTTTGTTCCTACTGATCAGCAGCTGCTGATATCTTCACAAAGCCATTATCTAAAGCAACATTTACAAATCTTGTGAATGAACTTGGTATGGTTAATTGGGACAAGTAAATTTTTATTTCAATTTATATATGATCAAATAATGATGTATATTGATCAAATCATGATATGTCCTAAATGCTGTGTTTTTGGATATTACGCCAGAAATATTTGATGTATTCTATTTAATATGCATGGTAAATTAAGCGAATTTATTTGCTAATTGTGCATGTCTGAATAAATATATCACTGTCATCATTACATATCAGTCTAGGGAGACGCGCCTTAAAAATAAATCTTTTTGTTAATTCATTAAGTTAACTCTTCAGTTAATAATTGGTCAGTCTCTTAGTCCCTTGATATTCTCTTGGTTATTTAAATGCCAGCTCATCCTTCAGTATGTTAGATATATTTGTGATGTCATGTCTAATGATGATTTGTGTTTAGTTTTCAGATCTTAACTAACAGGACAAATCAGGACGTAACTGGAAATCAGTACTTATACTGAAGTCAGGACTTAAGATATCAGAACTTAAGTTATCAGAAGATATTTATCAGGAGATAATATCAGGACTTAAGGAGACTTTCTTAAGGAAGGCGGATGATTGAAAGGAAAGAAGATCGAGACTAAAACAAGAAGAGATATGCATGAAGAAGAATTCTATGAAGAATAGAATACTTGGAAGAAAAGATAACTAGTTGATATATTTTAAGGATGCAGACTTATGTTCGATATCAATTAGAAGATTATCTTCTAACTGTGTGTCTATATAAACACAACATAGGGTTTACACTATATATGTTATCTTAATCGAGAATATTATTCATTGTAACCCTAGCAGCTCTCGTGATATTTGTTCATCACTGAGAGAGGACGGTTCAATTGTAATACTATTTTATTAATAAGATTATTATGTGTTTCATACTTGTGTTCTTAATTCGATTTGATTGTGCTAGACACAGTATTCAACCCCCTTCTACAGTGTGTGTGACCTAACAAGTGGTATCAGATCAATCTGTTAACATACATACAGTAAAGATCCAAAAACAATCATGTCTAAAGAAACACAAACTCCAACCAAGCCCACCAAAACTGAAGAAACTCTAAAGACTCAAATCCATAATCGATATGAGACTATTAGGGTTCCCATACTGAAACCTTCTGAGTATCCCATGTGGAAGGTGAGGATGTCTATGTTTCTGGAAGCTACAGATCCAGAATACCTTGACAGAATTAATGAAGGACCACATAAGCCAACCAAGCTCTCTGTTGTAGTTGCAGATCAGCCAGCACAGACTGTACCAAAGGAGAAAAGTGAATATACAGCTGAAGATATCTCATCTATTGCAAAGGATGCAAAGGTAAGACATTTGCTGCATAGTGCCATTGATAATGTCATGTCAAACAGGGTAATTAACAGCAAGACTGCAAAGGAGATATGGGATGCCTTGGAGACAAGATGCCAGGGAACTGATTCAATTAAGAAGAACAGGAGGACTATACTCACTCAAGAGTATGAGGACTTTGACTCAAAACCTGATGAGTCATTAACTGGTTTATATGACAGATTTATCAAACTCTTGAATGATTTGTCACTGGTGGATAAGGAATATGATCTTGAAGATACTAATCTTAAATTCCTTTTAGCTCTTCCTGAAAGTTGGGACTTGAAGGCAACTACTATAAGAGACAACTATGCTCTTGATGAAACTACTCTTGATGAAATTTATGGTATGCTCAAAACTCATTAACTTGAGATGGATCAAAGAAGCAAGAGGCATGGGAGAAAGTCAAGGACAGTTGCTCTTAAGGCTGAGGAGGAATCCCCTAAAGTGGCTGTCTCAAAGAAAGGCAAAGGAAAGGCTCTCATCACAAAGTCTGATACTGAGTCATCAAGTTCTGATAGTGATGAGGATTCAGAAACTGAAAGTCTATCTGAGATGGATGCTGATGAAGAGATGATAAAATTGTGTGCTCTTATGGTGAAGGGTATCACAAAGATAGCTTATAGGAAATTCAGAAGGGGAAAGAAGTTTTCCAGGAAAAGTGGAAGTTCTGATAAGAAGGGATTCAGAAAATCTGAAGGCAAAGCTGGAAAGTCTGACAGAGGAGATTACTCAAATGTTAAATGCTACAATTATGGTGAGAAAGGCCACATATCTCCTGACTGCAAGAAAGGAAAAGGTGACAAAGGCAAGGCACTTGTCACAAAGAAGAAAAGCTGGACAGACACTTCAGATTCTGAAAGTGAGGTGAACTAGCTTTGATGGCAAATGCTGATAGCAGTTCTGAAGCTGCTAAGTTAAAGGTATCTCAAATAACTTATGCTTTTCATATTGATGATATTACTGAGTTGAGAAGATATCTTAAAACCATGTTCATTAGTTATAGAGATCAAAATTTAACACGTGAAAGATTAACTTTTGAAATTTTGGCTTTTAAGAAAAGGAATGACTATTTAGAAAAGGAGTTAGTTATGTTCCATCAAACTCAGAAAGAAAGAGATGATGCTTTTTATGTTAAAGATGAAGTGTTAAAATTGAATCAATCTCTAAAAACTGAGTTAGAAAAGGAAAGAGAGATTATCAGGACTTGGACTAACTCTGGAAGAACAACTCAGAATTTTTTAAGTAGTGGAAACTGGAAAGAGGGCTTAGGTTATGGAGATGATAAGAATAATAAAGGAACTGTAGAAATTAAGCATATAGTTGTTAAACAAAAGCCAAAGGTAAATCCTGTTAAGTTTGTAGCTGTAAAGTCTAATATTGATAAATGAGAAGTTAAAGAGAAATTAACTTCTGAAAAACCAAAACAGGATAAGCCAACTGAAGTTAACATAGGCTTAATGACAAAGAAGTAGCTTAAGCATAAGCTGAAAAATGTTAAGAATGTAAACAAGGTAAAGCCACCTAGGAAAAATAGGAATGGAAAGGAAGGTGTGAATAAAAGCAATGATTATAAGCCTGTTCCTAATGCTCCTAGAAAGAAATGTTATAACTGTGGAAATTCTAACCATCTGGCTTCTTTTTGCAGGAAGAATAAAAACATAAACTCCTTACCTTCAAAATCAGGAGTTAAGAGTCAGTCTGTTAGATATAGGCCACAAAATCCTTGTTTTCATTGTGGTAGTTTATGGCATTCCATTTATACTTGTAAGGAATATCATAGTTTGTACTATGATTATTATCAAATAAAACCTTCTTTAAAGAACGTTAGCATTATTCCTTCTAATGTAAGTTTGATGCAAAGTCTGATACTGTAAATCATGATAAGAAAAATGTTAACATAAACTTTGATGTTAAATCCACTGCAAATGTTAACAAACTTAGTAAGGCCAAAGGATCCAAGCAAGTCTGGGTCCTTAAAACTAATCTTTAGTGGTCTTTGTGATTGCAGGGCAACAGGAAAAGCATCCTAGTTCTGGACAGTGGATGTTCAGGACATATGACTAGAAATAAAGCCCTACTATCAGACTTTGTGGAGAAAGCTAGCCCAGGTGTTTCTTATGGAGATGGAAACATGGGAAAAACTCTGGGATATGGAAATATCAATCTTGGGAATGTCATCTTTGAAAAAGTAGCTCTAGTCTCAGGACTTAAACACACTCTGCTAAGTGTTAGTCAAATCTGTGACAGAGGTTATCATGTGGATTTCTTTAAAGAACACTGTGAAGTTGTAAGCAAATCTACAGGCAAAGTTGTTCTGAAAGGATACAGGCATGGTAACATTATGAAGCCAAGCTTTTAACAAGTTCTAATGGTTCTGCAATCTATCTGTTAAGTAGAGCATCAATTGAAGAAAGTTGGGATTGGCACAAGAAACTCTCTCATTTAAATTTCAGCAATATAAATGAACTAATCAAGAAAGAACTTGTGAGAGGACTGCCAAAATCAGTATTTGCTCCTGATGGCCTTTGTGATTCATGTCAAAAGGCAAAACAAAGAAAATCTTCATTGAAGAGCAAAACAGAATCTTCAATTCTTGAGCCTTATCACCTACTACATGTTGATCTATTTGGTCCAGTGAATGTCATGTCTATTGCAAAGAAGAAATATGATATGGTCATAGTAGATGAGTTTACCAAATACACATGGGTGTATTTCTTGCACACAAAAAGTGAAACTTCATCTATTTTGATTGATCATGTCAAACAACTGGATAAATTGGTTAAAGACTCTGTGAAAATCATAAGAAGTGATAATGGCACTGAGTTCAAGAATTTGATTATGGAAGAGTTCTGCAAAGACCATGGAATCAAGAAGGAATTTTCTGCTCCTGGAACTCCACAGCAAAATGGAGTTGTTGAAAGAAAGAATAGAACTCTTATTGAAGTTGCACGAACTATGCTTGATGAAGCAAAGTTACCAACCTATTTTTGGGCTGAAGCTGTGCAGACTGCTTGTTTTACTCAGAATGTAACACTTATCAACAAGCATGGAAAGACACCATATGAGATGGTGAAGAAAAAGAAGTCAAATCTGAAGTATTTTCATGTATTTGGATGCAAGTGTTTTGTTCTTAAGACGCATCCTGAACAGCTATCTAAATTTGATCTAAAAGCTGATGAAGGAATTTTTGTTGGATATCCACTTTCCACAAAAGCCTTCAGAGTTTACAATTTAAGAACAAGGGTTGTCATGGAATCTATCAATTGTCTCTTTTAATGATAAGAAGATTACAGGACTTGAAGATTTCAATGATCATGATCAGCTGAGATTTGAGAACGAAGTTTTAAATTCTGATTCTGTAAATCCTGACAGTCTAAATCCTGAGAGTCTAAATCCTGACAGTCTAAATCCTAACAGTCTAAATCCTGATAGTCTAAATCCTGATATTGCAAACTCTAATGGGTTAAATTCTGATGTTATTGAAACTGTGGTAACTACGCCAAAGGAAAATGCACCTGTGCAGGGGGAGCAAATTGAAGATACAACTACATCTCAAGAAGCATCAGAACCTAGAATAGGCTCTTCTAGTTCTGATTCATCAAGTTCTGATGGGCCAAGTTCTGATAATTCTGGAAACTCAAATTCTAAAGGATCCAAATCAGAGAGCATAATTTCAGGGGGAGCATCAGAATATGTTGATGGAGACAAGCATGGATCATGGGGGAGCATCCAGTTCTAGAGATAATCTTCCATCTGCAAGGAAGTGGACTAAACCATATACACCTGACTTGATTATTGGAGATCCTAAAGCAGGTATAAGAACTAGAACAGCAACATCAAATGAATGTCTCTATCACTCTTTTCTTTCTCAGAATAAACCAAAGAAAGTGGAAGAAGCTCTTCAAGATGTTGATTGGGTGCAAGCAATGCAGGAAGAGTTAAATAAATTTGAAAGAAATAAAGTCTGGACCCTAGTGCCAAGACCAAAGAACAGATCAGTTGTTGGTACAAAGTGGGTGTTCAGAAACAAAACTGATAGTGATGGCATAATTACAAGGAATAAAACAAGGCTGGTTGCAAAAGGATACTCTCAACATGAGGGAATTGATGATGACGAAACATTTGCACCAGTTGCTAGATTGGAAGCCATAAGGATATTTTTGGCTTATGCTGCTCACAAAAAGTTTAAAGTCTTTCAAATGGATGTGAAAAGTGCTTTTCTTAATGGAGAATTGGAAGAAGAAGTATATGTTGAACAACCTCCTGGTTTTGTAGATTCAAAATTTCCTCATCATGTCTACACACTTGATAAAGCACTTTATGGCCTTAAGCAAGCTCCAAGAGCATGGTATGAGACATTAGCTCAGTTTCTTCTGGAAAGTGGATTTAACAGAGGGACAATTGACAAAACTTTATTCTATCTCAACCATGGAAAGGACTTACTTTTGGTGCAGATATATGTTGATGATAACATTTTTGGTTCTACAAATGACAGACTGTGTAAAAGGTTTGCCAAGCTAATGCAGTCAAAATATCAAATGAGTATGATGGGAGAACTTAGCTATTTTTTGGGCCTTCAAGTCAAGCAGAATGAAGAAGGAACTTTTATTTGTCAATCTAAGTACACCAAAAATTTGTTGAAGAAATTTGGAATGCAAGACTGTTCAAGTGCATCCACTCATGTGGCCACTGCAACAAAATTGGATAAGGATACTGGTATATCAGTAGATATTACTGATTACGGAGGTATGATTGGCTCAGTACTCTATCTAACTGCAAGTAGACCTGATATCATGTATGCTACCTATCTTTGTGCAAGATTTCAAGCAGATCCAAGAGAACCTCACTTAACAGTTGTGAAAAGAATTTTCAAGTACCTTAAGGGTACAGCTGATCTGGGATTCTGGTATCCTAGAGAATCAGACTTTAAGCTAATAGGTTACTCAGATGCAAATTTTGCAGGATACAAAATTTATAGGAAAAGCACAAGTGGAAGCTGCCAATTTCTTGGAGGTAGATTGGTTTCTTGGTTTAGCAAGAAACAAAAGTCAATTTCCACATCAACTGCAGAAGCAGAATACATTGCTGCAGGAAGCTTTTGTGCACAGATTCTTTGGATGAAGAATCAGTTACTGGATTATGGGTTAACATATTCTAAAATCTCTATTTACTGTGATAATCAAAGTGCTATTGCTATGACAGGTAATCCAGTTCAACACTCAATGACAAAGCACATCAGCATTAGGTACCACTTCATAAGGGAACATGTGATGGAGGGTACAGTTGAATCGCACTTTATTCCAACAGATCAACAACTAGCAGATATCTTCACAAAACCACTGTGTGAAGCTACTTTTACAAGATTGGTAAATGAACTTGGAATGGTTTCAGGTTCTTTCTCTAAATCTACATAGTTTATGTTTTGATACATCAGACTTTATGATCAGTATTTACAGATATTACTATCTTTGTGTATTATGTGCTTAAATTGAAATTTTCTAAGTGCTGATTGTTGTCTGATGTGAATTTCTAAACTCTGATAGTGATATGAATGTTTCTGTGACTATTCAATCAAATGAGGATAACTGTGCTAGATGCTGACCTAGAAGTCTTTAATATACTAAAGATCCCATGTTTGAAGTAATTGTTTATGTGGAAATCTTGTAACACAAGCAAATTATGATACTGAGCTTGGTTAGGTTTACTTTGTGTATCTTATTACTAAGTCAAAAACTAGAATAGTGCTTCTTATCTGTTAAGTTCTGATGTTGGTAAATCTTATGGATGTACTAAGTGCTGATAAGCCTCACTTATCAAAAGAAAAAGAAAAAGAAAAGAAATAAATATCAGGTACTCCTTTGAGATCTAGAGAAAAATGTATGTGGAAGGGAAGACCCAAGTGCATTGCTGGTATTAAGTAATATGCATTAGAAAAGCAAAATAAATTTTCTTGGTGACTTTTCACATTCTCTGATTACTGGAGAAATACTCTGATAATAGCATAAATTCTGATAAGCAGTCGTGACTCACTTACACTGAGAAGCCACTATAAAAAGGAATTTCAAAAAATGCATAAAATGAGCACAAAACAGTTGAGGTGGACTCATGCATGAACTCATTCTATAGTAGGCTTCAGACTAATGACAAATTTTAAGCAAAGTTCTTAGTTATGCCTTATTTCTAAGATGTACTGAAGTGAATCAGACTTTACTCTTTATCTGATATTTAGCTTAATGCACACACTTACACTCTATATGAATGATGAAAATTACTGTGGTGATCAATGTTGTTTTGGATGAACAGTTTACGTGTCAGTTGCATAAATTCTGAGGACAAGTTCTGATGGAAGTTATGATGATTAAGTTCTGTTGTAACCATATCAGTATTTGTGTGAAGAATTATTGAAATAAACATTCATTTTTTAGTTAAGGAGCCATATTCTGATGACTTTTAAATTCTGATAATAATCAAGTTCTGATGCTGACATGGCAGTATTTATTTACTTGGTTTACTTTTAAGTCAATACTTGAACGGTTATATTTTTCAGAATATTGGACTATGTGAGATAAAGCAGTAATAATCATTTGTTTAGTGGGAACAGTTTCTGTTTGAAAAACTAAACGTGCAAACTAATCATTACTCATTTACCGTGCCCATTAACTTTTGTCTTAACTGCTGCATGGCTGACAGTGTAAGGTCTGTTCCACTTCTCAATGAATGTTGTCACGTGGGTTGTCTAAGTAAAAGAGATAAAAAAATTTCAAATCTTGTATTCACATTTTTATTCTATTCACTCTCTCTCTTTTTCTTATTCTCTCACATTTTCTGACGGTTTTCTTTACAGACATTTTCTCAAACACCTTTCAGGCACTCTAACTTCTCACTTATTTCTAATGGCGCCCAAGGATTTAATTGTTGATGGAGCCAAGTTTGTACCAAATAACTATGCTGCAATCTTAAATCAGGCTGAAGCTCCATCAGATCTGCACTTTGTGCAAGATTTATTAGCCAATAGTGAGATTGGGTATGTTTTGACCCAACCTCAAACTATTTCAAGCAATCAAGTGCTGACTTTTTGGCGAACTGGGCTTTTTGATAATGGTGGTGCTGCTGGTTCACCAAGCATAATTTTCACATCAGGAGATGTCGAGCATGTGGTGACTCCAGGAGCAGTTCGTAAAGCTCTCCACTTACCTGAAGGTTGTACATTCTCAACAGTGGAGGATCCTGTTTTACAACAGCTTATGGCCAGTCTGGGCTATGGAAAAAAATTTGGGAAAGCTGGGTCATCTGAAAAGATCAAATATCAGAAAGGAATGGAGCTTTTTCTTTGATTGTATCACCAAGGCATTCGCCAATAAATGCTCCAACTTTGATGTTATTCCCATCATGAGCCGGCAAATCGGGTATGCCCTTATTTATCAAACTCATTTTGATTTTGCAAGTGTTGTGCTAGGTTTTATAGGGGATAGGATGACTGAGGATAGGAATATAGTATACTTTGCTAGATACTGTCAGCTTATATATACTTATTGTTGTGCTGATGAACCCCAACCAGCCAGTGATTTAATTTCACCCTTTAAGCTTGCAAAAAGGGCCTTTAATGATCTGTTAAATGCTGACAATAAGAAACAAGTGCTGAGACCCTTACAGATTCCTCAGTCAGTAAAACAAATCTTAGTAAATACTGATCCACAAAATTATACATCTGTCTATCCTGATGTCCAACCCACCAACTCATCACAACCAACACAATAGCCATCAGAACATACCATCTCTCACCAACCTCAAACTCAACCACAATCTTCAGCACATCCAATGAAGCCTTCATCTTCAAAACCAAAGAGGACACAGACTGTGCCTCAGTCTCAGCAGAAGAGAAGGAGAATTATTCTGAGAGATGAGTCATAAAATGAGGAACAGGTTCCACTATCAGAACATGTTGTTGTAGAAGCTGAGAAGATCCCTTCTCAGAAAGATACTGAAACTGGGAGTTCTAGGCCCCTTAAAAGGCTTAGAAAGCTAAATTCTGATGATGAATTTCCCAAAGTCTCTACTTCAGCAAAGAGACTTAAAAAGCAAAGAGCCAGGAGGGCTGTAAGTGAATCATCACACTCTGAAGAAATCCTGGAAGCAGCAGCTAAGGAAGGAGGTCAGGAATCTCTAATTCTAACGGAACCGATCGTAATTGAATTACTTCCCACTGCTGAATCAGTTCACAAGTCTCCTATTCAAGAACAAGAGGATATTCCAAAGCAAGTGCCCACACCTCCTGTGTCTCCTATTAATGATCCAGTACATGCTGAAGATCCAGATACAAGTGATGAAATAGATGTTCACAACTTGGTTGTACCTGATGTTCTATATTGGAAGCTCCATCCACTCAAGTTACTCCACCAACAACACCACTTCTAGATGCTGATTTCAATGCAGATATTCCAACAACACCAATTCTGAATCTAGATGCTGAAGATCAGGTATTAGGTGGGCATCAAAATTTGAATATTGATCTGAACTTAGCTACAGATCAGAATTTAGAGGATGATGTTAAAACCTCTATAGCCTCACATACTGTTATTCTATCAGAGGATGTTGATACTGCAGGCTCTGTAAGTTCTGATGCTGACAATGCTGAAATTACTGGTGAAGCTGCTACAAATGTAGATGATGATGCAGCTGGTCCATCTAGACATGCACCTCAACAAGCTCTATCCAAAGCTGATCTAATCAAGAAGTTTGTTAGAGAGGATGCACAGTACCTTGGAGTGAAACTCCTAGAGGAAAGAAGTGGACTAAGAAGTGGAACACAGTTGATTTTGTTCCAACTCTGAACATACTTGCTGAGAACCTGGCCAAAGCTGATGAAATGCTGATAAATGATGATTTCAAGGCACAGCTGAGAATTAACTGCATTGAGTACAAGGCACCTTCAAGGTCAACACTCAATAACTCATGACAAGGTGAACAAAATTCAAGAATCACTGATCCAGCAAGATATGAATGTAAAATTGGAAAAGAACAGATTTTTAAGCCAGCCTTTGACCGAATTGGGTATATTGAAAAGACTCAGGAGAAGCAACAAGATCAGATTTCTGAAATTCTAAAGAATCAAGCTTCTTAGCAAACTCAACTCAATGAGATCCAATCCTCAGTGGAATTGCTTCTCTCTCTTCTTCTACCTGCTGATGCCAAAAAGGGGGAGAAAGTGATTACGTCCAAATGCAAATCTAGTCAAGTACTGAAGGGTAAGTATGATGGAAATGATGACTAGTAAAACTCTGAAAAGGGTAGAGGTCATGGTTAAGGCAAAGGGTCTTCATCAAGGATAGCTGAAACTTCTACACAGAGATCAAGCTCTGATGCTGATAGAAGAATAAGTTCTGGTAAACAAGTTCAGACAAAGCCTGATGTTCCTATACAGGGTGAAAGTCAATAATCACAGAAGATTATGCAGACATTGAAGCTTAAGGGGAAGGAAACAACAGTTTACTATCAATACCCTAAGTTACAGAAGCTGGATGAAGAAATTTCAAAAAGACTATTTCTCAAAGAAAATCCAGGAATGGACTTTGAAAGTCTAAAGGAAGAAGAAGCCAGACTTAAAGCAGAAAATGTCACATCCAAGTCTAAAGCTTCTATTGTTGAAAAGAAACTTCCAAAGCCTAAGGGTATTGTGATTAAGGAGAAGACAAATTCTGAGGCAACCAAAGCCAAATCACAAGTGGAGGTAGATCCAAGATCCAAGGGCAAAGCAAAAATTCATGAACCTATAAAGGTATACATGCCAATCATGGAAGAAGAAATAATTAATGATGAAGATACTAGTCTGATTTTGAAGAAAAAGAATATTCAAACAACCTCTGACATAGCTCATGTTGTTCAAGATCAGGACTTAGTAAAATTTGATATTACAGTGAAGCAAGAACCTCTGACATAGCTCAAGTTGGCTTGATATCAGAAGATAAAGAAAAGGAAACCTCTGACATTGCTCATGTTAAACCTTCAAGGATGCTACTACCTGGTTTTACCAAAGCTTAACAGTCTACTCAACTTTTGAAGACTACATCAAGTGGTTTTGATGTAAGAGTTATTAGAGGAAAGGAAGCTAGAGACAAATCAGGATTGGGTAGTTCTAAAGAGAAGAGAGTAAACAATACTATCAATGATCCAACTTCCTTAAGTGAACCAGGAGTAGGAACAACTTCTGAAAGATTGAATCAATTGGAGTCTGTACAAATGGTTTACCACTCTGTTTTGAAAGAAGATATCATGTTATATTTCCTGACAGATGGGAGGATATTCCAGATCAGGAAGAATGCTATTAGATTGAAGTATTTTGAAGAACTAGAACATGTTCTATTTCTACTTCAAGTGAAGAACAGATCAACAGATGGTGCTGCCATTTATTTAAAATCTGATATTCAAAGGCAGAAGAAACTTTACTCTGTAAAGTCTGACAGGCCATACTTTCCTAAGTACAGAGATCACAATGGTGATATTGTTGAAATGAAGCCTAATACTGCAAAAATCATCACTACATTTTCTGGTATTAAGGGACTTGAATTCAATCTAGAGTCTGATAAAGCCTATATCATCAGACTAGATCAGGATATAAGGAAAGCAAAAATAAATTATCTCAGGGATGCTATCTTCCAAACAGGTGAAGATACAGTTGAACTTAAAGATGCAAAAAGGAGGATGCATAATGAACTTGAATATGCTGAGAGAAGTCTGTTGAGGAACTATCTCAGAACAACTCTTGATATTAAAGAGATCATTCACTGAAGCCAAGTCAAAGATCTACAACTGCTTAAATTTTGAAGGATATACAGACTGAAGCTGATATCTGACTTTAAGGATGGTAAAGCTGTAAGGACTGTAAGTTGCAGTTATCTAGTCAAATTATCATGCATTTGTACTTAATGTTTTTGACATCATCAAATATATGTTAAACTTGTATATTATGCTAATTTACAAGTTGGGGGAGATTGTTTGATATATTTGTGATGTCATGTCTAATGATGATTTAGTTTTCAGATCTTAACTAACAGGACAAATCAGGACTTAACTGGAAATTAGTACTTATACTGAAGTCAGGACTTAAGATATCAGAACTTAAGTTGTCAGAACTTAAGTTATCAAAAGATATTTATCAGGAGATAATATCAGGACTTAAGAAGACTTTCAGATAAGGAAGGCGGCTGATTGAAAGGAAAGAAGATCGAGACTAAAATAACAAAGATATGCATGAAGAAGAATTCTATGAAGAATAGAATACTTGAAAGAAAATATAGCTAGTTAATATATTTTTAGGATGCAGACTTATGTTCGATATCAATTAGAAGATTATCTTATAACTGTGTATCTATATAAACACAGCATAGGGTTTATACTATATGTGTTATCTTAATCGAGAATATTATTCATTGTAACCCTAGCAGCTCTCGTGATATTTGTTCATCACTAAGAGAGGACGGTTCCATTGTAATACTGTTTTATTAATAAGATTATTCTGTGTTTCATACTTGTGTTCTTAATTCGATTTGATTGTGCTAGACACTGTATTCAACCCCCTTCTACATGTGTGTGACCTAACACAGTAAAATCACATCTTTTCCTACTCAAACACATCTTTTCATTTCTCTCAAACAATGGCAAACCCCAGCTGGTTTTACTGCTATGGCACAAGTACTGTGACTATTTTTTGAAATGGAATCCAGACTTCATAACCCATCAACGACATTCCATATGACATCGGGATTCAACTTCCAGACAACATCAAAAATGATCTTCTGTTTTTCCAAAGAGAATTTCATCTCCATAATCTTAAACAGCAGGAGAAAATCATTCATCTTGATGTTCTCTTTGCTGAAACTAGGAAGAAGAAGAATTAAACATCCTCCATCCGTTTCTCTTCACCATCAGCTTTGTCAGACTTCTTAGACCAAGGTTGTTGATGTTCAACTTCTTAGACTAGGATTATCTTGTAATCTTCTGCATGTAATCTACAAATTTCATGAAATGTACTCTTTTGATATATTAATGAAATTTCCTTTTGCAAGATTTAGTCTATGTTTATCTCGAATTAGATGCATATGAATGTTCTTTTTGAAGCCTGTTAATCTTTACTTCATCTACTTGAATTGTATTTCTTGATGAATGTTTTGATTAAAATTGTGGTTGCTAATAATTTGTGATGCTTTGACAAACAAATGTTGAATTTGAATCGACATATCCTAAGTTAGTCAAATACTGACAGAAGAAAGGACTCAAATCCTGACGACAGGTCAGCATGTTCTAATTCAGATTATTAGTGTTAATCAATCCCTGAGTAAGTTTTACTGTTGCAATTAAGTGTCTCACTTAATTAATGATTAATGGTGGATTATCAGATAAACAAATTTCTACGGTTGTGTCTTAATATAAATGTATGTATTTTGTATTTAATTCCGTAATTTACTCCACCGTCAAACTCAATTACTCAATAATTGTTTCATGTTCGAAGTCAAATTCGCTAAGTTACCTCCTTCATACGAGTGTGTTATACCTATTTCTGAATAGTGAAGCTATTAAACGAGAAGAAATTCTGTGACACAATTCATCATACACATAGTTTCACTGTGCACATCTCACACTTACTCTCTCTCACAAGCTATTCACATCATGACAATGTCTGAAGTTTTACCACTCTTCAGTCAAACCACAATCATTCATGGAAATACATTTGGCACTAACAATTACTTAGCTCTTCTTACACATCAGTAGCTACCATCATCTTTTCATGATATTCAGGATTTTCTTCTTTTATGTCCAATTGGGTATGCTCTCACAAATCCTGGTAAGGTGTCATACAGGGCTGTCATGCAGGTCTGAAACACAGTTGTGGTAAATTCAACACATACTGGCTTTTCCTTTGAGTATAAGGACCAAAGATATGAAGTTGATGCTGACATTCTGCTTCAAGCCTTGAGATTGCCTGCTCTTGATGGTGCTCCTGATACTCATACCAATGAGCAGATATTTGATATGCTAAGGACTTTAGGCTATTAAGGAGAAATCACAACCATTGGAAAACTGGTCAGAAAACTGGTCAGAACTAAACTAAAAAGAGAGTGGAACTTTTTCTTTGACTGCATCAGTAGGTATTTCTTGAATACGACAACAAACTTTGATGCTCGTCCATCCACTTCCCTGAGAATTGGGTACTCTCTTCTTAACTCTGGTAATTTTGATTATGGTAATACTATCTTACAGTTCATAATTGCTAGAAGAGCAGATGTTTCAGGAGTAATAGGGTATACTAGGTTTTTGCAACTGATTTTCAATTTTCTTTGCCCTAATGCTATGTTTGATGATGATGAATTACTCCCTGTTTTTCAAATTTCCGAAAAAGCAATCACTAATCATATTAAAAGGGATGAAAAGAACAAATTTTCAGGACCACCCTTTCTTCCTAGAGAGGTCAGGTAATTTCAGTTAAGAAATAGACCTACTCCTACACAAGTGCCTGCAAATCCTGATGTTGGCACCTCTATCACAGTTCCTGATGCTAAGACTCAAGAAATCACCCATCTTGTTTCTAACCTAAGCATTTCTTCTTCCAAACAGCAAACACAACAAGCCTCTAAATTAGCCTCCTCTGATGTCTCTCAAAAGACATCAGTTGTAAAAAAGAAAAGGTTGTTTAAGAAATCTGTCATATTTGGACAGAAAGCTAAACAAGTCTCACTGAGTGAGAGTGAGAAGAAAGAAGACTGCTTTCCAATCAGGAAAAGAAGACTGATCATACAAGAAGGTTCTGAATCAGATGATCAGATGGCAATAGGGTCCCTATCAAAAATCAAAAAGTCCATTGATCAAAATCCTGATGACTTTATTGACACTACTGGAACTAAGGAGCCAACTACTGATGCTAGTGCTCTGCTTAACAAGCTTCCAGTAATTGAAGCAACTGTTGAACACAAGAAAACTGCAAAGAGCCAGTTGAAAAGAAAAAGTGAAGAAGTAGTTGGATACATCAGAAAGAAGAAGAAGACTCAGCCTCTTGACGAGGATGTTAGTACACAAGAACCTAGGTCTCAAAGATATTTAGCAACTACAACACATCCAGTCACACAAGAACCATCTTCTCAAAGGGAAGATGCAGACAATGAGGCTGCACATATTATTGTTAATATTGCTCAGAGTGACTTTTTTGTTGTCTCTGTTCAACTACTACAGGAAAAGCAAACTCATCAGGAGATACTGTCAAAGGTGGATGCAATCATAAATGATCCTATTTTTGAGAAGAGCACACAAGAACCTTCACCAAGCATTGCTGAAGCAGCTCAAATGTCTCAGACTCCACAAGAACCATCAGTTCAAAGTACTGATGCTAGTCTTTCACCTTCTCCCGACAGATCAAATCCTGATGATATAACAGCTCCTACTGGGATCATCCTTCAACTGCACTAGCTACAATTGATGATCCATTACTATTTGCTAGTTTGAAAAAGCATCCTGATATGTTGTTTGTCCCTCCACTTTCATCACTTCCGCTTGAGGAATCACCTTCAGGTATTGCTAACTTCTCATATATTCTCATTTTTGTATGATTATAAATAGTCTCTTATTTGAGGTTACCTCTATTTATATGAAAAGCATACAACTCTTCTCAGCCATCTCTTATTTCTTTGCTATATGTGTGATTGCGCCTTTCTGTGAGACTGTGTAAAAATATCAGATTTAAGAAAAAAGGAGAAAAAATATTTTGAGTGGTAGTCTCCTGTACTGGCAAAAGGAGAGGTAGTTTTGAGACAAGAATCTTATAAGTTTTTCTTTACTTATAAAGTTTCTTCTGTGAGAATAATGTTACTTTTAAAAGTAATATATTGTGTGAGAAGTGATGAGATCACTTGAAAAAAATAGAGAGATTTAGGTGTTACCATGTTTCTGTTTCAGGATCTCATCAGCCACAGGCATCTCTTGCAAAGAATCTGGATAAAGGCAAGGCAATTCTGCCTGGTTTTGCAAATTCTTCTGATGGCTTGTCTGATTCTGATAATGAAAGTGATGCAGATGATTCTGATACAGCTCAGCTTAAAACTGCGATTGATGCATCTAAGAAGTCCAATATTGCTTCTTCTTCGCACTTCACTGAAAATCCTTCTTATTACAATCCTGATGCTGAGTATTTTAGACAGACAGAATGGGATTATAAATGGAGACTTGTAAATACTTCTATCTCGTATATTGTTGGCCTGCAACACATTCATCGTGCCTATTATGAAATTCAAGGTCCTGATCTGAAGTTGCATCTTAAGACCTCAACCATTTCTGTTAAAGGAATTCACTCTGAACTTGATGAAATGAAGAAGTCTCATGCTGGTGTCAAAGTGAAAATTGATGGATTTTTGCTTCACACACCTAACTTAGCTGAAATCAAAAGTGTGAAAAATACCATCAAAAATGTTGTTAAATCTCAAGACAGCATGGCCTCTAGACTTTCCTCCTTAGAAGACAAGGTTCCTTCTATAGGTGACAAACTGGATGCTCTGTTTTCTCTTCTTTCAAATGCTGATGCCAAAAAGGGGGAGAAGATAGTTGCTACAAAATGTACACCAGATTCTATTCAGAAAAAGGATAAAGATATTGATGATGATGGTGATAAGAATAATCTAGTTATAGATGTTCAAATTGCTTCTACTGCTCAACAACTTCAACATTCCAAGAAGAATGATCCTTCAGGACAAAGGAAGTCTACTGGTTCTTATAAAGCCAAGCACAAGACTACTGTTGGTGCTCCTGAGGATGATGATATTACAATCTCAAATTTAGCAGATGCTAAAGGGATGCTCTTTCCTTACAGGCAAAAGGAAACAGGTGAAGAGATTGTCTTGTACTACAAAGACAAGAAGTTTGAGCAAAAGAATGCTAGGAGTTCTCTTGGGTATATAACTGAAGAATTTCCTGATCTAACACCTGAAGAAGCAGTTATGTAATTAAAGGAGCTTTTGGCTCAAATTGAAGCTGAAGCTAACACTTCTAAAGGAAGAGGAAAAAGAGGTGGTAGATCTGCAAGAGGAAGAGGAAGAGGTTGAAGAACTTCTGAATCAAGTCAAGTGACTGCATTCAACTCTACTTTTCTAAATTTTCTATCCAGAGAAGGTTATGTTCTTGTACAAGGAAATGAAGAAGATAAAGAAGTTCAGAAGCCGGAAGAGTTTATACCAAGGAAGAAAAGATCAGCCACTGACATTTATCAAGCTGATACAGTAAATCAGAATGTAACTCCTAATGCAGACACAAATCCTGAGGTAAAAGCAGATCCTGATGCTGTGAACCTGATAACTGATTTTAACTCTGATGAAAAAGTGATCAAAGCATTAAATGAGTCAGCTCCTTCTCTAGTAATCACTCATCATATTTCGGAGGCTGATGAAAAAGAAAAGATTGATAGAAGGAAAGCTGATCAAGCATGCAAAAAATATTTGTAGAGAATTTTAAAATGAAAGAGGGAGGTATGGCATAAAGCAGAAGAAAGACTAATGATTTCTCTTCAAACTATGCTCCTCTCGGCAAGAAGAATAGAAGATGGAAAGACATCCATGTATTCAATTATTCTAAAGGGTTCAAGCATGTTGAATTTGTGTCAGCTGGGTTAAGAGATTCTATCTCAGAACAGGAAGATGTTGATAAGTCCATCAAGAAGCCTTCTTGGGTGGTATACAATGAAAAACTGAGACTTATCAAATCTCAAACCAGAGGAGGCATTGGTCATTCCAATATGGAGATTTTAGAATATGATCTGTTAGATACAGATACTCTGACAGAAAATCTTGGTGAAAGAATTTCTCCTTCACATCTTGAGAAAGTTGAAGCTGTGAATATTGTTCATAGAAAGATAAATGATAATGATATCAAAGAAGAGATTCTATACTTTTTCAGGGATGGTAAAGTAAAGAGCTTTACATTGCAGCAACTCCTAATGAAGGCTGTGACAGAATTGAAATACATTCACTATTATCTTAAAGTTGAGAACAAAGTCACCAGAAACTGGTCTTCTATGATACTTGAAGTGATCGGAAGAAGAGTTATGATAAAAGATGATAAATATAATGGTGATTATGTTCCTGAGTACAGAACTTATACAGGTCAAGAAATGCAGATGAAAAAGGGAGTTGCAGTGCTACAAGTTTTTCTCAACAGTCCTCAGTTATCCTTCAGTCCTGATCATGAAGATGTAAGTTTGAGCTTCATGTTGATTTGTGATCTTGAGATAAGAAAAAGCTCAATTTTTAAGTTAAGATCAGCTATCTATCAGCTTGGAGAAGACACTAAAGAGAAGAGAGAGTTAAAGAAAAATCTTGTTAAAGTCCTACGAGACAAGGAGGAAGAAAGATTGAAGAACTTTCTTGGAACAACTGCCAGTGATATGAAGATACTGAAGTAAGCTTTACTCCTTGTACATTTTGTAGATTGGTTTTGGCATCATTGAGAATGGAATTTATGCTTCATTGTATTAAGCATAAATTGGGGGAGATTGTTACATATTGAATTCTCAATGATCAAAAGAAGCTCAGGATCTGGCTGTTTGGATGTCATCAGGATCTGATGTACCATCAGGATTTAGCATGTCATCAGTATTTGAAGACAGTCAACATTAGAGGATTTGTTATGTTCCTTATAATGTGGAGCAGATATCTATTATGTCTAAGTTATAAGACTTTATCTGTTTAGTTTAAGATATGTATCAGTTTTAGTTAGTTTTTGATAATGTATATCTTAGATTAATTTGTTGTGGCTGTGTAGTATATAAACACAGTTTAGGTCATCACTTAGTGTATAACATTCGAGGATCATTAGACCTAGCAGCTCTCAAGAACATCAGTATTTCTTGAGAGGATTTTGTAACAGTTTTTATCAGAAATATAAAAAGCTGTTATATTTTATTACTTGTTCGAAACATTTATACAATTGTATCCAACCCCCCTTAAACAATTGTATCTTTACTGGGAAACATTCTCTATCTGCCAGCCTTGACATCAACCATAAAATCATTGAGCATTTTGGACAAATCCTCATTAAACTGAACTACAGTTGGCAACAATTGAATAGGGGAGGGCTTACGAACTTCAACAACCACAATGGAGCCATCAGTTTCAACCTTCAAACCACTTTGAGACAATCATTTTCCATCCAAAACATCTTTAGAATTCAAAGTCTCAATGTCAAAAACATCAACAGCACACCACTCAAACACCTTGGTCAACAAAAGACCACATGATAACCCAGTGGTTAATTTTTCATCAGAAACTTCAACCATATTCTTCAAAATTAATTCACTTAAATCAAATCTCTTACCAACTAAAAGCATACTAACAACAAGCACATCTTGTACAGCAAAGTTGGACCTAGTTTCCAATCTAGGACAAATATTCTTCAAACAAAATTTGAATAATAAGTTAGCCATTGGCATCACTTGGGCAGTAGTAGGAGCAAAACACTCTGACAACTCAGAATTACCAGTAATTAACCTAATCTGATCTAATGCAGTAAAACTAACAACATCCTTAGGTCCTCTCTTGTTGTAAATGGATATACTAGATGGATTCATAATATCTAGCATACCACTCAACATAACAGCATTTCGATTACTCTTGACCCCATTAGTAAATGACATATATCGGTCTTTTCAACATGCAAATTACCATAAAACTATCTAACAAGAACGGAATAACATACTTTAGGTAAATCAATCAAAAATGAACCAAACCCTAATTCTTGAAAAATCTTTACAGCACCATAGTTGTAAAAAACCTTATAAGCAAGAGGTTTATCGAGAATAATCTTAAGTGTGTCAAGATGCTTTAATTTAAACTTTGATCTATATTCGTCTCGAATCCCAAAGTTCAATTTGACCTTTTTAGAAGCATGACCAGTTCTGATTTCAGATCTTTGAATGTCGGACTATTTATCTCCACTCTCAACAGTGATTAGATTCGCCTCTGTATCAGATATTTCCTCATCTTTAAGTTTCCTCTTTTGCTTAGCATTCACAGGAGTATCATCCTCACTCCATCTTCCCCCCGCCTGACCTTTGATGTTAGCTTTCTGCTTTTTCCTCATGATTAAATGACCGACTATAGTAGCAATGGCGAGAAGGGAGTACTTGTTGAAGAGAAA
The DNA here is from genome assembly GCF_009905375.1 of Apium graveolens. NCBI lineage: Eukaryota > Viridiplantae > Streptophyta > Magnoliopsida > Apiales > Apiaceae > Apium > Apium graveolens. Next base: position 233,540,183 of record NC_133649.1, on the reverse strand, counting down.
AGTAAAAACTCTAGATCTAATTGAGGGTCGCGTATATAGGAAGTTTAAGAGTATGAAGTGATAAGCATGTTTTAGACTCCTTTTTATAAAATAAAAGTAACCCAATCCCCGAATAAAATTCATATTAAAGAATAATAGAATATTATATCAATAACAATCTATTATCTAAAACTTAATTTATATAAGAGCACAAATAATTCAAAATTCAAATATGACGTAAAATTAATTTATAATCTTGAAACTAAGCAAACACATAGATCAAGATATTAAACATATAAATCACATAACTGTTAGATCATTGATCACATAGATTCACACATAATAGTGTAATTCTCATCGCATGCAAACTAATCAACAGATTAATAAATTTTAAGAGTATGTTGATGGTACCTTATACAATCTTGTTAGCATGCTCACTGAATATTGCGCATTCCCAATTATCTTCTTAGCATGCTGAAATGTTCTTCAATTAGAGGTTTTGTGAAAATATCAGCAATTTGAGCATCAGTAATAACAAAGATCAGATTTACTTTCCCTTTTGCAAAATTGTCTCTTAAGAAATAATCCCTAACATCAATGTGCTTGGTTTTTGAGTGAATTGCTTGATTATCAAAAATATTGATAATACTTGTGTTGTCACAGTAAATAGGATTTTGAGCACAACAAATTCCAAAATCCTTAAGATGTTGTCTCATCCAAAGCATTTATGAGCAACAACTTTTAATATCTAAATACTCACCTTTAGTTGTAGATAATGCAACATATGTTTGCTTATTGCTTAACCAAAAAACCATACTTTGTCATAAATAAGCACAAACTGTTAGAAGAAATTGATGATATCAGCATATAAACTATCAAAGTTTATTATCAGTATTAGATATCAGAGTTTAAAAGAAGGTGATGTCATTAGCATTTGTCATCATCATTCGCTGGTCAGTAATTGACATCAGTATTTGGTCACTTCAACTGAAAATTAGGAGATATCGAAGAGGGAAAGGATTTGTAGAATACATATCAGTATAGGACTTTACTTTTTGTAGCAATCAATACATGGATATATTTTAGGATTCCTAATTGAAATAGAATATGGTTCCTAATTGATTGTGTAGTTGTGCAGTATATAAGAACAAATTAGGTTTACACTTTATGTGTTGCGCATTGATATATCTTTTTATGTAACCTAGCAGCTCTCAAGGATACTGTTCATCCTTTGAGAGATTTTTTTTGTAATCAATTTTACCAATCAATACAAACTGTTTATTTAATTGAGTACTTAATTTGATTTGTTTTTATAAACTGTATTCACCCTCCCGCCTTCTACAGTTGTATTAAATACCTAACAATTTGTATCAGAGATTGATATTGATATATAAACAGTTTAAGATCTAAAATTAATTTATAATGACAGACAAAGAACCTCAACAAAATCCCCCACCTCCACCACAATCTAATCAACCTACCAGTCATAATATGAGCAGATATGAGCCTATCAAGGTTCCAATACTGAAGATTCATGAATATCCAATTTGGAAAATGAAGATGATCACGTGTCTAGAAGCAACAGATCTTGAATATCTGAACATGATTTATGATGGTCCTCACAGGCCAATGAAGCTAGTTGTGGCTGTTACTGGCCAAGAAGAAAAGATGGTTGATTAGGACAGGAAGGACTATACCCCTGAAGATTTTTCATTCATTATGAAAGATGCAAAAGAGAGACATATTCATTATGAACACTTTGACTCAAAATTTGATGAGTCCTTGACTGAAATCTATGATAGATTACAGAAGCTGATCAGTGACTTGTCTCTGATTGACAAATAATATGATCAGGAAGACTCTAACTTAAAGTTCCTTCTTGCACTCCCAAAAAAGTGGGACTTAAAAGTCATATCAATTAGGGATAATTATAAACTTGATGATATATCTCTAGATGAGATCTATGGCATGCTGAAGACTCATGAACTAGAGATGGAGCAAAGGAGCAAGAGGAAATGACCAAGACTAAGCAGGTTACCCTTAAGGTTGAAGAGAGGCCGAAGGAGAGAGTCAGGAGAAAAAGCAACTCCAAAGGAAAGGCTATGATTCAAACTCTGATACTTACTCATCAAACTCTAATGATGACTCAAACTCTGATAGTGAATCATATACTGAAAGTGATCATGAAAATAATGAAGACATTGAACAAATGACAGCTCATTTGGTTAAAAGCTTCAAAAAGATGGTCTACAAGAACTTCAATAAATGGAAGAGGTTTTTCAGAAAGGGCTCCAGTTCCTCAAACCATGATAAGAGGAATTACAGAAGGAACTATGATGTGAAGGAGTCAAAAGCTGGAAAGTTTGACAAGTCAAAGGAAAAGTGCTACAACTGTGACGGAGTAGGACATTTTGTAAATGACTGCAGAAAGCCAAAGGCTGAGAAGAAACAAGTCTTAATCACCAAGAAAAAGAACTGGGATGACTCATCAGATTCAGATGATGGTGTTAGCTATGCTCATATGGCAAATGCTGATATTGAGGCTGACACTGTTGAATTAAAGGTACCTCAAACCACACTTGCTTTTGATACCAATGATATTTGTGAATTAAAATTGTTTCTTAAATCTCTGCATGTTAGTTGTAGGGGATCAAACTCTTGAAAATTCTAGGATTAAGAGTGGAAACCTTGATCTTAAGAAAAGGAATGATCACCTAGAATCTGAGTTGATTTTCATTCTAAAACTCAAAAGGAAGGAGGTGATGCTTTATATGTTAAAGAGAAACTGTTAGAAAAATATGCTTATCTAGAAAAAGAACTTTGATAAATAGGTCTTTATAAACTGAATAAATATAACAAAGTACGTTAACAAGAGTATTAGGTTCAAACAATAAAGATAACAAGCATCCAAGATTACAACTTAAGCAAATAATCACAAGTAAAAGCTAGATCTTTTTTTCCTTCGTTGAATTTGTGCTATTAGGTCTTCTTGATGTTATCTCCTTGGTCTCCGTTATGAAAAATGCCTTTTAAAAGTCTTTGATGATGTATTACTAGATGCTGCCATTGTTTATAATTTAAATATGAGATAATTAAATTATTTCCAATGTAATAATAACCTATAGGGTCGCACAAAGAAAGCTTGGAGGAATATTTAATTCAAATTCGGAATTGAATTAAATAGGAAATTCGAATTATTTATTATTAATTCAGTTGGACTTAATTAATGGGATAAATGAATTTGGAATTTATATATTATTAAATTTAAAATTCAGTTGTGATTTGATAATTGAGTTAGACTTAATTATTAAATAAATAAAATTTCAGATTTTATTAAACTCTAACTTGGATTAGGGTTAAGACTGTTTTTGGCCTCTCTATATAAACATTCATTAGGCTAAAATTAGGGTGACGTTTTTATTAAATAAAAACATAAAACCCTAGCAGCTAAAGGTGTGAGAGAGAGGGAAAAAGAGGTCCATTCTTGGTGCTAGTACACGCCTCCTCCGTACCGGCTTTCGTGTGGATACCTCTACGGCGTAGATTATTAAAGCGGGATATGTGGTGTTCGGTTAAAAGCTAGGATCTCTTTTTGACAACCATAATCGTAAAACTCTTTAAGGTAAACATCTCATCCATGAATTAAATATTATTTTTCACATGGATCATGCGGTGGGTTTTGGTTTTATTCTAATTTTAACATTTTATTTATTGTCTCTGCTGTGTTTTTATACCCCGAAACCCATCACGACCCAGATTCAGGAAGAATTCATGTAAGTAGGGATGTTATGTATAACAAAGAAACAGGATGGAATTGGGATAAAGGTGTGAATAAAATTACTGATAAGTACACTCAAATCATGACGCACCAGCAATATCTAAGCAAAATGCACCAGCAAACTCTGAGTCTAACAGTGAAGGTGCTGATTCCGAAAGTGCCATTTCACTAGAAACACCATTCACACGAGGGTATGCTTTTTTATCTATAGCTGCAGGAGGCTTAAACTCTAGTGGTTCCAACAGTGATGGTGAATCAAGACGTATGAGACAACTCTCACATATTTATAGAGTTACTGAGGAAGTAGAAGTCCAGGATAAACTGTTATCAAATGTAGATGCACTAATAAGCTTTGAACAAACCGTCAAAATTGAAGCTTGGAGGGCAGCGATGAATATAAAAATTGCTATTATAGAGAAAAAAAAGACGTGGCAACTTACTAATCTGCCAAAGGGTCGGAAAGCAATCGACTTGAAGTGGGTGTTCAAATTGAAAAAGGATCAAAATGGAGAGGTCATCAAACATAAGGCTTTCTTGGTGGCCAAGGGTTGTGTGCAGCGTCATGGTATTGATTATGACGAGGTTTTTACCCCTGTCATATGATTGGAAATAGTTCGATTATTATTGGCGTTGGTAGCCAATAAAGAATGGAAGGAACATCATCTTGACGTCAAGTCCGCTTTCTTAAATGGTGTTCTCTCGGAAGAAGTTTATGTGTCTCAACCTAAAGGTTGCATGAAAAAAAAGGCAAGAACACAAAGTTTATAAATTATTTAAAGCATTATACGGGTTACGACAACCACCCCGAGCTTGGTATTCACAGTTGAACAAGTGTTTGTTAAAGCTTGTTTTTGTGAAATGTCCCTATGAAAATGTTGTTTACACATGAAAGGAAGGGCCTGAAGTCTTGATTGTGGGCGTCTATTTGATGATTTAATTATCATTGGCACCATCTGTCTAACATTGTCAAATTCAAGGGGGATATGAGTTGTGAATTTGACATGACTAATCTTGGAAGATTATCATAGTTCTTAGGCTTGGAGGTCGAACAAGGCAGTGGTTTCATCAACATTAAACAGACCACATACGTAGTAATAATGCTTCAAAATGCAAGTATGAGTGAGTGTAAGGCTATTACGTATCCCATGGATTTTAAACTACATATCAATGTCGACCCGGATGGTGGACTAGTTAATTCAACTAATTATAAGAGTTTAGTTGGAAGATTACATTAATTGGTTTATACTCGTCCTGACATAGGATATGTTATGGGAATAGTTAGTCAATATATGGAGAAGCCCAATGTAATTCATCGAAATGTCATAAAAAGAATATGTCGGTATGTCAAAGGTACTTTGTACTACGGTTTGGTATACACAAACGAACGTGTAAATTATATTCTTTTAGGTTTTTCTAGATAGTGATTTGGTCGGTAGTGTGGAGGATAAAAAGAGCACAAGTGGGATGGCATTTTATCTCGATGAAAGATTAATTTTTTAGGTGTCAATGAAGCAACATTGTATGCCTATTTCATCATGTGAAACTGAATTTATGGAAGCAACAACCGCAGCATGTCAGGGCATATGGTTGCAGCTAGTTCTTACTCAGATTATAGATATCAAACCAAGTCCTGATATTTTATACATTGACAGCAGGTCTGCGATTGATCTGGAAAAGAATCCAGTTTTCCACGGACAGTAAGCATATTGACGTGCGATGCCATTTAATTCGAGACTGTGTTCAGTAAGGTCTGATTGTGATCAATCATATGAATATAAGTAAACTGCGTGCTGATATTGAAGTTTCATAAAATACGGAGTTTGCTTGGAGTGAAGAATCTGGAACATGTTTAGACTTAGGGGAGCATGTTAGGTTTAGTATCTAAACATGTTCATGGTCCATTTATTTAGTTTGTATTTAAATAAATATGCACATTATAGAGTCAGACTTGGTCTGCAGTAGTTGCAAGTTTGTAGGAGATAGCCTAGGATGTGCACCTGGTTTTTTGGTAGTAGTTTGTTAGTCAGATTCTTTTTAAATATGCTTGTACGCACTTAGTTTATTAATAATCCCATTAGTAGTTTTCATTGAGAAATTTCTATATTTATGTGTTATAATCATTTTCGTTTTAACACAATCATCTCCACTCAAACCCTAAATCTCCTCTCATCCTCCACTCCTATATCACCCAAAATAAAAATCAAAAAATTATAATATTTCAAATCTAAGACACTTAAATGAACATATAATAACCCGAGGTCCTCAAACATGATAACCCAAATGCAGAAAATCAAGAACTAGGTCAAAAGATTAGATTTTACACATAAAATTAGGAAATAATAACAAAAATGAAATACTAGATAACAAAGATGATCAAAGAGAGGTTTTTTAGACATAAATTATACTTAAAATAAATTAAGTTAGAGATCAGAGAGTGTTAGAAGGCGCAAATGAACATATAATAATGGGAACAACCGAACAGGCCTCACTACAAGAAAATAAGGTTAAATACAACTGATTTAAATTCGACGGGGGTAACAAACAGTCTTGTCTTTTGACATGGTTCATAAGTCTAAGTCTTGAAGTTCATAGCATCTCTAATATCTAGCTTTGTCTTCTGATCATTTCTTCTCAGTAACTAGCATCTCTGTATCAATGGCGTCAACACAAAATATTATCGAAGCAATGTATAACATAACATTGGAGGACGAGGAAGAAGGAGGTATTGCATTTGAAGAATCAGATGAAGTGGGGGAAACAGAACTACTACAAGGTTTAAATATTCAAATTTATTTAGCGGGACGATTCATTAATGAAGGAGTCATGGATTTTACAGCCATGAAGCATACGTTAGCATCCCTGTGGAGATCTGGGAAAGGTGTATACATTAAGGAGATTGATGTCAATTTATATATCTTCTAGTTTTATCGTGAGATTGATATCAAAAGGGTTATAGGTGGTATCCCTTGGACGTTTAATAGGAAGGCGTTTATCATAGCCCGGATGAAGGAAGGAGATATCCCATGAAGTGTGCCTCTAAATAAAATCGATCTATGGGTCCAAATTTATGATCTGCAAATGGGTTTCATGTCAATAAGGATTCTCAAAGAGGTGGATAACTATGTTGGGGAATACATTGAATCATGCTCGAGAAATTTTACTGGGGTTTGGCGTGAATATATGCGAGTAAGGGTAGAGATTGACCTGTCAGAACCGTTAAAGAGAAGGATGAAGGTATGAAAAACTGGAGTCGAATTGATATGGATTAATTTTAAGTATGAAAATATTCTAACTTTCTGTTTTATTTGTGGTTTGATCGAACATTCGGAAAAGTTCTGCAACAGTCTATTTGATAAGCCAGAGGAAGAAATAGTTAAGCAGTATGGATCATGGATGAGAGCTCCGTTACGTAGGCAGAATAATCTAGTAGGTTCAAGGTGGTTGCGGGAGGGCAGTGCGGAGGAAGAAGATGGCAACTCCGCCATGAGCATGAATTCTGGCGAGACACAGAGAGAAGAGCAACAGTCCCCGTATAATCAGCCAACAAAGGAGTGTAGAGAGAATCAAGGTGATAACGCAAATCATGGTAAGGATATTGGCAGCAAGGTTATGAATTCAAAAATTAGAGATAATTCAGCAATTCTAGGCGCAACAGATCCCTTAAAAAGGAGTGGTTATAATAGGTAATAAAAAAAGGACTGGGATGGGCCTATGCAACAACTTGGACCGGATGGAAATACAGAATTATGTTTGGGCTCAGACGAAGAAGTAATAGAGGAGATGGACCAAGACCAAATTAAAGCCTCATTGTCTAACGTTGATCCAAAAAACGTGTTTGTGGCGGGCTTTGTTACAGGAGTCCTCCAGACGTTATGAGTACTTTAAGTTGAAATTATCGCGGGCTTGGGACCCCGTGGGCCATTCAATTCCTAAGGGAGATTATTTTCCAAAAGAAGCCCAATATCGTGTTTTTATGTGAAACTCTGTGCAAGTAAGACCTAGTGGAAAAAGTGAGGAATGATTTAGGATTCGATGGAGTGTTTTTAATTGATGTACAGGGAAGAAGCGGGGGTATTCCTTTACTGTGGCGTTATAAGGAAGAAATGCAACTCTTGTCATACAGTAAGAAACATATAGATGTTAAAGTGGACATAAGAGATTGGAACATGTTTAGATTAACAGGAATTAATGGCGAGCCAGAATGTAGTAGAAGAAAAGAGACCTGGAATCTAATCCGGAATTTAAAAGGAAGTTCATCGATATCATGGTGTTTAATTGGTGACCAAAACAATGTTACAAAGCAGGAGGATAAGAGAGGAGGTCGTCCATATCCTACGTGGTTGATAAACGGATTCCAGGAGGTACTTGATGACTACGATTTATATGATATTGATTTGTCAGGTTACCCTTACACCTGGGAATGCGGAAGGGGTATAGATAGGTGGGTGGAAATCAGGCTAGACAGAGCGGTTGCAGACAGGACGTTCATGAATCTATTTACTGGGGCAAAGCTTACAAATCTAGATATATCAACATTCGATCACTGTCCAGTTTCCTTTGAGCCTAAAGAGGTAATTCATGTCGGTTCCATAAAAATCTTAAAGTTTGAGAATGCCTGGCTTTACGAGCCAATGTGTAGACAAATTGTGGAGGATGTATGGTATAGAGAACAAGGAAGTTCGATGCAAGAAAAGGTGAAAGAATGTTCTGAAATTTTAACAGTTTGGGGAAAGGAAATTACGGGAAGTTTTAAATCGAGGATCAATCAGTGTAAGAGCATTATGAAGAAAATGAAAAACAGGAGGGATGCTTTTTCGATTCAAAAATATCAAGAAGCTTCTCACAAATTGAATGAAATATACCACCAACAAGAAGTCTTTTGGAGGCAAAGATGTAAGCAGCTGTGGCCAAGGGAGGGGGATCATAATAGTAAATTCTTTCACGATGCAGCTGTAACTCGGCACAAGATAAATCAGATCACTACTCTTTTAAATGATGTAGGCCAGCTAACAGGTTGGGAAACAGGGCTACAAGACACCATGGTCGATTATTTTGAGAGTTTATTTGCTGCAACATATACGGAATGGAATGTGTTATTCGAAGCTATCCCGAGGAGAATTAATCAAGCACATAACGAAGTTCTTATGGCTAAGGTTGATTCAAACGAGGTTAAGAAGGCTCTGTTCAGTATGCATCCCGATAAGTCACCGGGACCAGACGGATTCAGCCCTGGTTTTTATCAAAAGTTTTGGAGTATTATTAGCAGTGATATGGTGAATCTGGTTCAGGATTTTTTCACACATGGAAAACTGGCTGATCACATAGGCGAATCAAATATAGTCCTGATACCTAAAAAGAAAAATCCAGCTACCATGATGGACTTAAGGACTATATCCTTATGCAATATTACATATAAAGTCACTTCGAAAGTATTAGCTAACAGATTAAAGCCGATGCTCAATTATCTCATCCCTGAAACTCAAAGTGCTTTTATTTCGGGTAGATTTATCACAGACAATATCATGGTGTCTTACGAGGTCATGCATTTTATGAAGAGGAAAACACAAGGAAAAATGGGAGGGATGGCTCTCAAATTGGATATGAGCAAGGCTTACGACCAGGTGGAATGGATTTTCTTGCGAGGAATGTTATCTCAGATGGGCTTTGGAGAGGATTCAGTTCAATTGATTATGGAATGCGTGTGTTCAGCTAAGTATCAAATCTGTCATACTGGCCGGAGATTTGGTTCGATTATTCCTTCCAGTGGCATTCGTGAAGGTGACCCGCTTTCATCTTATTTGTTTTTAATTTGTATGGAAGGATTATCTCATTTGATTCAAGAATACGAAAGGAGGAGATTACTGAAGGGTATTCAGGTTGCGCGAGAAGCACCATATCTAACACATATGTTTTTTGCGGACGATACTTATATATATTGTAAGGCAGGACCAGATGAGGCTGATCATGTAATAGACTTACTAGCAGTATTTGAACGTGCATCCGGCCAGAAGGTTAATGCAGATAAATCTTTGATGTTCTTTTCCCATAACACTGATTCTGGAATCAGGAATGTGATATGTGATATGCTGCAGTTTAGGGAGGCTGACCAAAGAACAACATATTTGGACCTGCCAAATATTTTTGGGAGAAACAAGAGCTCAGTGTTGGGGTATCTGAAGGATCGATTAAAGGAAAAAGTCCAAGGATGGGAAAAGAAAAGTTTATCACGTGGGGAAAGGAGATGTTATTGAAAACGGTAGCCCAATCTTTACCAAACTATGCTATGAACACTTTTTTGCTTGCACAACAAATTTGCGATGACATGGAAAGAATTATGAATCAATATTGGTCAAAAGGTTCTAAGGAGGGGATAGGGATTCACTAGATGACTTGGGACAGAATGTGTCAGAAGAAATCTAAAGTTGGCCTTGGGTTCAGAAAGTTACGAGATTTTAATATAGCCTTACTGGGTAAGCAGGGTTCGCGATTAATGGTCAAGCCTAATAGTTTGGTTGGGAGGATTTATAGGGCAAGATATTACCCTGAGGGCTCATTCTTGACAGCTAAAGTGGGCAGCAACCCGAGTTACATATGAAGGTCGATTAAGGAGGCCCATGTTTTACTAAAGCAAGGTGCAGTGCGTAAAGTGGGGAATGGCACAATGACCAGCATATTGGAAGACCCCTGGTTGCCTGACGGTGATCCTTATATGCATACGGTTAATACAGTTGTTCAACATAAAATAGTTGATGTTTTAATTAATACACTAAGGAATTCTTGGGACGTTGATTTAGTAAATGATATCTTCGATGAAAGGGATGCTCGATTGATACTATCTATACCACTGGATGACACTGATGTTGATTCGTGGTTTTGGAAGCATGATAAGTTGGGGCATTATATGGTCAAAACTGCCTATGCAGCACTGCAGGAAGATAAAAATACAAGTATACATACTGATACGTTCAACTGGACAAAGTTATGGAATCTGAGGACACCACTCAAAGCAAAACATTTTGTTTGGAGGGCAGTAAGAAACATTTTGCCAACGAAACATCAATTAACTATCAAGCGAGTTCCAGTTCTAACTATGTGCCCAGTTTATAATTTAGAGGCAGAAACGGTGTATCATACACTAGTCTCCTGCCCGTTTGCTAAGTTATGTTGGGGTCTATCAGACATAACTATAGTTGGAAATGATCAAGCAAGTTTTCATGACTGGTTTGCTAATGTTTTATAGGAGTATAGAAGCAAGGAAGCTCAAGAGGTAGTTATGGTTTGCTGGTCGCTTTGGAAGAATAGAAACGTGATTGTCTGGAATCAGCATGGCTCGGAACATTCTGAGGTGTATACGTCTGCAAAACTTCTACTTAACCAATGGTTGAATGCTCAGGATAAATCGTATGATATTTCTCTTGGATTCATGACTCAGGAGGATGGCAAGGAGCATTGGGAGCACCCACAGCAAGGAATGGTTAAGGTCAATGTAGACGCAACAATCTTTGAGAATTCAAGGTTGTATTGTTTATCCATGGTAATTCGTGATCATATGGGTGGCCTGTTAGTTGCTGCAGCTAGGTGTAAACAAGGGCAAATAAATCCAGAATTAGCTAAAGCACTTGGAATTGAGGAAGCACTGAGCTGGGTTAAGAACAAGATTATGTAACCAGTGGTAATCGAGTCGGACTGCCTCTCAGTGATACAAGCAATTAGGTGTTCTTCTGTAAATCTGTCCTATCTTGGAAGGGTGGTGGATGAATGCAAATTGTTAGTTAACGAGCTGAAAAATCGTCATGTGGCGCTAAATTTTGTTAAGCGATATGCGAACAAAGTGGCTCACTTCTTAGCGAGACATAATAGTTCTATTGCTGATCGTCTTTGGTATAGTGGTGATAGGTACCCTGAACTATACCATGTATTACATAATGATTTGAAGTTTTAATGAATTTCTTTCTTATTGGCAAAAAATAAAATAAAATTCGACCGGGGTTAAATTCGACTGCAGGCAGTCGAATCCTTTGGACACGGCTAAATTCGACTGGCCTCGGTTGAATTCAAATGGTCGTATTTAAACGGTCATATTTACAACCAATTTTAACCGAAAATGGTTGAAATTAAAATAATCGAAATTATATTGGTCGAATTTAGCCGCTAAATTCGACTAAATTCGACCAAATTTTTTCGGTCTAATTTAGCCCCAATAAAAAAATGGACGTAATTTTTTTGTAAATAATTTATTTGGCACTCCTACATTCAACCTATTTCGATCAAATTTTATATTAAAAAATGGTGGGAAATTTACCCATACTTTTAAAAAAAATTAAAAAAAAAGTGAGGGAAATTTCGCGTCTTTTCCGAAGTTATATTTCAACGGAATTTGCTTGTATTCGGGATTTTTCAGAATTTTAATTTGTAATAAAAAATTATTTAAATGTTAGTGAATATTTTGAAATTATGAATATGGGAGAGAATAAAAGTTATCCAAGTAAAAAAAAATAGTTCTTGAAAAATAAATTATGCGCTATAAAAATTTTCAAATTTCTTTATTTGTTAAAAAATAAAATTGATGTTAATTAGTTGAACTAGTCAAACTGATACTTGACTTTTAAAATGGGGAACAAAATAAAATTATTTGATATGAAACTTTGATTATATCACTAATATATATATTAGCTTAAAACTCGTGCGATGCACAGATTGCACATACTTTTTTAGTATTATATATAATTTTTAAGAACATTATTTTTAATTGATTATTAAATCTACTCATTTTAAATTTTAAATGATATGACTTCATGATAATTAGTTTAATACACAAAATACAATGTCCGCATTATGTTTGGGACCTTAAAAAATACTATTTTAGCAAGATTATTACTTAATCGACTAACAATAAGAGTTATTTGAAAAAGATAATGTTGATTTGATTTATCCCCAGTCAATGATGCCCATTACTCCGACTAAATCCCACTAATTATTTTTATTTTTATTTTAATTTTAATTTTTTTAAGTCCAGATCAATAAGATAATTTTGTTTTAAGCCAAATAATTAGTATATATGATTTAGTTCATGTTGGTCAAATTATATTTTGATTTTACCTTTTAATTTTGTGTTATTTTGGATTAATTATGTAATAAACATTTTGTCCTAGATGAATAATATATATTAATTTGTTTATCCTAGTTCAATAGTATAATTGTTTTAGCAGAATCAGCAGGATGTGTTATTTTGTCTTAACCATATGTAGAATTCAATATGAATAAGAATATAAATTGGTAGAAGAAGTTGACTTTAATATTAATTATAATGATATAGAGTTCGACATGAAATATAATTTAAATTGTTAGAAGAAGTTGACTTCGATATCAATTATAATTAGAATTGACCTACCTACCAATTAGAATTAGAATAGTAAAATAAGGGTAATTAAGTAAATTTAGCAAGTACCGACTAACCGACTACCAAATATTTAATATTTCATCTATTATAATATAATATATATATATATTGACATCCATATGGTTGGATCACTAAAAAATATTTTTAAAAAAATTGAAACACCAATTCAGGTCTAAACAGTAGTTAGTTGTACTACTCAAACTGATGTTTGACTGTTGAAATGGCAAACCAAATTAAGTTATTTTGATCTGAAAATTTGAATATATCACTAATACATATATATATTGACATTAATATGGTTGGATCGATGAAAAATATTTTTAAAAAAATTGAAAACACCAATTCAGGACTAAACACTATGTAGTTGTACTATTCAAACTGATGTTTGACTTTTAAAATGACAAACCAGATAAAAATTATTTTGATCTAAAAATTTGGTTATATTACTAATATATATATCATTTGACATCTATATGGTTGAATCTACAAAAAATAATTTTAAAAAAATTGAAACACCAATTCACGACTAAACACTAGTTAGTTATACTAGTCAAACTGATGCCTGACTGTTAAAATGGTAAACCAAATAAAATTATTTTGATCTAAAACTTGGTTATATAACTAACATATATATATATATATATATTGACATCCATATGGTTGGATCGATAAAAAATATTTTTAAAAAAATCGAAACACAAATTCAGGACTAAATACTTATTAGTTGTACTGGTCAAACTGATGCATGACTGTTAAAATGGAAAACTAAATAAAATTATTTTAATATGAAACTTTGATTATATCACTAATATATATATTTATTGACATACATACTGGTTGGATTGCTGAAAAATACTTTCAAAAAAATTAAAACATCAATTCAGTACTAAAGTTAGTTAGTTGTACCACTCAAACTGATGTTTGACTGTTAAAATGGAAAACCAAATAAAGTTATTTTGATCTGAAAATTTTATTATATCACTAATATATATATATATATATATCTATTGGCATCCATATTGTTGTATCAATGAAAAATATTTTTGAAAAAATTGAAACACCAATTCAGGACTGAACACTATATAGTTATACTAGTCAAACTGATGTTTGACTTTTAAAAATGATAAACCAGATAAAATAATTTTGATCTATATCTTTGGTTATGTCATTAATATATATATCAATTCACGTCCTTATGGTTGGATCAATAAAAAATATTTTTAAAGAAATCGAAACACCAATTCACGACTAAACTCTACTTAGTTGTACTAGTCAAACTGATGTTTGACTATCAAAATGGAAAATCAAATAAAATTATTTTGATCTAAAACTTTAGTTATATCTTTAATATATATATATATATATATATATATATTAACATCCATATAGTTAGATTGATGAAAAATATTTTTTAAAAATTCGAAACACTAATTCACGACTAAACACTAGTTAGTTGTACTAGTCAAACTGATGTATGACTATTAAAATGGCAAACCAAATAAAATTATTCTGATCTAAATAATATTTTAAGTTATATTTTAATTTTTTGAATTTATTTTAATTTTTATCTTTATGTCTTATCTAAACTATATCACATGTTTATATATTATTATATTTACTTAGTTTATTTTTTCATACTATATTTTGAATTTTTTTTAAATTATTTAAAGTTTAGTAAATGTATAAACAAAAATATCTGAATGGGTGAGAATAAAATTTATCCAAATGTTAAATTTTAGTTCTTGAAAAAAATAATTATGTTGTACGGAGGCAAAATGTTTTAGTTTATTAATAGTTAGTGGGCCAAAATAATTTTGTGATAGATAAAATTAGAAAAAAGTAAAGCCCAGCCCAAGCTAATAAAAAACACAGGTGACAGCGGCAACAAAGAGAGAGGGAGGCGGCAACAAAGAGAGAGAGGGAGGCTGAGTGTATCTAATTTGCTACTGCCTAGCTACCATTTATTCCTCACCAACGCGCCACCAACAATTACAAACCACCCCTCCCCCGCTTCTTTTCAGGAAAAAACAGAGACTATGCTCTGAATCGAAGCCATGCTCCTGGTGTTCTTCAAGATGAAGGCCCTGAATCGAAGTGTTACCGCCTAAAAATCTTCTAAGTAATGTTATGTAGCTTTACATAGATCTGAAAGTGTGAAGGAGTTGTTTAGTTTTCACATTTCAGATCTATTTTTTAACCCATTATGTGTTCAGGTCTTGTGAGCTTTTCAGGTTGTCTTGCTACTATAGAACTTGTGGCTCAAACTATTATCCTAGACCACGCTGTTCATCAATGACATATTTTCTTTTAATTTCATGAGATATATTTTTACCAATGTTGTGGTTTTTATTTTCAGGAAATTATTCTTAATACAGAGGCTGCTTCTATAAAATCTCAAAATATGGAGATTGAGGAGACCATGTCACTTCCAACCAAGATTTTGGTCGATCCTGAGAATATAGATAGAAATGTGTGCAATGAAACTGTGGAAGCGGGGGTGCAAGAAGAGCACGTGGTACAGAATTCTGAAGTTCAGGTTGATGATTTGGTTGTAGGGACATGTAATGATAAGGTGAGCGCTTTGAGGGCAAATATTTATTATGGGTTATAGCGGGGCTATGAAGTTGAAGAAGAGTTTGTTGGTCTGCTTGATCAGATTATGAGTAAATATACATGCACCTTTGAACACCTTACAACCAAAAACAAGAAGTTTTGTAAATTGAAGTTGAACCTATTGGGGAACTCGGTGATTGACTGTACAAAAACCCTTTGACTGAGGTTGATGCTGAGGTGATTGTTGAATACTGATTCCAAATTACAAGATAATCTATATGGTTGAATTTAATTATTGGGAGAGACTTTTAAATTTTTTCATAAAATTTAATTATTTGGGCGGGATATTCAAATATTTTATCAAAAATCAAATTCGACCGCCCTTGGTCGAATTCCTCCAGTCGAATTTAAATGGTTGTAATTTTTCGGTCTTAATTAGACGGTCGAATTTAGTTAAATACGACCGAACTTCTGAATTCGACTCCCTTTATTACAACCGATTCAAAATCGGTCGAAATTAAGTAAATTCGACCGAATTCGACCGATTTTTTCTGTCGAATTTAGCCTTTTTTCTTGTAGTGCCTATAACTAACTAAAATTGGTGTGTATTTAATTTCAATCAATTATTTTTTTCTGAATCTGAGATCACTATGTATGTTTCTATATTTTCGGTAATTTGTTTTTGTGACGCCCTCCAAACCCGGGGTCTAGATTTGGGGGTCACTTGCCACTAAATTATAATAAAATAATTACAGCGGGATAATATAATAAATACGACCCCTTTACCTGCACTGGATCGATCATAGGTTATAGTATGGAACAGGCACTAATACAAACCAATTGTTATTACAAACCATAGTCTAATTAGTTTTACAGATTATTCAAATTTTATTATGTTAGGTCACACACACACTGTAGAGGGGGTGAATACAGTGTATAGTACACTCAAATCGAACTTTAAGAACTTAACAGAAAACAAACTTTATTGAAACAATAAACTCTGTTACAGTATGGAACTGTTACCTCTCAGTGATGAACAAATATCACGAGAGCTGCTAGGGTTACAATGAATAATCTTCTCTAATAATGATAACACTTATAGTGTAAACCCTATGTCTGTGTCTATATACTACACAGTTACAAGATAATTGCTAATTGATATGGAATATAATTCCGCTTCCTAAAATATATCAATCAGATATCTTTTCTTCCAAGTATTCCATTCTTCACGGAATTCCTTCTTCATGCATATCTCTTCTTATGTTTATCTCAATCTTCTTTCCTTTAATCAGCTACTGTCCTTATCTGATTATCCTTCAGCACTTAAGTTCTGATATCTATCTTCTGATGATTATCTCCTGATAATATACGTACTGATATCCTTAAGTCCTGACTTCCAGTATAAGTACTGATCAACAGTTAAGTACTGATTTATCATGTTCAGTAAAATCTGAAAGCTAAACATAAAATATATTAGCCATGACATTATCAAATATATCTAACAATCTCCCCCAACTTGTAAATTAACATAATATACAAGTTTAACAGATATTTGATGATGTCAAAAACATTAAGTACAAATGCATGAGAATTAGACTAGATAACTACAACTTACAGTCCTTAAAGCTTTTTCCAATTTCAACTTCTGATAACAACTTCAGTCTGTATAAATATCAGAATTTAAGCAGTTGTAGATCTTCGACTTGGCTTCTTCATTTTCTGATCTCTCTGATGTCAGGAGTTGTTCAGAGATAGTTCTTCAACAAACATTTCTCAGCATATCTTAGTTCATCAATCATTCTCCTTTTAACATCTTTAAGCTCTGCAGTATCTTCACCAGTTTGAAAGATTGCAGCTCTGAGATCATTGATCTTTGCTTTTCTCAACTCCTGATCTAGTCTTATAACATAAGCTCTGTCAGACTCTAGATTGAATTCAAGTCCCTTAATACCAAGATACGTTCTGATCTGTGCAGTATTAGGCTTCATATCAACAATATCACCATTGTGATCTCTGTACTTTGGAACATATATGCTGTCAGACTTAACAGAATAAAGCCTTTTCTGTCTCTGAATCTGTTCTTTTAAGTAGTTTGCAGCAGTCCCTGTTATTCTGTCATCCACTTGAAGTAAGAAAAGTACATGCTCCAATTCTTCAAAATACTTCAATGGAATGGCATTTTGTCTTATATGATAAACCCTACCATCTGTCATGAAATACAACATGATATATTCTTTCAAGTAGGTATGGTAAACCATCTGTACAGATTCCAGTTGATTCAATCTCTCAGGAGTTGCTCCAATACCTGGTTCACTCAAGGAAGTTGGATCATTGGTAGTGTTGTGTACTCTTCTTTCATCAGCACTTCCCAATCCAGTTTTATCTCTAGCTTCCTTTCCAGTAACTACTTTTGCTTCAAAACCACTTGCAGTAGTCTTTAAAGATTGAGTCTGTTTTACTTTAGTGAATCCTGGTAGGAGTGTCTTTGATCTATTTTCTGATATCAAGTTAACTTGAGCTCTGTCAGAGGATACTTGCTTCTTCTGAATATCAGAACTTATAATTTTTTGACTCTGAACAACTTGAGCCATGTCAGAGGTTGTTTTAAGAACTTTTCTTGAAGTCAGAGCAAGATCATCTTTTTCATCAGCAATTTCTTCTTTCTTAGGAGGTACATAAACCTTGATAGGTTCACCAACCTTTTCTTTACCCTTGGATCTTGGATCTATCTGTGGTTGTGATCTAGCCAATGTTGCTTCAGTATGTGTCCTTTCTTTGATCACAATGCCTTTAAGTTTTGGAAGTGACTTTTTACCAGAAGCTTCAAATTTAGATGTGACTTTCTCTGATTTAAGTCTGGCTTCTTCTTCCTTTAAACTTTCCAAGTCCATTCCTAGATTTTCTTGAAGAAATAACTGTCTTGACATTTCTTCATCAAGATCTAGGAGTTCATCAGAACTTATCCTTTTACCAGCAGCAGAACTTATTCTTTTCCCAGTATCAGAACTTGTCCTGTGACTAGCTTGTCTTGATGTAAACCTTCTACCTTGACTATGACCGCTACCCATTCCAGAGTATCCTTGATCATCATTTCCATCATCCTTTCCTTGCAGTGTCTTGTTAGTTTTGCATTTGGACTTAATTACCTTCTCCCCCTTTTTGGCATCAGCAGGTAGTAAAAGAGAGATAAGTAATTCCACTGAGGATTGGATTTCAGTAAGTTGAGATTGCTGAGAAGGTTGATTTGTCAGAATGTCATCAATCTGAGCTTGTTGTTTCTCTTGAGTTTTCTCAATATAAGCAATCCTGTCAATGGTAGGTTGAAAGAACTTTTTCTTATCAATTTTCCAAACTTGTTCTTGTTTGATAAAGTTCTCCTGAATCTTGTGTAGCTCTGCATGAGTAGTTGAATGAAGACCTTGTAGATGTTTAGTACTCAATGTAGTGACTCTAAGTTGGGTTTTAAAATCATCAGAATTTAACATTTCATCAGCTTTAGTCAAGTGCTCAGCAAGATGTAATGCATTTGGAACACATGAAACTGAGTTCCATTCCTTAGTCCACTCCTGACCTGCATGAGTTTCACTCCAAGGTACTGGTGCTGGTGCAGCCCCAGTAACAAACTTCTCTACCAGTTCAGACTTAGGAATAGTCTGTTGAGGAGTATGTCCTGAAGGACCTGCTTCATCAGCATCTACAGTTGGAGCAGCATCACCAGTATCTCCAGCATTTGCAGCATCAGAACTTAAAGAATCAGTATCTTCGGATAAGATAACAGTGTGAGTAGCAATGGAGGCTTCAGCATCCTCTAATTGCTGATCTGATACTAAGTTCTGATCAACAGCCAAATCCTGATGCTCACCTAAAGTCTGATCATCAGCATCTTGATGAAAAGAAGGTGTTGTTGATAACTCTGGAGTTTGAACAGCATCAGTAACAGGTGTTGTGAAAGGATTATTTGTTGTTGGAGCTTCTAAGAAAAGTATTTCAGGCACAACCAGGTTCTGAATATCAATTTCAGCACTTGTGCCTGGATCAACAAGAGACACAGATGGTGAGTTAGCCTTGTCAGATACAGCTTCCTGAGATGGAGTTGATGGAGAAGAAGTGACTGGAGCAAATTCCTTGTCTTATGAGATCAAAGATTCCTGATCCCCTTCCTTAGCTGCTTCCTCTTCATCATCTGAAACTGGCCTTTGTGCCCTCTGTTTCTTGTACTTCCTTGTTGATTTGGATTCCTTGGGAGTTTCAGGAACTATCATTCGTCTAAGCCTCTTGAGAAGCCTAGAACCCCCAATTTCAGAATCCTTCTGAGAAACCTCTTTCTCAGCTTCAGAAACAACAGGTTCTCGAGAAGAAACCTGTTCCTCAGAATTAGATTCATCTCTCAATACAATCCTCCTTCTCTTTTGAGATGTTTGAGGAATAGTTTTGTCCTCTTCGGCTTGGAGGATGAGGGTTGAACAGTCTGTGAAGTAGAGAGATAGGATTTGAGATAATTCCTGAGGGTAGGTTGAGTAGAATGAGTGGTAGGTGCTGAGGATGATGGTTTTTGGGTGTTTGTGGTTGGTTGGAAATCAAAGTAAACAGATCTATAAGTATCAGGATCAGCATTTACTAGGATCTGTTTTACAGACTGAGGAATCTGTAATGGTCTAACCACTTTTTTCTTAGTATCAGCATTTACCAGATCATTAAAATATCGTTTTGCAACCTTAAAAGGTGGGGTTTGGGTGCTGACTAACTGAGGTTCATCAGTACAATAAGTGTAAATAAGTTGACAGAATCTAGCAAAATAAACAACATCTCGATCCTCTGTCATCCTATCCCCAATAAAACCAATTATTCCAGTTGCAAAATCAAAATGAGTTTGATGAATAATAGCATACCCTATGTGCTGACTCAGAATTGGGATAACATCAAAATTCGAACATTTGTTCCCAAAAGCTTTGGTAATGTAGTCAAAGAAGAAACTCCATTCTCTTCTGATATTAGCCCTTTTTAACTGCCCAAGCTTTGCCAAACTTTTTTCATATCCCAAATCAGCCATTAACTCTTGAAGTGCTGATTCCTCTGGAGTTGAAAAAGTACAATTTTCTGGGAGATGTAGAGCTTTGCGTATTGTACCAGGAGTGACTACATAAGATGAATCACCCACTTCAAAAACAATACTGGGAGTGCCATGTTTACCACCATCATCAAAGTGCCCAGTCCGCCAAAACGTCAGAACTTGTTGACTCGAAAAGACTTCAGGTTGTGTTAATGCGTACCCAATCTGACTGTGTGCAAGAAGATCTTGCACAAAATGCAATTCAGATGGAGCTTCAGCATGATCAAGAATTGCAGCATAGTTGTTTGGAACAAACTTAGCTCCATCAATGATTAAATCCTTTGGTGCCATGTGAAAAAATATTGAGATTCAAGTATGCCTGTTAGGTGTTTGAGATAATGTCTGTATGAAAAACCAACGTGAGAAAGAAAGAGAAAGAGAGTAAAAGAAAGGAGAGAGATAAAATATAAAGAAAATAAAAGATTAAAGAAATCTTCTTTCTGTTGTACTTATACTCTGAACAAAAATGTTACCGTTGGACACCTGTCAGACATGCAGTAATAACGGACAGTTACCGGGCTCGAGAAAACATGAATCATTACTTACCCAGTTGCCTAGTTTCAAGGAAAAACCGTTCCATTTATAAAGAGAAACAGTTTTGATTCAAAATTTAAACCGTTAGCACTGATTGAATTATTTTTCACTGCATCATTAATATTCTGAAAATACATCACATGAAAATGACCAAGATAAATTAGATAAGTAAGTGCTGAAAATGAATCAGAACTTAATATAAAACAAAATTTATATGGTCATCAGAATATCAATTAGGATTTATCAACACAAGACAAAATAACTCAGAGACAAAATCTTGAAGTAAAAACAACTTTCATTAATATATCAAGACAATACATTTATGAAATGGAAATTACATCAATACTTATACAAGATTTTCCCTAAGCTTCTAATCCTAACATCAACAGCCTTAGTCCTAGCTAAGAAGCCTGACAAAGCTGATGATGAAGAAAAACTGGAAGAAGACGAGATTAAGTCATCTTCTTCTTCCTACTCTCGACAAATAGAATGGCGAGTCTGATGATTCGCTCTTGTTGGCGGAGAGCTTCCAGCCTTTCCTCCTCCAATCGCTCCAGATGGCGATGGTAGTCCATATAGAAGAACAGGAGGTGTGTCAGTACCTCCTGTGGGAAAGAGTCCCATATCTCCTCAGGAATGGCTGTGACATGCCATTCCTGCTGCCACTCGGCACAACTTAGCTCCATATTGAAGGTTTGGTAGTTCAAAAACATGTTGTATCTGACCATTGTGTTTTTGAAAGAAAAAGGAGGATAAGTGTGTGAGAAGAATGTGATGGAAAGACTGATGTGAAGTGGTTGCTTATATAGACAAGAGAATGCCAGGAGACGCAAAGAAATTGAATGCTGACAGGTAGAATTAATTCTACCTCGTCTCCCTAGACTTTGAAAAAGAATAACATTCATTGGAAAGAGGAATCATGGTCTAGACCGCACAAGACACAAGAAACAGTGGACTGTTCAAGTACGAATACCATTAATCCTAATCATAGTGACTATTAATCTTCCACTTCAACATATTCAATTATTAACTGAGACTGTTATTAAATTTTATTCACAGATAAGTCAAGTAAAACATTAGACTGTAATATCAGAACTTAGACTTATATCAGAACTTAACAGTCATCAGAACATAATTTCTTAACTCGAAAGAGGAATGCCCATCTTAGTAAATACTCATACAAGTTCTGAGTTATAGACTTCAGAACTTAATCATTAGAACATGTAACTAGAACTTGTCCTCAGAATTAGTGCAATGTGACACAATGACTGTTTATCTAAAATAACATAGACCACCACAGAAATTTTCATCATTCAGATGGAGTGATTAGTGTGTGCATTAAGCTAAATAACAGACAAAGAGTAAAGTCTGATTCACTTCAGTACATCTTAGAAATAAGGCATAATTAAAATTTTGCTAAGGAGTTGTCATTGTCCTGAAACCTACTGATGAATGAGTTTATGCTTGAGTCCACCTCAACTGTTTTGTGCTAATTTTATGCATCTTTTGAAATTCTATTTTACAGTGGCTTCTCAGTGTAAGTGAGTCACGACTGTTTATCAGAATTTATGCTATTATCAGAGTATTTCTCCAGTAATCATAGAGTGTGAAAAGTCACCAAGAAAATATTTTGCTTTTCTAATGCATATTTACTTAATACCAGCAATGCACTTGGGTCGTCCCTTCCACATTTTTACTCTAGATCTCAAAGGAGTACCTGATTTTATTCTTTGATCTTTTTGCTTTTTCTTTTGATAAGTGAGGTTTATCAGCACTTAGTACATTCAGCAGTTTTACTAGTATCAGAACTTAACAGATGAGTAGCATTTTGAGTAAAACAAGCAGTCTGCACAGCTTCAGCCCAGAAATAGGTTGGAAGCTTTACTTCTTCAAGCATTGTACGTGCAGCTTCAATGAGAGTTCTATTCTTCCTTTCAACAACTCCATTTTGCTGTGGAGTTCCAGGAGCAGAAAATTCCTGCTTTCTTCCATGGCTTTTGCAGAACTCTTCCATTATCAAATTCTTGAACTCAGTGCCATTATCACTCCTTAAAATTTTCACAGAATCTTTGACCATTTTATCCAGATGTTTGATATGATCAATCAAGGTTGATGCAGTTTCACTTTTTGTATGCAAGAAATATACCCATGTGTATCTGGTGAACTCATCCACTATGACCAACGAATACTTCTTCTTTGCAATTGACATGACATTTACTGGACCAAATAGATCAACATGTATTAGATGATAAGGCTCAAGAATTGATGAATCAGTCTTGCTCTTGAATGAAGATTTTCTTTGTTTGGCTTTCTGACCTGAATCACAAAGACCATCAGGAGCAAATACTGTGTTTGGCAATCCTCTCACAAGATCTTTCTTGACCAGTTCATTTATATTGTTGAAATTTAAATGAGAGAGTTTCTTATGCCAATTCCAGCTTTCTTCAATTGATGCTCTACTCATCAGACAGATTGTAGAACCATCAGTACTTGTTGAAAGCTTAGCTTCATAAATGTTACCATGCCTGTATCCTTTCAGAACAACTTTGCCTTTAGATTTACTCACTATTTCACAGTGTTCTTCAAAGAAATCAACATGATAACCTCTGTCACAGATTTGACTTATACTCAATAGGTTGTGTTTAAGTCCTGAGACCAGAGCTACTTGTTTAATTATGACATTTCCAAGATTGATATTGCCATATCCCAATGTTTTTCCAATGTTGCCATCTCCATAAGAAACACTTGGGCAAGCTTTCTCCACAAAGTCTGATAGCAGGGCCTTATTTCCAGTCATATGTCCTGAACATCCACTGTCCAGAACTAGAATATTTTTCCTGTTGCCCTGCAATCACAAAGACCACTAATTATTAGTTTTAAGGACCCAGACTTGCTTGGATCCTTTGGCCTTATTAAGTTTGTTAACATTTGCAGCGGATTTAGCATCAGAGTTTATGTTAACATTTTTCTTATCAGAACTTACACTATCAGACTTTGAATCAGAATTTACACTAGAAGGAACAATGGAAACTTTCTTCAAAGAAGGTTTTATTTGATAATAATCATAGTACAAACTATGATATTCCTTACAAGTATAAATGGAATGCCATAAACTACCACAATGAAAACAAGGATTTTGTGGTTTGTATCTAACAGACTGACTCTTAACTCCTGATTTTGAAGGTAAGGAGTTAATATTCTTATTCTTCCTGCAAAAAGAAGCAAGATGGTTAGAACTTCCACAGTTATGACATGTTTCCTAGGAGCATCAGGAACAGGTTTATAATCATTGCTTTTATTCACACCTTCCTTTCCATTCCTATTTTTCCTAGGTGATTGTACCTTGTTTGCATTCTTGACATCTTTCAGCTTATGCTTAAGCTGCTTCTTTGTCATTAAGCCTATGTTCACTTCAGCTGTCTTTTCCTGTTTTAGTTTGTCAGAAGTTAATTCCTTTTTAAATTCTGATTTTTCATTTTCAGACTTTACAGTTACAAACTTAACAGGTTTAAACTTTGGCTTTTGCTAAACAACAGACTTAATTTCTTCAGTTCCTTTATCATTCTTATCTTCTCCATAACCTAAGCCCTCTTTCCAGTTTCCACTACTTAGCAAATTTTGAGTTGTTTTGCCAGAGTTAGTCCAAGTCCTGATAATCTCTCTTTCCTTTTCTAACTCAGTTTTTAGAGATTCATTTAATTTTAGCACTTCATTCCTAACATAAAAAGCATCATCTCTATCTTTCTGAGTTTGATGGAACATGACTAACTCTTTTTCTAAGAAATCATTCCTTTTCTTAAATGCAAGATTTTCAGAAGTTAATCTTTCACATGTTAAAGTTTGATCTCTATAGCTAACAAACATGGTTTTAAGATATCTTCTCAACTCATTAATATCATCAGTATGAAAAGCATAAGTAGTCTGAGGTACCTTTGTTTCAGCAGCTTTCAGAACTGCTCTCAGCACTTTCTTTATCAGCATTTGCCATCAATGCATAGTTCTCCTCACTTTCAGAGTCTGAGGTGTCTGTCCAGCTTTTCTGCTTTGTGACAAGAGCCTTGCCTTTGTCACCCTTTACCTTCTTGCAGTCAAGAGATATGTGGCCTTTCTCACCACAGTTATAGCATTTAACATTGGTGTAATCTCCTCTGTCAGACTTTCCTCCTCTGCCTTCAGATCTTCTGAAATTCTTCTTATCAGAACTTATGCCTTTCCTGGAAAACTTCTTTCCCTTCCTGAACTTCCTGTATGCAATCTTTGTGATTCCTTTCACCATAAGAGCACACAGCTTCATCATCTCCTCATCAGCATCAGTCTCAGGCAAGCTTTCAGAATCTGAGTCATCATTACTCTCAGAACTTGATGACTCAGTATCAGACTTTATGAAAAGAGCTTTACCCTTGTCTTTCTTTGAGGAAGCTGCTTTGGGGAATTCTTCTTCAGCCTTAAGAGCAACTGTCCTTGACTTTCCTCCTTTCCTCTTGCTTCTTTGTTCCATCTCCAGCTCATGAGTCTTGAGAATTCCATAGATTTCGTCAAGAGTTGTTTCATCAAGATTGTAGTTGTCTCTTATTGTCGTTGCCTTCAAATCCCAGCATTCCGAAAGAGCTAACAGGAACTTAAGGTTTGAATCTTCAAGATCATACTCTTTATCAACCAATGACAAATCATTCAAAAGTTTGACAAATCTATCATATAAATCATTCAATGACTCATTAGCCTTTGAGTCAAAGTGTTCATACTCTTGAGTGAGTATTGTCTTCCTGTTCTTCTTAATTATGTCAGTTCCCTGACACCTTGTTTCCAGAGCATCCCATATCTCCTTAGCAGTCTTGCAGTTGATTACCCTGTTTGACATTACATTATCAATGGCACTATGCAGTAAGTGTCGTACCTTAGCATCCTTAGCAATTGATGCTATGTCTTCAGCAGTATAATCACTCTTCTCCTTTGGTACGATCTTTGCTGCTTCACCTGCAACTGCAACAGCGAGCTTGGTTGGTTTGTGAGGGCCTTCCTTGATTCTATCAAGGTATTCTGGATCTGTTGCTTCCAGGAACATGGTCATCCTTACCTTCCATATGGGATATTCAGATGGTCTCAGTATGGGGACTCTGATGGTCTCATACCGACTCTGAATTTGTGTCTTTGGTGGTTCCTCAGTTGTGGTAGGCTTAGTTGGAGTTTTTGTGTCCGACATGATTGTGTTTGGATCTTTAACTGTATGTGTGTTAACAGAGTAGCTCTGATACCAATTGTTAGGTCACACACACACTGTAGAGGGGGTGAATACAGTGTATAGTACACTCAAATCGAACTTTAAGAACTTAAGTAACAGAAAACAAACTTTATTAAAACAATAAACTCTGTTACAGTATGGAACTGTTACCACTCAGTGATGAACAAATATCACAAGAGATGCTAGGGTTACAATGAATAATCTTCTCTAATAATGATAACACTTATAGTGTAAACCCTATGTCTGTGTTTATATACTACACAGTTACAAGATAATCGCTAATTGATATGGAATATAATTCTGCTTCCTAAAATATATTAATCAGATATCTTTTCTTCCAAGTATTCCATTCTTCACGGAATTCCTTCTTCATGCATATCTCTTCTTATGTTTATCTCAATCTTCTTTCCTTTAATCAGCTACTGTCCTTATCTGATTATCCTTCAGCACTTAAGTTCTGATATCTATCTTCTGATGACTATCTCCTGATAACATACGTACTGATATCCTTAAGTCCTGACTTCCAGTATAAGTACTGATCAACAGTTAAGTACTGATTTATCCTGTTCAGTAAAATCTGAAAGCTAAACATAAAACATATTAGCCATGACATTATCAAATATATCTAACATATTACAAACCTCTAGACTATCCAAGCGTCCCAAAACAGTCTACCTGGAATACACACCACTATTTACAAGCACTCGACTTCTGACCAAACCTGGATCTCAAGCCTGCTTTGGCTTAGCTGAAAGATTAGATTGATAAACAAGTATGAGCGAAAGAAATGCTCAGCAAGCAATATAAGATGTACTTGAAATGATAAACCACATTCTGATAATAATTGAACAAAAGGATAAAAGCAGTAATATTTGATCAATAATAAAGCTTCACAAGCTATCAAAAATAAATGATAATTTTTAGATTGGAATCTAACTCCGACGGACGTACTATCACATGCTGATCAGCCCATGTGATAGCACAAGGTCATGATTCATAGAAACATGTCCCCAAAATACGAGTACTCAAATTAAAAGGCAATATACCCGCCTGTGGCAACAATGGTGTCATAATATTTCATACAACACATAGAAATAGCCCTCCGCTGGACCGTCCGTCCCGGTCACTTACGCATTCATCCAATCCATAAAACATTTTGATCAAAGGAGCCGAACCAAAGGACATCCTTAACCATATAACTCTCCATTTCTCATGGTCCAGAGTTATCTTAACAATTGATGGCGAAATAACTAGAACAATTAGTTATTCGCTAACCTCAATTCAACGTTCCACTGTATAGAGTAATTTATAGCAAAATATAAAATGTTTAACCATTCTGAACTTAGAATAGTATGGAAATCGAAAGAATAAAGTTCAGAGTCAATATCAATTGAATGATAAATGAAGATATAGGTACTTGCATAATATGATTCGAAATAAACGTCACCTGAACAATAAGTGAAGTTAATGGTACTTGTCTGCTATGCTCAATAACCTTTCTCTATAACTCTGCTTATAGCTGCTGGCTACTATCTCCGTCTAACACTTGATCGCACTCCTTGCTACTCAATTCTATAAACAAAAGGACTATCTTAAATGACAGAACCAAACTCAATCGACGTAACTATACGTCTTGACATCTACCCAATCGTTTATAACTTAACATGGCATTTTAAAACTATAAACAGATAGCATACATATCACGTAACACATAATCATGGCATTCATATAACACGAAATCACATATTTCATGTAACACATAAGTCAGATCATTAAAAGATACGTCCTAAGGCGTTCAGAATTAAAATCAGGTCAATATTAGCATTTATCGATCAAATACTGACTCAAACTGATGCATAAATCAAATGACATTGCAATACAAAAGAAATTAGGACTCAAAAATATTTTTGTTGAAAGCGCAATATTTTTCTGAGTCTATACGTGTTCGTTTCGTATTAAACGGACGAACGGTTTAATTATTATGAATAAAATAAGAAATAAATAGATTTAAATCAATTAATAAAAATATTAATTGATTTTTAAATACCAAAATATAATTTTTAAAACATTAAAATAATTTATAGAAATTATTTGAATCAATTATAAATAATTTACATTTATTTAACTATTTATAAATAAAATTAATTGATTAATTGATTTTTAATCAATTAATTAAATTCATAAATAATTAACTAAAATAAACTATAAATAATTAAATCAAATTGTATTTTTGAAAATAATTAAAGAAAATAATTTTAGGAATTTAAAATAATTGAAAAAATAATTTTTAGAATTATAAATAATTATTAAATGATTTTTGAAATTCAAAATCAATGATTTTTAAAAGAAAAAGAAATTAATTTTGAATAAACAAAAAAAAAAGAAAATAATAGAAACATGTTTTGTACTCAGAGTGTCTTCTCCAAGAGATCAAGCGGAGGCTGGGAGATGGAGTTTCGGCCGGAGCTCGGACGAACTCGGCCAAAAACTGGGAACACGCCCAGAAATCGGCGAGTTTCGCCGACTTCCGGCGACTCCAAAACACGGTCAACTTCATGTCGTTCTAACCGGTTTTCGATCCTAAATGACTCCAATTCATCCCAGCAACAATTGTAAACCCAGAAACTCGACAAACAGCAACAACTCGACGGTTTCCGTCGAGTTCTTGACAAAAGCCGGCGGATGAATCCGGCGAACCCAATTCCACTTAAATCAAAACCAAAATTCGAAATTCCAGTACCAAATCGAAGCCCAGAACGATTAGAAACTATTTCCACATCCTCAAAATCATCAAGAACATCAACTCAAACAAAAAAAATCAATTTGAAAAATCAACCAAACTCAGAACTCGACTTTGGCATTCCGGGCATCAAATAATACAAATTTATAGTCAAATCGGCTGGGAATCATCATCTAAAACTACTGGTAACATCAAAATCAACCCAGAATCATCCAAAAACAAAAATCGATTTTCAAGAATAAAAAGATAAAAATCAACTTTTCGATTTACTGTACCTCAGATCAAGATATTGGTATCAATGGAAAGCTCTCTTCGAGAGGAAGATTTTGGTTACTAGCACGTCTGATTTGGTTTCCAGAATCGATCAAAAATCACGATTGAAGTTAAGGAAGAAATTCTCACCCCCAAAATTGTTCATGGTGTTTATTTTTAATAAAATTAAAATGAAATAAAAAGAATAATAGGCTATTTATATTAATCATAAAATTATATTCCCAAAATTAATTAAGGGTGTTTTTATCCTTTAATTACAATACTTAAGCCCCAAAATAATAATTACGGGGAATAATTTTTAAAAATGATAAAATACAAAAATAATGTCAAAATTCCCCGAAAATTGCGAATAATTCAAAAATACAAAAATAAAGGGTATTTGAAATACGAATAATTTTATAAAAATAAAAACATCGATTTTGTGGGGTTTGACGTCCCGGTGGGGTCCCGGTCCGTTGATTTTTGAAAAATGGAAACGATCCCTAAATTACCAGAAAATCCTGATAACACATAAAATGTATTGGAACATGCGTAAAATAAAATAAAGCGAGTACCTTAATAAATATGCGAATAAATAAGAGTTCGAATTGCATATCGATTCATATAATTGCAGTTTAAACACATTTTGATCAATCAAAAAATTTTCTGGCCCGCACAGAAATACACATAACAGCCATAACATCTCATATCATGGAAATAATTACTTCAAATTTATAAAACACATAATATTTATTTATTCAACATATAATATTCACATAATTTTCCCGGTTATTACATATTTCCCCCCTTAACAGGATTCTGTCCTCAGAATCAGCCTAGGAAAACAAATGAGGATATTTGGATCGCATTTCGCTTTCCAACTCCCAGGTCGACTCTTCAACCTTGGGATTTCTCCACAAGACTCGCACTAAAGATACAGACTTATTCCTAAGTACTCTTTCTTTCTTATCCAAAATCTGCACTGGTTGCTCTACAAAAGACAAATCTGGCTGAATCTCGATTGAGTCATATTCTATTACATGGTTCGAATCAGGAAAATAACGCTTCAACATTGACACGTGGAACACGTTGTGAATATGCTGCATGTGAGGTGGTAATGCTAATTCGTAAGCAACCTTTCCCACACGCTTCAAAATCTCAAAAGGGCCAACATAACGTGGACTTAGCTTTCCTTTCTTTCCAAATCTTGATAAACCTTTCCAAGGTGAAACCTTTAATAGCACTGTTTCACCAACTTCAAATTCCATATCCTTTCTGGCAGGATCAACATATTTGCGTTGACGATCTTGAGCAGCTGTTAATCTTTTCCGAATGAGTTCTATTTTCTCTTTTGTCTGCTGGATCAATTCTGGACCCAAAATCTTTCTCTCACCAACTTCTTCCCAACATATTGGAGATCTGCATCTTCTCCCATACAAAGCTTCATAAGGCGGCATTCCAATACTGGCATGATAACTGTTGTTGTAGGAGAATTCAACCAATGGCAAATGTTCGTCCCAACTCCCTTCAAAATCTAGTACACATACCCTCAACATATCTTCAATAGTCTGAATCATCCTTTCACTTTGGCCGTCTGTCTGCGGATGATACGCGGTAGTCATGTTCAGCTTCGTTCCGAGACAATCTTGAAAACTTCTCCAAAATCTTGAGTTAAATCGAGGATCTCTATCGGAAACTATGGATACTGGAACTCCATGTCGTGTCACAATTTCCTTAAGATATAACCGAACCAATTTATCCATTGGGAATCTTTCGTTGATAGGAAGAAAATGCGCTGACTTCATCAATCTGTCGATAATAACCCAAATAGCATCATGATTCGCCCCGGTCCTCGGTAATCCAACTACGAAATCCATCGCGATATGCTCCCACTTCCATTCTGGAATATCCAATGGCTGTATCAGTCCACTAGGCCTTTGATGTTCCGCTTTGACTCGCTGGCAAGTGTAACACTTACTTACCCATTCTGCAATTTCCTTCTTCATGCTTGGCCACCAAAAATTTTCTCTTAAGTCTCTATACATCTTTGTACTCCCGGGATGAATTGAATATCTAGAATTGTGAGCATCTCGAAGAATTTCATCTTTCAGCTCGGCTACGTTGGGTATCCATATTCTGGAAGAAAATCTTAAAATTCATTTATCATCCTTTTGACTCCCTATCTCTTCTCCAGTCAAACTGTCTCATTCATGGCTCACAACTTCTTCCTGACATCTTCTTATTTTCTCTAATAGTTCTGGTTGAAAAGACATTGCACACAACACCTCTGTAGACATACTTGGGGTACTGATCTCTACTTCCATCTTCTCAAATTCCTTGATCAACTCCTCGGATGAAGTTATCATATTCAATCTTTCTTTTCTGCTCAGAGCGTCGGCAACCACATTTGCTTTGCCTGGATGATAGTTAATAGTACAGTCGTAATCCTTGATTAGTTCTAGCCATCTCCTCTGCCTCATGTTCAATTCCTTCTGGGTAAAGATATACTTCAAACTCTTGTGGTCCGTGTAGATCTCGCATTTTTCCTCATAAAGATAATGACTCCAAATCTTCAATGTAAACACTATAGCTGCCAATTCAAGATCATGAGTTGGATACTTCTCTTCATGTGGTTTCAACTGTCTTGAAGCGTAGGCTATCACCTTGTCATGCTGCATCAAAACACATCCCAATCCTTTGTATGATGCGTCACTATAAATCACAAAATTTCCTTGTTCGTCTGGCAAGACTAGTACTGGAGAAGATACTAATCTATTCTTTAATTCCTGGAAACTTTCTTCGCACTTCTCATCCCATTCAAATTTCTGATTCTTCCTGGTGAGTTTTGTCAATGGCATAGCTATCTTCGCAAAATTTTGTACAAATCTTCTATAGTAACCTGCCAATCCCATGAAACTTCCTACTTGTGTTGGTGTCTTTGGCCTCTCCCAATTGATTATGGCTTCAATCTTTGCCGGATCCACTTCCACTCCTTTATTTCTAATCACGTGCCCAAGAAATCGTACTTCTTTTAACCAAAATTCACACTTAGAAAACTTTGCGTACAATTTCTCCTGTCGCAGTATCTCCAAAACTATTCTTAAATGCTCTACATGCTCCTCTTCTGTTTTAGAATAGATCAAGATGTCATCTATGAACACGATCACGAATTTATCCAGATACTTCTTAAATACTCGATTCATCAGATCCATGAAAGCTGCTGGTGCGTTGGTTAATCCAAATGCCATCACTAGAAACTCATAATGCCCATATCTGGTTCTGAACGCGGTCTTTGGAATGTCTTCAGGCTTGATCTTCAGTTGATGATATCCGGATCTTAAATCTATTTTAGAAAACCATACAGCGCCTCTCAATTGGTCAAACAGATCATCGATCATCGGCAATTGGTATTTGTTCTTAATGGTCAGCTTATTTAATTCTCGATAGTCAATACACAGTCGTATACTCCCGTCCTTCTTCTTGACAAACAGTACTGGTATGCCCCATGGGGATACACTGGGTCTTATAACTCCTTTCTCCAAAAGATCTTGCAGTTGAGTTGCCAATTCTTTCATCTCCACTGGTGCCATCCGGTACGGAGCTTTAGAGACTGGTTCTATTCCAGGTGCTAGATCAATTTCAAATTCAATTTCTCTATCGGGAGGTAATCCTGGCAGATCTTCTGGGAAGACATCTAAAAATTCGTTGACAACTGGGATCGCTTCTAGTGTTGGAACTTCTTTGCTGGTGTCTACCACATGGGCCAAATATGCTTCGCAATTCCGACGCAATAACTTTTTCACTTGAGCGATCGTTAAGAACTTCTTCTCTTGCCTATTTCCTCGAAATATCACCTTCTTCTTACTACCCAAGGTCTAAAGTCTTACTTTCCTATTCTTACAATCAATTGGAGCGTTATTTTCTGACAACCAATCCATTCCTAAAATTACATCAAATTCTCCCAACTTAAAAGGTATCAAGTTGGCATAGAAATGATGTCCTCCTATATCAATATCACACCTCGGGCATACTCGGTCGACAAAAACTTGGTCCTTATTAGCTAACTCTATCATTAACGCTTGTTCTAACAACTTAACTTCACAATGCAGTTTATCGACAAAATCTTGAGAAATAAATAACCTTGTAGCTCCAGAATCAAATAGAACTTTAGCATCTATGGAGTTGACTGGAAGCGTACCTGCAACCACGTCTGAACTCTGAACAACATCCTTCATAGTCATATTAAATGTCCTGGCCTTTGGTTGGTCCTTTGCTGGTGCTCCTTCAATCCTTGGCACATTCTGAGATGGAGCACCTGTAAGCCTTGGGGTGTTGCTCGTTGTACCTTGTGTTGGGCAATTCCTGGAAATATGCCCTGGCTTTCCACACTTATAACATCCAGTTCCCACATTCTGACCTTGAGTCTGATTCTGACACACATTAGCAAAGTGTCCCTTCCTGCCGCACTTGAAATACGTCACATTAGCATTACAATTCCCAAAGTGCTTCCTACCACAAAACTGAAAATCTGGTATTGGTGGACGATTGGGCCTCTGCTGATTTGAATTCTGAAAACGGTTGCCTTGTCCTCCATTTCCTGATTGTGGTCTTCTGAATCCCATATTCCTATTACCCTGAAACTCTGGCCTTCTGTTGAAATGGCTCTGGAAATTACTTAGCTGCTGACCTCCTTCTGAGGTTTTTATCTTTCTTTTCTTCCCATCTTTTCCTTTCTGAGACATGTCACTCTTACTTTCGATCACCATTGCTTTCTGAATCACTGCCACATATGAAGTCAACTCAAACATGGCCACTCTGTTCTGAATCCAAAATTTCAATCCCTGCTCAAACCTTCTTGCTTTCTTTTCATCTGTATTAACCTGGTCTGGCACAAACCTTGCCAATTCAGTAAACTTAGCCTCGTACTCAGCCACAGTAAGATCACCCTGGGTCAGATTCAAAAATTTGATCTCCATTTGGTTCTTCATATACCTCGGGAAATACTTCTCCAAGAATAACTCTGTGAATCTCTCCCAAGTTATAAACTCACCTCCTTCCAATGCTCGCGTGGATTCCCACCAATAGTTCGCCTCGCCCTTCAGAAAGTAGCTTACAAACTTGGTCTTCTGTTCAGTTCCTGCTCTGACTAATTCAAAAGCCTTTTCCATCTCCTTGAGCCATGGATTGGCTTCCACAGGATCAGCACTTCCCTTGAACTCAGGTGGCTTCACAGCTTGAAACTGCTTAAAAGTCACTGCAGGTGGTGATGCTGCTGCTGTTGCTGTTGCTGCTGTTGTTGCTGCTGTGTAAGATGTAACATCTGCTGCTGCATCAGTCCCAACATCTGGATAATCGCTGGATCTGTACGGCTCTCGGCACTACCCTCTCCTGAATTATTCCTTCTCTTTGGTGCCATTATTCTGGTAAAAGAACAAGCAACATATATAATAATCTGTCAAGCATTGTGTCAAATATGTAGTAATTCCTTAGCATATCAAAATTCACAAACAATATCTCTTCCCATAATATCATAAACTTGCTACCATATTAACACAAGCGACATGATTATCACATAATCCTGCTTATTATCTCAAGAATAATAACACAAAGAAAATTTACTCCGAATTATCCAACCCTTTTAAATCCTTGGTTAAATCTTAACTAAACCAACAAAATAGCAGGGCAATGACACAAGGCCTAAAGCTAAATGCAAAATAGGGAACTTAAATAACTTAACTATAACCTAACCCAATAACCTAAATTTAATCCTATAAAAGCTAAACTACACGCGCCTATCTTATGTGATCTTCCTATGACTCATCTATGACAATCCTACGCCTGTTTCAGTGACCATAACCTGTAGCTCTGATACCAACCTGTGACGCCCTCCAAACCCGGGGTCTAGATTTGGGGGTCACTTGCCACTAAATTATAATAAAATAATTACAGCGGAATAATATAATAAATACGACCCCTTTACCTGCACTGGATCGATCACAGGTTATAGTATGGAACAGGCACTAATACAAACCAACTGTTATTACAAACCATGGTCTAATTAGTTTTACAGATTATTCAAATTTTATTACAAACCTCTAGACTATCCAAGTGTCCCAAAACAGTCTACCTGGAATACACACCACTATTTACAAGCACTCGACTTCTGACCAAACCTGGATCTCAAGCCTGCTCTGGCTTAGCTGAAAGATTAGATTGATAAACAAGTATGAGCGAAAGAAATGCTCAGTAAGCAATATAAGATGTACTTGAAATGATAAACCATATTTCGATAATAACTGAACAAAAGGATAAAAGCAGTAATATTTGATCAATAAAGCTTCACAAGCTATCAAAAATAAACGATAATTTTTAGATTGGAATCTAACTCCGACGGACGTACTATCACATGCTGATCAGCCCGTGTGATAGCACAAGGTCATGATTCATAGAAACATGTCCCCAAAATACGAGTACTTAAATAGAAAGGCAATATACCCGCCTGTGGCAACAATGGTGTCATAATATTTCATACAACACATAGAAATAGCCCTCCGCTGGACCGTCCGTCCCGGTCACTTACGCATTCATCCAATCCATAAAACATTTTGATCAAAGGAGCCGAACCAAAGGACATCCTTAACCATATAACTCTCCATTTCTCATGGTCCAGAGTTATCTTAACAATTGATGGCGAAATAACTAGAACAATTAGTTATTCGCTAACCTCAATTCAACGTTCCACTGTATAGAGTAATTTATAGAAAAATATAAAACGTTTAACCATTCTAAACTTAGAATAGTATGGAAATTGAAAGAATAAAGTTCAGAGTCAATATCAATTGAATGATAAATGAAGATATAGGTACTTGCATAATATGATTCGAAATAAACGTCACCTGAACAATAAGTGAAGTTAATGGTACTTGCCTGCTATGCTCAATAACCTTTCTCTATAACTCTGCTTATAGCTGCTGGCTACTATCTCCGTCTAACACTTGATCGCACTCCTTGCTACTCGATTCTATAAACAAAAGGACTATCTTAAATGACAGAACCAAACTCAATCGACGTAACTATACGTCTTGACATCTACCCGATCGTTTATAACTAAGCATGGCATTTTAAAACTGTAAACAGATAGCATACATATCACGTAACACATAATCATGGCATTCATATAACACGAAATCACATATTTCATGTAACACATAAGTCAGATCATTAAAAGATACGTCCTAAGGCGTTCAGAATTAAAATCAGGTCAATATTAGCATTTATCGATCAAATACCGACTCAAACTGATGCACAAATCAAATGACATTGCAATACAAAAGAAATTAGGACTCAAAAATATTTTTATTGAAAGCGCAATATTTTTCTGAGTCTATACGCGTTCGTTTCGTATTAAACGGACGAACGGTTTAATTATTATGAATAAAATAAGAAATAAATAGATTTAAATCAATTAATAAAAATATTAATTGATTTTTAAATACCAAAATATAATTTTTAAAACATTAAAATAATTTATAGAAATTATTTGAATCAATTATAAATAATTTACATTTATTTAACTATTTATAAATAAAATTAATTGATTAATTGATTTTTAATCAATTAATTAAATTCATAAATAATTAACTAAAATAAACTATAAATAATTAAATCAAATTGTATTTTTGAAAATAATTAAAGAGAAGAATTCTAGGAATTTAAAATAATTGAGAAAATAATTTTTAGAATTATAAATAATTATTAAACGATTTTTGAAATTCAAAATCAATGATTTTTAAAAGAAAAAGAAATGAATTTTGAAATAAACAAAAAAAAAGAAAATAACAGAAACATGTTTTGTACTCAGACTGTCTTCTCCAAGAGATCAAGCGGAGGCTGGGTGATGGAGTTTCGGCCGGAGCTCGGACGAACTCGGCCAAAAACTGGGAACACGCCCAGAAACCGGCGAGTTTCGCCAACTTCCGGCGACTCCAAAACACGGTCAACTTCATGTCGTTCTAACCGGTTTTCGATCCTAAACGACTCCAATTCATCCCAGCAACAATTGTAAACCCAGAAACTCGACAAACAGCAACAACTCGACGGTTTCCGTCGAGTTCTTGACAAAAGCCGGCGGATGAATCCGGCGAACCCGATTCCACTCAAATCAAAACCAAAATTCGAAATTCCAGTACCAAATCGAAGCCCAGAACGATTAGAAACTATTCCACATCCTCAAAATCATAAGAACATCAACTCAAACAAAAAAATTCAATTTGAAAAATCAACCAAACTCAGAACTCGACTTTGGCATTCCGGGCATCAAATAATACAAATTTATAGTCAAATCGACTGGGAATCATCATCTAAAACTACTAGTAACATCAAATCAACCCAGAATCATCCAAAAACAAAAATTGATTTTCAAGAATAAAAAGATAAAAATCAACTTTTCGATTTACTGTACCTCAGATCAAGATATTGGTATCAATGGAAAGCTCTCTTCGAGAGGAAGATTTTGGTTACTAGCACGTCTGATTTGGTCTCCAGAATCGATCAAAAATCACGATTGAAGTTAAGGAAGAAATTCTCACTCCCAAAGTTGTTCTTGGTGTTTATTTTTAATAAAATTAAAATGAAATAAAAAGAATAATAGGATATTTATATTAATCATAAAATTATATCCCCAAAATTAATTAAGGGTGTTTTTATCCTTTAATTACAATAATTAAGCCCCAAAATAATTATTACGGGGAATAATTTTTAAAAATGATAAAATACGAAATTAATGTCAAAATTCCCCGAAAATTGCGAATAATTCAAAAATACAAAAATAAAGGGTATTTGAAATACGAATAATTTTATAAAAATAAAAACATCGATTTTGTGGGGTTTGACATCCCGGTGGGGTCCCGGTCCGTTGATTTTTGAAAAACGGAAACGATCCCTAAATTACCAGAAAATCCCGATAACACATAAAATATATTGGAACATGCGTAAAATGAAATAAAGCGAGTACCTTAATAAATATGCGAATAAATAAGAGTTCGAATTGCATATCGATTCATATAATTGTAGTTTAAACACATTTTGATCAATCAAAAAATTTTCTGGCCCGCACAGAAATACACATAACAGCCATAACATCTCATATCATGGAAATAATTACTTCAAATTTATAAAACACATAATATTTATTTATTTAACATATAATATTCATAAAATTTTCCCGGTTATTACAGTTTTGTAATAGCCTATGTAAATGGGGCGATCCAAGGACGAAAAGATAGGTTTCCGTATTTTAGGGACAAAAAGGGATATTTTTGAACCACACCTCCAGATGGGTATATTTGTATGTTAGATATATTTGTGATATCATATCTAATCTTATTTGTTTAGTTTCAGAACTTAACTGAAAATCAGAACTTACTGAAGACAGGAAGTTATCAGAACTTAAGCTATAAGGACTTACATCAGAACTTAAGTGCAGATACACTTCAGGGATGAAAAGCGGCTGATTTACAGGAGAGGATCTGGATTAAACAAAAGAAGATATGCTTGGAGAGTTGTACAGCTAAAGGACTATAGTAGATAATCTCTTATTGATGTATTTTAGGAAACAAAACATATCATATCAGTTAGGAGATATCTTGTAATTGTGTAGTATATAAACACAGATTAGGGTTTACACTATATGTATTATCATTCAAGAGAATATTATTCATTGTAACCCTAACAGCTCTTAGTGATATCATACATCACTGAGAGAGTAGATTAAACCTACTGTAACAGAGTTTGATATATTGATTAAACTTGTTTTCTGTTACATACTTGTGTTTATAATCGAATTGATTGTAGATACTATATTCAACCCCCTTCTATAGTATCATTGAGGCCTAACAAGTGGTATCAGAGCCAATCTGTTAAGCTTACAAACAGTTAAGATCTAAACAAACAATCAATCATGTCTGATCAATCAAAAACACAAGACCCTCAAGAACCTGCAAAGGTTCAACCCATTCAAAACATCAGTAGATATGAAACCATCAAGATTCCTATACTCAGGGTGTCTGAGTACCCTATATGGAGTGTGAAGATGGCCATGTTTCTGGAAGCTACAGGTTCAGAATATTTAGACATAATTTATGATGGTCCATACAAGCCCACAAAGCTTTCTGTTGCAGTTGGGAATGAGACACAGAAGATGATTCCCAAAGAAAATAGAGAACTCACCACTGAAGACATCTCTTCACTAGGCAAGGATGCAAAAGTAAGACACTTGCTTCATAGTACACTTGACAATGTCATGTTAAACAGGGTGATTGGATGCAAGACTGCAAAAGAAATCTGGGATGCATTGGAAGTGAGATGTCAATGAACCAATGCCATCAAAAAGAACAGGAAGACAATACTGACACAGGAGTATGAGCACTTTGACTCAAAATCTGATGAATCACTAACTGATACATATGACAGATTCAAAAAGCTATTGAATGATCTGTCACTAGTGGATAAGGAATATGATCCAGAAGATTCAAATCTGAAATTCCTACTAGCTCTTCCTGAAAAGTGGTATTTGAAAGCTACTACAATAAGAGACAACTATGAACTTGCTGATATGTATCTTGATGAAATTTATGGGATGCTCAAGACTCATGAACTTGAGATGGAGCAAAGAAAGAAGAGGCATGGAGGGAAGTCTAAGACAGTTGCTTTAAAGACTGAAAAAAACCCAATTATCTCTAGAAAGGCAAAAGAAAAGGCTCTTATCATACAGTCTGACTCAGAGTCATCAGATTCTGATGATGATGATTCAAAACCTGAAAATTTATCTGAAGTGGATGTTGATGCAGAGATGATGCAACTGTGTGCTCTTATGGTGAAGGGTATCACAAAGATAGCCTACAAGAAATTCAGAAAGGGTAAGAAGTTTTCCAGGAAAGGTAGAAGTTCTGACAATAAAGGGTTCAGAAAGACTGAAGGCAAAGGAGGAAAGTCTGACAGAGGAGACAACTCAAATGTGAAATGCTATAATTGTGGTGAAAGAGGCCACATCTCTCCTGATTGCAAGAAAGGAAAAGGTGATAAAGGCGAGGCACTTATTGAAAGAGATGTGTCCTAAGTCCAATCATGTATGATGATTTAGGAATAAATTTTATATAATCTGTTTTGATTTCATTGATATTAGTAAAAGACTTATTTTGGTTTTATTGCGGGCTTTATCTATTTAAGTGTTTAAATAAGATATACCATAGTTTAGAGTAAAGCTTTTTATGGATTATGATGAGATCATAATAATGAGACCTAAAAGATGATAACTCTGAATTTAAATATTTCCTGGTCGTAGGATTACTAACCGGTAATTAGTAATCTGCAAAGATCGGTACATACTATGCTTGCTTCATTATGAAGGATGTCTGTTCTCATAGACATTTGTGTGGTGACACTATAGCTAGTATGTAGGTGCTTATTATAGAATAAGTTCACTAAATATGACTCACACAGCTGAACAACTGATGGAGTTCACTCATATGTCAGCAGTTGTTCACATAATGATAGTTGTACAAGTATCCTTAAACTTGAGGTCATCATAGTCATCTTGTGTAC
This sequence comes from Apium graveolens, assembly GCF_009905375.1. Lineage (NCBI taxonomy): Eukaryota > Viridiplantae > Streptophyta > Magnoliopsida > Apiales > Apiaceae > Apium > Apium graveolens. The sequence goes on along the minus strand of NC_133649.1, from coordinate 233,498,997 downwards.
ACTGAACTATGCTTTGGTTTAGTTCTTAGTCTCCCGGGATAAATATAAGAGCTCTACTGGGTATAGGAATTTGTACACGAAGATAGTGTATGATCAATAAAGGATCTACCCCTTCCAGTGAAGGAAGAGAATGTTCAATGCTGATCCACTTATGCTAGTTCAGGAATCTCTGGTCAGAGTGAATGAAATTAGAAATGAGTTTCTAATTTACATTAAATATACTAAGCATAGTGAATGGGAAAGAAAATGATTAAATAAGATAGGCTTAACACAAGTTCCATGCCTTGTATTTAATCATGACATTGCAGGGTAGAAGGAATTGATTGTACGGTAACTACTCACTGAATAGGTTCTTGGTATTCTAAGCAGTGAATTCGTATTATCCGGATAGTCGCGATATTCTGAGAAGTATCCCTCACGATGTAGAATAAATATGATTAATTTATTAATTAATCATATTTAATGAATTAGAGAATTTTTATAAATAATGATAAAATAGTTTTATTATTATTTATTTCTACTACCGGCTTAATATTGAACCTACAGGGTCACACCATAAAAGAGAATGATTTAATGGTGGAGGAATTAATTAATAATGGCTTGTGATAATTTATTTGTGAAATAAATAATTAATTAGCAGATTTAATAATTGATTAAATGAGATTTAATTAATTCTTAATATTATTAATTAAGAATTTAATTTTGGAAATTAAATCAAGTGAGAGAATTATTTTTCTAAAGTGTTTAGAAAAGGGATTAATGATTAAAAGGTGTTTTAATTATTAGTTAATTGGTTAATAAGAATAATCAATTAAAGGGTTAATAATAATAATATTTTTTGGAAAATTTTCAGCTGAAAATTTTGCCTATAAATATACTATTATAAACCCTATTTGCCTCAACCTAAATAATTAACCTTAATTCTAAAGTAGAACAAGAGGGAGGCGACTAATTCTCTCAACCTCTTCCTCCTCCATCACATTGTACTCTTGGTGGATACCGGTGGAGTGCTTCACACTTGAGGAGCAGCTGCTAGGGATTTCGGTTCATCGTTCTTGGATCGCTATTAAAGACCTTCATCTTTCCATTAACGTAAAGCTTCTTAAGGTAAACATACTGAACTACGAATTAAATATTATTTTTCGCATGGATCCTGCGGAGGGTTTCGGTTTTTTTTAAGATTTAAATTTACGTTTTTCGTTGCGTTTATGTGCTAAAAACCCTTCAATGGCATCAGAGCTACTTCCGAAAAGTTTTTAATTCGTTTATGTGTTTAACTATTTTTGATATATGAGCATGTACGTGATTCGCCATGATTTGATGTTGATATAATATGCTCATATATGTATGGTTTTGAATATATGATATTCATATGAGTTGTATAATCATAAGATGATTATGTAATCTGTATATACTGATATATACATGATTTATGTTTATTCTAATTATGAGAATTATATTAGATACGGATTCTGAATTGGCTGCTGCAGATTTGCTGAAATCTGGGTCTGGTGTCCGATTTACGCAAACGAATACCCTATTACATAGGTAAAAGAGCGTCTGAACAAAACTGATAGCAAAAGCTATCAACGACTCGTCTGTAAGGCGTTTGACATCGTTTACTACCCGTAAACAGTGATTCTTATTTTTCTGATTTTTGTCATATTTTTTTTTTATGATTAGATCATGGATAATATGATATGTTAAGATCAGATTATGTGTTTTAACATTCTTTTATGTGTTGTATGAGCATGGTGGATGGTTATGGCCTTTCGACCTCATTGTAATGGTTTTGGTTTTAAATACGACTTGCATGTCGTCAATCTTTGTAATCATAAATCTCGAATGTAACTCGAGTTATTCTTGTAAGTTCATTAGATTAGTTTTACTTTCAATCTATGTAATGTAATTGAAGACTCAAGAAGGCTATCCAATGGAGGTGATACAAAGAAGAAGACGAGGCATACAAGAAGTCTAAACAAAGAAGAAGACTTATGTATAAGTAGTTGTATTTATTTCCATCACCATATTAGATTGACCTTGATCTTTATCATGAGCTTGATAAAGATCACATAGGATGGGGCCATAACCAAACACATTTACTTTATTGCACTTTACATTTACTTGTTTATTTAATTTTATATATGAGATATATGCCTATGTTTACCATGCGATTATAGATTTAGGTGAACTTAAATCAGTATAAGGCGTGCTCTAGAAAATCTAGAATAGGAATCGTTTCTTGCCTTAACAATAATATTATAAATACAATCATGAGATTCTTGTGTTTATGAAACACGTAATTAAATATGAATTTTCAATATTGAGAGAAAGGATGATTCTGTCAAAAGCAGATTTCTATCTGTAAGAAAGGGGTATTAAGTGACGCCTCTTGACAATGCTCCCCCGATCTGGGAATCATCTGATTATCGATTATTGATTTAAAATATTTAATTTAAAAGGAAGAATCTCTTTATAATATGATTATGATTGTAACACAATACAATCCCTCTAAAATTAAATAATATCAAGTAGTAATTGGCCAATGACACAACGGGCTTGTGTCGGTCATAACCTTCCAACATGGTAGAAAGTGGTTCTTATTTTTAAATCATTATCGTTTCGTGCTATAGCCGAGGGCTTTGATTTCAAAATAAGAAATACTTGTCTATTACATAGAGATGTGTACATTGAATTAGAATCTAAAGGTCATTACGTGCTACAGCCGTAGGCCATTGGAGACTGATTCAATTGTACGAAATGTTGGGTTAGACTTGACTTAGAATATTGAGTTTGGCGTGCTACAACCGTGACTCAATTATTCAAGAGGCTAAAGTTTTATTAGGGAATAACATAAGATGTAATTGACAAGAGTTGTCTGCCTATTGAACATCACATGACATTTCATGCTACAGCCGAGGTTGTGTGATGGAATGTAGGATCCCTATTCCCACTAGCATTATGAATGCTTAATTTTCACTTAGGGGTTGTATAAATTACATAAACTAGTGGGAGCCACTTATGATTAAAGACCCGATTCATATAGTGTCTTGAAATGAAATTGAATATTTGCTAAGTGTTGTTATGTATTCATCATTTACAGATTTATTATATTCGTTATATCTTCTGCACTATCACTCCGGAGTATACTAGATGCTCACAAGTTGACTGGTCCTAATTTTACTGACTGGCTTCGAAACTTGAGAATTGTTCTCAGGGTTGAGAAGCTGGAATATGTGCTTGACTCACCTAAGCCTACTGAACCTGCTAGCGATGCACATAATGATGAACATGTTGTGTATCGAAAGTGGATAGATGATACAAATATTGCTCAATGCATCATGCTAGCTTCCATGAACATTGAGCTACAGAAGCAACATGAGCATATGGATGCTCACACTATCCTTATACATCTACAAGAGTTGTATGATGTGGCAGGGAGGATAGCTCGATATGAGATATCGAAGGAACTGTTCGGTTGTAGGATGTCTGAGGGATCATCTGTGAATGACCATGTACTTAAGATGATCAATTTGATTGAACGTCTTGGACAACTTGGTTTTGCCATGGATGGGGATCTGAGCCAATACTTGGTCTTACAATCACTTCCGAGTTCGTTCTCGCAGTTTGTTGTGAACTTTCACATGAATAAGCTGGATGTCAGCCTGCCTGAACTCCACAACATGTTGAAGACTGCGGAATCGAATTTCCCCCCTAAGAAGAGTTCTATTCTTCTAATTGGTGAAGGTTCCAATCCTAAGAAAAGGAAGAAGAACCCTTCCAAGAAGAAAAAAGTAGGTGAGAAAAAGCCGGTTCCACCAAAAGCTGAAGACCCCAAGAGCAAAGTTGTTTGCTTTCACTGTAATAAGGTGGGGCACTGGAAGAGGAACTACAAGGTTTACCTTGCAGAATTGAAGAAGAAGAAGGATAGTGAGACTACCGCTTCTGATTCAGGTATGTTCATGATCGAAGTTAATATGTCACTCAGTCAAATTTTTACTTGGGTATTAGATACCGCCTGTGGTTCTCATATTTGCAATTCGTTGCAGGGACTAAGGAGAAGTAGGACTCTTGAAGAAGAGGAGGTGATTCTATGGATGGGAAATGGAGCAAGAGTTGCTGCTGAAGCTGTAGGATCATTTCATTTACATATGCCTACGGGCAAGACTATTGTACTAAATAATTGTTATTTTGTTCCCTCGATTGTGATGAATATTATTTCTATTCCATGTTAGACTTGGCTGGATTTTCGTTTGTTATTCAGAATAATAAATGTTCAATTCTTAGAGATAACGTTCTTTATGGAAGTGGTATTTTAAACAATGGTCTGTATGTATGTGACGTAGAGCATAATTTACTACAAATTGAACATACTAATAAAAGAAAAAAGAGATGATGAAAATCTCACTTTCTTGTGGCACTGCAGACTTGGTAATATTAGTGAAAATGGACTGCGGACATTGCATAAGGAAGGGTTACTTGACCCCTTTGATTTTGAATCATATCCTACATGCGAGTCTTGTCTATTGGGTAAAATGACCAAATCTCCATTTAGTGGACATGGAGAGAGGGCTGCAGATTTGCTAGGATTGGTACACACAGATGTATATGGACCAATGTCTACGCAAGCCATGGGTGGATTTTCATACTTTATTGCTTTCATAGATGATCGATCTAGATATGTGTATTTGATGAAACACAAGTCTAAAGCCTTTGAAAAGTTCAAAGAATATAAGTATGAAGTGGAGAAACAAACCAAACATAGTATTATAACTCTTCGATCAGATCGAGGTGGTGAATACTTAAAATGGAGAGTTTCTAGCTTATCTCAAAGAAAATGGTATAGTCCCCCAGTGGACTCCTCCATATACTCCACAGTTGAATGGGGTATCTGAAAGGAGAAATCGAACTTTGTTAGACATGATTCGGTCCATGATATGCTATGCGAATCTTCCAGTATTTCTGTGGGGTTATGTATTGGAAACCTCAGCATATTTACTGAATAAGGTGCCTTCTAAATTTGTTCCTCAAACTCCATATGAGATATGGAAAGAAAGGAAACCGAGTCTTAAACACGTTAAGATTTAGGGATGTCCAGCTTATGTCAAGAAAGTTAACCCAGATAAGCTGGAATCTCGATCTGTAAAATATAATTTTGTGGGATATCCTAAAGAGACTTTAGGGTATTACTTTTACACCGATCATCGGGTGTTTGTCTCCAGACATGCTACCTTCTTGGAAAAGCAGTTTATCCTTGAAGGAAACAGTGGGAGCAAAATTAAACTTGATGAAGTTCAAGAAGCACAAACTACTACGGATCATGTGGAAACACCTGTTCAGACTGAACAACCTTCTGTGGAACAGCCCATTCGTAGGTCAGGGAGAGTGTCTCGCCAACCTGAGAGGTATTATGGCCTTGTCATTGAGAATGACAATGAGTTGTCAATCATTGATGATGACGACCCTGTGACCTATAATGAGGCTATGAGTAGTGTTGACTTAGAGAAATGGCATAGTGCCATGAAATCCGAAATGGAATCTATGTATACCAACCAAGTATGGACTCTGGTTGAGGCGCCTGAAGGTGTTAAGCCTATTGGGTGCAAGTGGGTATACAAAAGAAAGATTGAAGCAGATGGGCAGGTGGAGACCTATAAGGCCAGGCTCGTGGTAAAATAATTCAGACAAAGGCAAGGGATTGACTTTGATGAAACTTTTTTGCATGTAGCCATGTTAAAATTAATTCGGATTTTGCTTGCGATTGCTGCTTACTACGACTATGAGATCGGGCAAATAGACGTGAAAATGGCCTTCCTCAATGGGAAACTTGAAGAGGAAGTGTATATGACACAGCCAGAGGGTTTTCTTTCCAAGGGAAATGAACACCTAGTGTGTAAGCTGCTGCGAACCATATATGGTTTAAAGCAAGCTTCTCGTAGATGGAACATCCGTTTTGATGAGACAATCAAAGAGTTTGGTTTAATCAAAAATATAGATGAACCATGTGTCTACAAAAGGGTTAGTGGGAGCGCAAGTAACATTTCTTGTATTGTATTAAAATAGGAGACATCAAGAGAGTTAAAACACATAACAACGTAGCAGACCCACTCACAAAGCCACTTTCTCAAAGTCACTTTGATCGTCATAAAGACAAGATGGGTATTAGATACCAGAGTGATTGGCTTTAGTACAAGTGGGAGATTGAAATAGATGTGTCTTAAGTCCAATCATGTATGATGATTTAGGAATAACTTTTATGTAATCTGTTTTGATTTCATTGATATTAATAAAAGACTTGTTTTGGTTTTATTGCGGGCTTTATCTATTTAAGTGTTTAAATAAGATATACCATAGTTTAGAGTAAAGCTTTTTATGGATTATGATGAGATCATAATAATGAGACCTAAAAGATGATAACTCTGAACTTAAATATTTCCTGGTCGTAGGATTACTAACTGGTAATTAGTAATCTGTAAAGATCGGTACATACTATGTTTGCTTCATTATGAAGGATGTCTGTTCTCATAGACATTTATGTGGTGACACTATAGCTAGTATGTAGGTGCTTATTATAGAATAAGTTCACTGAACATGACTCACACAGCTGAACAACTGATGGAGTTCACTCACATGTCAGCAGTTGTTCACATAGTGATAGTTGTACAAGTATCCTTAGACTTGAGGTCATCATAGTCATCTTGTGTACACTGAACTATGCTTTGGTTTAGTTCTTAGTCTCCAGGGACAATTATAAGGGCTCTACTGGGTATAGGAATTTAGTACACGAAGATAGTGATGATCAATAAAGGATCTACCCCTTCCAGTGAAGGAAGAGAATGTTCAATGTTGATCCACTTATGCTAGTTCAGGAATCTCTGGCCAGAGTGAATGAAATTAGAAAGGAGTTTCTAATTTACATTAAATAGAACTAAACATAGTGAATGGGAAAGCAAATGATTAAATAAGATAGGCTTAACACAAGTTCCATGCCTTGTATTTAATCGTGACATTGCAGGGTAGAAGGAATTGATTGTACGGTAATTACTCACTGAATAGGTTCTTGGTATTCTAAGAAGTGAATTCGTATTATCCGGATAGTCGCGATATGCTGAGAAGTATCCCTCACGATGTAGAATAAATATGATTAATTTATTAATTAATCATATTCAATGAATTAGAGAATTTATATAAATAATGATAAAATAGTTTTATTATTATTTATTTCTACTACCGGCTTAATATTGAACCTACAGGGTCACACCATAAAAAAGAATCATTTAATGGTGGAGGAATTAATTAATAATGGTTGGTAATAATTTATTTGTGAAATAAATAATTAATTAGCAGATTTAATAATTGATTAAATGAAATTTATTTAATTCTAAATATTATTAATTAAGAATTTAATTTTGGAAATTAAATCAAGTGAGAGAATTATTTTTCTAAAGTGTTTAGAAAAGGGATTAATGATTAAAATATGTTTTAATTATTAGTTAATTGGTTAATAAGAATAATCAATTAAAGGGTTAATAATAATAATATTTTATGGAAAATTTTCAGCTGAAAATTTTGCCTATAAATATACTATTATAAACCCTATTTGCCTCAACCCAAATAATTAACCCTAATTCTAAAGTAGAACAAGAGGGAGGCGACTAATTCTCTCAACCTCTTCCTCCTACATCACATTGTACTCTTGGTGGATACCGGTGGAGTGCTTCACACTTGAGGAGCAGCTGCTAGGGATTTCCATTCATCATTCTTGGATCGCTATTAAAGACCTCCATCTTTCTATTAACGTAAATCTTCTTAAGGTAAACATACTGAACTACGAATTAAATTTTATTTTTCGCATGGATCCTGCGGAGGGTTTTGTTTTTTTTTTAAGATTTAAATTTACGTTTTCGTTTCGTTTATGTGCTAAAAACCCTTCACTTATCATAAAGAAGAAAAACTGGGCAGACACTTCAGCATCTGGAGAAGAGGTGAAATATGCCTTAATGGCAAATGCTGATAGCAGTTCTGATGCTGCTCAACTGAAGGTACCTCTGTCAACTCTTGCTTTTCATACAGAAGATATTACTGAGTTGAGATTATTTCTGAAAAACATTTATATTAGCTATAGAGATCAGACTTTAGAGAATGAAAGATTAAAATATGAAAATCTAAAGTACAAAAACAGAAATAGCTATCTTGAAGAAAAGTTAGTCAAGATGAACACTATTCAGAAAGAGAGAGATAATGTTGTGTATGTTAAGAATGAATTGCTTAAACAGAATGATTATCTAAAAACTGAATTAGAAAAAGAAAGAGAAATCATCAAGACTTGGACTAACTCAGGCAGAATAACTCAGAATATTCTAAGTAGTGGAAACTGGAAAGAGGGGTTAGGTTATAAAGATGGTAAAAGTGAGAAAGGGACTTTACTAATTAAGCCAATTGCTATCAAACAGACTGAAAAGCCAAATGTAAATCATGTTAAATTTGTTGCAAAAACTGTTGTGTCTGATTCTGAAGAGATGAAAGACTCTAAAACAGAAGTCAAAGAAAAGTCAACTTTTGATAAATTAAAACAGGATAAATCAGCTTTGGTAAACATTGGCTTAATGACAAAGAAGCAGCTTAAGTATAAGCTGAAAGAGATTAAAAATATGAACAAGGTAAAGAATGCTAGGAAAAATAGGAATGGAAAGGAAGGTGTGAATAAAAGTAATAATTATATGACTGTTCCTAATGCTCCTAGAAAGAAATGATATAATTGTGGAAACTCTAACCATCTTGCTTCTTTTTGCAGGAAAAATAAAGATATAAACTCTTTACCTCCTAGATCAGGAGTTAAGAGTCAGTCTGTTAGGTTTAAACCACAAATCCTTGTTTTCATTGTGGTAGTGTATGGCATTCTATTTATACTTGTAAGGAATATCATAGTTTGTACTATGATTATTATGAAATAAAACCTTCTTTAAAGAAAATTAGTGTAATTCCTTCTAGTTTAAATTCTGATGCAAAGTCTGATATAAAGTCTGATAAAAAGCATGTTAGCATAAACTCTGAAACTAAATCCGCTGCAAATGCTAACAAACTTAACAAGGCCAAAGGATCCAAGCAAGTCTGGGTCCTTAAAATTAATCAATAGTGGTCTTTGTGATTGCAGGGCAATAGGAAAAACATTCTGGTTCTGGACAGTGGATGTTTAGGACATATGACTGGAAATAAAGCCCTGCTATCAGACTTTGTGGAGAAAGTTGGCCCAGGAGTTTCTTATTGAGATGGAAACATGGGAAAGACTCTGGGATATGGCAATATCAATCTTGGGAATGTCATAATTGAAACAGTAGCTCTTGTCTCAGGACTTAAACACAATCTGCTAAGTGTGAGTCAAATATGTGACAGAGGTTATCATGTGGATTTCTTTGAAGAACACTGTGAAGTTGTAAGTAATTCTACAGGAAAAGTGGTTCTGAAAGGTTACAGACATGATAACATATAGAAATCCAGACTTTCAACAAATTCTGATGGTTCTGCAATCTGTCTGTTAAGCAGAGCATCAATAGAAGAAAGCTGGAATTGGCACAAGAGACTATCTCATTTAAATTTCAACAAAATAAATGAGCTAGTAAAGAAAGATCTTGTGAGAGGACTGCCAAAATCAATATTTGCTCCTGATGGTCTTTGTGATTCTTGTCAAAAGGAAAAACAAAGAAAATCCTCATTCGAGAGCAAAACTGAATCCTCAATTCTTGAGCCTTATCACTTACTACATGTTGATCTATTTGGTCCAGTCAATGTCATGTCTATTGCAAAGAATAAATATGCTATGGTTGTAGTGGATGAGTTCACAAGATACACTTGGGTGTATTTCTTGCACAAGAAGAATGAAACTGCATCTACTCTAACTGATCATGTCAGACAGCTGGATAAGTTAGTCAAAGATTCTGTTAAAATAATAAGTGATAATGGCACTGAGTTTAAGAATTCAATCATGGAAGAGTTCTGCAAAGAGCAAGGAATAAAGAAGGAATTTTCTAAACCCGGAACTCCACAGCAGAATGGAGTTATAAAAAGAAAGAACAAGACTCTTATTGAAGTTGCACGAACTATGTTTGATGAAGCAAAGCTACCAACCTATTTTTGGGCTGAAGCTGTGCAGACTGCTTGTTTTATACAGAATGATACACTCATAAACAAGCATGGAAAAACACCATATGAGATGGTGAAGAAAAAGAAACCAAATCTGAAGTACTTTCATGTAATAACTCAAATTCTTTTGACCTTTTAAAATGTTTAATAAATAGTAACCCTGACGGACGGGAAAAACTTTTGAGCCCACACTATGTAGTGCATGAGAAAATGAGTTTCGGAGTTGATATTATGATTATACGTACAAAATAAATGTATGTAAACGCTATTAGTTTTCGAAGAAAACGAACTTTGAAAAATGACCGTATTTACGACTCATCGAGGATTACGGGAATCACAATATAATTACAAGATTAAAACCCTACGGATTTATATTCAAGTATGATAATGCAAAATATAAGGAATAAATATGAAAGGAAGTACGTCGCGAACCATTTACGAGTAAGTATTACGAAAACGCTTAAGCGAGCGAGCGAACGCGTAAACGATTAAATAAACGTAACGCACTAACTAACCATGGTAAGAAAGTAACCATGATTACTTTATCAAATAGTGAGCTAAACTTAGGATGATCAAGCAAGCTAGCCAAATAGTGTGCTAAGGAAGCTAGCACATGTAGTTTAGCTTGTAAGCTAGCAAGCTACTTGGATTTGTCCCCAAGATTTGCAACAAGAATAAAATCCTAGGATACAAAATAGGAGAATATCAAATCAATATAAGATATCACCAATCTCATTTCCTAGAAGCAACCAAGGAAGCAAGCATAAAACTCTCTCCCCCCTCATTGTTCCCATTCGGCTATTTAAAGAAAAGGAAGGAAATTCAATTCAAAATCTCACGTTCTAGCCATGGTAAAATCATCCCATTAATTATCAAGCTTCCTAACAACCAAACTAAGGTAAGAAAATTCTTTCATCTCTTTTTATCAAGTTTTAATGGGTGAAATAAAATCAAGAAAGTTACTAGTGAATAGTATGAATAGTAACTCTTCTTTGGTTTCTTGATTTCAATGGTGGTTTTAGGTTCCAAAAATCATACCAAGCACTTCCAAGACTCCACCATCCTCAAGAACACATCTCAAGCTTTTAAGAAAGGTAAAAATCTTTGGCCCAACTTTATTTAAGATTCATTTTCAAGATCCATTTAGTATATAGTTGTAAACCTAGTTTTAGAAGTGGTATTATTGAAATCTTGATGTTTAGTTAAGTAGATGTAAAGTTGATTGTTGTTGCCTCAAGAACATGATGTTCTTGAGAGGTGTTTGTGTGTTGATGATGAGATGATGATTGTTGGTGGTTGTGTTAAGATTTAGGGCGTAAACGAAACCCCGATCGTAAACGTAATTCCGTTAAAATAAACAAATCGTAACTTTAAGTTTCTGCAGAAAGTCCCAAATATTTAACTGTAGTTTCTTGAAAAATAACTCTTGATTATGATAGAAAATTTTATAAGGATTGTTTAGGTGCTTGAATCGCTTGATTCCGATTTACGGATCAAAAGTTATGGCCGTTTTACTAAAAGTGATTTACGCGACAAAAAGTGCTACGAATTATGAACTTTGAAAATATAAAGGATCGACTTAAAGTATTCATAAATAATGTTACATAGAGTAACATATTGAGTTTCCTAACTGCCATAAAGATTTCAAGTGAAAATAATGATTTTTCAATTTTATAAAAATATCGGAGGCGAGACCGCGCGAGTAGAAACCATAGAATCCATAAGCGGAGCCGACGACGATAATGAAAATGAACCTAAGATACTTAGAGAAATAAAGCGACCATGATGTGAATAAGGACTTAAAGGAATAAGAAGGGTAGTACAAGTTGAGAGGGTGCATAATAAGTAGCGCATGAATGCGAGTCAGCCGTAAATTAGAACGGGACCTAACGAATTGTGTTTATCATTAATAGATTTCCGAGCGGAACCTAGAGCATCCTCCACCTCGAGATACCCAGGCAAGTTTACGAACCCAACTCCATTTATTATTGTATTGTGAAAGGATTGTTTTATTATCATTACATAAGTACCATGTTTTCCATGATACGTAATTATTGAATTTTGCATGATATAACAATGTTGTACGATAAGTATATATCGTGAAATGTTTAATTCCGCTATAAGCGTAACGTATTATAATAAAACCGAGAGGCAGTCGGGATTTCAAGATAAAAACCCGGGAATCATTCCAGTGATATTATAGGACGATTACAAGTCCATAATAGTACGTTTTAAAGGGACTCAACGTCCACTTACGAAACATTAAAATACCTCGAACTTTTATTAAAACGACTTCCCAATGATCATATTCCCTCAACTATATTTTATTGTTCGAATAATAAATATTATATACCAATTCCTTTATTATGGGAGAAGTATACTCCAATAATTATTTATTTCAAACCCGATTAAATATTAAAGATTATTAATTTCATAGACATAAACTAGTTGAGGAATATTATTTTAAATATTCTTTTACAAGAGTAAAATCATTCAAGGTTTAATTATTTATCGATTATCATTTAATAATTATTATTTATTAAAGGGTTTAGTTATGATTTAAAAATCATAGAACCGGATTTAAATTACTTTCTGATTTCGAAAATCATTCAAATAATATTAGATCGTCGGAGAATATTATCCCGACTTATTTAATATTTTGAATACAGTTTCAAGGAGAAACTTTTCCCCCTTATTTAATTATCTGTTGACAACGGTCAACTCACATCCTTAGTACTTCCTCCGAAAACTTTCGGAAGTACATATATATATATATAAAGTAAAGCTACGCCTATCAACAAGCAAAACGCGTGGGGGAACTTCGATGTGGTTCGAGTTCTCGAGGTATGATAGGATCTCCTAAAGGACAAGGGAGGGGTAGGATCCTAGTACTTCATGTATTGGATAGACTACTGGTACCGTAGAAGACGGTATAATATGTACCTACGGACCTGCGAAGTGTGTGTATACCCGAAATGAGGACACATAGCCCGTATGCGGCAAGGGTGATAACCGGGATACGAAGGTGTCGTCCTTCTACTAGTAGAAAAGGTTACTTTTATCGCAGCACGACTGATCATCGTATGCGGTGGCTCCAACGAATGTCCTAATTCTTCCAATTGGAATTGTCATGCAATACCGTAACCCAAGCCTAGGTGCTGGGTTTACTTTTAAGGTATTCGCAGGTTAATAAAATCCATTAAAGAATTATTTTCATAAGAAGGTATGTATCACCAAGGAAAACTAATTTCGAATAAAACATAATTATCATATATGATGTTTTACGTAAGTTATCATACAGTCATTTGCATATTGTACATTATTATGCTGGGCATTATAGCTCACACTTGTTTTCTTAAATTGACACAACACAACAGTGAATCAAGATGCCTGCCATGAGAACCACAGCCAGGAAACGAGTAGGAAATGTCCAGTTGTTCCATAGATTGTTTGGTGTTGTACCACAGGTAATCCGAATAAGCTGGATTAGTTTTCAGTTGTTTTTAGTTCGGCTTATTTATAAGTATGACTTATGTAAGGTAATAAATAAGAAACGTATATTTGTCCAACGGACTAGCCTTACTTAAAGGTTACTCCCCGGTAAGACTTAATCACTTTTGGGTTGTAATAATTATCACTTGATGGTTGAATTACTCTAGTTATGAACGGTTCGTTTCCAAGATAATAACCTGTAAGTGTGTGTGTGTGTGTGATAAGTGTGGGGTCGTGAAGCATGAGTATTTATATATTGTAGTGTGAGTTGTGTGGTTGTAGTAGTTTAGATGGCGTGGCCTCCGAGATTCCTGACCCCGGATTTTTGGGTGCCACAGAAATGGTATCAAAGCCTTAGGTTATCAAATCTTGGAAACGATAGGATATAAAATACGTAGACATAAGAATAATAAAATAATCAATTAGAGCTCCAGTCGAGTTCGTCATTGGGCTACAAGGGTAGTCTTGACAGTTTTACCCTCAAGGGAATTTCGACTCTAAGTTAGTAATACCTTGCCTATTGTGTCAGGTACCAATGGAGCCTATGAGGGAGGTTGACCCTGTTGAGGATGTTATGGTTCCTAAGTGTGACCCTACTCCCGAGCCAGAGAACCCACCCATTGATGATTCAGATGATGACCCTACTGAGGATGTCCCAGAGGAGGAGACTGACCTTCCTGTCCCAATAACTAATGATGTTGAGATGACCCAGGGAGATGGCATAGGCTGGAGGGATGTAGAGATGTACCCTCACCCGACTATTTACTCTCCTACCCCACCCCTAGGGATTCAGAGCCCTATGCCCAATACTGATGATGATGACGAGGATGGGATATATGCACAGCTCTACGAGGCTTACGACATATCCTCTAGCGACCCAGACTCACCTCTACCACCTCCAGCAACCATACATGTAGCTGTACACGACTGGATGGTGGTTCAGCTTAACGCTGAGATTACTGCGGCATCTGCTCGCATTGCGGAGTTACGCCAGGCATTGATAGCTGAGAGAGTCATCAGACTAGGATACCCAGGAGATTTCAGAGCTGCTTCCCCGGCCATAGCATATAGAGAGATTGATGGGATCGAGCTCCGTACCCGGGTTCAGATGAGGATGACAGCGATTGGAGGATACATCCCGGTAGTTGATACAAAGCTGATATTGGCAGGAGCGATGAAGAGGGTGCGTGACCTCACGCGCAGTGACAGTGACTTAGGGACTAGTGACTAGAGATTGACCTTGAAAAAGGCCGGGTGACTTGTCACCAATTTTGATAGGATAGCTAGTAGTAGATAGCGTTCCTAACCCTTCAGGGTACACAGCTTATGTATTTGCATTTCAGTATTTAGGACAAGTAGTGATGTATTATAATCAGACATGTATGAACTCAGCTAGTTGTTTTGTTCCCCAAGATATAAGTGGGTGACCTTATGAAATATATATCTAAGCAGTTATCAAGAAATTGATGTCCATATTATTGCACTTTATAAAAACATGCTAGATAATAAATGACATGCTTACACATGAATAAATTATTCCAACTGTTATAATTACAACTATATTGAAAAATCTTCATTATCAGAACAATGCCACTCCGTTGAAGAGGAACCAGGGCACAGCCTGCAGAATCAGTTAACCAACAACGGAATGAACCTGACCCTGTAGTAAATGAAGAAAGTAAAGAGGACCTAGACTATAATGAATATGATGAGGAAGAATATGTAGAAGAAGAGGCTGAGGATACCTATCAGGGAGGGAACCCTCATGAATGAATTTATGGAGCTGCTAAGAGCAAATCTGAACCAACAGCCTATTCCACCACACCCACATGTTGCCCAACAGACTATAGCCACTGCCTTTAGGGTCTTCAAATCTCTCAAACCCCCAGAGTTTCTAGGATCTTCCGACCCCGTTGAAGCACGGGCCTGGCTCAAAGAGATAGAAAAGTCCTTCGAGATACTAGGTATTGAGGAACGACACAAGACCATTTTCGCTTCTTACATGCTGAAAAGAGAAGCGAACTACTGGTGGGAGTCCAAACGAAACCTAGACACTAATGTTGTGATCCCATGGGATAGATTTACCCGACTTTTCTTAGACAAGTACTTCCCTAGGTTTATAGAAACCCAGATGGAAATTAAGTTTCTATAGTTGAAACAGGATAAGATGACTGTGGCAGAATATGAGGCCAAGTTTACTGAGTTGTCGAGATTTGTGCCTGAGTTCGTGAATACTGAAGAAAAGAAAGCACGAAGGTTTCAGCTTGGTCTGAAATAATGGATCCAAAATCGAGTGGCAGTGTTAGAGCTGACAGACTATGCCACCTTAGTGCAGAAAGCCTCGATTGTTGAAGCTGGCAGTGAGCAGAGTGTGAAGGAAAAGGAAAATATGAAGAGAAAGATAGGAAGCTAGGGAATAGGAACCAGGAACAGGAGCCTTCCAAGCAGGTTCATCAGGGGAGTGGTGTCCCAACCTGCACGAGGACCCGGATTCTGAAAGGTCCCAAGCGAGAGTGTTGGCCAGGGCAGCGGACAATCTAGAGCAACATTTTATAGCCAACCACGTGCCCCAATACCAGAATGTCAGACATGCAGAAAAAGACACCTTGGGATGTGCACCCAGGCAAGAGCCCCTCTGAAATGTTACAGGTGCGACCAACCCGGACATCTTGCCAACAACTGTCCCTAATATAGCAAGACATGTTTCCAATATGGGAAAGTAGGACATATGAGGAAGGATTTCCCGATAATGAAGCCCCCAGTCTCAGGTATGAGCAAAGGTGCATTCAACCGACCCCCAGCTGCTAGGACCTTCAACATGACTGTTCAGGATGCTGTTCGAAACACTGACGTGATAGCAGGTTCCTTTTTGTTAAATTCCGAACATGCAAATGTCCTATTTGATTCCGGAGTAACCAAGTCATTTATATCTTAAGATTTTGCTAAAAAGTTAAAACTTAATGCCATACCCCTACGTGAGATATTACAAGTGGAAATAGCAAACAAAGAAATAATTCATGTAAATCAAGTACACCCTAAGTGCAAGTTAAAATTAGAAGGGAATGTCTTCGAGGTTGACCTAATTCCATTTGCGTTAGGAGAATTTGATGTAATCCTAGGAATGGATTGGTTATCCAGTAACGGAGCACAAATAGATTGTGAACAGAAGAGGGTAAAGATAAGAGTACAAAATGAAAAAGAAGTAGTGTTTAGAGGTCAATGACAGAACCAGAAATTTCTGACCATGCTACAGACAAAAAGGTTGTTAAGGAAGGGTAACGAGGCCTATTTGGATTATGTGGTAGATACCAAGAAGGAAGTCTCTAATATACAAGACATATCTGTAGTAAACGAATTCGAGGATGTGTTTCCAGAAAACTTACCAGGATTGCCACCTGACAGGGAAATAGAATTCGCTATAGAATTAGCACCAGGAACGGCACCAGTATCCAAGGCCCCATATAGGCTAGCCCCAGTTGAGATGAAGGAACTAGCTTCTCAACTGCAAGAGTTATTAGATAATGGAATGATAAGACCCAGTGTGTCGCCATGGGGAGCGCCAGTACTGTTCGTAAAGAAAAAGGACGGCAGTATGAGATTATGCATAGACTATCAAGAGCTGAATAAGCTGACTATTAAGAATAGGTACCCTCTCTCCAGGATTGTTGACCTATTCGACCAACTCAAGGGAGCTTTACATTTTTCCAAAATAGATTTGAGAACAGGATATCACCAGTTGAAAATCAAACTGGAAGATATACCGAAGACTGCTTTTCGCACTAGGTATGGGCACTATGAGTTCTTAGTCATGTCGTTTGGGTTAACCAATGCACCCGCAGCCTTTATGGATTTGATGAACAGAGTGTTCAAAAAGTACCTAGATATATGTGTGATAGTTTTTATAGATGATATTCTGATCTACTCAAGGACAGAGCAAGAACATGCAGAACATTTGAGGATAGTCTTAGAAATCTTGAGGAATGAGAAATTATATGCCAAGTTCTCGAAGTGCGAGTTTTGGTTGAGAGAAGTTCAGTTTTTAGGACATGTGGTGAGTAGCAAAGGAGTTTTAGTTGACCCTTCCAAAATAGAAGCGGTATCCAACTGGGAAAGACCAACTACCCCAACAGAGGTTAGGAGTTTTGTGGGTTTAGCAGGATATTACCGAAGATTCGTGCAAGACTTTGCTAAGATAGCTGGTCCACTAACTAGACTTACCCGGAAGGCAGAAAAGTTTGTATGGACAGAGAAATGTGAGGAGAGTTTTCAAGAGCTGAAAAGGAGGCTGGTGTCAGCACCAGTGCTCGCTCTTCCGATGGAAAGGGAGAGTTTGTGATATACAGCGACGCATCACTTAAAGGATTATGATGTGTACTGATGCTGGCACGGCAAAGTTATAGCATATGCCTCTCGACAATTGAAGGAGTATGAGAGCAGATTCCCGACGCACGATCTAGAATTAGCAGCCTATAGTGTTTGCCCTGAAAATTTGGAGACACTACTTATACGGTGAGAAATGCGAGATCTACACTGACCATAAAAGTCTCAAATATATTTTCACTCAAAAGGAACTGAACATGAGACAGAGGAGATGGTTAGAGTTGATTAAGGACTACGACTGTGAAATTTTGTATCACCCGGGTAAAGCCAGTGTGGTGGTTGACGCCCTTAGTTGGAAGGAAAGACTCAAGATGATAATGACATCAGAGGAGCTAATTAAAGAATTCGAGAAGATGGAAATTGACATGAAAATGACCGGTAAGAGAACGGAAGGATTATTTGAGATTAAGCTAGTACCAGAACTGATTGAAAAGATACGAGTATGCCAGGAAAAGAAGATGAGTGAAGAAAGAGGAACATTGACCGGTGAAGAAGTGAGATGCGAGAAGGACGAGAAAGGGATCATGAGGTATAGTGTCCCGAATTTGGATTCCAAATGTACAAGAGTTAAAGGATGAGCTGTTGCATGAAGGGCATAGCTCCAGATATTCAATCCACCCAGGAAGTACGAAAATGTACCGTGACCTTAAGGAATATTATTGGTGGCCTAACATGAAGAGAGAAGTAGCAGAGTGGGTCAGCAACTGCTTGACATGCCAGAGAGTGAAGGCGGAATATCAGCGACCTAGTGGACTATTACGGCCCCTGGAAATTCCGAATGGAAATGGGAGCATATAGCCATGGATTTTGTGACAGGCTTACCAAGGACAAAGACCAATCACGATGCCATATGGGTTATCATAGATAGATTGACCAAGTCCGCACACTTCCTACCAATCAATGAAAGGTACACCGTAGACAAGTTGGTGGATATTTACTTGAAGGAAATTGTAGTGAGACACGGCGTTCATGTAGCCATAGTGTCAGATAGAGACCCAAGGTTTAATTATCGATTTTGGAGAAGTTTCCAGGAATGTGTAGGCACCAGACTAAACATGAGTACCGCTTACCACCCCCAGACTGATGGACAAAGCGAAAGGACTATTCAGAACCTAGAAGATATGCTACGAGTGTGTGCCATTGATTTCAAAGGAAATTGGGATGAACACTTACCCCTGATCGAATTTGCTTACAACAATAGCTAATACGCTAGCATAGGAATGCCTCCGTATGAAGCTCTTTACGGAAGGAGATGTCGCTCTTCCCTATATTGGGATGAAGTTGGAGAACACAAGATATTAGGGCCAGAGTTAGTCCAACAGACCAGGGAAATGGTGAGACTCATCAGGAAAAAGACTGGTAGCTGCTCAGGACAGACTAAAAGAAGTACGCCGACCAGACCAGGAAGGATAGGGAATATGAAGTAGGAGATTCTGTGCTATTGAAGGTATCTCCGTGGAAAGGAGTGATGAGGTTTGGGAAGAAAGGGAAGCTGAGTCCGAGATTCATAGGACCCTTTAAAATTTTGAGGAGAATAGAACCTCTAGCTTACGAGCTCGCCTTGCCTCCTAATCTGCAACAAGTGCACAACGTGTTCCACGTTTCCATGTTAAGGAAGTACCATGCAGATGCACGACATGTAATATAATACGAGCAGGTAGATTTACAACCAGGCCTGACCTACATCGAGCAGCCAGTAAGGATAATGGACGAAAAAAAACAAGTATTGAGAAACAAGACTGTGAAGCTGGTTAGAATCTTATGGAGAAATCAAAATGTTGAGGAATCAACTTGGGAACTTGAAGATACAATGAGGAATAGATATCCCCAATTTTTTCTAATTGATTCCTGGACGGAATTCTTGTTAGAGGGGAGACTGTAATAACTCGAATTTTTGAGACCTTGTAAATCATTTAATGAATAGTAACCCTGACGGATAGGGAAAAACTTTTGAGCCCACACTATGTAGTGCATGAGAAAATGAGTTTCGGAGTTGATATTATGATTATACGTACCAAATAAGTGTATGTAAACGCTATTAGTTTTCGAAGAAAACGAACTTTGAAAAATGACCGTATTTACGACTCATCGAGGATTACGGGAATCACAATATAATTACAAGATTAAAACCCTACGGATTTATATTCAAGTATGATAATTCAAAATATAAGGAATAATACGAAAGAAATTACGTCGCGAACCATTTACGAGTAAGTATTACGAAAACGCTTAAGCGACCGAGCGAACTCGTAAACGATTAAATAAACGTAATGCACTAACTAACCATGGTAAAAAAGTAACCATGGTTACTTTATCAAATAGTGAGCTAAACTTAGGATGATCAAGCAAGCTAGCCAAATAGTGTGCTAAGGAAGTTAGCACATGTAGTTTAGCTTGTAAGCTAGCAAGCTACTTGGATTTGTCCCCAAGATTTGCAACAAGAATAAAATCTTAGGATACAAACTAGGAGAATATCAAATCAATATAAGATTTCACCAATCTCATTTCCTAGAAGCAACCAAGGAAGAAAGCATAAACCTCTCTCCCCCCCCCCCTTCATTGTTCCCATTCGGCTATTTCAAGAAAAGAAAGGAAATCCAATTCAAAATCTCAAGTTCTAGCCATGGTAAAATCATCCCATTAATTCTCAAGCTTCCTAACAACCAAACTAAGGAAAAAAATTATTTCATTTCTTTTTATCAAGGTTTGATGGGTGAAATAAAATCAAGAAAGTTACTAGTGAATAGTATGAATAGTAACTCTTCTTTGGTTTCTTGATTTCAATAGTGGTTATAGGTTCCAAAAATCATACCAAGTATAACGAATCATGTATTTTTGAATTATTTAAATATGTAATTATGGAATATTAATTAAATAAAATATGTGTCTTGGTTTTGGCAGCAGTATGTTGTTATATACTATTTGTCTGTGATTTATTGGTACAAAGGATTGGAATGTGTAGTTAAAAATTGAGTTATATTTTTCTATTTTATTTTTAAAGGTGATTTTATTATAGTTTTAAAACCCATAAATATTTGGATTGTCTCTAAAATTAGTTTTATGATTTTATAATTTCAATACTTATTTTTGGGATTTTACAAAATTTAGAGATCAATATTGTATCAATTATTTAACCCTGTATGATTTTCTAATTATATTTAATTGTAAAATCCGTATTTAATTCTAGAATTCTTCAAAAATTATGAAACTCAAATTTATTTAAGTTTGGAATATTTCGAGAATTTTAAAATTATTTTGGAAATTTTCAGGATTTATTTCACCCGCAGCATTGATTCGTTTATTTGTTAAAAGCGGGTATAATTTGCGTTTCAGAAATTATTTTAAAATTACGAAATTTATGTTTTTATAAACTTCGGGATATTTCTAAAATTTTAAAAATATTTTCATAATTTTCTAAAATTGTTTTAAGAGTAGCTCGGTTCGTTAATTTCAAACTTCGGGCTTCAGAATCTGCGTAATTATCCCAAGGTTTACGTGTTTATTTTCTAACACGTGTCAGGAATTACAGATCGTGGCATAGCAGCAGAAATTAAGAGATTAAAGCATCCATTTTCTTTTCCTCCGAGTCTAATCTCTCGGCTAACTCGTCTCTCCCGTTTTCATTCTCGAAATCTCTCCATCTCTCCTCTCTGTTTCTTCTCTTCCCTTTTCTTCTTTCTTTTCTCTCTAATTCCCCAATTTCCTTCCTCGGGTTCTGGTTTTCCAGTGACTTCTGATCGGATTTTCCGGTGATTCCTTCGATTCTTCCCCGCTTTCAGATTATAAGCATGCATATATATATATATACGGTTGTGTGTATGTATGTGTACGTGTGTGTGTGGTGTGCGTGTGTTAGTGTGTGTTGTGATTGTGCGGTGGTGGCCATGTTTGGCCGCGTTGCGCCGTGGTTCTGCTTCTGTCTTCTCCTGTTGTTTTGCAAGGCTGAACTTTCGGCCCTGTTATTTTGGGCCTAACAGTGTTGGGCCTCTTGTGCAGTTGGGTTGGATGTTATACATTTTGATTTAATTTCCTTTTAATTGCAGGAATTATTTGAGTCAATATTCGTGTTGTTATCGATGTCATGCGGGAATTTAATTGAATTAATCGGCGAAGTTTCGCATTGGAAACCCGGGGAATTAATCGGGTACCCGCGGAATTTTGCTGCTGTCCGCGATGACTTTCACGAGCGGACGGTGGACGGTGATGAATCATTTCTGAGTCCTACGAATAAAAATATAAACATGCGAATAATAATAAATAATAACTAAATTGTATTGGTGATTGGAATTTGCGAGTTGTGATTCGTTGTCGTGTTTTAAATTGGATTGTTGTTATTGAATTGACGTCGATTGATGTTTCGACGGGTAGTTCGATAAACAAAGGAGACGCTGCCCGATTTCCGGTAAACTGAATTACGTAAATACGGGAACGTATCCAATGAATATCGGGACGTCGAGAGACTATATATATATATGTGTGTTTTATACGAAACTTGGTTGTATGATGTGATGAAATATTCTGCCAAATCGATAACCCTAATTTCGTAAAATAAAGAGTATATGTATTTTCGGAAAACGAACACCGAACTGATTTCCGAGATTGTGAACCCTACTTGTTGCGTGTTTATTATAATATACACAATTACGAGTCGGGTTTGAATATCGTTGGATAAAATTGGTATCGAGGATATGTCAAGCATACCTAGATGTCTAATGTAGGGTATTTCGACCCTGTAGGTTATAGTCGGGAACCTGAAAGTGGACGATGGACTAAAGATAACCTAGTGGTCAGTCGGCGAACTCAATAGAGTTTCAACAGAAAAACCTGAGTGTCGAAGTCGGATCCAATGGGATCTAGTAGTTGGACATTAAAGCCTGAGCGACAGAGTCGGCTCAGAGTTGATCAGTAATAGTTATAAAGTCCTGTAAGGCAAGTAGCTTCCGAACTTTTCTTCAAGATATATCGCAATTATTTTCGAACTGTTTCATAACATGTCGCTCTTATTCAAAATAACTCTTGTTTATATTGCAAGTGCTTTAAACTATTTACCCTTGAACCCTGATTTTTCTTGATCTTGAGCCGTAAGCCTTGTTCTTTGTAAACCATCCTTTGTTGATTCTCAGATGCCAAATCACACAAATATGATACCACTCCCCAAATGTATAACTACCAAACACCAAACACTGGAGCCAAAAATTGTTTGAAAACACAGAAACTTTTATACTCCAACCATTCTTTATAACATCAAAGAACAATACCTTGAAAAATCAGTATTCGTTCAATACTTGATCATTTTACAAACTGAAAATCGTTTCTTATACATACCTTGATATACCCTAGAGATATCCATGAGTTTCCTTACGTTTTTATTCAAGTGTTTAACCATCATTGATTATGATCTTGTTTATCGAATTATAATGTTTATCATATTGAACTGCTTTCGAATTGGATAGTTTTTTTATATATGTAGACCAGATTTGTGGTCAGACCATATCTATGGTCAATTTAGGCCAATGTGTGCCTTGGATCCAGTAGTTAGAGCAGTGTTGTGTGCTTTGCTCGGGGTTAGTGCGTGACTGATCAGCAGCCTAACCTTGGTTTTAAAACTTAAAATGAATATCCAATTCTAATGATTGTCTAGCAATATACTTAATTCCTCTGAATTATCTTGTTTAATCATTGATTAACCCCAATTATTGTCATTGTGACTTGCTGAGCTAGTTAGCTCACTCTTGCGAATCTTTTTATGTATTCTACAGTTAAGAAGGATACGGTTGATAGCGAGGTTTCCCAGTTCAATGTACGAGCTAGGATTCCAGATTGAGTTGGATTGAGCTAGCTGGAGTTTGTTGCGGTAGTGAGATAGTAAGATTGTAAGAATAATTTTATTATCAGTTGTAAGTTAAATTAGTTGGGATTTGGTACGTTGTAATAAAACTTAGGGTTGTGGCTTGTTTTCATACTTTAACCTGTTGCGATCCGTGGTTATGTAATGCAGGGTCATTGTAAATACTATTTTTTATGCAGGTTTACATATTGTGTATGTGTTGTGGACCCCAAACTTCTGACCCGGCTTTGGAGGGCGCCACAGGTTGGTATCAGAGCTACAGGTTATAAGTCACTGAAACAAGCCTAGATTGTCGGGATTGGGTTGAGGGTTAGGATTAGGAATAGGAAATAGAAAGATAAGACGTAGTGAGGTTGAGTGCGATTGTATAACAGGTCTCCGGCACGGTTCGTGTTGCAATTCGGGATTCTTAGCTTGCGACGTGATTTCCAGACAACGGCAATGGCAGATCCTGATTTCCCTATAACATCCGATCATTTGGAGCTTTCCGTTCAAGGATCGTCATCTTCTCTCGGATTTGATTTGCACCTTGTTCCTCCATCAGTATTAATGGTACTATCTTTTGTTATGACAGTTGCACCTCTTTAAGCTATTCTACGCTATTTTACCACCTCTTGATACGAGACAACCTATTTAAGAACCTCCATCTGTTTATTCTTATTTTACTGGACTTTCGGCTGTGAATGTATCTTTTCAGTTTACCCTACCCCCTGTTCTATACCCCCAGTTTAGAACTTGTCCTATGAAGCAATTATACCTATGAAGATGGATTCGGGAGTTGCAGTAAATGGTGAGTATTGGGATACAAATAAAGGTGAGAAGAAATTTAAGAAAAAAAAGAGATTTAAGTGTTTCGGAGGATAGTTTCTACCAGATTAAAAGAAGCCATTAGTAACTAGGCCACCCGTGATTAGTTGTGGGATGGATTAGATGAATTTTGAAAAGTTAGAGAGAAAAGTATAAATCTGGAATTTTTGGTAGAATTAAATGATGGTGCTATGATAAATGCGATATGTAAAGTAGTGATGTGATGTGATATGAGCAAATTTTGTTCTATAAACTAGACTTGTTGACTATTGGATAACCTGTTCTACTTAACGACTGCAAAGTTGATGATTGGAGCATTACCAGTATGTAAGTTTTGATGTGAAGCTACGAATACGATAACACGCAACGATAATTGAAGTGATCGTTGATTAAGATAGGCAAATGGACCTAATAAAGGAGAGAAGGTAGATTGAAGTGAATGGACCTTTATGTGATCATTCCTTTAATTTGGCACCTTGTTATAGGTCGGAAGGACAACAACCAACTCATATAGTAAGGACAACCAGATTTGTGATTTGCAAAAAATTTTTAACAAGTTTTCGAAAAAGATTTTTCCTTACAAAATTTCTAAAAGCCTTTTTGAATAAAATAAGTTTTAAACATTGGTTGTCAAGTTACTACTTGAGTTTCTTGTTTGTTAAAAGACCTGGATTACCCAGAAGGATACTTGTTTCAGACTTAGTATTGTTAATTCAGAAAGCAAAGTAACCCGCGAATATGAAGAAGTTGATTATTCCCAACGCTAAGGTGCAAATATTGTTTGACAAGGTTAATAACAGAATCCGCGTACGGAGTAATTGTTCATCCAGTTGCAGAGACCATTTAAGTTTAAAGAATTCATTGATTTAAAAGGAGCCTGGGCGCGATCGAAGAATATTGGGAAGATTTCCATATTTTTTCTAAAAAGAAGAATGTTATTAAAAAAAGGATCGTTATGTTAAATGATTCGTGGTTATTCTAAATTAAAAAGAGGAAACTCGAAGTTATCTGGTAGGAACGCCATTATGATCAAATTGTTAAAGTATTGTATGTGTAGGTATGATGTTAAGGACGCAAGACTTAGCAAGTAAGAATCTATCATAATGCTTAATTTGCGAAGGCATTTCAGCGTATTTTCTAAAATTTTTATATGACACAATTGGGATATGATCGAACAAGCTCGAAAGATGAATACAAGTGAAATATGGATGGTGACCAATGGTATTGTTCTTGTTTTCAATATTACAGCGTATAATTCCTTTTTAATTCTTAAAAATGTATGAACTTCTTTTCTTAAATAAACTTTTTGCTATGATATCGAAAAGAAGTATATTGCATTTCTTTCAAACTTAATTGTTTCCCTCAAGTTTTGCTTTCTGATTGGGACAAACAGTGTTATGGTGAGACACTTTGTCAGAATGACGAAGAGTCGGGTGGGACGCCACCTAATCATGTGATGTATGCCATATGGTATGAAAGACTGGCCATCTTAAGTACCAATGTGGTTGTCTCATTCATATTCAAATCCGTGTTTCTTCTTTCTTTTCAACTCTAATTTTTGTTGAATTGTGAATCCTTCTTGTTGCTTCGTTGTACTGTCTTTCTTTGCAAGAGTTTTTCAATCAGGAATCAACGTATTATGGACCAAGTGGGCAAAGTTCCATCTACCTCTCACACATGGAAAGCAAACAAGGGCATATGGAGAGAATTGCAAATCACTAACCCAGTAAGGGACGCACTAAGAATCAGGGAAACTACTCCAATAAGGAATACATCTTCGAGAACGAGAATATATGATTTTCCTGTGAAATATGTTATTCAGAATACGGACGCGATGACATGGATGATTATGGTGAATACCTTATGCGTTAAAGTATTAAAAGATGTGAGAGAAACTTAATTGTTTATCTCTCAAGGTTTTGTTGATAAGATGAATTACCCTGTTGAATTGATAAGATTAGGATCAAAGGACTAACAAGTCAAGAACGTGAAATTGTTGACTAAGTGAGTACCAATGGTGGAATTGAGATTTCTGGCAATAAGTTGTGAAGAATTGATATCATGGAAGATAAGAGGATTTGACATTATTCTAAGGAGTGGATTAACTATTAAAGTGTGATGTCCAGATAGACCGTCGTGATGAAAAAAATAATTCTGAGGACGCCAAATGAGAAGGTGATGAGGCTCAGAAGATGAAAGAATGTAAAGAATTTGTTAATGGTGATTACAGTGATTAAGATATGAGCATTATGGTGATTATGGGATACATAAAAGTCAGAAGCAAATAAAATTTGAAGATTTTATAACAGTTAAGGAGTTTAAAGATATGTTTCCAGATGAGTTATCAACTATTTCCTCCAGATAGGGAAATGAAGCTCGCGATTGACTTAGCACCTGAGACGAAGCCAGTAACCAAGGCCTTACACAAAATGGCACCAGTTAAAATGAGGAAGTTAGCAAAGCAGATGCAAGAGATGCTAGAAGAAGAAGCGATTAGACCCAGTGTATCCCATGAGGATGCACCAGTACTAATTATTAATAAGAAAAATAAAAGTATGAGATTATGCGTCAACTAGCGAAAGCTCAACAAGTTTACTATCAAGAGCAAGTATCTGTTACCTTGACCCAATGATTTGTTTGATCAAACGGAAGAAGCAAAATACTTTTATAAGATTGATTTAAGACTTGGTATTTCACCAATTGAAGATTAAACCTATAGATATATCAAAGATAATTTTTTGCCATTTGGATTAACCAATATACTAGTAATATTTGAACTTGATGGATAGAATCTTTAAGGAACATCTGGATAAGCTGTAATTGTGATACTTAAAGTCAATGAAGGACCATGCAAAGCATTTAATGGTAACTGGAAAGTTGGAGAAAAAAGAAGTTGTATGAAGTATAGTTCTTAGCATAAATAGTCAATGTGGAGAAAATCAAAAAGATTCAGTAGAAATTAAAGTTACTATGAATGAAAAGAGACCAGAAACACCAACAAAAGTAAGAAGTTTTATCATGGGCCGGTTACTATCGAAAATTTGTGCAAGATTTCTTGAAAGTTACAACATCTTGGATGAAGCTAACCAGGAAAAGCAAGAAGTTTATATGAAGTAGAGAAGGGTGAAGAAAGTTTTAAGGAGTTAAATGAAAGAATGGTTACAGCACCTGCTTTATCATTTTGAAAGTATTAAGGAGATTTGGTAGTTTATAGTGATGCTTCTCATAAGGGAGTAGGATGTGTTTTGATGCAGCACAATAAAGTTATTGTATATGCACCCAGACAACCGAAACCTTATGAGCAGAAATATCCTACTCCTAATTGGGACTAACAGTAATAATATTTGTTTTGAAAGATTGGGAAACATGATATGTATGGAGAAAGGTGTAAGATCTATACGGACCATAAGAGTTAAAAATATGTATTCATGAGGAAAAGCAAATGTAGTGGCAAGCGATAAGCAAAAAGGAGAGAACGAACATTGAGACTGCACCAGAGGAATTAACTATAGAACTCTGGAAGTTGGAATTGGAAGCTAAAGTTCATAATCCAAAAAAACAAAGATGGATAGTATGACCTTTCAGTTGAAGTTGTGAAGGGAAATATAAGATGTCAAGAGAAGATAATGGATCGTGATGTTAGTAGTTAGTAAAAGGAAATTTATGTGCCCAGGAGAACGATCACGATATCCCCAGGTTTTTTTCCAGCACTTGGATGCTACAAGTAGAAGAATTAAGAAATGAGATCCCACGGGGAATTCACAATATAAAGTATTTAATCTATTGAAGAGATGCCAAGATATATGGAAATTTAAAGAAAAATAGTGGATAACCAGGTATAAGAAGCGAATTTCAAAACAGATTGGGAAGTGTTGGACATGTCAAAGAATTAAGGCGAAGTATCGGAGGCCTAATGAACAAGGAAGACCAAGGAGTGGTTTTACAAGAAGCGAATCGCAAAATGTATCAGTGATGTTGTTGGAGAAAAGGAATAAAATTATGAGATTATGAACTGATTAACAGGGAGTTCAATAAAACAACGAATAAGAATAAGTGACCCCTATGAGGATTGATTACCTATGAAACCTAATCTAAGAAGTGTGTTATGTCTCGAGGATTAACTTAAGATCCGACCTGAGAAAACATCAGAGATTACGATTAAAGTGAGTTAAGAGCATTGCAAGCTCTGGTGATATTATATGAAATAATAAGTGTATCAGGTGGCTATAAGGAATTAAGGAACGTGGTATATAAGGAGTACTTGGATAAGCAAACTGTATTTATTGATAACATCCTCAGCTACTCAAAGAATAAGAAAGTCCACATGGAATGCCCAAGGATTTTCCTCCAAAGAGTAAAAGGAAAGCAACTATACGTTGAGTCTTCAAGTATGAAATTTTGACCGAGGTTAACAAAAGATTTTGATTAAGCCACTAACAACTACCGAAACAAAGCCGAATGGTAACCGATGCCTTGTGTAGAAAGAAAGGATTGGATATAATTAAGAACCCTGAGGAGTTAATAAAGGAATTGGAAAAAGTAGAATATGAAGTTCAATTGCCTAAAAGTGATAATAAGTGAATATATGAGATTACTTTTCAACCTTAACGGATAGAAACGAATAGGAGATGTTTAAATGTTTGGAAGCTAAAGTTAAAAATAAGCACCGCCTATCATCCTAAAACGGAGAGTTAAAGTAAGGAAGTGATTCAGGAAGTATAATATATATTGAGAGGTTGAGTTTTAAGGAAACACTGGAATGATCATTTAATATCGATGTCAGCTTTAAAATGCCATTTTATCAAGCCTTATTTGGACGTAAGTATAGATCCCCACTTTATTAAGATAAAGTGGGAGAAAGGAAGTTGTCAAATTTTAAGTTAATCCCGCACACCTAGGGCGTAACGGTATTGATTGAAGCAGTTCAGAGTAGACAAAGAAAGAAGCAGAATTGTATCGAGGGAGAGTATGAATATAGAAATAGGACCAGTAATGTTAGTACAAGTTTTTTCTTGAAAGAGACTAGATAAGTTTGAGTAAAAAGGGACAGGTTAAGTCCTAAAATTTAGTAAACCATCTGAGGTATCGATAATATAGATAAAGTTGTTTATGAGTTGATGTTACCGTCACAACAGTATGCACATATAATGTGTTTTTCCCGTCAAGGTTAGGGCGATAAGTATCTGATTCGAACCAAGTGATTGATCAGGAGCCAATGGGCTCTGGTCCAAGTTGTTTTGCATATAGTGATCGATCTAAATTCGTGATCGTTAAAGGTAAGTCATTGAAAATGAGTGTATATCTATAGTAAGTACGTTTGAAATCCTCGAGTGGAAGAGTCTACTTGGAAACTAGAGTCAGATATGCTTGACAAATATCCTCACTTATTTAGTTAAACCAGATTCTGAGGACAGAATCTTTTTAAGGGGGAAGAATATAACGACTCGTGTATTTTTGAATTATTTAAATATGTAATTATGGAATATTAATTAAATAAAATATGTGTCTTGGTTTTGGCAGTAGTATGTTGATATATACTATTTGTCTGTGATTTATTGGTGCAAAGGATTGGAATGTGTAGTTAAAAATTGAGTTATATTGTTCTGTTTTATTTTTAAAGGTGATTTTATTACAGTTTTAAAACCCATAAATATTTGGATTGTCTCTAAAATTAGTTTTATGATTTTATAATTTTAATACTTATTTTTGGGATTTTACAAAATTTAGATATCAATATTGTATCAATTATTTAACCCTGTATGATTTTCTGATTACATTTAATTGTAAAATACGTATTTAATTCCTAGAATTCTTCAAAAATTATGAAACTCAAATTTATTTAAGTTTGGAATATTTCGAGAATTTTAAAATTATTTTGGAAATTTTCGGGATTTATTTCACCCCCGCGTTGATTCGTTTATTTGTTAAAAGCGGGTATAATTTGTATTTCAGAAATTATTTTAAAATTATGAAATTTATGTTTTTATAAATTTCGGGATATTTCTAACATTTTAAAAATATTTTCGTAATTTTCTAAAATTGTTTTAAGAGTAGCTCGGTTCGTTAATTTCAAACTTCGGGCTTCAGAATCTGCGTAATTATCCCAAGGGTTACGTGTTTATTTTCTAACACGTGTCAGGAATTACAGATACGTGGCATAGCAGCAGAAATTAAGAGATTAAAGCATTCATTTTCTTTTCCTCCGAGTCTAATCTCTCGGCTACCTCGTCTCTCCTGTTTGCATTCTCGAAATCTCTCCATCTCTCCTCTCTGTTTCTTCTCTTCCCTGTTCTTCTTTCTTTTCTCTCTAATTCCCCAATTTCCTTCCTCGGGTTCTGGTTTTCCAGTGACTTCCGATCGGATTTTCCGGTGATTCCTTCGATTCTTCCCCGCTTTCAGATTATAAGAATGCATATATATATATATACAGTTGTGTGTAGGTATGTGTATGTGTGTGTTCGTGGTGTGCGTGTGTTAGTGTGTGTTGTGATTAAGTGGCGGTGGCTATGTTTGGTCACATTGCGCCATGGTTCTGCTTCTGTCTTCTCCTGTTATTTTGCAAGGCTGAACTTTCGGCCCTGTATTTTGGGCCTGACAGTGTTGGGCCTCTTGTGCAGTTGGGTTGGATGTTATACATTTTGATTTAATTTCCTTTTAATTGCAGGAAATATTTGAGTCAATATTCGTGATGTTATCGATGTCATGCGGGAATTTAATTGAATTAATCAGCGAAGTTTCGCGTTGGAAACCCGGGGAATTAATCGGGTACCCGCGGAATTTTGCCGCTGTCCGCGATTACTTTTACGAGCGGGCGGTGGACGGTGATGAATCATTTCTGAGTCCTACGAATAAAAATATAAACATGCAAATAATAATAATTAATAACTAAATTGTATCGGTGATTGGAATTTGCGAGTTGTGATTGGTTGTCGTGTTTTAAATTGGATTGTTGTTATTGAATTGACGTCGATTGATGTTTCGACGGGTAGTTCGATAAACAAAGGAGACGCTGTCCGATTTTCGGTAAACTGAATTACGTAAATACGGGAACGTATCTGATGAAAATCGGGATGTCGAGAGACTATATATATATATATGTGTGAGTGTTTTATACGAAACTTGGTTGTACGATGTGATAAAATATTCTGCCAAATTGATAACCCTAATTTCGTAAAATAAAGAGTATATGTATTTTTCGAAAACGAACACCAAACCGATTTCCGAGATTGTGAACCCTACTTGTTGCATGTGTTATTATAATATACACTAATTACGAGTCGGGTTTGAATATCATTGGGTAAAATTGGTATCGAGGATATGTCAAGCATACCTAGATGTCTAATGTAGGGTATTTCGACCCTGTAGGTTATAGTCGGGAACTTGAAAGTGGACGATGGACTAAATATAACCTAGTGGTCAGTCGGCGAGCTCAGTAGAGTTTTAACAGAAAAACCTGAGTGTCGAAGTCGAATCCAATGGGATCTAGTAGTTGGACGTTAAAGCCTGAGCGACAGAGTCGACTCAGAGTTGATCAGTAATAGTTATAAAGTCCTGTAAGGCAAGTACTTCCGACCTTTTCTTCAAGATATATCGCAATTATTTTCGAACTGTTTCATAACATGTCGCTCTTATTCAAAATAACTCTTGTTTATATTGCAAGTGCTTTAAACTATTTACCCTTAAACCCTGATTTTTCTTGATCTTGAGCCGTAAGCCTTGTTCTTTGTAAACCATCCTTTGTTGATCCTCAGATGCCAAATCACACAAATATGATACCACTCCCCAAATGTATAACTACCAAACACCAAACACTGGAGCCAAAAATTGATTGAAAACACAGAAACTTTTATACTCCAACCATTCTGTATAACATCAAAGAACTATACCCTGAAAAATCAGTATTCGTCCAATACCTGATCATTTTACAGACTGAAAACCGTTTCTTATACATACCTCGATATACCCTTGAGATATCCATGAGTTTCCTTACTGTTTTTATTCAAGTGTTTAACCATCATTGATTATGATCTTGTTTATCGAATTATATTATTTATCATTCTGAACTGCTTTAGAATTGGATAGTTTTTTTTATATATGTGGACCAAATTCGTAGTCAGACCATATCTATGGTCAATTTAGTCCGATGTGTGCCTTGGATCCAGTAGTTAGAGCAGTGTTGTGTGCTTTGTTCGGGGTTAGTGCGTGACTGATCAGCAGCCTAACCTTGGTTTTAAAACTTAAAATGAATATCCAATTCTAATGATTATCTAGCAATAAACTTGATTCATCTGAATCATCTTGTTTAATCATTGATTAACCCCAATTATTGTCATTGTGACTTGCTGAGCTAGTTAGCTCACTTTTGCGAATCTTTTTATGTATTCTACAGTTAAGAAGGATACGGTTGATAGCGAGGTTTCCCAGTTCAATGTACGAGCTATGATTCCAGATTGAGTTGGATTGACCTAGCTGGAGTTTGTTGCGGTAGTGAGATTGTAAGAATAATTTTATTATCAGTTGTAAGTTAAATTAGTTGGGATTTGGTACGTTGTAATAAAAGTTAGGGTTGTGGCTTGTTTTCATACTTTAACCTGTTACGATCCGTGGTTATGTAAAGCAGGGTCATTGCAAATACTATTTTTTATTTAGGTTTATACATTGTGTATGTGTTGTGGACCCCAAACTTCTGACCCGGGTTTGGAGGGCGCCACACCAAGTGTGACGCCCTCCAAACCCGGGTCAGAAGTTTGGGGTCCACACACACAAATACTATTTATAACCTGCTTATAATAATAATAAAGATAATAATAACAATATGCAGTGATCCTACTTACCAACTACCATGGACCGCAACAGGTTAAAGTATGCACACAAGCCAAACACACTTACTTATATTACAAACATTCGAATCCCAACTATTCCAACTCAGAATTGACTATTAAACAATATTACAAACTTTTACAAACTTAAATTATTCCAAAAGAAGCCTACTAGCTCAACTTGATCAACCTGAACCCCTAGCTCTCGCACTGGACTGGGGATCCTCGCTAACAACTGGTTCCTTTTTAACTGGAAAAGAACATAAACAACATCGCACAAATGAGCTAACTAGCTCAGCAAGTCACAATGACAAAACTGAGAATAATGATCATCAGGTGAAAATGGTTATGGTATCAAGTGAACAATAAATTATGATTTAGAATTGGATATTATATTTTCATTTTAAAAATCAAGGTTAGGCTGCTGATCAGTCACGCACTAACCCCGAGCAAAGCACACAGCACTGCTCTAACTACTGGATCCAAGGCACACATTGGCCTAACTTGACCATTATATGCTCTGACCAGGAATCTGGTCCACAATTTTATAAAAACAATCCAATTCTAACATAATAACAGAATAAACAGTAATAAGCAATAAACAGAATCATTAACAATATTGGACGTTAAATAATGAAAATGGTTTCAATTTGCATAAGGATCAATATGGCATTTTCAAAGCTATGGACGCTAGGTAATGAAAGAATTGGATAGCAAAGGAAATAATGTTTTAAGGTTTCAAGGATTTGGCCTTTCAAAGCATAAGATACAATGGTTTGAGTGTGTAAGCAATCTGGTTCAGTGTTTGATATTTAGTTTGTATGTATTTGTGGAGTAGTAGCGTATATTTGAGATTCGCATTTGGGCATACAACAATCAATGGTCTAGAAAGAATTAGGTTTATGGCTCAAGATCAATAACTGGAATCAGGGTTTAGGGTTCAATGCTTCAAAGCACTTGCAGTATAAAATAGGACTATCAATTACTACAATATCTCGAGAAAGTTCAGAACACTTGCCTGGTACTAGCTTACTATACTGCACTTGCTTTCAATCACCCCTGTCTTACTCCTCGACTACCTGTTTTCCTTTCCTACGCCTTGCCTCTTCTGCTCACATATCATAAGCATCTATCAATATTCAACTCATACGATTCTATTCGACACATACTTCTATTTACCCTTCGTTTCACCCAAATCCGATTAACGGATTGAAAGTTACACAATAAAAAAGTAAACATCGAATATATAGACTGACAGTTAACCAACAAGTCACACACAGCACATAACACGTCACATAATCAATGATATAACGTTTATAAAGAAGTCCCGGGTCATAAACAGGCTTTCGGATATTTAAAATGATTTTTAAAACATTTTTCGGAATTAAAACGGATCGTTGGATCAATTATGGAGTAATAAACAGGGTTCGGCTGGCCAATTCTGGCTTCAAAACAATTTTATAATAATTATCGAGCCTTGAAAACAACTTTAAATAATATTTAAAGCTCGAAACTATTTTTCGGAATTTTTAAATCATTTTTAAATAATTAAATCTAATTAAATAATTAATTAAAATCACTTTAATTAAATCAATTAATCAATTAATTTTCGAATTAATTGACCAATTAATCAATTAAAAATTAATTAAAATTAATTAACTAATTAATTAAGATTTATTTTTGAATTAAAAATAATTTTTCGAATTAAAATAATAATTTTTGGAATTTTCAGAAATTAAAAACGGATTTTTATAATAAAAATAAATAGGGAATATGATTTTTGAATATTTTTAAAACAGGAATCCTATTTTTGAAAACTCTGGAAAGTTTAGGGACTGAACTTCATCGTTTTCAAAAGTCAGGGTACTAAACTGCAATTTCTACACCCCCGTCGCCGGAAAATTTAGGGGTGGCCGGAGAACTTGATTCCGGCACCCTCACCTCACCATCTGCTCCATATTTACACTACACAACACCAGGAATCTATTCGTGCAATCAAAACACATCAATCATCCCTGTCCTGACCGGAAATTGGCCAAGAACATCGCCGGTTTCCGGCGAATATCATAAATCTTCAAAACACAACTCCCTTCGATTCACTAATCCTCTGTTAACGAGCTATATACCAATCGATTACAAATTTCATAAGGAACACAACCCACTATAAATCAACAGCAAATAACCCCTAAATCAAAAAGGCCCCAAATTTCAATTGAAAACATTCATACGGGTTATAAACCCTAATTTTAAAATTCGAGAATTAAACTCAATTTTGAACATGTTATTGAACTCCAAATCAGACGTATGACATATGAAAATCATCAGGAAAACAAGCTCTACAACATGCAATCATCAAATCATACAAACAATCATCCGAACAGAATTTCATATTTTTAATAAAAATAATTTGAAATTAACTAAAAATATAGAAAAATAACATTAGTTTCGGCAGTAAATCGAAGCTCAGAATCTGATAGTATTCCTCAAATCCTTCGTTTTGGTTACTCAAGCTTTCTAAACAAAGATCAATAACACCTCCAAAAGTTGGTTTGATTTTCAGAAGATTATATGAATATAAGTATTTTCTCTGAAAAATTATATTTTTAGCTGACTGCAAATGATTTTGATACGGAATAAAATACGGTAAAAGGCTATTTATATTTACGGAAATTAGTATCCCGTTGGATCATTCCGGATATAAAACGGTACGTTTATTTGTAAAAACTGATCCAAACGGTATCGGTTTTCGGGATAATTATCCAAATCAGTACAATTTGTACTGCAGTCTTGGTCTCAGCGCCTGGTTACACGTACTACGAGGTGATAATTGTGATAGTTTAATAAAAAGCTCCCGTTTATCGAAAATACGAGTTTTATTGATTTACCGAAACGAATATTGTATCGAAAATGTTGCACCGGGACCCGCGCAGGACAAACCGTACGCCGGATCGAAAAAGTCGAAACAAGGAAAATGCTCTGAATATTAAAATTCGGTTAGGAAGGAGTTCTCGGAAGAGTTTCGGGTTCTAAAAACGTAAAGATGGATGACGTCGGTTGGTTCCCGTTTTTATAAAATAGACTTTAAATACCCGGAAAAAGATTTCATAAAATTCATATGATTCCTATAAATTCATAAATCAACATAAAAATAATTAGGAAGATATGACAATTAACTATATTTTATTTTGGACATATAAAAAATAAAATACTCAATTAATATTATTTTTAAATATCCAAACACAGATAACACTTAACAAATAGTTCACAGAATAGATACTGAACACATATAATAATTATTTATTAGCAAAATAATTACACGATATATCCCGGATATTACACCAAGCACTTCCAAGACTCCACCATCCTCAAGAACACATCTCAAGCTTTTAAGAAAGGTAAAAATCTTTGGCCTAACTTTATTTAAGATTCATTTTCAAGATCCATTTAGTATGTAGTTGTAAACCTAGTTTTAGAAGTGGTATTGTTGAAATCTTGATGTTTAGTTAAGTAGATGTAAAGTTGATTGTTGTTGCCTCAAGAACATGATGTTCTTGAGAGGATTTTGTGTGTTGATGATGAGATGATGATTGTTGGTGGTTGTGTTAAGAGTTAGGGCGTAAACGAAACCCCGATCGTAAACGTAATTCTGTTATAACAAACAAATCGTAACTTTAGGTTTCTGCAGAAAGTCCCGAAGATGTAATCTGTAGTTTCTTTAAAAATAACCCTTGATTATGATAGACAATTTTATAAGGATTGTTTAGGCGCTTGAATCGCTTAATTCCGATTTACGGATCAAAAGTTATGGCCGTTTTACTAAAAGTGATTTACGCGACAAAAACTGCTACGAATTACGAACTTTGAAAATATAAAGGATCGACTTAAGTGTGTTCATAAATAATGTTACATAGAGTAACATATTGAGTTTCCTAACTGCCATAAAAATTTCAAGTGAAAATAATGATTTTTCAATTTTATGAAAATATTGGAGCCGAGACCGCGCGAGTAGAAACCGTAGAATCCATAAGCAGAGCCAACGGCGATAATGAAAATGAACCTAAGATACTTAGAGAAATGAAGCGACCATGATGTGAATAAGGACTTAAAGGAATAATAAGGGTAGTACAAGTTGAGAGGGTGCATAATAAGTAGCGCATGAATGGTTGAGAGGGTGCATAATAAGTAGCGCATGAATGCGAGTCGCCGAAAATTAGAACGGGACCTAACGAATTATGTTTATGATTAATAGATTTTCGAGCGGAACCTAGAGCATCCTCCACCTCGAGTTACCTAGGCAAGTTTACGAACCCAACTCCACTTACTGTTGTGTTGTGAAAGGATTGTTTTATTATCATTACATAAGTACCATGTTTGCCATGATATGTAATTATTGAATTTTGCATGATATAGCAATGTTGTACGATAAGTATATATCGTGAAATATTTAATTCCGCTATAAGCGTAACGTATTATAATAAGACCGAGAGTCGGTCGGGATTTCAAGATAAAAACCCGGGAATTATTCCGGTGATATTATAGGACGATTACAAGTCCATAATAGTACATTTTAAAGGGACTCAACATCCACTTACGAAACATTAAAATACCTCAAACTTTTA
Organism: Apium graveolens; assembly: GCF_009905375.1. Classification (NCBI taxonomy): domain Eukaryota; kingdom Viridiplantae; phylum Streptophyta; class Magnoliopsida; order Apiales; family Apiaceae; genus Apium; species Apium graveolens. The sequence goes on along the minus strand of NC_133649.1, from coordinate 233,460,892 downwards.
TTAAAACGACTTCCCAACGATCATATTCCCTCAACTATATTTTATTGTTCGAATAATAAATATTATATACCTATTCCTTTATTATGGGAGGAGTATACTCCAACGATTATTTATTTCAAACTCGATTAAACATTAAAGATTATTAATTTCATAGACATAAACTAGTTGAGGAATATTATTTTAAATATTCTTTTGCAAGAGTAAACTCATTCGAGGTTTAATCATTTATCGATTATCATTTAATTAATTATTATTTATTAAAGGGTTTAGTTATGATTTAAAAATCATAGAACCAGATTTAAATTACTTTCTGATTTCGAAAATCATTCGAATAATTTCAGATCGTCGGAGAATATTATCCCGACTTATTTAATATTTTGAATATAGTTTCAAGGAGAAACTTTTCCCCTTATTTAATTATCTGTTGACAACAGTCAACTCACATCCTTAGTACTTCCTCCGAAAACTTTCGGAAGTACATATATATATATATATAAAGTAAAGCTACGCCTATCAACAAGCAAAACGCTTGGGGGAACTTCGATGTGGTTCGAGTTCTCGAGGTATGATAGGATCTCCTAAAGGACGAGGGAGGGGTAGGATCCAAGTACTTCGTGTATTGGATAGACTACTGGTACCGTAGGAGATGGTACAATATGTACCTATGAACCTGCGAAGTGTGTGTATACCCGAAATGAGGACACATAGCCCGTATGCGGCAAGGGTGATAACCGGGATACGAAGGTGTCGTCCTTCTACTAGTAGAAAAGGTTACTTTTATCGCAGCACGACTGCTCATCGTATGCGGTGGCTCTAACGAATGTCCTAATTCTTCCAATTGGAATTATGATGCAATACCGTAACCCAAGCCTAGGTGCTGGGTTTACTTTTAAGGTATTCGTAGGTTAATAAAATCCATTAAAGAATTGTTTTCATAAGAAGGTGTGTATCACCAAGGAAAACTAATTTCGAATAAAACATAATTATCATATATGATGTTTTCCGTAAGTTATCATACAGTCATTTGCATACTATACATTATTATGTTGGGCATTATAGCTCACACTTGTTTTCTTAAATTGACACAACACAACAGTGAATCAAGATGCCTGCCATGAGAACCACAGCCAAGAAATGGGTAGGAAATGGCCAGCTGTTCCGTAGATTGTTTGGTGTTGTACCACAGGTAGTCCGAATAAGCTTGATTAATTTTTAGTTGTTTTTAGTTCGGCTTATTTATAAGTATGACTTATGTAAGGTAATAAACAAGAAACGTATATTTGTCCAACAGACTAGCCTTACTTACAGGTTATTCCCCAGTAAGACTTAATCACTTTTGGGTTGTAATAATTATCACTTGATGGTTGAATTACTCTAGTTATGAACGGTTCGTTTCCAAGACAATAACCTGTAAGTATGTGTGTGTGATAAATGTGGGATCGTGAAGCGTGAGTATTTATATATTGTAGTGTGGTTGTAGTAGTTTAGATGGCATGGCCTCCGAGATTCCTGACCTCGGATTTTGGGGCGCCACATTTCATGTATTTGGATGCAAGTATTTTGTTCTTAAGACTCATCCTGAACAGCTGTCAAAATTTGATCTAAAAGCTGATGAAGGAATTTTTGTTGGATATCCACTTTCCACAAAAGCCTTCAAAGTCTACAATTTAAGAACAAGGGTTGTCATGGAATCTATCAATGTATCTTTTGATGATAAAAAGATTACCGGACTTGAAGATTTCAATGATCATGATCAGCTGAGATTTGAAAATGAAGATGTAAATTTTGATTCTGTAAATTCTAATGACCTAAATCCTGATCATGTAAGTTCTGACGGGTTAAATTCTGATATCATTGAAACTGTGATAACTGGTCCAAAGGAAAATGCACCTGTTCAGGGGAGCAAGCTGATGATCATACCACATCTCAAGACTCTCAAGAAGCATCAGAACCAGTCACTGGCTCTTCAAGTTCTGATTCATCAAGTTCTGATGAGCCAAATTCTGACAATTCTGGAAACTCTAATTCTTCAATTCCTGAAGGATCCAACTCAAATTCTGGAATCTCAGAGAGCATAACTTCAGGGGGAACATCAGAAAATGCTGATGGAGACAACATGGATCATGGGGGAGGATCCAGTTTAGAGATCAACTTCCATCTACAAGGAAGTGGACTAAATCACACACACCTGACTTAATAATTGGAGATCCTGAAGCATGTGTTAGAACTAGAACTGCAACTTCAAATGAATGTCTCTATCATTCTTTTCTATCTCAGACTGAACCAAAGAAAGTGGAAGAAGCTCTTCAAGATGCTGATTGGGTGCAAGCAATGCAGGAAGAGTTAAATGAATTTGAAAGAAATAAAGTCTGGACCCTAGTGCCAAGACCAAAGAATAGATCAGTTGTTGGTACAAAATGGGTCTTCAGAAACAAAAATGACAGTGATGGCATAATTACAAGGAATAAAGCAATCATGGTTGCTAAAGGCTACTCTCAATAGGAGGGTATTGATTATGATGAAACATTTGCACCAGTTGCTAGATTAGAAGCCATTAGGATTTTTTTTGGCTTATGCTGCTCACAAGAAGTTTAAAGTCTTTCAAATGGATGTGAAAAGTGCTTTTCTCAATGGAGAATTGGAAGAAGAGGTATATGTTGAACAACCTCCAGGCTTTGTAGATCCAAAATTTCTAAATCATGTCTACAGACTTGACAAGGCACTTTATGGCCTTAAGCAAGCTCCTAGAGCATGGTATGAGACTCTGGCTCAATTCCTTCAGGAAAGTGGATTTCACAGAGGCACAATTGACAAGACTTTATTCTACCTCAACCATGGAAATGACTTACTTTTGGTACAGATATATGTTGATGATATCATCTTTGGCTATACAAATACAAAACTTTGTGAAATGATTTTCCAAGTTAATGCATTCAAGATATCAAATGAGTATGATGGGAGAGTTGAGTTATTTTCTGGGACTTCAAGTCAAATAAAATGAAGAAGGTACTTTTATCAGTCAATTCAAGTAAACCAGAAATCTACTCAAGAAATTTGGAATGCAAGATAGTTATACTGCATCAACTCCCATGGCCACTGCCACCAAGTTAGATAAAGATACTAGAGCATCAGTAGATATTACTAACTACAGAGGTATGATTGGCTCTTTACTCTATTTAACTGCAAGTAGACCAGATATCATGTATGCTACCTGTCTTTGTGCAAGATTTCAGGCTGATCCAAGAGAACCTCATCTAATAGCTGTGAAAAGAATTTTCAAGTACCTCAAGGGTACAGCTGATCTAGGATTGTGGTATCCTAGGGAATCAGATTTTAAGCTAATAGGTTACTCAGATGCAGATTTTGTAGGATGAAAAATAGACAAAAAAAGCACTAGTAGAAGCTGCCAATTTCTTGGAGGCATATTGGTTTCTTGGTTTAGCAAGAAACAGAAATCAATTTCCACATCAACTGTAGAAGCAAAATACATTGCTGCAGGAAGCTGTTGTGCACAGATTCTTTAGATGAAGGATCAGTTACTGGACTATGGGTTAGAATTTTCTAAGATACCTATTTACTGTGATAATCAAAGTGTTATTGCTATGACAGGAAATCTAGTTCAACATTCTATGACAAAGCACATCAGCATTATGTACCATTTCATAAGGGAACATGTGATGGAAGGTACAGTGGAATTGCATTTTGTTCCAACAGATCAACAACTAGCAGATATCTTCACAAAACCACTATGTGAAGCTACTTTTACAAGACTGGTAAATGAACTTGGAATGGTTTCAGGTTCTTTCTCAAAATCTGTTTAGTTTTTGTTCTCATTCATCAGACTTTATGATCAGTGTTTACAGATTTTCTTATCCCAATGTAATATGTGCTTAAATTTTAACATATTAAACACTGCTTATTATCTGATGTGATTCTATAAACTCTGAAAGTATTTTGAATGTTCTGTGACTATTCAATCCAATGAGGATTATCTTGTTAGATGCTGACGTAGTACTCTTTAACAAACTATGTATCCCATGTTTGAATTAGTTATTTATGTGGAAATCACTAACACAAGAAAATTCTGATTTTGATCTTAGTCAAATTTACTTCCTGTATCTTATTACTAAGTCACAAACTAGATTATTGCTTCTTATCTATCAAATTCTGATGTCAGTAAATCTTAAGGATGAACTACATGCTTGATAAGCCTCACTTATCTGAAGAAAATAAAAGAAAAGAAAAATTGAAATCAGGTACTCCTTTGAGATCTAGAGTAAATATGTGAAAGGGAAGATCCAAGTGCATTGCTGGTATTAAGTAATATGCATTAGAAAAGCAAATTAATTTTTCTTGGTGACTTTTCACATTCTCTGATTACTGGAGAAATATTCTGATAACAGCATTAATTCTGATGACAGTTGTAACTCATTTACACTGAGAAGCCATTGTCAAAATAATTTCAAAAGATGCATAAAATAAGCACAAACTAGTTGAGGTGGATTCTTGCATAACTTTATTCTACAGTAGACTTCACAATTCAAGACATATTTTAACCATTTTTCTTAGTTATGCCTTATTTCTAAGATATATTGAAGTTTATCAGACTTTAATCTTTATCTGATCATTTGCACATACACACACTATCACTCCATATGAATGATGAAAATTACTGTGGTGATTAAGTTGTTTCTGATAAACAGTTAAGTATTATTTGCATAAATTCTGAGGACAAGTTCTGATTATGTTCTGATGATTAAACTCTGAAGAAACCAGTCAGTATTTATGTGAAGAAACACAGAAATAGTCATTCACTTTTTAAGTACAGAAGCCATGTTCTGATGACCGTTAAATTCTGATAATAGTCAAGTTCTGATGCAAATCCTGATGCTTGCGTGGCATTATTTATTTACTTGACTTATTTTTTGGTAGTTACTGTAACGGTTATATTTCTTAGAAAAATAATTAAGTGAGATAAAAACAGTCATAATCATTTATTAGTGGGTTGCGTGTTGGTTTGGTATGTGCATATGTGCAATAATTACTGCATATTTACCATGCCCACTATTTATGTTTTAACTGATTACACGCTGCCAAGTGTAAAGCTGCCGGCTCTAATTCAAAAGAGACGTTACCATGTGCAGAGTATAAATATCAGAGATAAAAGAATATACAATCTTTTACCCACTCTTTTACTCTATTCTCTCTCTCTCTCTCTTATTTTCTTACTCTCTTATTTTCTGACGTTCTCTTACAGACATTTTATCAAACACTTTGCAAACACAAAATTTTCACTTGATTTTTCAACAGAAATGGCACCAAAGGATGTTATTTTTAATGGAGCTAAGTTTGTCCCAAACAACTACTCTGCTATCTTGAACAAGGATGAAGCTCCTTCAGAACTTCACTTTGTTCAGGATTTCTTGGCTCACAGTGAGATTGGGTATGCTCAGACCCAACCTCAAGCAATCTCTGGTAAACAAGTGCTGGAGTTCTGGAAGACTGGAATCTATGATGATGGAGGTGAAACTGGATCTCCAAGCATCATCTTCTCATCAGGAGAAGATGAGTATCTGGTAACTGTTACTATAGTGAGGCAGACTCTTCATCTGCCTGAAAACTGCATTTATAACTCAGCACCTGGAGAATCTGTTCTTCAGAACATGATGGCAAGCTTGGGATATGAGAAAAGCTTGTCCAAGCTAGGACAGTTGAAGATGCCTTACATCAGGAGGGAATGAAGCTTCTTCTTTGATTGCATCACAAAGACTTTTGCTAACAAATTCTCCAATTTCGATTCCATTCCAATCATGAGTCAACAAATAGGGTATGCACTTCTTAATCAGACTCATTTTGATTATGCATCTGCTGTGTTATTCTATATTGGTGACAGAATGAAGGAAGATGCAAATGTAGTATATTTTGCTAGGTTCTGTCAATTAATTTATAGTTATTATTGTTCTGATAAGCCACAAGTGTTCAGTGACCTAATGGAACCTTTTAAGTTACAGAAAAGGGCATTTACTGACTTGTTATCTGCTGATAACAAGAAGGAAGTACTAAGATCTCTCCAAATACCCCAATCTGTCAAACAGTTCTTAGTCAACACTATCCCAGACACTTACACAGCCATATTCCCTAATGTAGCACCATCACAACCATCCACTACTCAACAACCACAGTCTACCTCACAACCACCAACATCAGCAGATGTTGTCAGCACTTCACAGTCCAGACCCAAATCCAAAACCAAACCAACCTCTGGTACTTCTCAAAAGGTGCCAGTTGTAAAATCTGACACATCCTCCAGACCCAAAACCTCAAGAGCTAAATCTGTTCCTCATAGAAAGAGAAGGCTAATTCTAAGAGATGAATCAGATGAGGAAGAACAGGTCCAGGTTCCTGCATTAGAACCTGTGACAAAAGAAGCTGAAGAGTCAACTCTTTAGAAGGAGAAAGCAGTTGAAGCTTCTGGCATTCAGAAAAGAAAGAGGTCTTCACATTCTAATACAGATCATGTCACCCCTCCATCTAGAAAATCAAAATCGAGGAAGGTGAGAGCAGGTGTGCATTTTGCATAACTCAATCTAAGGATGCTGCAGATGCTGAGGAAGGGGATCAGGAATCTCTGATCTCATCAGAACCTATTGTGATTGAAGCCCTGCCAGCACTTGAAGAAGTTCTGATTCAGGAATCTGAAATTCCTGAAGTCCACAGATCAGAATCTGTACCAGAATCTGTGATTTCTCCACCTCACTCTCCAATCAAAGCTACAGATGATGCTGAAGAATAAGAGACAAGTCCTGAAATAGATATTCATAATTTGAATATACCTATTGTTCTATATCTGGAAGCTCCAACTACAAAACAGCCAACTCTCGTTACTTCTCCAATTTTACAGGCTAAGATACCAACAACACCAATTCTTAATCTTGGAACTGAAGATCAGAATTTAGAAAAAGCTGATTCAGAGTCTTCTATAGCCATACACACCTTGGTGTTATCTGAAGATGAGGAGATTCTAGCAAGTTCTGGAGAGTCAGCTCCAGTAAACACTCCAGTGCCTACAGGAAAAGAGGCATTATTCCAGTTTGAGGAAGAGGCTGCTCCAGTTCCATGGGAGGAAACTTTTAGAGGGGCTGAGTGGATACATAAATGGAATGATACTGATTTTATTCCCAGCCCAAATGTTCTGACAGAACATGTCTCAAAAGCTGATGAGTTGCTGACAAGTTCTGACTTCAAGCATCAACTAAAGGTCACTGCTCTCAGTACAAGAACTCTACAAGGTCTACACTCCAAGACTCATGCAAAGGTTGATAAACTTCAGAAAACAGCTGATAAGCTATACATGATGCACAAACTAGACAAGAAGAGGTTTATCAGACCAATTCAAGAAAAAGTGGATGCTATTGAGCGTGTTCAAACCAAGCAGCAGGCCCAACTGGATGAGGTATTACAAAATCAAGCTGCTCAACAGACTCAGTTAAATGAGATCCAATCTTCAGTGGAACTCCTTCTTTCTCTACTCCTGACAGATGATGCCAAAAAGGGGGAGAAGGTAGTTAAGTCAAAATGCTCACCAAGTCAAACACCTGAAGAAAAAGGATGATCATGGAGATGACCAGGGAAACTCTGAAAAGAGTAGAGGTCAAAGTCAAGGGAAGCAGCTGAGCAGAACTCCCACTCAACAGAAAAGTTCTCATCATATAATGTCTGGTAGCAAGCAATCTGATAGATCTGATATGCAAGGGAGGAATAAGGAAGGAAAAGAAGCTAACAGATTAGGATGTTCCTTTGTTGATCACAAATGCTGATACTTCAAATACTGATGATCAAGTTCTGACAACTACTTCTGATGTGATAGTCCAAGCTGGAAGCCAAGAGTCACAGAAGTTTTTGTAGACTTTGAAATTCAAAGAAAAGAAAGCAAAATTCTTCTATAAAGATCCTAAAATTGGCCAAGAGACTATTCCTTAAGGATAATCCAGGAGTGGATTTAGAGGAATTAAGGGAAGAAGAAGCTAAATTTGCTACTGAGAAGAGCAAACCCAAGTCAAAAGCTTCTGATGCTAAAAAGCCACCAAGGCCAAAAGAAAAGGGGATTGTGATAAGAGAAAGATCTGCCACGGAGATTCCTAGATCAAGGACTAGATCTCAAACTACTAATGATCCCAAAGACAAGGGAAAAGGAAAAGTTGGGGAGACAGTCAAGAAACAGAAGATGAAGATTCCTCAAATTCTGATGGATCCTGTGTGCAAGATGGTTCAAGTCTTTGATGACACTGCTGCTGAAGATTAAACAGTTAAAACTCTGAAGAGAAAGAGGATGACAGAAGAATCTAAGACAACCTCTAACATAGCTCAAGTTGTTCAGAGTGAAGAAGTTTAGAACTTAATAAATCCTGAAGATATTTAAGAACAGCGAGCTATAGATGAAACTACAAATCCTGACCAATTCATCAAGACATCAACCTCTAATACTGCTCAAGTTGATATAGACAGCTTAACATTAGAAGACAAGAAGAAGCTACTATGGAACAAGTCTATTCCAGTTCAGCCTAAGACAAATCAGATGTTGAATCAACTTGCAGCATTTGGGGTAAAAGCCAAGCAAGCTAGAGACACTTCTGGATTAGGTTTTGACAGATAGAAATTCCAGACTGGGATAGAAGTTGATATTGGAGATCCATTCACATTGACTGACAAGCCATTATGAAGTAAAAGAGAAATTGATCTTATTTCTGATTGATGACAGAACTTATAGATTATCTGAATCTGATGTGTTGAAGAAATCTGTCAAAGAGCTCCAATATATTCATTATCTACTGGAGGTAAATTCTGATGTTACCAGGAAATGGTCAGAATATATTCTGAAGACAATAAGAGATTTACTCAGAATTTCTGGTGCAAGAATGATAGAGTATACTCCAATGATGACTGAGGATGATGGAAGAGAAATTCCTATGAGGAAGAATTTTGTTGAGGTAGAAGTAATTCTGAAAGGAATATGTTTATGCTATAATGAAGATTCTACATATCCAAGGGTAATCAGACTGGGAGATGGACTTTAAAGAACTCCAATTTCCACACTCAGAGCTGCCATATATCATATTGGTGATACTGAAGATGAAGAACTGCAACAAGTCAAAACTCAGTTACTTGAAGTTAAAAAAAAATGCAGAGACCAAGCTGGTATCAGACTTTGTAAGGAATCATTATGGATTCAGGATGATTCAGTGAATTTGGTAAAAGCTGTATGGACTGTAAGTTGTATTTAGTTGTGCATATAAACTCTCATTGCATTTGTACTTAAATGTTTTTGACATCATCAAATCTATAAACTTGTATATTTTTATAATTTACAAGTTGGGGGAGATTGTTAGATATATTTGTGATGCCATGTATAATCTGATTTGTTTAGCTTCAGAACTTAATATCAGAACTTAACTGGAAATCAGAACTTACTGAAGACATGAAGTTATTAGAACTTAAGCTATCAGGACTTACATCAGAACTTAAGTGCGGATACACTTCAGGGATGAAAAGCGGCTGATTTACAGGAGATGATCTGGATTAAACAAAAGAAGATATGCTTGGAGAGTTGTATAGCTAAAGGACTACAGTAGATAATCTCTGATTGATGTATTTTAGGAAACAGAACATATCATATCAATTAGGAGATATCTTGTAACTGTGTAGTATATAAATACAGATTAGGGTATACACTATATGTGTTATCATTCACGAGAATATTATTCATTGTAACCCTAGCAGCTCTTAGTAATATCATACATCACTGAGAGAGTAGATTAAACCTACTGTAACATAGTTTGATATATTGAATAAACTTATTTTCTGTTACATACTTGTGTTTATAATCGAATTGATTGTAGATACTATATTCAACCCCATTTTATAGTATCATTGAGGCCTTACATTATAGAAATCTTAAAAATTAAAAGGTCATAAAGCATATATTAAATTTATTTTTAATATTAATATATTTTATTTTAAGATCTTAATATTAAGAGTACATGAATGAGTTATAGGACTTATAAGAGCACTACAACCCAACACTATAATAGGGTAAGTTTTTGCATAAAACTAACTCCAATTAGAACTATAATAGTGTCAAAGTTACACCAAATAAAGTATATTTGGTGTAACTTTTACATTGTAATTCGTAATTCATACTATGTCGTTGTCCTATTTATAACTATTATATCCAAACAATCTACTTGTTTTTGAAAAAGTAAGAATATCATATCCTTATCTACACATTTAGTGTAAAACATAGTGTAAATAGATTATAGCTAATTTTATAAATAGTATAATTTTGACACCAAAATAGTGTTAAAGTCACACTATAGATTGGAGATGGTCTAAGGTGTTCCAACTATACTGGAAAAATAACAGAGGCAATAACATCTCATTCTAGATTCATATCAAGGAAAAAAGGCATATGGTTGGTAATAAGTATATTTAGGAATAACATATTTTTGTACTTATGGTAATTTTTAATTGATATTGTCATTATAATAGTCAGAATGTAGTTGCTTTAATATAAATACTCATGTTAGACTGTTATGCAAGAGTAGTTTTGACGATCAATAAAACTTGTAACTTTCAGTTTTCTTTTTGGTATCAGCGCAAAGATTCAACCCCCGAAACCATGAATTCATTGTCCCTGAACGTTGGAAAGTTCATCGCCCTTAAATTTTCCAGACCTAATTATCCTCTTTGGCGTGAACAAGTGTTAGGTCTTGCTGAAAGTCAAGATCTAAATCTACCAAATAATCTTCCACTGTCGTCTAAATACAATATCACAACAACAAATACCAATAATATCCCATCGAGCAAAATTACCACACATTCAAGTAAACCACAGATCACAAAAGAATACTTAACATGAAAATAATATGACTGTCGCGTTTGGATAATTGGTACCTTATCAGAAGAAATAATTAGCCTTATCATTAGCCTCGACACATCCCTTACGGTTTGGAATGCTCTAAAAGACGAATACGCACAAGATTCACAAGAGCGTGAGTTCACCTTACGCCAACAATTAACTTATCTCTGAAAAAGGATGACAACAAAATCATTGATGAAAACTAAGGTTGTATTTAGATGGGGGGTTGGGAGGGAGTGGGTTGGGTTGGGACGGGCTCAAGAGAACCATGTTTGGGAAAATTTGTCAAAGCAGGGGTTGGATTTTGTGAGGGTTCATCAAGGATCGAAAGGGGTTAATTTGCAACACAAAAATTGAACTTTTCCAACACCCCAATTTGGGGTGTCGGGTGTTAGCAGCTTACTCTTTCTCACACTCTCGCTGTTTCTCACTCTCTCTCTCTCTCACTCTCTCTCTCTCTCTCACTCTCTCCATCTTTCTCACTCTCTGATTAAAGTTTTTTCATTTTTTTTCTTTTTGATTTTTTTTTTAATTTTTTAAAAATATTAAAAAAATTAGTTAAATTTTTTAGATAAATTTAAAAACATTCACTAGTTTTTCAATATATAATTTATACATGATAAAAAGCAACCTTACTCCAACTATAAACCAAACATGTTAAGGATTCAATCTCTACTAACTCTGCACCTACATCCAAAAAGGTAAACCCAACATAATCTAACCCAACCTAACCTAACTCAGTCCAATCTAACTCAACCCAACCCCTCCCTGCTTAACCCCAAATCCAAATAAGGCCTAAAGGGTTGTGCGATGACCTTGCTACTATTGATAACCTCTCCAAGAAACACAAAAAAAAAAACTTTTTTCCTCCTTAAAAGTCAAAGACCCCACTATAAAACATTCACAACTACAATGCTCAAACCACCTCGCCTATCATACAATGAACTAGTAGCACCATCACATAACCTTGACCATCGTCACACTTGGTTCTCTTCTCAACCAGATGCTTTTTCAAATTCACTCGCATCGTCGTCTAGCCCCCAAGCACAACAAACCCGCTCGCCATCTCCTCAAGCACAACATACCCGCTCATTTAACGAGCCTCCCCAATCACGAAGGCCAGCACCAGGCTGGCCAGTGTATGACTCTAGCTGAACGTGAACTTTATCATAAATATGTGAAAAATCTAGTCATATTACCAAAATATATTGGTGGCTTCCGAAATAGAACTCTTCACCAGGTGATCTCCCTCACAAACTTGCTGCCTTAACACTTGACAATTCCATTATTGATAATGAATTGACCTCCAATAGTGGTGCTTCTTATCTGATACTCCTGCTTCTAATCACATGACCGGAAAGGCAGGTATGTCACATAATATTCATAATTATCAAGAATTAAACTCTATGTTATTGGAGATGGTTCTTTATTGTCAATTTCCGGTGTCGGTATTATCAATTATTAAGAAAAAACATCATACTTTACCACTTGATGATGTTCTTTTAGTTCCTCACATAAAGAAAAGTTTACTTTCTGTTAGTCAATTGACTTCTCAGCATCCCGTTAATTGTGAATATACTAATCATGATTTTTCTATAAAGAAACGAAATACAGGTCAAACACTAATCACAGGGAAGAGAAATGGTAATCTGTGTGTCTTACCAATTAAATCAGAGGCATTATTTTCTTACCGATTTGAGTCTGGTTCAAAAAACCTTTAACACGAACGCTTTGGCCATCCCCAACCACATGTTGTTCAAATTTTACACAATAAAGGACTTATAAAAGTTTTTGGTTCTTCGAAAAATTACATGGTTTGTGATAGTTGTTACTTGGGAAAATTAATTGAACTCTCATTTTATTCTTCTATCAGTTCTAGCATTGATACATTGTTACTTATAGGGACCAGCTCCAGTTTTGTCCATTAATAAATTTTGTTATTATGCATGTTTAGTTGATGATTCATCAAAATATACATAGCTTTAATCCTTTACGATATAAATCGGGATTGTTTGATGCATATCTTGATTTTCAAAATTATGTTGAACGTCAGTTTGATATTAAAATAAAAGTCTTTTATTCTGATGGTGGTGGTGAGTTTCTCAACTCCAATTTATCTTCACATTTTTGTAAGATGGGCATTTTACATGAAGTTTCATGCCCTTAAATTCCAAAGAAAACTGGAACTATGGAACGTCGACATCATGTCGACATCATGTCATACACGAACTTGGCATGACCATCATACACATGAACAATTAAAAGTCAAACTTTTAAATCTACTCGCTTGCAAATCTCTTACTAATATTATATTATATCAGTCTTTAGCTAATTAATTACAAATAGAAGCACTCTTTTTACCAATAATTTACATGGTACCACATTTCAAATGTATTTAATAACTCTTGCATAATATTCACAATGTGAATTTGAAGTATAAAACACACAGTTTTACGCTCTATAGCAGGTATAGGCACTTATGTCAAAACCATATGTATATATTATCATAAAAGAACAGTAACAAATTCAAACTAAAAAGGGGTAATGCTATACAAATTGAAGCAGTACTTGAAATTTCTTAAATCCAAAGTGAACAAGCTCTTAATTATTAGAACCATTACACCAAAGCCTCGAAACCAAATTATTCAACAAGAGAAAGAAAAGTGAACTATTAGAAAGTATTAACGGAAGAATTTGGTTTGAGGTTCGTGACCGGAAGCATGATCTGCAGCAGGGGTCCTTCGCCGTAAAAGTCGTCAGAGTATGATGATTCTGATGTATAGGGGGCTAAGATCGCAAGGTGTTTGGTGGTGGCATATACAGTTATCTCTTCCAATCCCTTACAATGTGCCAACGTACCTCCTTTTATAAAGGATCAAGACCTACTTAGTTCTTAGAGAATAAGAAACCTAGATGGACTTGGCTTCCTCTTCCGTGACCCAAGAGTTGTCGAACCAACTTCCTATTTTAACTCGAACATTGATTTGCTTAATGAGTGCCCAGCGATGCGGCCTAGTCACAAAGGCCCAAGGATCAGTTACGACTTCGAAACTTCACGGATAAGAAAACTCCCCGGCCGGTGGATATCTCATTCGCTACCGGTATCTTCGTCGATCGTAACGGCAGATATAGCCGTGACTTACTGCAAATGCTCTAGCGCATCCTTACCCCCGATTAGGATAACCCATCATACTACATGATAGTGATCCCAAGCATACAAGTGCAAATCGCGTGATAACCCAAAAAGTCTCCCGACGAGGACTACCTGGAGAATATAGAGACAGGGCTCCCAAATACACAGTAAGTTTTTATGATCGTTCCCCTACGAGGATAATCTACAAAATTACAGAATAACGACTTAAATATGTTTTCTGAGATGCCGGGCTCCATGAGGCCTTGTTCCCCAAATAGGGTGCACCCTAAAAGGGTTTGAAGCCCTCCGGTGGCCCCTTTTATGCTTTCGGCGCACCCTAAGCATGATTAGGCTCCTTCGAGGGTTCCTCCTCCTTGCTTGCATACTTTTCATGTTCTATTCACTTCTCAGTTTAGTTGTGGGAGCAACCTTCTTGTGCGAGATAACCCAAAAGTCTCTCGGCGAGGACAACCCGACGAATGTGGAGACAGGGCTCCCAAAGCATACAATAAGTGTTTACGACCGTTCCCCAATGAGAAAAACATCCAAGACTATAGAACGACACCTTAAATATGTTTTCCAGGATGACGGGCTCCTTGAGGCCTCTTTTCTTTCATCGGGCACGCCCTAGGAAAGATTGGAGTCCTTTGGAGGCCTCTTTTATGCCTAGGGCGCGCCCTAAGCATGGAGAGCTCCTCTGGGGCTCCTCTTCTTCTCTTGTATGATTCTTATGCTTTATTTACTTTCCATTTTAGTTGTGGGGGCAAGCTCCTTGTTAGTCCTTCTTTTTCATTTCACTTGCATTGCAAAGCGGCCACTATGTGCGTTCATATAGCACGGGGCGCGCCCTAAGAGAGTACGGGGTCATTTTCCCAGAATCCGGATCATTCTTTGTTCCTTAATTACTTCACTCTTTCTTTATTGGCTTAAAATCATCCTTTATATACTTTTTATCAATACTTGTTCTTTGTTGTCATATTCTACTATAGCGACCGTCGTAGCGGTAGTTGTAGCGTCGCCATCGTAGCGGCCATCGCACACCTTCTTCACTATGGTTGTTGTAATATCCCGTTTTGATGGTTGTCCTAAACCTTCGAAAAACTTCATCAATCGTTCTTGCAACTTCTCGTCATTAATGGTCATCGTAAGCAACTCCCATGTAGGGCTACCCCTATATAGGGCGCGCTTGGAGCTCTGGAGATGCGTTTTTTGGCAATCTTCCTTCTTCCGCCTTGACGGTGATCCGACCCATTTCCTCGAAGATCCGATAAAATACCCATGACAATTTTATGGAATAACAACTGCCCCAATTTTCTAGTTTGTTAAAAAACAAAGTGGAAAATCTTTTTTACTTGCTTCGATCTTCCAGGAGTAGCTTTAATCTTATTTTCCGCAAAATTTGTACTTCATCCTTTACTAGTAAGCATCCTTCAGTAAATATGCATAAATTTATTCTTCTGCAGAAATTTTTTTCCACCACATTGTTGGAGTCACTCGGGGTGTGCCCTACACCTCCACCCCGGGGGTTTGTTCCGAGGTTGAAACTTCAATGAATTTTAAATTTTGTTTCCAGGCATACATCTCTTTTTCATCTTCATACACGTTATCATTGACTTGCATGTTAAATTTGCATAACTTGTAGATCTTATAGAATCTTTATATTATCCTCCACTCATGTTTGTTCATAGCTTGAATTTAAAAATTAAGTCACCGATTGCACCCACTTCATACATGAGGGATGCCCGAGGAACGTCATGCGACTCTCAGGTCGCGACCCCAGATTTTCCTTCACGGGGAAGCCCGGACCCTCCGGGTTCGCGGGTTGCAGTTTCCACATAGTGCGGGGCGCGCCCGAAGCTTATTTAGAGCCCGTATTATGACCTTGTTTCCTTGTTCGGGCGTGCCTTATATTCATCAAAATATATTGTGATTTTTCTCGGTGGTGTTGTGCGTCTTAACTACTTTTCTTTTATCAACGACACGTCTAATCCCTTCCATCTGTATGCAAACTGTATGTTGGGGCGTTTTACAACCCCGTTTCGGTCACCATCTCCTTTGTCATCTTCATTGCTTCATCTTCATCACAAGATATCAATTTAACTTGGATGTTTATACGTGTCTCTAACTTGTCTTTCATTTGGCGTCATATCAATATTTTTTTTTATTTATGATATTACTTCCTTTGTTCTTGAGACTTTAGCTACGGAAGATAATCTTAGTGGGATTGAATTTCTCCACCCCAGTGTGGGTTTGAAGTGCAATAAAGGAGTTTTGTTAAGAAAATGAATGATGCAGATTCCGAGAAGGGTTTTCCTACTTCCTCTGGTATGTCCAAGGTGTGCCTTAGGTAGTACTCACCCTTGTGGCGCATTTTGAGAGGTGTAAACCTTTAGGGGTGTACCTATAAGGAGTAGTCTCCCTTTGTTTTTTTGCCTTAAGTTCTTTTTCACACACTTATGTACTACACTTTGCATATATCTCTTTATACGCAAATATATCATCTCTATGTTCACTTTGCTCACGCATTCACACCCGTATCTTTACTTCACGTATTCCCTTCATATGTCATGCTTTATTGGTTTATCATGATGAGCCGTCTTATATTTATCTCCCGGGTATGGCGCCTCAGATTCTGAAATGCTTCAGGCTTGATTTGGGTTCTGAGAAGGTGGTTCCCAAGATGAACGTTATTGAGCCTTTTTTCCAACTTGAGGTGCGCTCTAGTCCTCCCATAAAGGTTGTTCAGCGCTCCCAGTCAACCCCCGAGAGTAGGGTTGCGCTTTCTAGGCCCCTGTCTTTATGGATGTGCACCTTTTAGGCCTTCTACGTATTGTGCTACTTTCCATATGTTTTTCCATATTGTGACTGTCTCTATGACTTTCATTCGAGGTGCGGGCTCCGGTAAGATCTCTACAATTTGTACGAACTCATTTACTTATCGTACTTTGTATTAAACTCTATATTGTGTATCATGTCGCATGTTGTCATTTTACTTTTATCTTAGATTATTTTTATCTTGCAGAAACAACCAAGGAACTTGTAAATAAATTGAAGTAATTCCAAAAATTCTTCCCTTAAGAGGAAACCCTCCTCGTGCGCGCCCTGGAAAGTATACGGCTCCCACAGAATGCCTTACTCCTCCTTGCGTGCCCAGAAGTTATCCTCGATAATCTTTAAATTTGAAATTAAAACGAGAAGACGAGTGAACTCGTATATCAAACAACTTGAATTGAAAAAATTCACACTACCCCATAAATGCACATAGGCAACGGTTTTAGCTAGCGTTGGACGAAAACCGTTGCATTATCTATAGAAATTTCAGTTTATTATAACACAGTGGAGAAAACATTGCAATACATTGAAGCTATTGTTGCTAATAACTTTTAGTATTGCGCAGCAAGCAACAGTATAAGTCATAGCGTTGCATTAGACATTTTTTTATTTAATAAATGTTGACATGGAAAACAAATCTGAGGTGACACGTTGGGTCCACTGTGGGACCCACGGTTGCTGAAGTGCCATGTTGACGTGACATGTAGGTCTCACGAAAGTGGGTCAATTTTTGCTAATGTGGCACATATGGGGCCCACAAGTGGGACCCACTGATGATGTGGCATGTTGATGTCAGCATACTGATGTAGCATGCTGACGTGGCATCACTGGGTCCCACATGTGGGGCCCAAATGCTGATGTGGCATGCTGACGTGGCACAAGTGGGCCCACATGCAAATGTGGCAGCTAACGTGACACTTTAAAGCGTTGCATTTGCTTTCGGGTGTTGCAATAGGCTATTTAGTGTTGCCTTAACTATTGTTCTATTTTTAAATTTTATTAGTTATATTCGTGTTCTAATTTTTTAAAAATTGTTTTTAATTGATCCAACCTACGGATGATGTTACCTACTAATTTTAGACATGTGTAATTTTTTTTAAAAAAATATATTATATATCATGTGCTTTTATAAAAGTCAAACCACGGTGCACACAGGTTCCCGTTATGTAGTCTTGTTCCGGTTGGTGATTCTATATTTTTATAATTTTTGTTCAACGATCCAACCGTACGGATGATGTTATCTACTAATTTTAGAGATGTGAATTTTTTTTAAAAAAAATTAGATTGTATATCATGTGTTTTTATAATAGTCAAATTACGGTCAACAGGGGTTCCTATAACCAAGTCTTGTCCCGAGTGGTGATTCTAATTTTTTAAAATTCTTGTTGAACGATCCAACCGTATGGATAATGTTACCTACAAACTTTAGAGATGTGTAAATTTTTTTAAAAAAAATAGATTTTATATCGTGTGTTTTTATAATAGTCAAATTACGGTCAACACGGGTTCATATAACCAAGTCTTGTCCCGAGTGGTGATTCTATTTTTAAAAAAAATTGTTCAACGATCTAACCGTACAGATGATGTTAGCTACTAATTTTAGAGATGTCTAAATTTATTCTGTATTTAGGTACTTGTATAATGTAGGTACTTGTATTCTGTATTTCGAGTATAATTGGTGTTTCTGACAGAAGCTTTGTTAGAAGCTTCTTCTTTGTTTTCTTTATTTAAAGTGTTTCTAACAGAAGCTTCTTCTGTGTATCTCTACATCTTGCAATTATGCCGATATGTTTTATGTACCCACACACTTTTAATGATTAACAATGTTCTTACTAAGTGAATGTTTATGCAATTTCGAGTCTGAATTTAGATTGTACTGAATCCAATAATCAGTGGTGTCTTGGAATTATTGTTTTCACCGCATCATTAGGGATGACTTTGATTTTGCATAAGTCTTGATAAAAAATATTTTTGCATACTTTGTAATGCCTCCAATTTCTAATACGAATATAATCGAGATTTTATTAATCAATTGCCACTTCCAAATTTGTTTTCACGATTTTCAAGATGATGAATTTGTAAAAAAAATTAGAACATCGCTTGACTTTAAAAAAATACAAACTTTTTAAATAATCATATATCCATATATGCCCGATTAAGACTGACTTATCACATGTACGCTATTAAGATTATTAATATATATGCCATCAAGACCGGCTTAAGTCAAGCCCCCAATTTAGTTGAATAAAGGGACTCTGGCATAATTAATAAAATAGAGCAACTTATCTTTTAGTGTCAAAAATGTACTTGCATAATTGGTGTAATTTATTTTGTATTTAGGTACTTGTATAATATAGGTATATACTTGTATTCTGTATTTGGTGTATAATTGGTGTTTCTAACAAAAGCTTTGTTATAAGCTTTTTTAGAAGCTTCTTCTTTGTTTTCTTTGTTTAAAGTGTTTCTAACAGAAGCTTCTTCTTTGTATTGACTCTTGTATCTTGCAGTTATGTTGATATGTTTTATGTACTCGCACACTTTTATAATGACCACTTTTTAATTTTAAGCTGGTAGCCTTATTGCAGGGAGCCACAGATTAATTCTTGTACACCTTGTGTTATTCTCAGGCTCTCTATTAGTCTTTCTTGAATGCACTTTACATGATTAATGTCTGTTTTTTATCTTTCAAGTTTGCGCAACTGTGCAGTTAACGTATAAGATTACAATACAGTTGATAGCGCCATATTTATCTTCCTTGTTCCTCCATTAACATTAGTATACTATTAGATAAATTATCTAAAGGTATAGTCAAGTATAAAACCATAAGTTCATTGTAACGTTTGGATAAAACTACCAAGATATAGTGCAGAATACGGACAAGGGGTGACAGATCTTTTAGATAATGCCTTCCTAGTTTGTGCGAGGGGCAACAAAATGAAGTGCACTTGCAAAAAAAGTATTGATCGTAAATGGCATACAAGAGAGGTCATCAATGACCAACTTGTTAGTAGTGGTCCTTCCCCAACACATGTCAAATGGATTTATGAAACATTACAAATGAAGCCAAGGGTTAGTACTAACTTCATGGATTACGAAACAGGGATGGATTCTGGTGCAGAAGAAAGCATGTGAGAAAGATCAAAGTTGATTCCATGAATCCATGGACATTTTTTGATGAGTATGCGAAGTAATGTTCCATCACCACCTCCAACATCCACAACGGAGTTCACTCCAGTAAAGAGCTCTGCACATCCATTAAGTACTGCAGGAAATGTTCTCCTAGTCTCACAAGCCATTGCTTCATCAAAGAACTTGTTATGACCTGGATTTTCAGCTGCATACTTCCAGGTATCCTTTCCATGAGCATATGGGAATGCTGATGTATTGTTATCCAGCACACATGCATTTAAGAAATGCAATGGAGTTATGATAACATAGCTGTTTTGGAACAACAGCAGAGGAGCCATGCTATTATCTCCATCTTTAGTCAGTAAGTGAGATAACGGAGTTTAGACATATCCCAGTTACCCTTCCTTTGTGATCTTCTACTTAAATATACCCCGGTTCAACAAGAATCTGTTATTTGTGAAGGAAGACCAAATACAGAGGCACAAAAGTTTTATAGAAGGGTTGAGGAAGGAAAATAACCATTATTCCCGGGATGTACTAACTTTTCTCGATTAGGTTTCGTGATCATACTTTATCATTTAAAGTGCATTCATGGAATTAGTGAGTCTGCATTTGGGGAGTTGCTTAAGCTAATGAAAGAAGCGTTTCCTTAAGCCTACTTGTATTTGTCCTTCAATGCTGCAAAGAATGTCAATAAGGATTTAGGTCTTCATAATGAGAAAATACATGCATCCCCAAATAGTTGCATGTCGTATTGGGCAGAATATAAAGATAAAGATGAATGTCATATTTGTGGAGTTTCAAGGTGGGCTGTACAAGAGAAAAAAGGTAGTGGTGTTAATAACGAGCCGGAGAAGTTGATTCACAAAGTTTCGGTAAATATAATGAGGTGTTTTCCACTAAAACCAAGGCTGCAAAGAATGTTCATGTGCAAACAGTTTTCCAAAATTATGACATGGCATGCAGTGGGACGTAAAAAGGATGGGAAACTAAGACACACGGCTGATGGCGAGGCTTGGAAAATTATGGATGCTCAATATCTTGATTTTTCCTCGGAACATCGAAATGTGCACTTAGGTGTAGCAGTAGATGGATTCTGCCCTTATCGTACAATGAATTTAACTCATAGCACATGGCCAATTGTGTTGGTAAATTATAACCTTCCACATTGGCTGTGCATGAAGTAAGAAAATTTGATACTCTCAACACTAATATTGGGTCCAGATTCTCTAGGCAATAATATTGATATCTATATGCAACCTTTGATTACGGAGTTAAAAGAGTTGTGGGATGTCAGCGTTGAAACTTACGATGCCTTGACTAACCAGAATTTTAAGTTGTGTGCACGCGTGATATGGACTGTTATCAATTTTCCCGGATATGTAATGTTTTTCGGCTGGAGTACGAAGGGAAAACTAGGTTGTCCTGTTTTCCATTACGAGACTTCTTCATATTATTTAAAACACAGCAGAAAGATGTGCTACACGAACCATGGGAAGTTTTTTGAGCCTACACATAAGTGGAGGCTGGATAAAAAAACTTTAATGGTGTTATTGAAATGGGACATTCCACCAGTTCTATCAGGAACTGATATTGAAGAGTTGTTGCAGGGGTACGAAAACCATTTCGGGAAGGGCAAGAAAAAGGTTAATCCATCTACTTAGTGTGTGTCCCTAAGCAAGAGGGGGGTTTGGGGTTGAAGTCCCTGAGAGTTTGGAACCAAGCTTTGATGACTTATCATATATGGAATATTTTTTCGAATAAAATCTCGCTTTGGGTTAAATGGGTGCATTCTTATGGAATCAGGAATAGGAGTTACTGGGACATCAAAGTAGCTTGGGATGCATCATGGAGTTGGAAGAGTATTATGGAGATTAGAGATATTGTGAGACCTTTTATTCGCTCAAAAATCGGTAATGGGCAGGAGACTGGCTTTTGGTTTGATACTTGGTTATATGATCAGCCCCTTTCGCAATTTTTCACTCACGGGGAGATTATGGTTATGGGATCAAATAAAAGAGAGAAGGTGAGTGCTTTTTGGAGGAATGGTAGTTGGGACTGGCCGAGTGATGTTCTTAATAGATTTCCGGAGTTGGTTAATTTACAGATCTATCCTTCAGAAAATAGTGATATTATCCAGTAGATTTTAGCTTCAGGTAAGGTTAAACCATTCTCTGTTCATCAAGTCTGGGAAGATCTTCGACCTCGTATGAGCTTATTTGTATGGTGCAACCTCATATGGTTCTCTAAAAGTATTCTGAAACATTGCTTTACTCTGTGGTTAGCGATTAGGGATCGATTGCTTACTCAAGTTAGGATTAAGGACTGGCAGGTGCAGAATCAAGCGTTGTGTAGTTTCTGTTTTAATTGTAGAGATTCGAGAGACCATATGGTTTTCTCATGTGATTTTAGTCATCGAATTCTTCAGCATTTTCAAATCAGGGGCTACTGTATTAGATATCAAGGCAACTGGGATATTTTTATTAGAGATGCAGCTATTAAATGGAGAGGTAGGTCATTACACGGTCTGATTAACAAGCTGGTCTTGGCGGCTACTATGTTTCACATCTAGCAGGAGCGTAACAGGAGCTTATTCCAGCAGAAAGGTAAGCGAATTTGGCAGATTATTGCAGATATGGAGGATGGTGTTAAAAACAAACTTTTGGGTTTGTCTGTGATTAGAACGTCGAAGACGTATGAGGAGATGCTTGGCTGGGGGATATATTTAGATCTCCCTTCAATCCAAAAGTGTATGTTAAGATGAGTGGTTCTGATTTTTGGTTAAAGATTAGTGGGTTGGTTTGGTTATTCTGGGTGTATGGTGGTGGTGTGAGTTTTGTTTCTTTCAAGCCTGGTTGGATTTGGTTATTTCTGGAGGGTTTGTTTTTTGGTTTTATTGTGAAAGTTGGTTGTAGGTAGAGCCTAGGAGGGGGGTTTTGGGTCAATTCGTTGAGTCCTTTTTCGTGCTGTTGTTGTAAGTCTGTTAGGTTCAACCTTCATCATGGTTGTAAGGGTGTTAGCAAGGTTGGGTTGTGGCTCTGGTGGGAGTTTTTTATGCTCTGGCTTGGTATCTGGAGAGTTAAGGTGGGGCTGGTGAGCTTTTGTGTTAAGGGTTAGCGAATTTTGAGTTTTTTGGTCTGTCCTGGGATTAAAAAGATGGGTGGAGTTGGTGTGCTAGTAATTCTGCCAAAGGTGGTTGTTATTAGTGTTAAAGTCAGTTCGCTGCATCTCTTGTCGAATGTATGTCGGGTGGTTTTGTGCTTGGAGGAAAGAGATGTATGTTGTGAGAGAGTATGGGTTTTGTAGTGCTGGGAGAGTTTGTCTTTTTGATGGTTTACCTGGTATATTGTTCATCTGGATGCTGCTATGGCCTCTGTGAAGTTGATATATCGTAGAAGGGAGTTCGGGATGTTCTGTGCTTCGTGTTGAGTTTTCGTGTAGCAAGTGTCGCCTTGGGTGCTTGGTTTGGTGTTTGGTGCCCTGTGTTGTGTTCTTTTGTGTGTGTGTATGATGTTTGTGAGTGTAGTGTGAGTATGTCTGGGTATGTGTGTGAGTTGAGGAGGGTTCTGTGTGTGTGGTGTGTGTGTATGGGGGAGTGTGTGTGTGTGTTTATGTTTGGGGGGGAGTTTCCTTTCGGGGAGTTTTATTAGGAGTGGGTGTTTCTTTTGAGCGGGGTCTGGTGGTTTTGTGTTGGGGTGGTCAATTTGGTGTTGGGAAGGGAGGGTGTGATGTGGTTGTAGCCTTGAAGGTGTATGGGGAACTCTGGGGTGGAACCGTGTTGCTGGTTCGCTTCTGGTGGGGAGTGCTAGAGGGTTTCTGGGTAAGGGTAGAAGATTTAGGTTGGGTCTGTGGTGGTTCTACAGTTTTTCTCTGGATTTTTGCAGTAGGGGCGCTCTCTGGTGTGGTCTTTCCGGTGGACTTTTAGTCCGTTGCTGCATTTCCATTTTGCTTCAGTCCAATGGGTCGGGTCTGGTTTTCGTCGAGGTGATTTCAGAGTGAAGGGATTTCTTTGACAAGGTCGAGTATGCTGGGTTTTTTTGAAGCTGCTGATTTTTTTGGTCTGAGGTATGAGTGGTGCTTGTTTAAAAAAGGGAGTTGGATTCTGATTTGCGTGCTCGAGCTTGGAGGTGGTGCCTTTTTTCGGCAAGAATTTGATGCTCTGTTCGGAGAAGTTTTTTTTGCTAGTGATCGAGTGCTGCTATGGTGTTGATCTGATTATGATGTTAGTCTTTATTGGATATGCTAGCTGCTGCATGTTGTTAAATGTTCAGGAAGTTGCTTTGGATTTTGTGTCTGGTTGGGCTTTTTACTATTTAATTGGTCTGGATTTTTGGGCTTCCAATCTCGGGTGGCTGGGTTTTTGGGCTGGGCCTTATTGGCTGTCTTTTGGCTCGTTTGCTTGGGTTTTTGTTTGGGCTTCTGTGGGATTTGTTTCTAGATTCTTTATCATGAGATTACTAGTAGGGCATGTGTGCTTTGGCTTTAAGCCTTTGTTTTGTAATTTATTTTTATTTTTGATCCTTCTTCTAAATGTTTTTTGGAGATCTGTTTCAAAGAAATTTGAGAAGGATCATCCTTGTACATTTTTCTCTCTTTTAGTTTAATATACGAGGCTTGACCTCATTTACCCAAAAAAAAGGTTAAAAATGAATCTCCTTTAAAAAAGAAATCAATTTTTTTATTTATCATATTGGAGTCATAATCCACTTCGACACAACCTTGATCTCATGCACAAAAAGAACGTATGTGACAAAAACAAAATATTAGGTACTCTACTTAATATTAGTGGAAATTTAAAGGATCATTTAAAAGCGCGTTTCGATTTACAAGAACATAATATAAGAAAGCCCCTTTCATCCTGTTTTATCTGCTGATGGAAAGTCATATGAAATTAGACCTGTAATATTCGACATGACAAAAAAGGAGAAAGAAATCTTTGCTCTGTATTGAAGAATGCCAAACTGCCATACGGTTGTGCTTCGAATATTAGTCGGTATGTAAGCATAAGTTAGAAAAAGGTGGTTGTGTATAAGAACCAAGATTCTCATTTCATGCTTCATTATTTGTTACATTTTTCCATGAGAAGAACATTGAAGCCGGAGGTTGCGTTACCATTGATCATACTGGGCACATTTCTCAGAGGTCTATGGAGCAAAGTGATCGATTACAAATGACCTCAAGAAGCTGCAAAAAGAAATTGTCGACATACTTTGTCGATTTGAGATGATTTTTATACAATCATTATTTGATATAATGGTCCACCTGTTTGTTCACTTGTGCCGGGAAGTCGAATATGATGAACTAGTGCAACTTAGGTCCATGTTTCCTATTGAGCAGTACATTGGAAAGTTGAAATCTTATGTTCGGAATAGAAGTAAACCGAAAGGTTCAATTTCAGAAGGTTATTTGGCAGAAGAATGTGTCACATTTTATTTAAGATTTTTGACTGGTGAAGGAAAACAGAAGATACCATGTCTCCTTCTGCACGAAATGCAAGTTTGGAGTATCATACTAGAACAAGAAAGAATCAAGATGGAAAATTCTTTAAATTGAAATATGCAGATTGGAAGGATTCTCATCAATATATTATATTTAACTTCGGCAATAACGAAATAGAGAGTCTGATTAGGTAAGCTTTTAAGTCATTTTCTCATTTTATTCAGTTTTATTTCATCACTATTTACCTTTCTTAGACTGTGTAAACTTCATTTTTATAGGGAGCATCGAGTTTTATTGGATGGTGAGGCAACTTCGAAAAGATTCAAAAAGGAAAGAACGCACACTTCAGATTTTTTGATATGGTTAAAAGAAGAGGTTTTGAGTAAGGACTCGATTTCTAGAGATTTAGAGGTTCTCGCATTGGGTCATAATAGAGCAGCGAGGCGGTTTACTGGCTACGTAGTAAACAGATATAGATTTCATACAAAGTCAAGAGATTCACAGTGTATCACACAAAACAGTGGTGTTTTTGTAACTGCGGAGACCACTAGTTTTGCTAGTTTAAAAGACGAAAATTCAGTAGTTGGGAATGTTAACTACTATGGATCAGTCGAGGAAATTTTTGAACTAGATTATTGGGGGGATTTTAACGTGGTCTTTTTTAAATGATATTGGTACCAAGAGGAGAAGGATGAATATGGTCTTACTAAAGTAAATTTTAATAAGTTAAGCCACAAAAATGATCCTTATGTTCTTTCATCACAAGTGCAATAAGTCTTTTATGTTCAAGATCCAATTCAAAAAATTGTTCATTATGTTATTAAGAAGTTGCCAAGGGACGTGTGTGATGCTGAGAATGAGAATGCAACTGAAGAAGAGATCAGAAATACTACTTTTGATGATATCAATATTGATCCTGGAATAGAATTTGAAGTTGGCAACGAGAGTTCCTTCAGAGATGATGTCCCTGAAATACAAATTCTATTTCTGTCTCCCTAGATCACAGAACTTGTTTCTCATAGATTATTACATTGCTCGATTTTAGTCATGTTTTATTTTTCAGATGAAAATGTATTTTTCACTATCTGTTTGTAATTTGATAAAATATCGTGCTAAAATGGTAGCTAGTTTATCTAGTTAATGACTTAAAAGAGTAATATCCGGAATTGTGTACAATGAATTAATATCTGGTACTCCATGTTTCATAAACATTGATGCTTGCCTCATTTCTGATATATTCTTAAATAATTAACCAGTAAATTTAGACTTATATTATATGGAAGCTTCGTACAAATTTCTTTTCATCTTTACACAATTGTTATTTGTTAGTATGTATTATGCACAGAATGTTTTTATGCTTATGTAAGTAGCAGTGAAATTGTTTGATGTTTCGGATTTAATGGTTAATTGTTATGTCAGATTTGAATCATCCTAAAATTGTTCTTACACATTCTGAACATTTCTGATATGATATGACTTGTATTTATCAAAATCACCTCTAAATCAAATGCAACTAGATTTAGATCAACTGCAAACATACCATAATGAATTATATTTTTTGTTTATGCATTGGCACTTTGTTCTCTATTATCATTTTTACAAACTTGACTGACTTTAATGATTTATTCTTAACAGGATGGACGACAAAACAGTTAATCTGAGGTTGCACTATGAAGGAAAGTTTAAGAAAACATCATATTTTGGTGGAAAACATTTCATTATGATGGGCTTAGACGTTGAATCCTTTTCGTATTCAGTGCTTATGGAATTGGTCAAAGATAACCTCCATTTTACTGAAATTGGAGGAATCTACGCAAACAAAGGAATTAAAGGTGGTTGGAAGTTGTTTTCAAATGACAAGTCATGGATCTTGTGGAAGATTGTGCTCCTGGCAATTTAGTGAACTTCTACATCGACAACATTGTTGACAAACAAATTGAGCCGGCTCCTCAAATGCAACCTCATGTGATCACTCGGCCTAGGGAAAACTTCATCCAAGGTATATATATGTAATGTTTAATTCACACATAATGGGTATGTACACTAAAGTCTAAAGTACGTAATCGATAATTGTTATAGCTTCCCCTGAGAAACCGTTAAAGCATAAGTTTGTTACCACACAACAACTCGAGCAGCAAAAAATGAAAATGGATAAAAAGTTGCCCAAGGTTGGTGGTTGGCAGGACATTTTAACAAAAGAAAGTGGACAAGATGTAACTATCGGTGAAAATGAAAAAGTAACTGCGAGAAGAAGTTAGCCTTAGAACCATGTGCATGGGATGTTGAAGATACTGGATATAAAAATATTGCTGAGAAGGTATTTAAATGTTTACTTTAAAAAAATAATTGAAATGTATACATATGCTTTCCTGATTTATTTTTCTACACTTGTAATTACCACCACCACCACCGCTCTTCGAGTATATAAAATTCAAAAAAAGTTGGTTGTAGAGGGGATAGTGAAGATACTCGTATTGATGTTGGTGAGAAGGTATTATTTTCACCTCTTTTAAGTATCAACTATTTTTTAATTTAAAGTTATATACTTTGAATCGGTTAATCATGCATTTTCTAATTTAAATGTATATTGTTTCTGATTAAGTCCAAACGACCTTATCTGTAATTAATTCGTATTTGAATGAATTACTGTAATTTATATACTTCGTATTTTAAATGCATTTTATGTACTTCATATTTGGATGAATTACTGTAATTTGAATATGTAAACAATGCATTTTCTAATTTAATTAAACAAGCAAAGACAAAATCATATATATCACAATTATATATTTTTTCATTCAAGTAGTTATTGCTTAGTTCTCTCAATTATATCACACAAAAAGTGTCTTAATATGTTGAAACTTGTACATGTTGGTCATCCCAGGAGATTTATCAGTTGGACGAAGTTTGCTTTTGATGTTTGATTTTAGGGTCGTTTGATAAGCCTTCTGAGAAGGTTTTTGCTGTCTAAGTCTAAATTGATGAATGATGGTTTTTATTTGGATCATGAATTTATGAGTAATAATTTAAATTTATGTATTTTTAATCGGTTAATCATGCATGTTATAATTTAAGTGGAGCGATGATTGTCAGAGTTAATTGATCGGTATCGTTCAACTTGATTAATCAGCTGATTACTTATTTACTGGTGTGGATTCAGTCTGTCCGATACCACCTGTATTAGTAGAACAGGAAAGAAGACACTTTCACAAAATTTAAAATAAATAAAATGTGTGATGTCTTGAGTCTTGAGTCTTTAGTCTTTATTTAAAATAAATAAAATATGTGAAATTTAAATATTAATTTGGCCTGATGTTCAATCAATCATTTTTCAGATGATCGCAATGGTGCGTTTTACAATTAAAAGGTAAACCATAAATGAATTTTCTAATATTCAGTAACTTTCACTAATAATCATATATTATATAATTTCTCATTGTTACCATCCCAATAAAGTAGTCGATTAATCATGCATTATTCTAATTTATTTATCTACACTTGTTGTTGCCACCACCATCACCGCTCCCCATGTTTCTCAAAAGAAACATGGAAAAAGTGAAAAAGGCTCGATATAGAGGGGATGTTGATAAAAAGGTATTATTCAGCTATTACCATTGCTTTTGATCGATTAGTCGCCGTTTTTGATTTTCATCTATTTAAATTTATAATCTATTTAATTGTATACTGATGTCTTGTAGTTGCCACCACCCCCACCATTATACGAGTATGAAAAGTTAAAACTGGAAAAAATTAGGGCAAATAATGAAGTTTATAAATCACTTGGGTTGCCTCAGATAGTTTATACTTTTAAAGATGTTGTGGAGTCGAATAGTAAATCAAAAGGTAAAAAGGGAAAGACACGGCTATTGAGGAAGACGACTTACAATATGTTCCAGCGAATGAAGGGGGCGTTGAAAGCGATGATTCGTCTGAGGTATATGTTATTTGATTAATTGTTTATTGGTTATTGTTGGCTTAATTCACTTTAATACCAAATATGGTTAATTAATTTTAAACACAAATGGTAGGAAATTGAATCTGTTAAGCAAAAGAAAATTGATGTTGGACCAAGGACTCGTTCACGAGCCAATGCAAGCCCCTGAAATTGAGGAAAAAATCAAGAACATTTGGCACTGCAACTGAGAGGGAAGCTACAATTTCATATCATCCACAACCTGTTAAACTGACATCCACCAAGATTTTTAGACAATCAAGCAATGATGGACCAGCTCCTGATACGGTTGTTGCTTACTTCGCATTACGAAACCGTCAAATGAATAATGATGAAGCTCCGATGAATGGGAATGTTGTTGATTTCGAAATGAAATAGAATGTAGATGAGGAAGTCCAAGAAGGTAACATGATTCGTCTTTTTGGTTAATTGTCATTATATGTTTACTAATACAGTTTTAGTGATTGTGCCTTACTTTTTCTGTACCTCGTATATTAAGTACGTGCTTCTAGAAAACATAAAGGACCGAAAAAATGACTACGATTCATGGAAGGAACCCTAATGAGAAAGTGGTCATCTCTTGAATACAAAGGGTCAAGAAATTATGGATATAGAAGGATATGTAGCCGAGCTAAGTAATTTCTTGGGGACATTGGCAAGGGATAATGTGTCGCTGACTTATGTCAATTGGCAGTTATTCCCAATTAATTGAAACAGAAATTATGGGAGTATACTTTGGTGATTTCTATTCTCTATAACATAGATTAAATCACTTTCCAAATTTATACATTATATTAATAAAATATCTAGTCATTCTTTTTATGCAACACTAACTGTTGTAATGTCCCATCATGCCTTATGCAACACTAACTATTGTTGCCAATATTTTCCTCTACTGATGTAAAATCAGCATAATGCAATACTTAAAGGTGTTGCACAAAGTATTGCATTAGGGGTCTACGGCCACGTCCACAATGGCAATGCCTCCCTGGTGTTTCCTATTACCTTATGCAACACCATTTAGGACTTATACAACTGTATTGGAGGGGTTGTCTATGTGCACTTATGGCGTAGTGTCAATGTTGGAGGTGGACCCTCCGAGGCGCGCCTTAGGGGTGGTGGAGCTTCCTCGGAAGCTTTGCATCGTCTTGTTTACTTGAACGATGTTCTTATTCTTTGCGTGTTCGATAATTGTCTTCGACTTTTATACGACTTTTTATTTGCATTTAACGTCTTAAAATAAACATAACGACAAAAACTGATCTTTATGTCTTGAAATAAAAAACTTTAAAAATATCATCAACGATGCGCAACACACTTTAGGTTAATAGCTTAATGAGCTCTAGAGTATGCACTATGCCCTAGTTTAGAAGGAATTTTATTGTTACTAGTCTTTCATTCAGGATAAGCCCTACTTGAATTTACTATAATATACGTAAGTGAGTAAGGGGCCGAAGTCGCACCTTACATGAGGACTCCATATTTCTCATTCATAGCTTCAGCGTTGCGTAAACCAAACAGTATGCACAAACTAGGATCGAGCTTTACTTCCATATCTTCACGTTCAAGCTCATCCGTTGATTCCTCATCTGTTTTTACAGAACTTCCATTTGGTGAGGTCCTCTTCTAGCTTTAAAAACGTCTAACTATGATGTTCAACCCCAAAAGACTTAAGGCTCATCCGTAATCTCAGGACTTCACGGATAATGTACCCTTTAGATAAGAATAACATTCCACTACCAGCTGTTTCTTTTGATTATGAATGCATGTATAGCCACGGTTCACCTCATGTATCAGACGCATTATTAGCTTGTGAGTGCAAGGTGCAGAATTACTTCAAAATTTTTTAAGATCAGGCATACTTCTGGAAGTCTTCATCACCCAATAGGTGTTATCGAACCAACTTTTATGATAGCTCGAACATGTGGGTGATCAATCTTCTAACATATTTATCCTTTTTCTCCGCAATTAGAACTTCTTTGATCTTGTCGTGGCTTCATTCTCAGAGTGAACATTGTTTGTAAAAGGAGCATCTATTTCGATAAGGGTATTTACCATTGGAGAGATCTTCCTCTATTAGAGGAGCGTCATACCTCGGTAAGGGCATTTACCATTGAAGAGATCTTCCTCTAGGAGAGGAGTGTCATACCTCGATAAGGGAGTTTACCATTAGAGAGATCTTTCTCTACCAGAAGAGCGTCATACCTAGACAAGGGCGTTTTCCATTAGAGTGATCTTCCTCTACTAGAGGAGCGTCATACCTCGACAAGGGCATTCACCGTTGGAGAGATCTTCTTCTACTAGAGGAGCGTCATACCTCGAAAAGGGCGTTACCGTTGGAGAGATCTTCATCTACTAGAAGAGTGTCATATCTCGATAAGGGCATTTACCGTTAGAGAGATCTTCCTCTATTTGAGGAGCGCCATACCTCGACAAGGGTATTCATCCTTCAAAAAGTTTGTCCAAGCAATTCTTCAAGCAAAAAAAATCCTTCTCGCTTCCTCCGGAGCTTCCAATAGTTGGATTGAATTTCCTTTGAAAGCGCAACACCGCGTCTTTAATAGATTGGAGCGTCTGATTGTCTTTGTAATCCTAGATATGATTCTCCAGATGCGAAAGTTTAAGTATAATAGAACCTTAAAGGTTACCTGGAGGACACATCCTAGATATACGGACATTTCTAATTTAACAAACTCTCTCGAATATTGTTGGAAGTGATCTGGGTCTCAGATATCCCTGTCAAAGAAATTTGCGGGGATTTCCTTCATGTAGTGCCTCTTTTATGATCTTATTCCTTCTTCTTGAAGCATTCTCCTTCTGATCATCCTCCGATTTACTCCTATTTAAGTCTTCTAAACTTGATAAAAATTCTCAAATCTTCTAACCTAAATAGGATTCTTCAATCGCTAATCTTGCCCAAAAATTCCAAATTTTTATCCAATTTAGTTACTTCTTGCAGTTGCGTCGTTACAACAACTTATGGCTGTGTCGGTGCAACAACATGCGGTCGCGGCAGCGCAACACCTTGTGACTATTGTGGCACTACTATTTGTGATTGTTAGCATGTAGAATTCTAAACATTGATTCTTGTCGACTGGCCGACTTTTGATATTCCTCTTGTGTCCTTCTTCCACCATTAACTATTGGGGTGTGTGTATCTCCACCCCTCCATCATTGTCGGTATGAGCCACTAAGAGTATCGCATCTACTTCCTCAGCCATGGCTCCTTCAGCCTATGTCTTCAGGTTATTTTCTTTTTTTCTATAATCAAAGCTTCTTTGCCTTTTTTTTGGATGAGGGTATTCACTACCGCGAAGCCTTTTTTCTTGTGAGAAGCGTATTTGTACGCCTATGAAACCCTGTTCCATGTTGACCTCCATTTTTTTATATTTTCAGAATTAGCGTCTTCAGATCTTCGTCGTTTAATTGGATGCCAAGAAGCTCCTTCAAAAGAGATATCCTCCTTCGTTGTTTCTCAACCTCCCGATCATTACGATAGATCTCACTATCAATACATCCTGAGCTATGTGCATGTGGGACTATCCTTTGCTCTTGATTTGGCACCCTGAAGCCTTTGTTCACCATCTGAGATTTCTACGATCGGAACATCTTCAGTGTATTGTAAGCGACGAGGTGTTGCCCCCTAAAAACATTTATCGTGGGATACACGGTCTTCCTTATTTTGTTCTTCACAATTATTCTTAGATTTAGCATCAATCATCTTCTCCTTAGAATGGTACCTTCGAATGTGAGACTAGCTTTCGCCGCCAGTTGTTAAGTGGCATTTATGTCCACTTAGAACACTTCATAAAGGCTCGAATTGGTGTTTTGTACTCAAGTTGTTTGTGTTTTTGATGTATTTTTGTAGTGTTTTGCATTTTAGGGCATAATCGGAAGCAGGAATGGTTTTACATTATTTTTCTGCTAGAAGAGTGTTAAGATAGAGCCTCGGTTGATTGCACGAAAGAAACCAGTAGTTACAGTAAAGAAAAGAAGAAATTTCCAGTTTTTCCAAAAGCTCAGCGCGACCGCGCTATACTTGGGAGCGACCGCGCCGGATCCTTGGGCGGTCGCGCTAGGTCAATTTTGAAGAATCCTGATTCTATTGGAAGACTGGTTTTCTGGACTCTTGATTGGATGGGCTGGTATTTAAAGACTCCAAAAAGACGTTTTTCATAACGGAGAGTAAGGAGAAGACATGAAGAAGACATAATAGCACAAATTCAACGAAGGAGAAGAAGAACTAGTTAGTACTTGTGATTCTTTGCTTAAATTGTAATCTTGGATGCTTATTTTCTTTATCTTTGAACATAATACTCTTGTTAACGTACTTCGATTATTTATTCAGTTTATTAAAACTTAGTTTATTTACCATGTTTTTATCGGAACGCACAGTGATGGTGAGTTCGATTATGAACTAATCGTTATCGTGCGGTTCTAACGGATTTACTTATGGATTTCAATAGTTAATTTATTTTGATATCTAAGTGTGTGGTGATTGTATGATATCCTGGTATTAGTTGTGCTTATTCATCTTATGAGCATCGCGAACTTATAAGATAGCATGTTAATCTCTATTGAAGCGACAGTGAATATAGGGGTTTAGAACTTGCCATGCTAGCATAGGTTCATGTATTTATTATGCATGATTTATAGGTGATTTTAACCATCTTACTTGCCCTATGTAATCAGATAGATAAATTGCACATTAAACCTTTATGTTGTTAAATTCTATAGACATTTAGGGTCTCAATATATTTGGTGTTTATTCAGCTTCTATCTCTTTTGTGGATGTCTGGTAGTAGGGTATTCGTACAACGAAAGTTGGCGTTTACTAGTTTCGTGTTATCTGATTAGTTGTCATCACTATTGCATGCTAAGGTTAAGAACACTGACTTTGAATGAAGTAGTAATGAAGTTAGAATCCCATATTTGTCTCATAGAAGTAATTCAACCTCAATTTTCTTAGTTAATACTATTTAGTATAATCTCTTAGTTTAATCAAAACCCTATTTTCTATTTGTCTTAGCATTGAACGATAGCCATACCATTGTTGCATAAGTGCATAAATTGACTTAAACCTAAACCAGTCTCTGTGGGAACGAACTAGAAAGAATTATATATTACTTGCGAACGCGTATACTTGCTTGTAAATTTAGTGCGTGTTTCTGTCCTAACAAGTTTTTGGCGTCGATGTCGGGGACTCGGTGTTTATTTTTAGTTTATGTGCTTGTAACTAGTGGTCGGTAAAGTTCACTAACTCGGATATTTTACTTACTTGTTTTGTTTGTTTGTGTTTCAGGTACTCTAGAGAGCATTTATGCTAATGCGTTCTCTATCTTGTAAGAGAACACTAGATAAAGCGGTGGAAGAAGTTGTAGTAGAAGAAGAAGTCTTTGTTAAGGAGAAATGTAATACCCCAACTTACATAATATTTAACTAGAATATTTTACTTAAAGTAAAGATGGATTTAAAAATGATTAATTTAAGACTCAAGGGAATTTTATTGTAGGAAAACGTATTTCATGAAATCTTAGTATGTTTCGAGAATGAGGGATCTTGGGATGGGTTAGAAAATACAAGAAATATTTAGAGACCTTGAGAAAATTATATTTGAGTAAAGAGGTGTGGTGGATAATTAGAGATGGTATAAAGATTTAAAAAATAAAATTAAATTAAAAAGACAAGATCTAATAATAAAGGATATAAAAAAATAAGATAGCTTACAAAGTAAGGACTAGATGCATGTGGCGTTATCGTAAGGCATGTGGCAATACATTAATTAGATTAGTGTAATTTGGGATAGACACATGTCATGAGTTAGGTGTTCAATAAGGACATTTGTCAACCTTCAATTTTATGTTGAATAATTAGTGGACAAGTGTCCAAGTACATTGTTAGATGGCAAGTTGTAGAATTTAAGTTTCAATTCTTACATTCTTCTTTGGTAATGCAAAATAACCACATAGAGAAAATATAGGTTGCGTGTTTGGATTTGAGGGAGCTCTGCAAATTCACACACAAAGATATATTTTATCAGTTCCGTTGAATATATGCATATATATATTATATAAGTGTGTATATATTAGTTTTATAGTAAAAATGTTCTGTAAATTAACCCTTATAGTACTCATTTGAAGTCAGATCGTAAAAATAATTATATATTTGGATTCCTTGTGAGAAAATACATGAAATAGGCTCTTGAATCATGTTAATCGGATTAGAAACGAGTGAGATATAGCTGGTCAAAGTTTTGTCATTTCTGTTGACTTCGAGGGAAGAGGAAATGCCGGTTGTGAGGAAGACGATGACGTGGCAGTTTGTGATTGGTTAGAGTGGTAAAATAGTATTTAATTTATTTGAAGGCCTAAATGAACGAATTAGGAAAAGTGTGGTTGAATTAGATTTTATGTTTGATCAATGGGAATTTATTTAAATTTTAGAATAATTAATAAATAGTGAAAAATTAGTTATTTGAGGAATAAATTTTTAAGTGTTTTAAAGATGATGATATAGGGGTAGAAATTATTTGATAATATTATACAAGGATTGAGATATGTTTGAGAGAGAAAATAAAAGTTTAGGATTATATTTTTCAGAATAAAATATGATCGTAGCGTTTAATAATCGATAAAAGTGAAATTAAATATTGTTAGATTGTATGATCGCAATTAGTATATGATTATATATTTGTTTTAAATGTTAAGGCATAAGGATGAGTAGTTATAATTGGTTTGAATATTTTATAAGTAGGTTCGAAAGCAATATGTATCGTCGGAGATAACGGGGATTATGAGACTTGAAGGCTTGTACTGTAAGTATATAATGTACTAATTCACTGTTGATGCGTTGATGATGCTTTGAACTTTAAATGATGATTGATTTGATTTGACTGATGATTCACTGATGAAAAACGAGTATTCTTGTATTGATACTTGATGAACTGATGATGATGCTTCCCTTGTCGGAAGTAAGCTAAACCAATTGTTTAGCTAGCCGAGATCCCAACTTGATGAACTTGATGAATTGATGAACCTATCATGCTTGAATACTCCGTTTTAATCTTGTGAGAACTATTCTGATGATATGTTGATGAGTGTGATATCTTGTGATGATTCATACATGAGTCTTAATGAATTATTTATTTTTCTTGAAAATCTGGTAATGAACCGAAGAACTCTGTTTTATTAAATAAACCTCAGTTGAATTGTACAGTATATGCTTAATGAGCTGTGTAGCTCACCCCTATATTCTATTAAATATTACAGGAAATTTCTAGAATATTGTGGACCTCGAGAATAAGTATCTTGGGTTGAAGATATATTGAACGATGTAGAGTTGATAGCACAATATTGGATGAGGTTTGTATCAGGATTTATAATATATTGAGATTTTGAATTTGTAAAAATGAAAGAAATTATATCTATTATTATTGTTATTAGTTCAATTTTCGTGTGTATAATTTTGAGGAAAGGTTTGGATTTGACGGACCCCAGGGTCGGGCCCAAATTGGGTCTTTCGGACCGGGGGGAGTCACAGGTGGTATCAAAGCTTAAGGTTGTGGTGCGTAGAAATGAAGGTATTCAGTTTATGTGAGACATAACAATAGAATAAGCACTCACATAGAGTCAGTTATTAGACTACAGAATGTAGTCCCAATGAATGTGTTATAATGAGGAAATTTACTAGAGATATTAATGTAGGGTTTTGAAGAACCTTTTGGGATATAGATAGTAAAAGTTATAATTAATGAGTAATTCTCGTGTAGGTGGAGATACAGTCTTCTATAGATTGATGACGAGGATTAAAGATGTTCAAATTAAGTTGAGGATCCAATTGAGAATGAGGAGTATTGTGTTAGCTTATGTGGATGTGATATTGATATAATTTAGCGTCACAACAAGTAGTTAGGTAGCACACTTGGTGAGATTTTAAGTATGTTATGGATTTTCGGATCGAGATGCTTACCTCGAGTTGGAGAAGATAACCTCGGGGTGGAGATGACAGATGCATTTCAAATAGGATGGTTTCGCCATCGAGTATAAATGAGCTAGTGTATACGCATTGTACAAAACTTTCTTTTATAGTACAGGGCTCCGGGCAAGGAGTAATATGCGCGGTCTTTAATGATTTTTGTGGTGAAATTAAGGGTCGATGGTTTAGGGAGTAAGTTGTCGGTTATTGTAATATGAAAAAAAAAGATTAAATATGCATTCAGGTAACTAGTGAAATGAGGGATAAGTTACCTATTATATGATTTTTTATTGATCGCAATAGTGTTTGCACTCGAGATCGGGAGAGATGAATTGCATAAATAAAGTGTGAAATTACAAGGATTATATTAGTATACTTGAGGATAGAGTGATTGTGAATTTGTTATATAATTAATTTTCAAGACATATTTTGAGCAGAAGGATCACTAAAAAAATTGAACAATTTTTTGTTTCCTAGTATAAATAATTTGTCAATTGATTGAGATAAACAATGCGTGTGGTATGACTTTGTCTGTGTGATAAAAGTCTAGTGGGGTGTTACAAATTACGTGTTGGAAGCCAAATCATACTAAAGACTGGCCATCTTTAGTACAACATGGTTGTTCTCAGGTCATATCCATGTTATTTTTACTTGTGGAGATTTTTGATTTTTTTTTTAGAATTTTTTTTTTCGAAAAGTTGGTATAAGCTGTTGAGCTTGAAACAAGTGATTAAATAGATTTTTATCATACGAAAGGAAAAAAATATTTTTGAGTTCTAAACCTATGTGTTTAAAAGAAAGATCTTTAATGTGAGTTCTTTTCGGTAAGAGATCAAAATAAAGGTTGGTTTTTAGCAGTTAAAAAAAATGATGCCCGTGAATTCGATTTGATAGAGACATGTGATTAGTGGAGTGTAATAACCCCAATTTTTGGGAAATTTTTGAAACCCTTATGAATAGTGTTTTTGCTGAATGAGAAAACTTTTCATGCCACACTATGTAGGGGTTCTGATATGGATATTCTGAGATTTTATTAGTACTTTATATGGGATATAAGTGTATGTAAAGATCGTCAGAATCCAAATCCGAACACTTTGATTTTTCCCGGAAATACACTAGATACGGAAAGATTTGAGAAAAAGGTAACAGGATAAAAAGGATTTAAATTAAAGGATTATAGGAGAGGATCATAAAAGGAATATAATATATTGAGAAAGGTTAAGGGAACCTAAGTAATAAGATCCCGGGTATGATCCTTCAAACGATAAACGAAAACGAAAGTTAAGCGAAACCGTATAACAGATCAGCGGTCATTAGGCAAACAATTAGGAAGTTAATCAAAGGGATTAGAGAGGATGATGTCACCCAACCAATGAGAAGAGGACAAGGAGGGGAGGATGACATCATGAGGATGACACAAGCATGACATGGGAAGGAAGGAGATGTGGTGGCTTTTTAAACACACAAAATCAAGGGCAACTAGGTAATTTACTAAAACAAACACAAAAATCAAACCAACCAAGCCAAGCAAATCATTTTTCATCAAAATCAAAAAGAAACCAAGGCATTGTTCTTCATGCTCTCGGCCAAAACAGAACCAGAACACTAAAACTGCTGTATCTCCTTCATTTCTCACTCAAATATTGTGTTCTATAGCTCATTGGAAAGGTATTGAGATGGCCTACAACTCTTGTTCACAAGTCTCGTCCAAATAATCATGGTAAGACCCTCATTTTTACAGTTCTTTAAATCGGACTTTTAGAAACTTCAAAGCCTAACTTTGTGTTCTTGATTTCTTTGGAAAGATCAAGCTTGTAGGAGGCTCCCTAAGGCTTCCTAGCAACTTAACACCTCCCAAGGAAGGTATAAACTTCAAACCCTAGCCTTTACTTTATTTGTTAGTAAGTTTAATGGTTGGTGTTGTGAAATGAGAAGCATGGATTGTGATTATTAGTAGTTTGGTTTGATTTGGAAGTGTTTTTGGTAATTGAAGCTTGATTATAGTTCATAGGTCGTGATTGTGGTTGTTTGAGTTGAAAACCTTGGAGATTATGGACTGATGTGGTATGGTTTAGGTGAAGTTTTGTTGTATTGATGGTTATGAGTTGGTTGGTGGTTAATTGGAGTAGTTTAAACATTGGTAATCGCGTAAACATAGCCGTCGTAACGTCCGATTTTCTTTGGACTGTTTTTGTGCATAACATTAGGACCCGAGAACCCCCTGCTAGATTATGACCACTGCCATGTTTAGATAGCTCATGTTACGAGCTTCGTTTTGATATGTAGTTCGTTCGATTCCGATGCACGGTTTAGGAGAAACGACCGTTTCAAGTAACGGCGTTTCGCGAACGAAACTTTTCCCCTCGCCTTACTTTGAAACATAGGTTAAAGACCAAAAAGGGTTAATTAATGCATGAAACATTTATGGTAAGTGTGTTAGGCAGTTGGTAAGACACTCGCGAAGGAATCGCCTTAAAACTCGTAAAGGTTAAATTATTAAAAATGGTGGAGCCGAGGGTACTCGAGTGACTTAAGAGAATCAATAAGCGCAAAACGAGCGTTAGAGTCTGAGTTGGTTAGAGTATAGATTTACAAGTGACTTTGGTTTAATTCCAACTTACTTGTTGTTTATAGGTTACCAGACTCGTCCCGAGCCATTCGTAACCCCCAGTCACTCAGGCAAGTTTTCTACCCGATATACTGTTGTTGTGATATAAATATATGTATATGCATTATCTTGTGATAGTGCATGATTGTTATTAGCAAATTTTGCGATATATTGGAGCATGCTGATATGGTATATATGCATGTCTGTTTCGTAATCTGGTTATCTATCTGTTGATTTCAATGCTTATAGTTGCATAATACCTATGCTAGAAATAAGCAAGTAGTTGCGTATACCCTTAGTATAGGGGATAAAAGGTGAACATATTTCTAAACCGGGAGTCGATGTTCCCGAGTATATTATATATATATATATATTTATATATATATGGATATAGTTTTTAAAACTATGGATCGAATAAGGTTTATTCGATACCTTTATTTTACTTAATTGAATATTAATTTGAATATTCATTCGAGGGCTTATGACTCAGTTTATATTATTTAATGAATATTATTTGAATATTCATTTGAGTATCTATGACTCCGATTATTTGCTGAGATATATTCTTTATTTTATTAAAGAATAAGGTGTCAATAATCAAACTTATTTTCGATTATTCAAATAAAGATAGTACTTTCATATAAGTATATCTTTGGTTATTTGATATCCATTTCAAGTATAAGTTTTAATACTTCTACTTCAATTATTTTATAAAGATTATTCTTTATGGGAATATTATTTAAATAATAATATTCAGATATTTTCTAAATATTCTGGGGACTGATTTACTTCATTAAATCAGCTTCACTCCAAACATTCTTAAAAATGTTTTGCGAGTCTTCAAAATGATTTTTTTAAAAGTTAGAGCGGATCCCAAAACTTATTTTTTTAAGATCCTCCTTTCGAAGGGGATTTAAATACTCGCTCAAAACCTGAGGGATCCGGCTCTGTGGTGTGTTTTATATTCGCAACAAGGTTGCTGTTTTGATAAATGAATTGATTACTTACCCAACACTCGGGAAGTAAAATTCTTGGAACAAGTTAATCCATTAACAGGCATCGCCTGGGAAATATCGGTGAGTTCTCCTTTCCAAATAGATACGACTTCTTGGTGGAGCCGTATCAACAAGTTTCTACTTGGGGAAAGTGGGGACGAGCTTTACGTTTCAGAGTCATGGATTTCATCTGAACTAGGAGTGGCGTAAGTGGCCGAGTAGCGCCGGCCCAGCCTTATTATATTGGCCCAAATGGCCTGGAAGTTCCGCTAAGGCGGTCCATTCCTTAGGAGTTCAGTGTTCGGTTGACAAGTAAATCCGACAGGTTCTCCTCTACATGTAGAAAATGGTGGGGTTGTACTACTACGACTGATCATCGTAAGTGGTCTTCCTGGCGCGGCAAACTCCCGTAATGAGTTCATCATCCAATTGGATAATTTCTGCAACACTACCCAGAGCACTTCGATAGAAAGGCTACGGTTGGGCGATTGTTGAGTGTTGGCAGGGTCAAGTTTTCAAAATGATGTTTACATCAAATGAAGTATCTCGTAACTTCATTTTATTTTGATAATATTTTAAAGATTTAATCTATTCAAATCTTGCCTTATAGTCTCATCTATGTGATGAACTTTTGAAGCTAATTATAACTTGAACGGTGGTAGTTCAAGTAGTATTTGGGAAAGATATAAGTATATTGGGGTATCTTGTAACTTCATCTTTTAAACTTATATCTAATTAATAATTGTCTTATGAATGACAAAGATTTTCAGAAAAACGTTGAGACAAGGTTAGATATATGAGATCACCTTGCAACGATATTTTTTTTATACAGTTATACACTGGGACTTTGTGTATATTGTGCATGGAAGAGGACTTCCAATATTTTGAAAAGTATATATGTATATATATATACTGAATATTTTGCGACTTCATCGCATTAAGATATCAACTTGGTTCATTTCTTTTGACCAAGACTTTCATGAGTACTATGAGAAGGCTCATATATTGTTAATCATTATACATATTATTTTGGTGGGCTTGCTGCTCACCCTTGCTTTCTTCTTTCATCACACAACATCAGATAGGGAAGATGAACCGGACCAAGCTCCCGATTCGCAAGAGGTTAGGAGACGTTCCGCAGTTTTCTAGAAGCACTGATGCCGCCATAGCTGAGGTAGGAACTACCAATAGGCTAGGCTTTCAACTTTTGATGTATCAGATTATGTATATTTATGAATTGTAATAATGGCAAAGAAATGTAAATTTATTCAGAAACCTGTTTAAGGTGTATTGGCATATAATTGTGGAATAAAACGACTTGTGATTATTTTTGGATATTCATCTCTGAGACTATAACTTGTGGTGTGTGTGTTTATTGTGGGGTCATAGTACAGAGTAGTTGATTATTTATTAAGATTGGGTGTTGTTAAGGGAAATGGAACTCGTGACAACCCGGATCCCCGACCCCGGATTTGGGGGTGTTACAGAAATGGTATCAGAGCTAAGCGTTATAAACCTCAGAGATGATGTGACGTTAAGATAATAAGTTCACAAAGATAATAAGAACTCTTGCCAAGTTCATAGTCGGGCTACCTAACGTAGTACTGACAGTTAAAACCCTTATGGGAACCCTTATAAATATCGTGATAGGAGCGTAGTTCGTTATCGTATATGGTAGCGGGACTCCGAACCCTGAGGTTGAGGAGCAACAGCGCGATGATGTTTTATTACTAATTGGAGATCGGATTGTGGATCCGATAGAGTGTCCTAATGCAGGACCGGATGATGTTGATATTGAGGATGTAGCGGTTGAGGATGTTGTCCTAGAAGGGATAGTTGTTGAGGAGGATCCCATGGAGGATCCTGACAAGATTGGATAAAGGACCACTGATGAATTGATGACCATGGTTAGGTCGACTACCAGAGGTAGGATTGGCCGGTCACTACCGGAGGTTCGTTCAAGTTTGTAAAGATAGTAACCCCTTTAACACGGCTTACTCGTAAGACTGAGAAGTTCGAATGGACAGAGAAATGCGAGAACAGCTTTCAAGAACTGAAGCAGAGGTTGGTGATGGCCCCTATGCTGGCATTGCCGGATGGAAAAGGAGATTTTGTGAAGTGTAGTGACGCTTCGCACAAGGGCTTAGGGTGCGTGCTTATGCAGCACGGTAAGGTAATCGCGTACATGTCAAGACAATTAAGGTAATATGAAATTCGATATCCCCGCCCATGAGCTTAGGCTCGTGGCAATAGTTTTACCCTAAAGATTGGAGGCACTACTTGTATGGAGAGAAGTGCGAGAATTACCTAAGCCATAAGTACTCTAGTACGTTTTCACGTAGAAAGAGCTCAACATATGCCAGAGGAGGCAGTTAGAGCTAATCAAGAATAATGATTGGGAGATTCTTTATCATTCGGGGAAAGCCAATGTGGTGGCTGATGCCCTTAGTAAAAAGGAGAGACTCAAGATGATAATGTCTTTGGGAGAGTTTATAAGAGATTTTGGAAATAGTAGTGAAGGTAACCGGAGCCGATACCGAAAAGCTGTTTGAGATAGCAATACAGCCCGAAGTATTGGAAAAGAACATATTGTGCCAGTAAAAGTGATGAATGAAGGCAGAGAGCCAACAAATAGGTATGAGATTAATACCGAGAGTGATGATAAGGGAATAATGAGGTATTCCTATAGAATTTGGGTTCCAAAGGTTTAAGAGCTTAAAGATGAAATCTTAGATGAAAGCTAGTTTGAGGAATAAGAGTTAGAGCAAACCCTGAACGTGATAGTCAGGGAGGTTGCCACCAAGACAAAAGGAACCCATAACATGATGAAGTGGAAAATGAGGATTTAAATTATGTAAGATGACCCCAATTATGGGGAGTAGGAAGAAATATTTAGACTG
This sequence comes from Apium graveolens, assembly GCF_009905375.1. Lineage (NCBI taxonomy): Eukaryota > Viridiplantae > Streptophyta > Magnoliopsida > Apiales > Apiaceae > Apium > Apium graveolens. The sequence continues at coordinate 233,417,015 of NC_133649.1, read as the reverse complement.
AGGAAATAAAAGTCGAGTAAGGACAGGAGACCCGAGATGGTACCCCTATACGGCAATTCATGGACCTGTCTAAAGAGAACTTAAACTATTATCCCCAACCACCACCCTGAGGAGACAGTGCGGTGGGAAATTCTTTCATGACCTTTAAGTCGCTAAGCTCTCAGAGTTCCAAGGAACAAGCTGACCCAGTCGAGGCAAGAGCCTGGCTAAAGGAAATAGATGAATCATTTGAGATTCTAAATGATTGACGAACCACAAAAGACTGTTTTGTCACTTACCCTCCTAAGAGAGAGACCACCCGCTGGTGAAAGGCCAAGGAAGGCATGGAGCAAGAGATTATAATAAACTGATTTAAGTTCAGTCAATTGTTTTCAGGAAAGTACTTCCCAAGGTTATGGAGATAGTGTAAAAGCTTAAGAGCCAGAACAAAGGCAGACGAGTATGATGAATTATGAATCTAAGTTGTAAAAGTTATCAAGATTCATTCTGAAGACACGAATCCAGAATGACGGGATGTTTGAAATCAATGCTTATGTTGTGTTGGTTCATGAAATAACGATAAGAGAAAGGAATATAAAGGCAAGAGAGTTTGAGGAATGATAAGGGAGTTGGGTATGAGAAAACGCTAAAGACTCGTAGAAATAGAAATAGAAAAGTAGGTAATCGTCCGGATGAGAGTGATTCACCATGAGTTAAATTGATGGTTGAAGGTATAAGAGATACATATATTTTATCCCCTGTAAGTTGGGAAGATTCGAGGAAACCTTGAGATAATTCGAAGGATAAATAATGAGACGCGGATAGACTGAGGAGACAAGAAAGTAAGAAATTAAGAAAATTGGGTGAAGGAAGTGACCTTCAAGAATGTGAAGTGTAAGACCTGTGGCTTGATACCCAGGAAGGGAGACGCCAGGTATGAAAGATATCCCAACATTGAGATGACTGTTGAGATAAACAACAAAAGTAAATAAGGATTTATTAAGAAGAAGTTCACGTTGAACACGACCAATATCTTCCAGATCATCCATGTGATCATTACCAAATCAGGAAAGAAAAGCGGATAACCATTTTTATCTTTTGGAGGCCATGTGGATTGACCTTAACTTGAATAAGGATGCTATTGTGAAATTCGGTATAGACTATCGAGGTGGAAATAATTGAATAAGATACCCTTATCAGGGATATATGACTTTATTTATCCATGGAAGGATGCATGTACCTTTTCAAAGGTGGAATTAAGGATAGAACATCGGTAACTTAAAATGAATCCTAGGGGAATGCATAAAGGTTGGCATTTCACCCTTAATAGGGATAGTATGAAATTTGACAGTATGAATTGGAAAGGATTAAGGTAATAACAACCTTTAAAGAATCAGTGGAGAATTTTTTTTTTTTCAAAAGTATATAGACAATGATTCTAGTATTAGTATATGGTATTTTGATATGCCCTGTATCTAGGGAATACAGGAGGAACGATTCAAGGATAACCTTAGAGGTTTTACAAGGAGAAAGGTAATATTCAAAATTCTCAAGAATAGAAATGTGGATAAAGGAAATATGACGTAATTATAGTGTTGCCAAGTGGGGCACGTGTTAAACCACGAGAAAGTATGGATCGAACCAGTAATGGTCGAAATTATTCAGGGCAATTAGGACTTAAGATAAAAGATGTTCTAATTATGATTGAGAGTCAGTCATGACAGTGATTAACCTCTAAAGACTGAGGCAATAACTTATGGAAAAATGGTGATTTTTTTTTTACTCATCAGATTTTAAGGAAAGCATTTTCACATAAGCTGTGATTGAAATAAGGTAGAAAATTTATTTGGAGATGGTTAAAGTGACATTGACTGTAAGGAAATTTTACTATCAGGAAAGGCCAAAGAGGTGGCCGACACTTTAAAGGTAAGAGGATAATTATAGGCGCTTGTGCCAAAAGAATACAGTGATGATGGTTAAAACTGTGAAGGTTGTATTATGGTTTGGAAGATTGACATTTCTTCTGATGACTGTGCAATACCCAGCCGTAATAGTAGTTGGTAAAGGTTTAATTCGTGTAATCGCCATGAGCGGGCTATCTATCTTAGAAGGTACTATCTTGAGAATGAGCCTGGACCATGTTTCAAAAGGACTAAACGAACCTTTGAGATCAGGAGTGTTCTTCATGAATCAGAAATGGTGATTATGTTACCTCCTTAGAAGGATTTGATACGACATGTATGGACTCCGTATGGTTAGCTATTAAGATTTCATGGAAAGTGAATGATGACAGTGGGTCAGTGGTGGACCATAGTAAGGCAACAATGATTCTGCGAGTAACGAGCTGATTACAACCGTGAGAGTTGTATTGGAATGGATGTTGAGATTGAGTACCACTAAACGGGTCATGGTAGTGTATAAGTTATCATTGATAGACTAATTAAGTAGAGTATCTACCTATTGAATATTTATTCCCTCTTATGAAAAGAGAGTCGTATTACTATATGAGGAAGGTTGCGGTGCAAGCATAGAACTCTAGTAACGGTGATGTCTAAAATGAGATCCCAGGTTCGATTTTCGAAATCGAGGGAGTTTCAAAGGTGATTGTGTATAAGCTCGAGGAAGAGCATGGGTCCATAGAATGATGGACGGAATAGAAATATTTAGGCATGGGAAATACGATGCTATAATACTTGATGCTGATATAAATACGTATATGTTTTGTTCTCCTATGACAAACCTCTATAGTTCAGAGGTAGGTTCCAAGCCAGACATTTTGTGGCAGTATATTTTTTTTATATATACAATTCTCTTCAGTTCGTTCTTTTCTCTTCTTTTCATTTCATGTAAGTTGAGAAGAACAACCCTTCCAGAAGGGGAGGTATTGCCGAATGACTGTCTATCTGTGTGATAGAAGCCTAGTAGGATACCAACTATTGTTTAATTGCTTGTCAAGTACTAAAGGCTGGCCACCTTCTGTACTAACTATGCGAGATAACAAGTGTTCATGATCATAGTGATCTCTCAATAAATTCTTTTACTTCTATATGAAGGATTAAGCTTTCGAAAATAGAAACAGCTAAAAAAGGAGTAGTAAAGTTATGGTGGTATTCAGAATGGGAACACATTCGTAATACTAAGGTTGACGTGGTTATTAAAAGGTTATAGAACGCTAACGAGCAAAAGTATAACCAGTATAATATTAGGAACGGAAGGTAGTAGTGATTACGAACTCGAAAAGAATGGGTATTGAGAAGCAAAAGCTCTAATGCTAAACGCTATAATGAGAGTCTGTGCAATAGACTTGAAAGAAATTGGAATGATCACATAACACGGGTTGAGTTTTCTTACAACAATAGATCATATGTCAGTATTGAGGTATCGCCTTATGAGATCCTTGAGGGAAGACAATGTCGATCTCCCTTATGTTAGGATGAAGTTGTAGAGCGCAAGATGCTCGGACCCGCAGTAGTCCAAAGGACCAGGGATATAATAGATCTAATCAGAGGACGGCTGGTAGTAACCCAAGATGGACATGATAAGTATGTTAATTTGACACGAAAGGAAAAAGAGTATGAAATAGGGGACCTAGTGTTGTTATAGGTATTTCCTTGGAAAGGAAGGATGAGGTTCGGAAAGAAATGAAAGCTAAGTCCACGAATTGTTGGACCCTTGGATATATTAAGATGTATTGGGAGGATAGCATAGGAGCTAGCCCTAACCCCCGAACCTGTAGCAAGTTCATAACGTGTTCCACGTATCAATGTTAAGGAAGTGTAATTCGGATGCCAGACAAATAGGGGCATATGAGCGCATAGACATGCAACCAGACGTAACCTATATGGAGCAACCAGGAAGGGTATAGAGTAAAAAGGAACGAGTGCTTAGGAGAAGGGTTATCAAACTAGTAAGAGTTTGATGGTAGAACCACAATGTGGGAAAATTTACTCGAGAGTTAGAAAGTGCAATGCTAAGAGAGTATCCCTATTCATTTTCTATCTGATTCCGGGACGGAATCCTTTTAAGGAGGGGAGACTGTAATAACCCCAATTTTTGGGAAATTTTTGAAACCCTTATGAATAGTGTTTTTGCTGAATGAGAAAACTTTTCATGCCACACTATGTAGGGGTTCTGATATGGATATTCTGAGATTTTATTAGTACTTTATATGGGATATAAGTGTATGTAAAGATCGTCAGAATCCAAATCCGAACACTTTGATTTTTCCCGGAAATACACTAGATACGGAAAGATTTGAGAAAAAGGTAACAGGATAAAAAGGATTTAAATTAAAGGATTATAGGAGAGGATCATAAAAGGAATATAATATATTGAGAAAGGTTAAGGGAACCTAAGTAATAAGATCCCGGGTATGATCCTTCAAACGATAAACGAAAACGAAAGTTAAGCGAACCGTATAACAGATCAGCGGTCATTAGGCAAACAATTAGGAAGTTAATCAAAGGGATTAGAGAGGATGATGTCACCCAACCAATGAGAAGAGGACAAGGAGGGGAGGATGACATCATGAGGATGACACAAGCATGACATGGGAAGGAAGGAGATGTGGTGGCTTTTTAACCACACAAAATCAAGGGCAACTAGGTAATTTACTAAAACAAACACAAAAATCAAACCAACCAAGCCAAGCAAATCATTTTTCATCAAAATCAAAAAGAAACCAAGGCATTGTTCTTCATGCTCTCGGCCAAAACAGAATCAGAACACTAAAACTGCTGTATCTCCTTCATTTCTCACTCAAATATTGTGTTCTATAGCTCATTGGAAAGGTATTGAGATGGCCTACAACTCTTGTTCACAAGTCTCGTCCAAATAATCATGGTAAGACCCTCATTTTTACAGTTCTTTAAATCGGACTTTTAGAAACTTCAAAGCCTAACTTTGTGTTCTTGATTTCTTTGGAAAGATCAAGCTTGTAGGAGGCTCCCTAAGGCTTCCTAGCAACTTAACACCTCCCAAGGAAGGTATAAACTTCAAACCCTAGCCTTTACTTTATTTGTTAGTAAGTTTAATGGTTGGTGTTGTGAAATGAGAAGCATGGATTGTGATTATTAGTAGTTTGGTTTGATTTGGAAGTGTTTTTGGTAATTGAAGCTTGATTATAGTTCATAGGTCGTGATTGTGGTTGTTTGAGTTGAAAACCTTGGAGATTATGGACTGATGTGGTATGGTTTAGGTGAAGTTTTGTTGTATTGATGGTTATGAGTTGGTTGGTGGTTAATTGGAGTAGTTTAAACATTGGTAATCGCGTAAACATAGCCGTCGTAACGTCCGATTTTCTTTGGACTGTTTTTGTGCATAACATTAGGACCCAAGAACCCCCTGCTAGATTATGACCACTGCCATGTTTAGATAGCTCATGTTACGAGCTTCGTTTTGATATGTAGTTCGTTCGATTCCGATGCACGGTTTAGGAGAAACGACCGTTTCAAGTAACGGCGTTTCGCGAACGAAACTTTTCCCCTCGCCTTACTTTGAAACATAGGTTAAAGACCAAAAAGGGTTAATTAATGCATGAAACATTTATGGTAAGTGTGTTAGGCAGTTGGTAAGACACTCGCGAAGGAATCGCCTTAAAACTCGTAAAGGTTAAATTATTAAAAATGGTGGAGCCGAGGGTACTCGAGTGACTTAAGAGAATCAGTAAGCGCAAAACGAGCGTTAGAGTCTGAGTTGGTTAGAGTATAGATTTACAAGTGACTTTGGTTTAATTCCAACTTACTTGTTGTTTATAGGTTACCAGACTCGTCCCGAGCCATTCGTAACCCCCAGTCGCTCAGGCAAGTTTTCTACCCGATATACTGTTGTTGTGATATAAATATATGTATATGCATTATCTTGTGATAGTGCATGATTGTTATTAGCAAATTTTGCGATATATTGGAGCATGCTGATATGGTATATATGCATGTCTGTTTCGTAATCTGGTTATCTATCTGTTGATTTCAATGCTTATAGTTGCATAATACCTATGCTAGAAATAAGCAAGTAGTTGCGTATACCCTTAGTATAGGGGATAAAAGGTGAACATATTTCTAAACCGGGAGTCGATGTTCCCGAGTATATTATATATATATATATATTTATATATATATGGATATAGTTTTTAAAACTATGGATCGAATAAGGTTTATTCGATACCTTTATTTTACTTAATTGAATATTAATTTGAATATTCATTCGAGGGCTTATGACTCAGTTTATATTATTTAATGAATATTATTTGAATATTCATTTGAGTATCTATGACTCCGATTATTTGCTGAGATATATTCTTTATTTTATTAAAGAATAAGGTGTCAATAATCAAACTTATTTTCGATTATTCAAATAAAGATAGTACTTTCATATAAGTATATCTTTGGTTATTTGATATCCATTTCAAGTATAAGTTTTAATACTTCTACTTCAATTATTTTATAAAGATTATTCTTTATGGGAATATTATTTAAATAATAATATTCAGACATTTTCTAAATATTCTGGGGACTGATTTACTTCATTAAATCAGCTTCACTCCAAACATTCTTAAAAATGTTTTGCGAGTCTTCAAAATGATTTTTTTAAAAGTTAGTGCGGATCCCAAAACTTATTTTTTTTAAGATCCTCCTTTCGAAGGGGATTTAAATACTCGCTCAAAACCTGAGGGATCCGGCTCTGTGGTGTGTTTTATATTCGCAACAAGGTTGCTGTTTTGATAAATGAATTGATTACTTACCCAACACTCGGGAAGTAAAATTCTTGGAACAAGTTAATCCATTAACAGGCATCGCCTGGGAAATATCGGTGAGTTCTCCTTTCCAAATAGATACGACTTCTTGGTGGAGCCGTATCAACAAGTTTCTACTTGGGGAAAGTGGGGACGAGCTTTACGTTTCAGAGTCATGGATTTCATCTGAACTAGGAGTGGCGTAAGTGGCCGAGTAGCGCCGGCCCAGCCTTATTATATTGGCCCAAATGGCCTGGAAGTTCCGCTAAGGCGGTCCATTCCTTAGGAGTTCAGTGTTCGGTTGACAAGTAAATCCGACAGGTTCTCCTCTACATGTAGAAAATGGTGGGGTTGTACTACTACGACTGATCATCGTAAGTGGTCTTCCTGGCGCGGCAAACTCCCGTAATGAGTTCATCATCCAATTGGATAATTTCTGCAACACTACCCAGAGCACTTCGATAGAAAGGCTACGGTTGGGCGATTGTTGAGTGTTGGCAGGGTCAAGTTTTCAAAATGATGTTTACATCAAATGAAGTATCTCGTAACTTCATTTTATTTTGATAATATTTTAAAGATTTAATCTATTCAAATCTTGCCTTATAGTCTCATCTATGTGATGAACTTTTGAAGCTAATTATAACTTGAACGGTGGTAGTTCAAGTAGTATTTGGGAAAGATATAAGTATATTGGGGTATCTTGTAACTTCATCTTTTAAACTTATATCTAATTAATAATTGTCTTATGAATGACAAAGATTTTCAGAAAAACGTTGAGACAAGGTTAGATATATGAGATCACCTTGCAACGATATTTTTTTATACAGTTATACACTGGGACTTTGTGTATATTGTGCATGGAAGAGGACTTCCAATATTTTGAAAAGTATATATGTATATATATATACTGAATATTTTGCGACTTCATCGCATTAAGATATCAACTTGGTTCATTTCTTTTGACCAAGACTTTCATGAGTACTATGAGAAGGCTCATATATTGTTAATCATTATACATATTATTTTGGTGGGCTTGCTGCTCACCCTTGCTTTCTTCTTTCATCACACAACATCAGATAGGCAAGATGAACCGGACCAAGCTCCCGATTCGCAAGAGGTTAGGAGACGTTCCGTAGTTTTCTAGAAGCACTGATGCCGCCATAGCTGAGGTAGGAACTACCAATAGGCTAGGCTTTCAACTTTTGATGTATCAGATTATGTATATTTATGAATTGTTATAATGGCAAAGAAATGTAAATTTATTCAGAAACCTGTTTAAGGTGTATTGGCATATAATTGTGGAATAAAACGACTTGTGATTATTTTTGGATATTCATCTCTGAGACTATAACTTGTGGTGTGTGTGTTTATTGTGGGGTCACAGTACAGAGTAGTTGATTATTTATTAAGATTGGGTGTTGTTAAGGGAAATGGAACTCGTGACAACCCGGATCCCCGACCCCGGATTTGGGGGTGTTACAGTTAGTCCAAGTTCTGATAATCTCTCTCTCCTTTTCTAACTCAGTTTTTAGAGATTCATTCATTTTTAGCACTTCATCCCTAACATAAAAAGCATCATCTCTATCCTTCTGAGTTTGATGGAACATGACTAACTCTTTTTCTAAGAAATCATTTCTTTTCCTAAAAGCAAGATTTTCAGAAGTTAATCTTTCACATGTTAAAGTTTGATCTCTATAACTAACAAACATGGTTTTAAGATATCTTCTCAACTCATTAATATCATCAGTATGAAAAGCATAAGTAGTCTGAGGTACCTTTGTTTCAGCAGCTTCAGAACTGCTCTCAGAACTTGATTTATCAGCATTTGCCATCAATGCATAGTTCTCCTCACTTTCAAAGTCTGAGGTGTCAGTCCAGCTTTTCTGCTTTGTGACAAGAGCTTTGCCTTTGTCACTCTTGGTCTTCTTGCAATCAGGAGATATGTGGCCTTTCTCACCACAATTATAACATTTAACATTAGCGTAATCTCCTCTGTCAGACTTTCCTCCTCTTCCTTCAGATCTTCTGAAATTCTTCTTATCAGAACTTATGCCTTTCCTGGAAAACTTCTTTCCCTTCCTGAACTTCCTGTATGCAATCTTTGTGATTCCTTTCACCATAAGAGCACACAGCTTCATCATCTCCTCATCAGCATCAGTTTCAGGCAAGCTTTCAGAATCTGAGTCATCATCACTCTCAGAACTTGATGACTCAGTATCAGACTTTATGATAAGAGCTTTACCCTTGTCTTTCTTTGAGGAAGGTGGTTTGGGGGATTCCTCTTCAGCCTTGAGAGCAACTGTCCTTGACTTTCCTCCTTTCCTCTTGCTTCTTTGTTCCATCTCAAGTTCATGAGTCTTGAGCATTCCATAGATTTCATCAAGAGTTGTTTCATCAAGATTGTAGTTGTCTCTTATTGTTGTTGCCTTCAAATCCCAACATTCAGGAAGAGCTAACAGGAATTTAAGGTTTGTATCTTCAAGATCATATTCTTTATTAACCAATGACAAGTCATTCAAGAGTTTGACAAATCTATCATATACATCAGTCAATGACTCATTAGTCCGAGAGTCAAAGTGTTCATACTCTTGAGTGAGTATTGTCTTCCTGTTTTTCTTAACTGTTTCAGTTCCTTGACACCTTGTCTCCAGTGCATCCCATATCTCCTTAGCAATCTTGCAGTTGATTACCCTGTTTGACATTACATTATCAATGGCACTATGCAATAAGTATCGTACCTTGGCATCCTTAGCAATAGATGCTATATCTTCAGCAGTGTAATCACTCTTTTCCTTTGGTACGGTCTTTGCTGCTTCACCTGCAACTACAACAGCGAGCTTGGTAGGTTTGTGAGGCCCTTCCTTGATTCTATCAAGGTATTCTGGATCTGTTGCTTCCAGAAACATGGTCATCCTTACCTTCCATATGGGATATTCAGATGGTCTCAATATGGGAACTCTGATAGTCTCATATCGACTCTGAGTTGATGTCTTTGATGATTCCTCAGTTTTGGTAGGCTTAGTTGGAGTTTCTGTGTCAGACATGATTGTGTTTGGATCTTTAACTGTATGTGTGTTAACAGAAGGCTCTGATACCACTTGTTAGGTCACACTTTCACTGTAGAGGGGGTGAATACAGTGTTTATTTCAATCAAATCAAACTTCAAGAACTTATGTAACAGAAAACAAACTTTATTGAAATAATAAACTCTGTTACAATCTGGAACTGTTATCTCTCAGTGATGAACAAAATATCACGAGAGCTGCTAGGGTTACAGTAAATAATATTCTCGATAATGATAACACTTATAGTGTAAACCCTATGTCTGTGTTTATATATTACACAGTTACAAGATAATCGCTAATTGATATGGAATATAATTCTGCTTCCTAATATATATCAATCAGATATCTTTCCTTCCAAGTATTCCATTCTTTACGGAATTCCTTCTTCATGCATATCTCTTCTTATGTTTATCTTGATCTTCTTAACTTTAATCAGCTACTGTCCTTATCTGATCGTCCTTCAGCACTTAAGTTCTGATATCTATCTCCTGATGCTTATCTCCTGATAACATAAGTACTGATATCCCTTAAGTTCTGACGTCCAGTATAAGTACTGATTTGTTCTATTCAAATAAGATCTGAAATCTAAACATAAAACATATTAGCCATGACATTATCAAATATATCTAACAATATTCCATATCAATTAGCGATAATCTTGTAACTGTGTAGTATATAAATACAGACATAGGGTTTACACTAGAAGTGTTATCATATTCGAAGAGATTATTCATTGTAACCTTATCAGCTCTCGTGATATTTGTTCATCACTGAGAGGTAACAGTTCCATACTGTAACAGAGTTTATTATTTCAATAAAGTTTGTTTTCTGTTACTTGAAATATTAAAAGTTCGATTTGATTGTATTTTACACTGTATTCACCCCCTCTACAGTGTGTGTGACCAAACAACATTTATCTTGAAGCATAGGGTTATTCATAATACTATGTCGGTATAACAAGGAATTCAAAAAGATTGGCTTTCAATCAAGGAAAGAATCAGAAAGTAGAAGACCAAGGGTTCAAGGGTTCCAAGAATTGGTCTTCTGTTAAACAAGGGATAAGGGTTGGTATGTTAAGAAATTCAATATTAGAATCAGTATGTGGTAGATATGTATTTGTGGAGTAGTATCGTATATGTATGGCTCGTATCCAGAAATTCAACAATCAATGGTTTATGAAGAATAAGGCTTATGGATTAAGATCAATAAGAATCAGGGTTCAAGGTTAAATGGTTTAAAGCACTTGCAATATAGAACAAGAATTATTTGAATAATAGCGACATGTTATGAAAACAGTTCGAAAATATTTGCAATATATCTTGAAGAGAAGTTCAGAAGTACTTTCCTTATCATCGACGATTTCCACTTTACTTGTACTCATCTAACAGTTTTATTCATCAACCACTTTTCTTCTCTTTCTATGACTTGCTTTTATTTATCAATCACTTTCCTTCTCTTTCTACGCTTTGATTCTATTAATAGATCATTGGTTTCATTTTCTATTCCTCGCTGACTCTACTAGGCATTACAAGTATCTATCAATTATTCAGGCTCATATTATTCTAATCATCACATAGACGTCATAAGCTTTGATCTACCCTTCGTTTCACCCAAATCCGATTTACGGATTGAAAGTTATGAATAAAACAATCAAACCATAACCATATAGGCATATACCGCATCAATCAGTTAACACATAGCACATAACACGTAAGGCATTCGATCAAAATAAATTTTCAAAGAAGATTCGGGGTTAAAATGATTTTCCAGGTATTTATTACGAATTTTTGAACATTTTTCAGAATTAAAACAGGACTCCGAATCATTTTATAATTAAATAATAGGGTTCGAACACCCGAATCTGATTTTAAAATAATTTTATAATATTTATTGAGCCTTGCAAATAATTCAAAATAATATTTTAAAGCTCAAAACTATTTTTGGGAATTTTTTAAATCAATTTTAAATTATTAAATCTAATAATTAAATCAATTAAAATTAATTAATAATTAATTAATTAATTATAAATTAATCGATTAATTAAAATAATTAAAAACAAATTAAAATTAATTAATAAAATAATTTCGATTTATTTTTGAATAAATAAATAATTAAAATAATTTTCTGAATTTAATATAATTAAATAAACAATTTTCTGATTTTTAAAATAATGAGAATATCATTTTTGAAAATAAACAAAACAGAAATCCGATTTTTGAAAGACTCTAAAACTATAGTACTAGTTTTGCAAATTTCGAAAAGTAAGGGGGGCTAAACGGCAATTAGCCGTCTTCTCCGGCGAGGTTCGCCGTTCAGCCACCGCCAGCCGTCATTAACGGCGACTGAGCTCCCCGGCGATCCCTCGAACGGGCCCAGCTTGGCTTCAAATTGTGTAGATATGTAGATGACGATACCAGGAACACGATTATGTGTTTAAAATCAATCAAATAACGACCGAATCGCTGGGAAATCACGTCGAAGAGTTCGACGCCGCCGCCTTGCACCGTTTTCCGACGAAGACCTTCCGGCTATCGTCTATTAATTTCATATACACCATTCGATTCATCTGTTTACGATCTACAAGATGGTGTAAATAATTCTAACCAATAACTCCTGAATCAAAAATATCTAAATTCTAATTAAGAACATTCAAACACATATACCCTAATTTTTAATTTCGAGAATCAAACACAATTTTCTATATGTTATTGAACTCCAAATTAATCATATAATATACCAAAATGACCAGGAAGAAATAATCTACACGATTATGCCATCAAATCATATCAAAAACATCAAGAACAAAAATTCATATTTTAATCCATAATTAATTCGAATTTAAATAATAAAATCAGAAAAATACCTTGATTTCTGGGGAAAAACAAGTGGTTGATTCAGAAAGAAGATTTCGAGAGCTTCATTTTGATATGCTGCACGCCCAAATCGGAGTTCGATAACGCCTTCATTCATATGTTTGATTCTCAAGAATGTATCATTTTTAGGCTTTTTCTTTGTAATTACTATATTTTCACTGGTTGTAAATGAATAAACGAATAAAATGAAATAAGAAATATGCTATATATATTTACGGAATATTGGTTCATTCTGGATCGTTTTGGATCGTTAAATTAGTTTCTTAGCCACTAAGTAACTGCATAAACGAGTATTGGATCGATAAATTAGTTACTTAGCCGCTAAGTAACTGCAAAAACGATCCAATTTAGTACCCGTACTGGATAATTATCCAAACCGGGCTTCTTATAAAATACTTTATACGAAAATAATGTAAGAATATCTCATCTTTCGAAAATACGGGTTTTTTTGATTCACCGAAATGATTATCGTATCTAAAATCTTGCGCCGGGTCGCGCACGGGTCAAACCGTAATCCGGATTGAAAAAGTCAAAACACGGAAAATGTCCGGAATTACCAGATTAGGTTAGGAAGGAGTTTTCGGAAGAGTTTCGGGTTATAAAAACGTAAAAACGGTTGAAGTCGGACGATTCCCGGCTTTATAAAATAATTTTGTAATTATTCAGAAAATAATTAATAAATTTATAAATCAATATAATATCATTTAACAGCCCAAAAATTACCAGAAAAATACCATAATCATCTATATTTTATTCTAGTCATAATAAAATTAACAAACTTATACTGTATCACATATAAGCATTCACATATTCACATCAATCATCAGATATTTCACCAAAAATCACATAATAATCATATAAGAATTACTTATTAATAAAAATAATTACACGCGATATCCCGGATATTACAATGGCATTCCCTGTTGATTATAATATGCATGATAATTCTGTTGCAATGAATGGTTTCAAAGGCCCAACTCAAATGACCAAGGATGAATCTGGTATTCCCAAGTCAAATGAGATAAAGCCTAAGAAACATAAAAAGAAAGCTAATAAGGCACGACCCAAGGAAACTTGGGTACCAAAATCAACTTGATTTGATTTTGATGTATGTAGGGAATGTTAGGTCACACACACTGTAGAGGGGGTGAATACAGTGTATAATACAATCAAATCGAACTTTAATATATTAAGTAACAGAAAACAAACTTTATTGAAACAATAAACTCTGTTACACTATGGAACTGTTACCTCTCAGTGATGAACAAATATCACGAGAGCTGCTAGGGTTACAATAAATAATCTTCTCGAATATGATAACACTTATAGTGTAAACCCTATGTATGTGTTTATATACTACACAGTTACAAGATAATCGCTAATTGATATGGAATATAATTCTGCTTCCTAAAATATATCAATCAGATATCTTTTCTTCCAAGTATTCCATTCTTCACGGAACTCCTTCTTCATGCATATCTCTTCTTATGTTTATCTCGATCTTCTTTCCTTTAATCAGCTACTTTCCTTATCTGATCGTCCTTCAGCACTTAAGTTCTGATATCTAACTTCTAATGATTATCTCCTGATAATATAAGTACTGATATCCTTAAGTCCTGACTTCCAGTATAAGTACTGATCAACAGTTAAGTACTGATTTGTCCTGTTAAGTAAGATCTGAAATCTAAACATAAATTATATTAACCATGACATTATCAAATATATCTAACAATCTCCCCCAACTTGTAAATTAGCATAATATACAAGTTTAACAGATATTTGATGATGTCAAAAACATTAAGTACAAATGCATGAGAATTAGACTAGATAACTACAACTTACATTCCTTAAAGCTTTACCAATATTCAACTTCCGATAACAACTTCAGTCTGTACAAATATCAGAATTTAAGCAGTTGTAGGTCTTCAACTTGGCTTCATCATCTGATCTCTCTGATGTCAGGAGTTGTTCTGAGATAGTTCTTCAACAAACATTTCTCAGCATATCTGAGTTCATCAATCATTCTCCTTTTGACATCTTTAAGCTCTGCAGTATCTTCACCAGTTTGAAAGATTGCAGCTCTGAGATCATTGATCTTTGCTTTTCTCAACTCCTGATCTAGTCTTATGACATAGGCTTTGTCAGACTCCATATTGAATTGAAGTCCCTTAATACCAAGATATGTTCTGATCTGTGCAGTATTAGGCTTCATATCAACAATATCACCATTGTGATCTCTGTACTTTGGAACATATGTGCTGTCAGACTTAACAGAATAAAGCCTTTTCTGTCTCTGAATATGTTCTTTCAAGTAGTTTGCAGCAGTTCCTGTTATTCTGTCATCCACTTGAAGTAAGAAAAGTACATGCTCCAATTCTTCAAAATACTTCAATGGAATGGCATTTTGTCATATATGATAAACCCTACCATCTGTCATGAAATACAACATGATGTATTCTTTCAAGTAGGTATGGTAAACCATCTGTACAGATTCCAGTTGATTCAATCTCTCAGGAGTTGCTCCAATACCTGGTTCACTCAAGGAAGTTGGATCATTGGTAGTGTTATGTATTCTTCTTTCATCAGCACTTCCCAATCCAGTCTTATCTCTAGCTTCCTTTCCAGTAACTACTCTTACTTCAAAACCACCTGCAGTAGTCTTCAAAGGTTGAGTCTGTTTTGCTTTAGTGAATCCTGGTAGGAGTGTCTTTGGTCTATCTTCTGATATCAAGTTAACTTGAGCTATGTCAGAGGTTATTTGCTTCTTCTGAATATCAGAACTTACAATTTCTTGACTCTGAACAACTTGAGCCATGTCAGAGGTTGTTTTAAGAACTTTTTTTGAAGTCAGAGCAAGATCATCCTTTTCATCAGTAATTTCTTCATCCTCAGGAGGCACATAAACCTTGATAGGTTCACCAACTTTTTCTTTACCCTTGGATCTTGGATCTATCTGCGGTTGTGATCTAGCCAATGTTGCTTCAGTAAGTGTCCTTTCTTTGATCACAATGCCTTTGAGTTTTGGAAGTGGCTTTTTACCGGAAGCTTCAGATTTAGATGTGACTTTCTCTGATTTAAGCCTGGCTTCTTCTTTCATTAAACTCTCCAAGTCCATTCCTGGATTTTCCTGAAGAAATAACTGTCTTGACATTTCCTCATCAAGATCTAAAAGTTCATCAGAACTTATCCTTTTACAAGTAGCAAAACTTATTCTCTTCCCAGTATCAGAACTTGTCCTATGACTAGCTTGTCTTGATGTGAATCCTCTACCATGACTATGACCTCTACCCATTCCAGAGTTTCCTTGATCATCTTTTTCATTATCCTTTCCTGTCAGTGTCTTGTCAGTCTTGCATTTGGACTTAATTACTTTCTCCCCCTTTTTGGCATCAGCAGGTAGTAGAAGAGAGATAAGCAATTCCACTGAGGATTGGATTTCAGTTAGTTGTGATTGCTGAGAAGCTTGATTTTTCAGAATTTCATCAATCTGAGCTTGTTGATGATCTTGAGTCTTCTCAATATAAGCAATCCTGTCAATGGTAGGTTGGAAGAACTTTTTCTTATCAATTTTCCAAACTTGTTCCTGTTTGATAAAGTTCTCCTGAATCTTGTGTAGCTCTGCATGAGTAGTTGAATGAAGTCCTTGTAGATGTTTAGTACTCAATGCAGTGACTCTAAGCTGGGTTTTGAAATCATCAGAATTTAACATTTCATCAGCTTTAGTCAAGTGCTCAGCAAGATGCTTTTCAGTTGGAACACATGAAACTGAGTTCCATTCCTTAGTCCACTGCTGACCTGCAGGAGTTTCACTCTAAGGTACTGGTGCTTCTCAGGTAACAAACTTCTTAACCAGTTCAGACTTTAGAATAGTCTGTTGAGGAGCATGTCTAGAAGGATCTGCTGTATCAGCATCTGCAGTTGGAGCAGCATCACCAGTATCTCCAACATTTGCAGCATCAGAACTTAAAGAATCAGTATCTTCTGATAAGACAACAGTGTGAGTAGCAAGAGAGGCTTCAGCATCCTCTAATTGCTGATCTTGTTCTAAGTTCTGATCAACAGCCAAATCCTGATGCTCACCTAAAGTCTGATGATCATCATCATGATTCAGAGAAGATGACTCTGGAGTTTGAACAGCATCAGGAACAGGTGTTGTAGAAGGATTAGTTGTTGGTGGAGCTTCTAAGAAAAGTATTTCAGGCACAACCAGGTTCTGAATATCAATTTCAGCACTTAGGCCTGGATCAACAGGAGAGACGGACTTTTGAACAGGAGACACAGATGGTGTGTTGGCCTTTTCATTAGCAGCTTCCTTAGATGGAGTTGATGGAGAAGAAGTGAGTGGAGCAAATTCCTTGTCTTGTGAGATCAGAGATTCCTGATCCCCTTCCTTAGCTGCTTCCTCTTCATCATCAGAAACTGGCCTTTTTGCCCTCTGTTTCTGGTATCTCTTTGTTGATTTGGATTCCTTGGGAGTTTCAGGGACTGTCATTCTTCTAAGCCTTTTGAGAAGCCTAGATCCCCCAATTCCAGAATCCTTCTGAGAAGTCTTTTTCTCAGCTTCACCTATAACAGGTTCTGAAGAAGGAACCTGTTCCTCAGGATCAGATTCATCTCTCAAGGCAATCCTCCTTCTCTTTTGAGGTGTTTGAGGAACAGTCTTTGTCCTCTTTGGCTTGGAGGATGAAGGCTTCACAGTAGGTGCTGAGGCTGAGGGTTGATCAGTCTGTGAAGTGGAGAGATAGGATTTGAGATATGTCCTGAGGGTAGGTTGAGTAGAATGAGTGGTAGGTGCTGAGGATGATGGTTTTGGGGTGTTTATTGTTGGTTGGACATCAGAGTAAATAGATCTATAAGTACCAGGATCAGCATTTACTAGGATCTGTTTTACAGACTGAGGAATCTGTAATGGTCTAACCACTGATTTCTTAGTGTCAGCATTTACCAGGTCATTAAAGTATCATTTTGCAACTTTAAAAGGTGGGGTTGAGGAACTGACTAATTGAGGTTCATCAGTACAAAAAGTATAAATAAGTTGACAGAATCTAGCAAAATAGACAACATTCCTATCCTCTGTCATCCTATCCCTAATAATACCAATTATACCAGTTGCAAAATCAAAATGAGTTTGATTGATAATAGCATACCCGATGTGCTGACTCAGAATTGGGATAGCATCAAAATTTGAACATTTGTTCCCAAAAGCTTTGGTGATGCAGTCGAAGAAGAAGCTCCATTCTCTTCTGATATGAGCCCATTTCAACTGCCCAAGTTTTGCCAAACTCCTTTCATACCCCAAATTTGCCATTAACTCCTGAAGAGCTGATTCTTCTGGAATTGAAAAGGTATAATCTTCTGGGAGATGTAGAGCTTTGCGTATTGTACCAGGAGTGACTGCATAAGATGAATCACCCACTTCGAAAACAATATTGGGAGTGCTATGTTTACCACCATCATCAAAGTGCCCAGTCCGCCAAAACGTCAGAACTTGTTGGCTTGAAAAAACTGAAGGCTGGGTCAGTGCATACCCAATCTCACTGTGTGCAAGAAGATCTTGCACAAAATGTAATTCAGATGGAACTTCAGCATGATCAAGAATTGCAGCATAGTTGTTTGGAACAAACTTAGCTCCATCAATGATTAAATCCTTAGGTGCCATGTGAAAAATTGAGATTTAAGAGTGCCTGTTAGGTGTTTGATAAAATGTCTGTATGAAAAACCAACGTGAGAGAAAGAGAGAGTAAAAGCAAGTAGAGAGAAAAAGTATGAAGGAAATAAAAGATTAAAGAAATCCTTTCTCTGTCGTACTTATACTCTGAAAAAAAAATGTTACCGTTGGACACCTGTCAGACATGCAGTAATAACGGATAGTTACTGGGCGCGAGAAAACAGTAATCATTACTTGCCCACTTGCCTATTTTCAAGGAAAAACCGTTCCATTTACCCAGATATTCCATTAATCAAGGTGAAACCGTTTTAATTCAAAATTTAAACCGTTCTTACTGATTTAATTATTTTTTACTGCATCATTAATATTCTAAAAAGAAATCAAGTGAAAATGACCAAGATAAATCATATGAGTAAGTACTGATAAAGGAAAGTCATAACTTAAATTAAAACAGAATTTATATGGTCATTAGAATATCAATCAGGATTTATCAATGCATTACAAAATAACTTAGAGAAAAAATCTTGAAATAGAGACAGATTTCATTAATATATCAAGAGAATACATTCATGAAATGGAAATTACATCAGTACTTATACAAGATTTCCCTAAGCTACTAAACCTAACATCAACAGCTTTAGTCCTAGCTAAGAAGCCTGACAAAGCTGATGATGAAGAAAAATAGGAAGAAGACAAGATTAAATCATTTCTTCTTCTTCCTACTCTCGACAAACAGAATGGCGAGTTGGATGATTCGCTCTTGCTGGCGGAGAGCTTCCAGCCTTTCCTCCTCCGATCGCTCTAGATGGCGATGGTAGTCCATATAGAAGAACAAGAGTTGGGTCAGTACCTCTTGTGGGACAGAGTCCCATATCTCCTCAGGAATGGCCGTAACGTGCCATTCCTGCTGCTAGTCGGCACAGCTTAGCTCCATATTGAAGTTTTGGTAGTTCAAAAACATGTTGTATCTGACCATTGTGTTTTTGAAAGAAAAAGTATGAAGGTAAGTTTGTGAGAAAGAGTGTGATGGGAAGGCTGATGTGAAGTGGCTGCTTATATAGGCAAGAGAATGCCAGGAGACGTAAAAGTATTTAATGTTGACAGGTAGAATTAATTCTACCTCGTTTCCCCAGACTTGGAAAAAGAATAACATTCATTGGAAAGAGAAAACATGGTTGAATGCGCACAAGACACAAGTAAAAGTTGACTGTTTAAGTATGAGTACCATGAATCCTAACCATAGTGACTATTAATCTTCCACTTCACATGTTCTAGTTTGTACTGAGACTGTTATCAAATTTTATCCACAGATAAGTCAAGTAAAGAATTTAGACTTTAATATCAGAACTTAGACTTATTTCAGAACTTAACATTCATCAGAACATAATTTCTTAACTCGAAAAAGGAATGCCTATCTAAGTAAATCCTCATACAAGTGCTGAGTTATACTCTTCAGAACTTAATCGTCAGAATATGCAACCAGAACTTGGCCTCAGAGTTAGTGCAAAATGACACAATGACTGTTTATCTAAAACAACATAGACCACCACAGTAATTTTCATCATTCAGATGGAGTGATTAGTGTGTGCACCAAGCTAAATAGCAGACAAAGAGTAAAGTCTGATTTACTTCAGTATATCTTAGAAATAAAGCATAACTAAAATTTTGCTAACGAGCTATCATTATCCTGAAACCTACTGATGAATGAGTTCATGCTTGAGTCCACCTCAACTGTTTTGTGCTAATTATATGCATCTTTTTAAATTCTATTTTACAGTGGCTCCTCAGTGTAAGTGAGTCACGACTGCTTATCATAATTTATGCTATTATCAGAGTATTTCTCCAGTAATCATAGAGTGTAAAAAGTCACCAAGAAAATATTTTGCTTTTCTAATGCATATTTACTTAATACCAGCAATGCACTTGGGTCTTCCCTTCCACATTTTTACTCTAGATCTCAAAGGAGTACCTGATTTTTTTTTGAACCTTTTGATTTTTCTTTTTATAAGTGAGGTTTATCAGCACTTAGTACATTCAGCAGTTTTACTAGTATCAGAACTTAACAGATGAGTAGCATTATTCTAATTTGTGACTTAGTAATAAGATAAACAAGGTAAACTCAACTAAGCTCAATTATCAGAATTTGCTAGTGTCATAAGATTTCCACTGAAATAATTACTTCTTACATGAGATCATTTGTTTATTGAAGACTAGTAAGTCAGTCTCTAGCACAGTTATCCTCATAGGATTGAATGGTTACTTAGACAGACATATCACTTATCAGAGTTTAGAAACATATATCAGACAGCAGTCAGTACTTAAAAACATTTGTCAATTAATCACAGAATACACAAAGAGATTAAATTCTGTAAATACTGATCATAAAGTCTGATAACGCAGAACAAGACTAAGCAGATTTAGAGAAAGAACCTGAAATCATTCCAAGTTCATTTACCAATCTTGTAAAAGTGGCTTCACACAGTGGTTTTGTGAAGATATCTGCTAGTTGTTGATTTGTTGGAACAAAGTGCAATTCCACTGTACCTTCATCCACATGTTCCCTTATGAAGTGGTACATGATGCTGATGTGCTTTGTCATAGAGTGTTGAACTGGATTACCTGTCATAGCAATAACACTTTGATTATCACAGTAAATAGGGATTTTGAAATATGTTAACCCATAATCCAGTAACTGATTCTCCATCCAAAGAATCTGTGCACAACAGCTTCCTGCAGCAATATACTCTGCTTCAGCAGTTGATGTGGAAATTGACTTTTGTTTCTTGCTGAACCAAGAAACCAATCTGCCTCCAAGGAATTGGCAGCTTCCACTTGTGCTTTTCCTGTCAATTTTGCAACCTGCAAAATCTGTATCTGAGTAACCTATTAGTTTAAAATCTGATTCTCTAGGATACCACAATCCCAGATCAGTTGTTCCTTTAAGATACTTAAAGATTCTTTTCACAGCTGTTAAGTGAGGTTCTCTTGGATCTGCTTGAAATCTTGCACAAAGACAGGTAGCATACATGATATCAGGCCTACTAGTAGTTAGATAGAGTAGAGAGCCAATCATACCTCTGTAGTCAGTAATATCTACTGATTTACCAGTATCCTTATTCAGTTTTGTTGCAGTGGCCATGGGAGTGGATGCACTTGAACAATCTTGCATTCCAAATTTCTTCAGCAAGTTTCTGGTGTACTTGGTTTGACAAATAAAAGTTCCTTCTTTATTCTGCTTGACTTGAAGGCCCAGAAAATAGCTAAGTTCCCCCATCATACTCATCTGATATCTTGACTGCATTGTAGACCCAAAAATGATATCATCAACATAAATATGGACCAGAAGTAAGTCCTTTCCATGGTTGAGGTAGAACAGTGTTTTGTCTATTGTTCCTCTGTTGAATCCACTTTCCAGAAGAAACTGAGCTAAAGTCTCATACCATACTCTAGGAGCTTGCTTAAATCCATAAAATGCTTTATCAAGCCTGTAGATATAATCTGGATGTTTGGAATCTACAAAGCCTGGAGGTTGTTCAACATATACCTCCTCCTCCAACTCCACTGAGAAAAGCACTTTTCACATCCATTTGAAAGACAGTAAACTTTTTGTGAGCAGCATAAGCCAAAAATATCCTTATGGCTTCTAACCTAGCAACTGGTGCAAATATTTCATCATAATCAATTCCCTCCTGTTGAGAATATCCTTTTGCAACCAGCCTTGCCTTATTCCTTGTAATTATGCCATCACTGTCAGTTTTGTTTCTGAATACCCACTTTGTACCAACAACAGATCTATTCTTTGGTCTTGGCACTAGGGTCCAGACTTTGTTTCTTTCAAATTCATTTAACTCTTCCTGCATTGCTTGCACCCAATCAGCATCTTGAAGAGCTTCTTCCACTTTCTTTGGCTCAGTCTGAGAGAGAAAAGAATTGTAGAGACATTCATTTGAAGTACCTGTTCTAGTTCTGACACCTGCATCAGGATTTCCAATTATCAAATCAGGTGTATATGATTTTGTCCACTTCCTTGCAGATGGAAGGTTTTCTCTAGAACTGGATGCTCCCCCATGATCCATGCTGTCTTCATTTTCATTTTCTGATGCTCCCCCTGAAACTATGCTCTCTGAGTTGGATTCTTCAGTATTTAGATTTTCAGCACTATCAGAACTTTGCTTATCAGAACTTGACGAATCAGAACTTGAAGAGCCAGATGTATGTTCTGATGTTTCTTGAGATGTGGTAGGATCTTGAATATGCTCCTCCTGCATAGGTGCATCTTCCTTTGACGTAGTCACCACAGTTTCAATAACATCAGAGTTTAATCCATCAGAATTTACAGTATCAGGACTTAGACTGTCAGGATTTTCAGTATCAGAATTTGAGTCTTCATTTTCAAATCTCAGCTGATCATGGTCAATGAAATCTTCAAGACCAGTAATCTTCTTGTCATCAAAAGAGACATTGATAGATTCCATGACCACTTTTATTCTCAAATTATAGACTCTGAAGGCTTTTGTGGAAAGTGGATATCCAACAAAGATTTCTTCATCAGCTTTTAAATCAAACTTGGATAGCTATTCAGGATGAGTCTTGAGAATAAAACACTTGCATCCAAATACATGAAAGTATTTCAGATTTGGCTTCTTTTTCTTCACCATCTCATATGGTGTTTTTCCATGCTTGTTAATGAGTGTTGCATTTTGAGTAAAACAAGCAGTCTGCACAGCTTCAGCCCAGAAATAGGTTGGAAGCTTTGCTTCTTCAAGCATTGTACGTGCAGCTTCAATGAGAGTTCTATTCTTCCTTTCAACAACTCCATTTTGCTGTGGAGTTCCAAGAGCAGAAAATTCCTGCTTTATTCCATGGTTTTTGCAGAACTCTTCCATTATCAAATTCTTGAACTCAGTGCCATTATCACTCCTTAAAATTTTCACAGAATCTTTGACCATTTTATCCAAATGTTTGACATGATCAATCAAGATAGATGCAATTTCACTTTTTGTGTGCAAGAAATACACCCATGTGTATCTGGTGAACTCATCCTCTATGACCAACGCATACTTCTTCTTTGCAATAGACATGACATTTACTGGACCAAATAGATCAACATGTAGTAGATGATAAGGCTCAAGAATTGATGATTCAGTCTTGCTCTTAAATGAAGATTTTCTTTGTTTGGCCTTCTGACAGGAATCACAAAGGCCACCAGGAGCAAATACTGACTTTGGCAGTCCTCTCACAAGATTTTTCTTGACCAGTTCATTTATATTGTTGAAATTTAAATGAGAGAGTTTCTTGTGCCAATTCCAGCTTTCTTCAATTGATGCTCTACTCATCAGACAGATTGCAGAACCATCAGTACTTGTTGAAAGCTTAGCTTCATAAATGTTACCACGCCTGTATACTTTCAGAACAACTTTGCCTTTAGATTTACTCACAATTTCACAATGTTCTTCAAAGAAATCAACATGATAACCTCTGTCACAGATTTGACTTATACTCTGTAGATTGTGTTTAAGTCCTGAGACCAGAGCTACTTCTTTAATTATGACATTTCCAAGATTGATATTACCATATCCCAATGTTTTTCCAATGTTGCCATCTCCATAAGAAACACTTGGGCCAGCTTTCTCCACAAAGTCTGATAGCAGGGCCTTATTTCCAGTCATATGTCCTGAACATCCACTGTCCAGAACTAGAATACTTTTCCTGTTGCCCTGCAATCACAAAGACCACTAATTATTAGTTTTAAGGACCCAGACTTGCTTGGATCCTTTGGCCTTATTAAGTTTATTAACATTTGCAGCGGATTTAGCATCAGAGTTTATGTTAACATTTTTCTTATCAGAACTTACACTATCAGACTTTGAATCAGAATTTACACTAGAAGGAACAATGGAAACTTTCTTCAAAGAAGGTTTTATTTGATAATAATCATAGTACAAACTATGATATTCCTTACAAGTATAAATGGAATGCCATAAACTACCACAATGAAAACAAGGATTCTGTGGTTTGTATCTAACAGACTGACTCTTAACTCCTGATTTGGAAGGTAAGGAGTTAATATTTTTATTCTTCCTGCAAAAAGAAGCCAGATGGTTAGAACTTCCACAGTTATGACATGTTTTCCTAGGAGCATCAGGAACAGGTTTATAATCATTGCTTTTATTCACACCTTCCTTTCCATTCCTATTTTTCCTAGGTGATTTTACCTTGTTTGTATTCTTAACATCTTTCAGCTTATGCTTAAGCTGCTTCTTTGTCATTAAGCCTATGTTCACTTCAGCTATCTTTTCCTGTTTTAGTTTGTCAGAAGTTAATTCCTCTTTAACTTCTGATTTCTCATTTTCAGACTTTACAGTTACAAACTTAATAGGTTTTAACTTTGGCTTTTGCTTAACAACAGGCTTAATTTCTTCAGTTCCTTTATCATTCTTATCTTCTCCATAACATAAGCCCTCTTTCCAGTTTCCACTACTTAGCAAATTTTGAGTTGTTTTGCCAGAGTTAGTCCAAGTCCTGATAATCTCTCTTTCCTTTTCTAACTCAGTTTTTAGAGATTCATTCATTTTTAGCACTTCATCCCTAACATAAAAAGCATCATCTCTATCCTTCTGAGTTTGATGGAACATGACTAACTCTTTTTCTAAGAAATCATTTTTTTTCTTAAAAGCAAGATTTTCAGAAGTTAATCTTTCACATGTTAAAGTTTGATCTCTATAACTAACAAACATGGTTTTAAGATATCTTCTCAACTCATTAATATCATCAGTATGAAAAGCATAAGTAGTCTGAGGTACCTTTGTTTCAGCAGCTTCAGGACTTCTCTCAGCACTTTCTTTATCAGCATTTGCCATCAATGCATAGTTCTCCTCACTTTCAGAGTCTGAGGTGTCTGTCCAGCTTTTCTGCTTTGTGACAAGAGCCTTGCCTTTGTCACCCTTTGCCTTCTTGCAATCAGGAGATATGTGGCCTTTCTCACCACAGTTATAGCATTTAACATTGGTATAATCTCCTCTGTCAGACTTTCCTCCTCTGCCTTCAGATCTTCTGAAATTCTTCTTATCAGAACTTATGCCTTTCCTGGAAAACTTCTTTCCCTTCCTGAACTTCCTGTATACAATCTTTGTGATTCCTTTCACCATAAGAGCACACAGCTTCATCATCTCCTCATCAGCATCAGTCTCAGGCAAGCTTTCAGAATCTGAGTCATCATTACTTTCAGAACTTGATGACTCAGTTTCAGACTTTATGAAAAGAGCTTTACCCTTGTCTTTCCTTGAGGAAGCTGCTTTGGGGGATTCTTCTTCAGCCTTAAGAGCAACTGTCCTTGACTTTCCTCCTTTCCTCTTGCTTCTTTGTTCCATCTCAAGTTCATGAGTCTTGAGCATTCCATAGATTTCATCAAGAGTTGTTTCATCAAGATTGTAGTCGTCTCTTATTGTCGTTGCCTTCAAATCCCAGCATTCAGGAAGAGCTAACAGGAGTTTAAGGTTTGAATCTTCAAGATCATACTCTTTATCAACCAATGACAAATCATTCAAAAGTTTGACAAATCTATCATATAAATCATTCAATGACTCATTAGTCTTTGAGTCAAAATGTTCATACTCTTGAGTGAGTATTGTCTTCCTGTTCTTCTTAATTGTATCAGTTCCCTGACACCTTGTTTCCAGAGCATCCCATATCTCCTTAGCAGTCTTGCAGTTGATTACCCTGTTTGACATTACATTATCAATGGCACTATGCAGTAAGTGTCGTACCTTAGCATCCTTAGCAATTGATGCTATATCTTCAGCAGTATAATCACTCTTCTCCTTTGGTACGGTCTTTGCTGCTTCACCTGCAACTGCAACTGCGAGCTTGGTTGGTTTGTGAGGCCCTTCCTTGATTCTATCAAGGTATTCTGGATCTGTTGCTTCCAGGAACATGGTCATCCTTACCTTCCATATGGGATATTCAGATGGTCTCAGTATGGGAACTCTAATAGTCTCATACCGACTTTGAATTTGTGTCTTTGGAGGTTCTTCAGTTTTGGTAGGCTTAGTTGGAGTTTCTGTGTCAGACATGATTGTGTTTGGATCTTTAACTGTATGTGTGTTAACAAATTTGCTCTAATACCACTTGTTAGGTCACACACACTGTAGAGGGGGTGAATACAGTGTATAATACAATCAAATCGAACTTTAATATATTAAGTAACAGAAAACAAACTTTATTGAAACAATAAACTCTGTTACAGTATGGAACTGTTACCTCTCAGTGATGAACAAATATCACGAGAGCTGCTAGGGTTACAATAAATAATCTTCTCGAATATGATAACACTTATAGCGTAAACCCTATGTCTGTGTTTATATACTACACAGTTACAAGATAATCGCTAATTGATATGGAATATAATTCTGCTTCCTAAAATATATCAATCATATATCTTTTCTTCCAAGTATTCCATTCTTCACGGAACTCCTTCTTCATGCATATCTCTTCTTATGTTTATCTCGATCTTCTTTCTTTTAATCAGCTACTTTCCTTATCTGATCGTCCTTCAGCACTTAAGTTCTGATATCTAACTTCTGATGATTATCTCCTGATAATATAAGTACTGATATCCTTAAGTCCTGACTTCCAGTATAAGTACTGATCAACAGTTAAGTACTGATTTGTCCTGTTAAGTAAGATCTGAAATCTAAACATAAATTATATTAGCCATGACATTATCAAATATATCTAACAGGGAAACAGAAAGAATCTTTGGTACTTGGATAGTGGTTGTTCAAGACACATGACTGGTGATTCTACCCTGCTCAAGTATTACTGTTGGAGATGACGGCAAGGGTTATACTGTGGGATATGGCTTGATTTCAAAGGACAATGTCATCATTGAGGAGGTTGCCTTAGTGGATGGTCTCAAACACAATCTGTTGAGTATCAGCCAGCTTTGTGATAAAGGCAACTCAGTAACCTTCAACTCAGAAGCCTGTGTTGTGACTAATAAAAGAAGCAACAAAGTGGTTCTCACTGGTGTGAGAAAAGGAAATATGTACCTAGCTGATTTCAACTCATCTAATGCAGAATCTGTTACTTGTTTTCTCAGTAAAGTAAGTCAGGATGAAAGTTGGCTATGGCACAAGAAGCTATCCCATTTAAACTTCAAGACCATGAATGAGCTAGTAAAGAAAGAACTGGTTAGAGGCATTCCTCTAGTGGAGTTTTCTAAGGATTGATTGTGTGATGCCTGCCAAAAAGGGAAGCAGATTAAAGCATCATTCAGGAAGAAACTTGATTCAACAATTGAAGAACCTTTGCAGTTGCTACACATGGATTTGTTTGGACCATTCAATGTGTTGTCTATCTCAAGAAAAAGATTTTGCCTAGTAATTGTAGATTATTTCTCAAAGTTCTCTTGGACATATTTTCTAAAATCTAAAGATGAGGCTAGTGAAATCATCATCAATCACATAAGGCAAGTCAATAATCATCCTGATTTCAAGGTTAGAAGAATCAGGAGTGACAATGGAACTGAGTTCAATAATTCTGTCATGATTGCATTTTGTGAGGAAAATGGGATTCTGCATGAGTTTTCAGCAGCAAGAACTCCACAACAGAATGGAGTAGTGGAACGGAAGAACAGATCACTTATTGAAGCTTCAAGGACAATGCTTGAAGAATCTAAACTGCCAACATATTTCTGGGCTGAAGCTGTTAATAAAGCATGCTACACTCAGAATATTTCTCTGGTTAATCAAGCAAGATGCATGACTCCCTATCAATTGTTCAAGAACAAGAAACCAACTCTAAATTTTCTTCATGTCTTTGGCTGCAAATGCTATATTCTGAGAAATCAAACTGATCAAAATGGGAAGTTTGATGCTAAAGCAGATGAAGGAATTTTTGTTGGATATGATGTTGCTAAAGCATATAGAGTTTACAATCTAAGAACCAATATTGTTGTGGAATCAATACATGTTGTGTTTGATGATAAAAATATTAAAGGACTACAAGATGGAAATTACCATGAGAGCCTCAAATTCGACAATGTGGAGATGGTTAGTGATGACAGTGATGATGAAAGTGATCAAGAAACAGTATCAAAGGATAATGCAGAAAAATCTACTACCAATGAAGCACAAAACTCAACATCTGTCGAGTTGCTTAATGCTTCATCCGTCATGAGGCAATATGCTTTATCTGTCGGGAGACAACCAGCTTCATCCGTCGGTACTCAAAATTCACCATCCGTCGGGTTATCAAGAGAAGCTGGAAATCAAGATAGATCACATATAGAAAGTTCCCCTTTCTCAAATCAAAGATCCACAAACTCAAGGGGAGTTTCTAACAATCAAAACTCAATCACACATCAAGACAACAATGAGGCCTCTTCATCTAGAGCTAATCTACCTCAACAAAGAAAATGGACAAAAGATCACCCCTTTGAGCTCATAATTGGTGGTGTATCTTCTAAAGTTCAAACAAGAAGAGCAACTCAAGAAGAATGTCTATACAGCAGCTTTCTTTCCAAAGAAGAACCAAAGAAGGTAGAAGAATCTTTGTTGGATCCTGATTGGATTTTAGCTATGCAGGAGGAGCTAAACCAATTTGAAAGGAATAATGTATGGAAGCTGGTGCCCAAGCCTAAAGGAAAGAATCCAATAGACACCAAATGGGTATTCAGAAACAAGATGGATGAAAATGGCATAGTAGTCAGGAACAAAGCTAGATTGGTTACTAAGGGCTATTGTCAACAAGAAGGAATAGATTTTGATGAAACATTTGCTCCTGTTGCAAGACTTGAAGCCATCAGAATCTTCTTAGCCTATGCAGCCCATTCCAATTTCAAAGTCTATCAAATGGATGTCAAAAGTGCCTTTCTGAATGGAGATTTGGAGGAGGAAGTCTATGTCAGTCAACCTCCTGGTTTTGAAGATCCAAATTTTCCAGAACATGTCTATTATCTTTTGAAAGCACTCTATGGATTGAAGCAAGCACCTAGAGCCTGGTATGACACTTTATCAAAGTTCCTTTTGGAAAATCACTTCACAAGAGGTACTGTAGATAAAACTTTATTTTTCAGAAATGTTAATGGCTCTAGTATACTTGTTCAAATTTATGTAGATGATATTATTTTTGGCTCTACAAATGAGAAACTTTGCAAAAAGTTTGCCAAATTGATGCAAAGTAGGTATGAAATGAGTATGATGGGAGAACTAACTTATTTTCTTGGTTTACAAGTTAAGCAATTTAGTGATGGAATATTCATTAGTCAAACTAAATATATTTTTGATCTTTTAAAGAAGTTTGATCTAATGGATTGCATATCTGCAAAAACTCCCATGGCCACTACAACTAAGCTTGAATTAAACACTACTGAAAAGTCTGTGGATATTTGAAGTTATAGGGGCATGGTTGGCTCACTTCTGTACTTAACAGCTAGTAGGCCAGATATAATGTTTGCTACATGTTTATGTGCAAGATTTCAGGCTGATCCTAGAGAATCTCATTTAATAGCTATTAAGAGAATTTTCAGATATCTCAAGGGAACACCAAAACTTGGCATTTTGTACCCTAGAGATTCTGGTTTTGATCTAACTAGTTATTCAGATGCAGATTATGCATATTGTAGAATTGATAGAAAAAGTACAACATGAACTTATCAATTTCTAGGAAACAAGCTTGTGTCCTGGTTCAGTAAAAAGCAAAATTCAGTTTCTACTTCTACAGCTAAAGCTGAATATATTGCTGCTGGCAGTTGCTGTGCACAGATTTTATGGATGAAAAATCAATTGCTAGACTATGGTTTGCAAGCTGAGAGGATTCCTATTTTCTGTGATAACACAAGTGCAATTGCCATCACTGAAAATCCAGTACAACATTCAAGGACAAAGCACATAGATATCAAGTACCACTTCATAAGGGAACATGTAATGAATGGTACTGTAGAACTACATTTTGTTCCAAGTGAGAAGTAGCTTGCAGATATCTTTACCAAGCCACTGGATGAATCCACCTTCTCGTGGTTGGTAAGTGAGTTAGGTATGCTTAATTATTCCAAAATCTTTATTAGATAATTTGCAAGTTGGAATGCAGCCAGAAATTTAATTGATTTTTCAGTCTTGGATGAAATTTTGGCTAAGTCAAAATTTACATCTCGACGGATGATCTTTATCCATCGAGTTTGATCATCCGTAGTCTATAGAATTTGACAACATAACGGTTTAAGCACAAGTTATCTATCTTGATTACATAGGGCAAGTAAAATGGTTAGAGTTACCTACGAATCATGCATACACATACATGAACCTATGCTAGCATGGCAAGTTCTAAACCTCTATCTTTACTGTCACTTCAATAGAGATTAACACGCTATCTTATATGTTAGCTACGCACATAAGACGAATAAGCACAACCAATACTAGGATATCAATCAATCAGCACACACTAAGATATCGAAACAAATTAATTATTGAAATCCATAAGTAAATCCGCTAGAACCCCATGATAACGATTAGCCCATAATTGAACTCATCGTCACCATGGGTTCCAATGAAAGCATGGTATAAACAAGGTCTTAATAAACTGAATAATAATTAAAGTACGAATAAACGAGATCTAGGTTCAATAAGAACGAAAACGAGCATCCAAAGTTACAACTAATTCAAAGAATCACAATTTGAAAACAAGATCTTCTTTTTCAGAGTTGTTCTGTGCTTCTAGGTCTTCTCCTTGGTATCCCAATCTTCCCGGATGATGAAAACCCTTTTTTAAGTGTATATACGCCCCTAGTGGACCTGGACCCTTAAAATCGTCAAATTCCACTCAAAAAAGGCTTTTTCACCGACCAGCCGCGCCCTGAGCGGCCGCTCAGCTCTCCTAAGCGGGCGCTCAGCTCTCTGGGCGGCCGCTCAGCTCTCCTGGGCGGGCGCTCGGACAGCTTCTGGAAAAAATTCTGATGAATCTTGTTTTGGCCATAACTTGAGTTCTACTCGTCAGAATTAGGCGATTCAACTGCCCACGCGAAGCTAACGAGATTCTCTACAACTTGAAAATGGCCTTGGCTTCCAATTCTGATAACTTTTTACCATATTTCCTTTAAAAGCTCTTTTATTTATATAACTGATACCTGAAATGCAATAACATAAAAACACATCAAAATACCAACAACTTGAGTCCAAATAACCAATTTAAGCTTGTAATAAAGCGTTCCAAGTGGATATAAAATCCACTTATCACACCCCCAAACTTGAATCGATGTTTGTCCTCAAGCATAAACAGACTCAAAACTACAAAACAAACCTAATGCATGAATGCAACTACGTGAATGCAACTAAATGATAATGCAATCGATCCCCTCAGAATAACCATAACCAGATGAATAAGCTAATGCCTCTAAGAATGCAATAACTTGAAACAGAGTTCGAATAAATCCCACAAACCAACTCATAAACTAGAAACGTGCGTGTGTGGATGCTTAACAGATATACTCTCGATACTAGATCAATAACCATAACGTATCTATCATCAAAATAATCAAAAGTTTATAAACATAATAGACAATAAACGCATTATGACTCACAACACCTCATTTCTACTAGAGTTATACAAGGATTCACACTATTATTGAACACATAGCAAATATGCTTATTTGATCGTGCAATGAATGAGGTCCCAAAAGACTTATACAATAATACCCATGTAGCGAGCGTTAGGTTAGCGGATCCCAGACTATAAAAGCCTTAGGTCACTAGGCACAAAGTCCCCTAGAACTTAATAACTCGAGTATTAAAGAGCTCACTCTTGATCAATTATGCATAAACACATACTTTTTTCTTTCTTTTTTTTCTCTTTTTTTTCTTTCTTTTTTTTCAACAATTTCTGAATGAGTGTGTTTTGCTCCATCTCATTCAACCCTAGACTACTCATAAAAATATGAGCCGGCTACTAGCCATTTGACGCCTAGCCTTCCAACAACTAGCAATGAAATCCAAGTTTTTCTCCAGATAAAAAAAATCAGTGTTTTTACGTCATTACGAGAATATCACAAATTCTAAATATAACCAAGTGATTAAATCTCAACACCAAACAAGTATGATCATGATCTAGATCAAAAGCAACCCTATAAGACTTGTGAAAATATTTGTTTCTGGCATGTAAATCAATTCATTAGGACTTAAACATCCCTCTATTCGTCATCACCACACTCAAATCAACATCAACTTATCAAATATCATAGTTCATCTTAAGGGATCATGCTAAATATGCATGCAAATGCAACTATATGAAATCACATAAAAACAAACAAATATGTCCTAAATGAAAAATCATACAAAAATATGAATGAACTACAACTAAACATGCAACATGAATCTATATGAATCTATATGGACACACACTACTAATCCTTACATTATCACCCCCAAACTTAAAATTTTCAATGTCCTCATTGAAGGTAATAATAAGGATTTCAGGCATACCTAATTAGCGGGAGAGTCACCCTCGTCGGGTGGAGGATCAGGTGGTCAATCAACCTCGCCACCAGTGTCTCGGAAAATAGTACCGAAAGCGTGTGTCAAATCTTCAGCAAAATGATGGTGAATGTCGTGCATGGCCTCCATACGCCTAGTCACTCGCATGTACTGCTCATCACCAACACCAGTCCTATCAACTACCTGCTGCTCAAGAGAAGAACCCTCTGTAGGCACTAGAGGATCCGTTCAGATACCCTCTTCATCATCAAAGATATATCCCAACCCCTTGTCAGGGGGTGCACCTAAGAATGAACAACTCAAGTGATCTGGTAGTGGGTGAAGCTCAAGTGTGGAAACATCTTCAATAGACGGCTCGAGACGGTCTTGAGAAAATTTCAGCTCTGCTAACCCAAGAGAATCAAATGGCATATCTAACTTCCTCTTCCACGGAGGTGCATTCAAAACCTGCAGTTGCTCTACTTTAAAGCACTCCTCTTTAGCTGTGGGTAACTTTATTTCCTCAAACACATTAAAAGTGACCTTTTAATCGTGAACCTTCATCGAAAGCTCTCCTTTTTGCACATCGATCATAGTTCGGCCTGTAGCCAAGAATGGTCTTCCCAAGATGATGGGAATCTTCTTAACTTCCTCGAAATCAAGAATTACAAAGTCAGCAGGGAAGAAGAGTTTATCCACCTTGACCAAGACATCCTCCACTATACCTCGTGGATAAGCGATGGAATGATCAGCTAGTTGCAATGACATGTATGTTGGTTTCGGATCAGGCAGACCAAGCTTCTTGAAGATTGATAAGGGCATCAGATTGATGTTAGCTCCTAAATCACATAAACACTTGTCGAACGAAAAGTTTCTGATGGATCAAGGAATAGTGAAGCTTCCAGGATCTTTAAGCTTCGAAGGCAACTTCTGTTGCAGCACAGCACTGTATTCCTCCGTGAGAGCAACGGTCTCTAAGTCATCGAGCTTCACTTTCCGAGAGAGAATACCTTTCATAAACCTCGCATAGCTAGGCATCTGTTCCAGAGCTTCAGCGAAAGGTATGTTGATATGAAGTTTCTTGAACACCTCCAAAAACTTCTCAAACTGCTTATCCAGCTTTTTCTTCTACAGCCTCTTTGGAAAAGGAGGTGGAGGATAGATCTGTTTCTCCCCTGTATTACCCTCAGGAGGAGTGTGTTCCACAGTAGTCTTCCTTGGTTCCACCTCTGCTTCCTTCTGCACTTTTTCTTTAGCCACAACTGCATTTTCTGAAAGTTGAGATTTTTCAGGCTCTTCGTCTTGCTGAATGTTGGGGCTTGCGACCTTTCCAGACCTGAAGGTGATGTCGTTCACCTGTTCTTCAACTTCCCTCTTGCTTGGATTTGTTTTTGTATCACTAGGAAGCATTCCTGGTGGGCGATTCAATCAGGCATTAGCAATTTGCCCTATTTGGTTCTCTAGAGTCTTGATAGAAATAGCCTGGCTTTGGCATATAAGAGCCTGGTTTTTGCACATAAGCCTCAACTCCTCCAATTCAGATTTTTCATTCGAAGATAGACCTGCATCATGATTTTGTTGTTGAATTTGGAGTTATTGTTTTGGTGCAAATTGTTGCTGAAAACCAGGAGGGTTGAATTGTTTTGCTCCAAACTGCTGGAACGGCTGTTACATCGCATTCTGATTGTTGCTCCAGCTGAAGTTAGGATGATTCCAGTTGTCAGGATAATAAGTGGCAGGAACTTGCTGCTGCGATCTCTGAAAGTTGCTCACAAACTGAGCCGAGTCACTAGATATAGCGCATTGCTCTGTCGCATGCGGACCTGCACACAGCTCACAAACACTGGTTATCTGCTTAACAGCATAGTTAGCCAGAGAATCGATCTTCATAGACAACACCTTTAGTTGAGAAGTGATAGCCGTAGTTGTATCCACTTCAAGAACTCCTGCTACCTTGCCCTGTGGAAATTTCTAGGTTGGATACTGATATTCATTAGCAGCCATCAGTTCAATTAGATCATAAGCTTCCTCATAGCTCTTGGCCCATAATGCTCCGCCTGATGCTGCATCGAGCATGGGTCTGGACTGTGCTCCCAACCCATTGTAAAAACAAATGATAATCATCCAATCAGGAATTCCATGACGAGGACACTTCCTAAGCATCTCCTTGTAGCGCTCCCAAGCTTCATATAAAGATTCTCCTGATTGCAGCGCAAATTGAGTAAGAGCATTCCTGATTGCAGCTGTCTTCGCCATAGGGAAGAATTTAATAAGAAACTTCTGAGCAAGATCTTCCCAAGTAGTAATCGAACTAGCTGGTAGAGAGTGTAACCAGCTCTTAGCCTTGTCCCTCAGAGAGAATGGGAACAGTCTCAGCTTCACAGCATCTTCAGAAACACCGTTGAACTTGAAGGTGTCGCAGATCTCAATGAAATCCCTAATGTGCATATTGGGATCTTCAGTTGGAGAACCCCCAAACTGGATTGAATTCTGCACCCATTGAATTATGCCAGGCTTGATCTCAAAGGTATTAGATGTGATAGGCCTGACAATTCTAGATTGAATGTCATTGATCTTGGGTTGAGAAAAATCCATCAAGGCTTTCGTTCGTGCTGCTGGATCTCCCATTGTACTGAGTACCTGAAACACAAACAGATAAACCGTGAGAGTAAAAGAATATGAGTCAGTGAACTTTAACGACCACTGATGACAAGCACATAAACTAAAAATTAACACCGAGTCCCCGGCAGCGGCGCCAAAAACTTGTTAGGGCGAAAACACGCGCTAATATTCATGCAAGTATACGCATTCGCAAGTAGTATAAGATATAAATCAGATTCGTTCCCACAGAGACTGGTTTAGGTTAAGTTCAATTTATACACCTATGCAACAATGTATGGTTATCGCTCAATGCTAAGACAAATAACAAATTGGGTTTTTATTAAACTAAGAGATTATACTAAATAATATTAACTAAGAGAATTGAGGTTGAATTACTATATATGATAAACATGGGATTCTAACTTCATTAAATACTTCATTCAATAGCCTTATTGTTCTTAACCTTAGCATGTGATGGTGATGACACTAATCAGATAACACAAAACTGATAAACGCCAACTTTCGTTGCACGAGTACCATTCTATCAGACATCCACAAAAGAGATAGAAGCTGAATAGGCACCAATTATATTGAGACCCTATATGTCTATAGAATTTGACAACATAACGGTTTAAGCACAAGTTATCTATCTTGATTACATAGGGCAACTAAAACGGTTAGAGTTACCTGTGAATCATGCATACACATACATAAACCTATGCTAGCATGGCAAGTTCTAAACCTCTATCTTCACTGTCGCTTCAATAGAGATTAACACGCTATCTTATATGTTAGCTACGCACATAAGACAAATAAGCACAACCAATACTAGAATATCAATCAATCACCACACACCAAGATATCAAAACAAATTAATTATTGAAATCCATAAGTAAATCCGCTAGAACTCCATGATAATGATTAGCCCATAATTGAACTCATCATCACCATGGGTTCCAATAAAAGCATGGTATAAACAAGGTCTTAATAAACTGAATAATAATTAAAGTACGCATAAACGAGATCTAGGTTCAATAAGAATGAAAACGAGCATCCAAAGTTACAACTAATTCAAAGAATCACAAGTTGAAAACAAGATCTTCTTTTTCGGAGTTGATTTGTGCTTCTAGGTCTTCTCCTTGGTATCCAATCTTCCCGGATGATGAAAACCTTTTTTTAAGTATATATACGCCCCTAGTGGACCTGGACCCTCAAAATCGTCAAATTCCACTCAAAAAAGGCTTTTTCAGCGAAATCAGCGACCAGCCGCGCCCTGAGCGGGCACTCAGCTCTCCTGAGCGGGCGCTCAGCTCTCTGGGCGGGCGCTCAGACAGCTTCTGGAAAAAATTCTGATGAATCTTGTTTTGACCATAACTTGAGTTCTACTCGTCAGAATTAGGCGATTCAACTGCCCACGCGAAGCTAACAAGATCCTATACAACTTGACAATGGTTTTGGCTTCCAATTCTGATCACTTTTTATCATATTTCCTTTAAAAGCTCTTTTCTTCATATAACTGGTACCTGAAATGCAATAACACAAAAATACATCAAAATACCAACAACTTGAGTCCTAATCACCAATTTAAGCTTGTAATAAAGCGTTCCAAGTGGATATAAAATCCACTTATCAATGTGGACCATTGCTACATACAACTCTAAAGATAAGACAATCACACTCACCATTAAAGGTAAAGAATTTTGTATCAATAGTGATGTTATAAAAGCATGTTTCAAGATTCCTGATAACACTGTGTCCTCACCACACACTGGCACTGATATAATCAATATGCTTAATTCCATGAACTATGCTCTTTTTACTTCTAAGTTAAGTGACATTAGGAGAATGGGTCTTAGGAAAGAATGGAGTTTTATGTGTGATGTTGTGAAAAAAGTCTTTTCAGGAAAAATCAGTAATTTTGATTCAGTCAATATATCCATGCTTAACATGCTCTACATGCTAGTTACAGATAAATTCTATAATTCCAGTGACCTTGTCTTGTTTGAGTTAGGCTTTAAATTAGGAGAGTTAAATAAAAGAGGTAAGAATGTGTATTATGCTAGATTCTTTATGATGTTAGCTAATCACCTCTGTGAAGAGATTGTGCTTGTGAACCCAAACAACAAATTAGATTGTTGGGTTCAAGAGAGGAGGCTCATCGCAGATTTGGACAGGGCCAATCATCACAAGGATGTGCCATTGTTCTATTTCCCTGTAATGGAAGCACCTCAGGTAAATGAGGTAAGTTCATTTATCCCTACCACTATTCCAACCTCACTAATTTCTTTGAGTTCTAGTGTGGCAATGGCAACTGTGTCAATGACCCAACAGTTGCCTACCCAAGCCACCAAACCTGTAATTATTTTAAAATCCAAATATAAGAAAGCCCCCTCTGGTATCTCTCAAAAGATGCCAGTTGCAAAATCCACTAAAACCAAAGAGGGGAGTGTGAAGGAGGGCAAGATAGGTGAGGGAAGGGGTGAACATAAAAGAAACCCTAAGGATAAGGATGGAGAGTTGAGTGGATCCCAGCCTAGCCATACTGCAGTTTCCCAACAAACTGCAGTGCTTAAAAAGGATAAAAGCTCATTTCTAGCTGCATCCTCCCAAAAGGATGTAGTTATTGAACAAAGCTCTCAACCAAGAGCACAGGGAAAGAGGGTTAGGGACACAAGCTCACCCCAAACTTATGCCAGAAAGAAGAAATCTAAAACCCTTGGGGATGCACAGGGTACATACACTGTGCAAACTGGTGCTAAAGACACAGTCACTGCACATTCACATATTCAGTTTGAAGTGGCTCCAATAAATGTGGAGTCACAGCCAAAATCTCTAGTAATAGAAGCACCTCAAACACCTAACTCACCCACAAACTCACTGGATGTGGATATGATAAACACATCAATTCCTGATTCCCCTTCTTTAACTTTGTTGGGGAAGCCAAAATCTAGTGCAAGTGAGCATCATCTTTTAGATGATTTGTTGGCTCAATTGTCAATTCTTTCAGGAACTGTTGAATCATCTGTGCCCAAAATATCATCAATCAGCACAGAGTCCACAATAGTTTCTTTTCCAAGTTCATTCATTTCTACTATCTCGATGGATATTGCTCATCCGTCGAGTAGTGATTGTATCCCGACGGATAAGCTTAACAGCAGTCATCCATCGGATAGCAAAACCACTCACCCGATGGATATCACTCATCCATCGAGTATCTTTGCACAGCCTCAAACTTCATTTATTTCAAGTGCAGAAGATTTAGTGGTTGTATAGTCACTATTAGGATTGAGAGAGAAGAGTGTTTTGAGTGAGAGTCTGGGTTGCTCCCAGGAAAAAGGAGAGGAAATGAGTGAAACTATGCAATCCATTTCTTCAGGGTTGGAAAAAAAAGTGAGAGGAGTCCCACATTAGTAGGTGAAGGTGAGGGTGTGAGGGTGGGGAGCCAGGGTGAGACCCTGATGCAACAAAAGAGAGAAAACGAGAGAAATGCAGGTACTAGAGCTATAAGGATGGATGTTATTGCTAGTGAGTTAATGAATGTCCAGGATGCAGACAGGGAGGGACTATCTCAGCAACCTAAAGTTGTTATAGATTCCACCTCCCTTGATGCTGAGGCATTTACTCACCCTGTTCCATCTTATCAACTTCTAGCTGAATAGGGCAATGACAATGCAGAAAGGATGCTCAATCTGGTGCATACCACTCAGTCTATGCTAAGAGCCAAGGATGACATCACAGCTTTGCCTTCTACAGCTGGTGATGTGGACTATGAGACTGGTGGTTCAGCTAATTTCTTTGGTGATGGGAGTGGGGATAGTGAAGATGAAGCAATGGACATAGGGGGAGAAGTAGGTTCAAGTTCAAGATCAGGTATGTCATCATAGGCATTTTCAAAGCACTGTGATGAGCACTACTTCAAGACAACCCTGATCCAGCTAATTAATCAGACAAATACTGCCCTTCAAACCACTACTAATGCCAGCACCAAGAAGCTCCTTCAGGCACCCCTAGCCTCCCTGCAACTTCAACAAATCCAAGGCTTTCAACATGCTAGGGATGTAAACACCATGAAGAGTGATATTGAGGAGATAAAGAAGGCCATTTCAGACAAGATGGATTCTAAACTTCCAGAAGCTACAATGCTTGACATCAAGAGGCAATTAAGGAAAAATTCTGATCTTGCAACCAAGATAGATGCCTTGGACACAAGAATGTCATCCATGGAAGCATCTTTAACAGTCATTCATCTTCATCAAGCTCAACAGACATATTTACTTCAAAAATTGGTGGCTGCTCAAACCTCCTCCTCTACTCAACTTGATGATAACAAAAAGGGGGAGAAAGGACCAAGTGAGGGGGAGAGGCTTCAGATTCAAATCAGTAAAGTAATTTTGCCTTCAATTACTATCTCAAAGCCACCAGTTACAGACAGTATAGATCTGATCAATGCAGCAGCAGCCAACATAAGAGCAGCTGATAAGGAGAAGTTGAGTTTAGTCAACTGGGAGAAAATTGATGAGAATATACAAAAGAAGTTTGAACTAGTCAGGGAGCCAGTAAAGTCAGCCATCCATCACTCTCAAGTCAGGAAGATTTCTGTGAATGAGATGAGCATGAACTATCTGGAAAGGGGACAACCATCCTGCATCAAATCTCCAAAGGCTGAAATAATTCTGAAACCAAGGGTGAACTACTCAAAATTAACATTGAAGAACCCTTTGGATTTTGTGTATGAGACACCTAAGCCTGATAAAAAGAAGCTTCTGTCAAGATCAATTGCTTTCTACAAAG
The DNA here is from genome assembly GCF_009905375.1 of Apium graveolens. Classification (NCBI taxonomy): domain Eukaryota; kingdom Viridiplantae; phylum Streptophyta; class Magnoliopsida; order Apiales; family Apiaceae; genus Apium; species Apium graveolens. The sequence goes on along the minus strand of NC_133649.1, from coordinate 233,376,843 downwards.
ATTCAGCTGATTCAGTTTCTAAAAGGAGAATTGCTAAAATTTTCAGGAATGGGAAAGAAATTTGTGTGATGGATGGACATCCTCAATTTGCCCAAGAAAAGAGAGAAGAAAAGGCTAGATTGAATCAGGAAAAGAAGCAAGCTGCTTTAGATGCTAAAAAGGCTAAACAAAAGAAAGAGCAAATTGCTATCTTGGCCAAGCTACATGATGTAAATTCATCACAACAAATTCCTTCTCAGCCATCTGAAGTTATTGAATCAAAGAAGTAAGTTGAACAACAGAACAAATCTCCAAGAATCAAGGAATTGGCTAAAAGAACTAAAAGGAAATTGGACATTGTTGATAAGGAATTGGAGAATCAGTTTCCCAAGGAATCCACTTTAACTACAACTCAAGCATCAAAACCCTCTGTGGTATTTGAAGATATCAAGGTGGTGGATCCTTACAGGAACATCCATGGTGAACCTATTGTGCCTAAGGATGAACCAGTAGAATGGGAGAACATACCAATTCCTGACTTCTATTTGCCAATCCTTAACAAGCCAAAGAGAACAAAGTCAAGAGCAGTCAAGAAAGTGAAGCTGTCACCTCTCAAATCCAAATCAGTAGTCAAAGCTCAATCTAAAGTCAATAAGGGAGATTACATGTACTTGTGTGACATCAAAGAATTTTCTGATCTAAACCTCTATCTAGATGAACTATATGAAGTGAGAGGAATTGATGCATACAGAAACCTACCTGAAAGGTTAGTGTTCAAGTACAAAGGAGGAAAGGAGATTCAGTGGCCACTTCACAGGATCCTTCAAGAAATCCAAGCTGTACTGATTAAGGTTTATTCATCCTTCAAGAAGAACTTTGGGTTCAATATTACTGCAAGAAGATTGGTACTGAAAAAGATTGAAGAGGTAAGGAGTGTTATAGCTAAAGATGCACTCCCAAAGACTCTAATCATCCGTTACACAGGGAGAAGAGTGCATCTAAGGCCCTACTGGCTGATGGAGTTCATGGATGACAAAGGAGTGAGAAGATTTTTCAGATTAGAAGACCAATTGAGCATCTCTAGCAATGAGACTCTTTTGGAAATGCAAGGAAAGCTAAATCTCTTAGAATCTGATGAACTGGAATTCCACAGGCAGCTCCAAAATCATATTGAGGAAAATAACAGAAATCTTGGAAAGAGATCCAGACCTTCAAGGAACTAGATAAATCTGCTCAGGCTAGAGGAGCATCTTGAAAATGACTGTGAGCAAAACTTTGTACATTTTGTTAATTGAAGCACTTTTCAGTATTATCTATTGTCTTTTAAAAGTTGTATTTTTAAGGTGTTTTGTTATCATCAAGTGTCTCTTAATTTATGGCTACAATTCCAGTAGACATAAATTGGGGGAGATTATTGTGTATATGTTGTGTACTTGATGATTTCATGAACAAAACACCTTGGTAGATTTTACTTAGTGAAATTATGTAGCACTCGACGGATAAGGTTTATAGTCCCGATGGATGACTCAATATAGTCCTGACGGATGATGACTTATTATCCATCGAGTGAGTAGCTTATGTAACAATAAGTCTGTAGCACATTTCTGCATACACATTGTTTAGAATCTGTAGTAGTACTTAAGTCATGTTGACTTTAGTTAGATATGCAGAATAGGTTGATTCATTGTACATAGATGATGTCTTGTAATTCTGCATAAGTGAAATGAAGTCAAGTGCCTGATTGCTACCCGACGGATGAACAATTATGAATATGACGGATGATCAACAACCCAACGGATGATCAATAACTCGACGGATGATCAATAACTCGACGGATGATCAATAACTCGACGGATGATCATGAACCCGGCAGATAAAGAATTCAAATATCTGTTGACAGTGACAACACAGTCACATGCCTCGAGTGGATGCAAATGGAATGTGGTAGCCTATTCAACTAGGTTTTCGAGAACAAAGAAGCATTGTCATTTCCATGCTATTATGAGGATATTCAAAGATGCTGGAATAGAGTAATGAAGTAGCATTGTAATAGACTAGATAGTTTTGTTTTATTATCATGTCTCATTACTTTGTAATCTTGGTGATATATAAACCAAGAAGTACAACTAAGGAAAAATCGGAGATACAAGCAGAGAAACATTCATAAGCAGAATTCTTAGCATTTCTCTGCATTCTTAGTTGTTCAATATTTGTAAGCAGCTGTGAGCTTTTTGCACACAGGGTTCTCTCGATATATATTATATATCTCTGGTGAAATCATTCAAATCCACCAGAAAGTTTTTAAAGACTCTTATTTTTAATTACTTGTGTTTTGATTCATTTAAGTAACTATTCTGCATTGTGCTAATCAATTCACACTTATATACATATTCGAGTTAGAACATTTTTAATCAAGAAAAAGTTTCAAGAATTCCATTCAACCCCCCTTCTGTAATTCTTGTTATATTGTTAAGGGACTAACATTAACATGTGTAAATACTGTTTATTTTTTATGTTCCTAATTTATAGTTATGACCATTGCAAGATGCTAGAATTTTTACACAAGCATATCATGTTATATTATGACCATTACAAGAAAATACAATATAGTTCTGAACATGTTAAGCCTATCAGTTCGCACAATAAACATCCTGAAACAAGCGTTACCTTTAACGAATCTTCACTATCTTCTTCCTCGCTCTCATGTTCCAAGATATATTCATCTGATTCCTCTTAACCTTGATCTTTTTTCTTGTTTATATGTGCTGTTGGTGGATTAGGATCAGGCAAATACTTATCCAAGCCAAGTTCTTTAAGCTTTGCTCTGTTTTCGAGCACCCGGTTATCTCTCCTTTCTTCGTAAGGTTTCTTTGCTGGTAATGGTTGTGCGGGTGCCTACAAGAAATCATTCGTACCAAGAAGCTGCATTATCACTTGTTCAAGATTTATACTAGACATCAAAATTCTTAAAATTTTATTACCTCAACAACGTTGTCAGTCTCCGCTACACTCTTGCCTTCCTGTAAATTCAATTTTCTCCTCGCTGATCCATTTTTATTGACCACTGGTTCTTTCTTTTCGGGAGTCCCTGCAGCTTGCATTTTACATTATCAAGGTGATAAAATCCTCCTCGGCAGGTCAGGTGCTTTCTGATTCGCCTTCTTCTTTTTTTGTTGTTGCTGCTGGAGCTGGTGAGCAGTCACGAACTTGTACTTCACTCCCTCCTTGGATGGCCCTATAAAAAGGTTTGTACAATTAATATGTAAAACAAGTGAGTAGTGACATCAAAACTTGACATGTGTACAAGTGATATGTAAAATTAGAATACCTGTAATTATGTTCTTCCTCGGACGTACAATTACGTGTGGCTGCATTTGAACCGAGGTCTCGACTCCTTTATTGACCACAGTGTCAACATAGAGATCCATCTCTCTATCATTTTCGCATCGATCATCAAGCTCTAGCAGTTCTTTATCTTTGGTCAAAAGCTTCCAACCGCTGTCATCTCTCGCATATACTCCTCCAATTTCTGTCAATTTTAAATAATCCTTGACGTATTCCATAAGAACTGAATACAAAAATTCTTCAGTTAGTACACTGGCTACTGGCAAGGTCTTTCCATCAGAAAAGACAGTCTTCTTGAAGATTCCATCATAGTGCAGTACTATAGTTATCAGTTTCTCTTCCATCCTACAAAAATTTAAAAGAAGATGATTAGACGAGGCACAAGTAATTGCAAATTAGCTAGTATTTTCTGCACCAAAATTAGAGCAACAACAGATATGAAGTAACTAGATTAGGACAAAAAAGTAACTAAATCAGGACACTAATTACGACAAATATAGAGCAAAAACAAATATAAAGAACTGTAAGATATAAACTAGGACACTAATTACGACAAAAATAAACTTAGACTCTAATTACGACAAAAAAGTAACTAAATCATGATAGAAAAATAAGGCACCTAATTTAGACATATCAAGTGAATTAGGACAGAAAATTAAGGCAGCTAATTTAGAAAGTTATGAAGTACAGAGGTTCTCATTTAATTAACTAAAATACAACATTATCAAACTACAGGTTCTTCTTCATTTTGTTCAATGGGAATTTCTATTTTAGGGATATCATCCCTGAACCAGCTAAATTCACCATCTTCGGTAAGAATTCCATGCCCAAGGTCGATATCATGATGGTCGTTATTCTGATCATAAGCATTTTCTTGTTCAGCATCACACCACTCCCTCAATAATTTTTTTATGACATGAAACACCATCCTCTCAGTCGGATCCTCCACATAAAATACTTGTTGCACCTGCGATGCTATGATATACGGTTCTGATTTGCAAATGGTCTTTTTAAAATTAACCTTGGCAAGACCATATGGACCTTTTTCTTCTTGGTACCAAGTGCACCTGAAAAGAACCACTGCATAAACTCCCCAGTAATCAACTTTAACAATTTCTTCAACTGATCCGTACTAACTGACAGCTCCGACTTTCGGATTATCATCTTTCGAACTCGCAAAACTTGTCGTTTCAGCAGTTAAGAAAACACCGTTGTTTTGGGTTGTGCATTTTGAATCTCTACTCTTTGTGTGAAAACGATATCCATTTACCACGTAGCCACTAAACCTCCTGACCGTTCGATTAGGACCCAAAGAAAGGGCACATAAATCAGATGAAATTTCCACCCTTTTCCCCACCACCTCTTTTAGCCATTTCCAGAAATCTTCGGAGTGCGCTTGTTCTGTCTTGTATTTTTTTGAATTTGAATCAGCAGCCACTAACGCGCGGTGATCCCTAAGAAAATATTAAGTTAAGAATCATATTCAAATAGTTTAAAAGGAAAACAAGTTCGACAAATGAAGGAGGGAGTAAATAACTTACTCTATCAATGTCTCAATTTCCTTATTACAGCAATTGAAAAGAATGTAAGTATGACAAGATTTCCAAACCGAATCTTAATTGAATAACTTTGCCATCTTTATTCTTTCTGCCTCCAATATAATATTCCGCATTTGTTGGACATTTTGCAAAATCAGTTAACGGTTCACCACCCAAAAACCTTGAAAAGAATGTAACGCACTCCTCTGCCAAATAGCCTTCCGCAATTGAACCTTCTGGTCTGGCCCTATTACGGACATAGTTTTTCAATTTGCAAAGATATCGCTCAATAGGATACATGCATCGAAGGTGCTCAGGTCCACCATATTCAATCTCTATGTACAAATGAACGGGGAGGTGCACCATGATATCAAAAAAGGTGGGGGGGGGAATTATCTCAAATGCACATAAGGTGTCGACAATTTCGTCTTGCAGCCTCCTGATATCATCCAAGTGAATGGCCTTACTCCATAGACCTCAAAGAAATGCACTAAATCTTATCAACGACTTCGCAACATCAGCTTTGACTGATTTCTTCACAGCAAATTGCAATAAGTAATGAAGTATAAAGTGCGCATCGTGGCTCTTATACCCCAATATCGTCCTCTAGTTTGTGTGCACATAATGACTGATATTAGAGGCACAGCCGTAAGGTAATTTCGCATTCTTCAATACCTTGCAAAAGATTTCTTTCTCCTTCTTTGACATGTCAAAGACGGCTGCACTAATTTCATACGATTTCCCATTAGCAGATTCCACCGGATGAAGGGACTTCCGTATTCCCATTTCTTGTAAATCAAATCGAGCTGCCAAATGATCTTTTGACTTGCCACTAATATTAAGCAAGGTACCTCATATATTGTCGCAAATGTTTTTTTCGATGTGCATGACATCGAGGTTATGTCTTAATAGATTATGCTTCCAATAAGGCAAATCGAAAAAATAGACTTCTTTTTAAAAGGGATGCCACTTTCACGCTTTCTTTTTTTCTTATTATTTTCCCCAAATTGGTTTTTAAACCCAATTAACAGTTGTTCAACCTCTGTTCCCATCAACGGTTCTGCACTCTGCCTCGTCTCAATTGCCCCATTAAATCTTTTCTTGTCAAACCTCCATTTGTCGGAAGTATCAAGAAACCTCTGATGACTCATATAGCACATCTTCCGACTGTGTTTCAAATATTCTGAGCAGGTCTCGTAATGGCAGCCCGGGCACGCTAACTTACCCTTTGTGCTCCAACCGGACATCATAGCATAGCCCGGGAAGTCGCTAATGGTCCAGAGCACCCCTGCCCATAAATTAAAGTTCTGATCAATCATGGCATCATAAGTTTGGATGCCAATATCCCACAACACTTTCAACTCGGCGATTAATGGTTGCATATATACGTCGATACTGTTTAAAGGAGAATTTGGACCCGATATCAATGTCGAAAGAATTAGGTTTTCTTGTTCCATACAAATCCAAGGAGGTAGGTTGTAGTTTACTAGTACAATAGGCCATGTAATATGACTTAAATTCATTGTACGATGCGGACTGAATCCATCAACAGCTACACTTAGTCTTACATTTCGAATTTCTGAAGAAAATTCAGGGTAGATAGTATCCATCATCTTCCAAGCTTTAGCATCATCCGGATGCCTTAGCTTCCCATCTTCTATCTGTCACGTTGCATGCCAAGTCATGAGTTTAGAAAATTCTTTGCACATGAAAATTCTTTGCAGCCTAGGTTTAAGGGGAAAGTATCTCATAACGTTTGCTGGCACCTTGCTAATAATTCTCTCCGGATCATCATTAGCAGCAGTCCCTTTCTTTTCTTGTAAAACCCACCTCGAAAACCCGCAGTTATCACAAACTATTTTATCTTTATTTTTTCCCCAATACAGCATGCAACTGTTGGGGCACGCATGCATTTTCTGATAATCAAGACCTAAGTCTTTGATTATATTTTTAGCAGCAGTAAACGATACAGGTACATTGGCTTCGGGAAAGGCCTCTTTAATCAGAACTAATAAATCACTGAACCCTGACTCGGTAATTCCATGAACACACTCCAAATGGTAAAGCCGGATCATAAAACTTAGCCGAGAAAAATTTGTGCAGCCCGGATATAGCGGTTTTTTTCCCTCCTCGACAAGGCGATAAAATTTTTTAGCCTCCGCATTTGGTCCTACTTCTACATTCTGAAATCTCCTACCCGTACAATCGAACATCTCTTGTAAATTATCCCCGAAGGCGGTCCCCGCTTCATAGTCCCTAAAATCGGTCCTATTTCCTATTTTGGCTCCTGAAATCCTATAAATCCATTGGACATGTGACAGAGAAGGTCCCCTGCATATTAAATGATCATAAATTACATATGGACGATGCCACTTACAATCATCACAATCTTTGCAGGGGCACTTCAATTCATCACCAACAGAAAAAAGGCCAAATGCCTTCTCAACAAAAGCTTTTATCCCCTTTTTATATTCTTTTTTGTATCTTGGAAGTCCTATCCAGCTTTTATTATCATTATTAGTTTCCATTTCTAAAATCTAGTCGCTAAAAGATTCAACAGGTTGCACCTATAAAGTCAGCATGATATTAATATCTACCATATCGATAAGATCATGTACATCAATGTAGTATTATCGTATATATGAAAATACTTTCCCCAAAATAAAAATATATACAATATATCTCAAAATACTATTTATACCTATAAACCAATAGACATGTAAGGAGCTTAATTATAATCACTATCGATATAGGAGCATTATATAATACTATAATACTATAACATATCATGTTATAGTATTATCTACGCATATCATGTAAACCAAAATTTAGAAAAATAATTAGCAAAGGGCAGTCATATCATAGCAAAAGGCTATCTAATGAGTTATAACACAAAATCATATAAAAACCATATCAAATCACAAAACCATAACATAAAATTTAATGAGTAATTAGCAAAGGGCAGTCATATCATAGCAAAGGCCTATCTAAGAAGTAATTTATAAAACCATAACACAAAATCATAAAGTTATTACACAAAAGGCAGCCATAAACATATAAAAACCCATACCTAATCATAAACATTTTGCATAAACATCATAAACATACACCCTCTTTAATATCCTACAGTGAAAGCATAAACTCATGTATAAACATCATGCATAAATATTATGCATAAACCCATACCCAAACATTATGCATAAACCCAATCGAACACAAAAAAAACCCAATCGAACACAAAATAAACCCTGAATACATAAACATAACACATAAAAGAAAATACAAAAATAAAAAATCAACAACATAACACATAAACATCAGTGAAAGCTTTTTACCTTAATAAAAGCTTTAAACTCAGTGAAATGCCCTCAATATTTTCAATCCCCTGAAATGCACGACATAAACTGTTAGTAAAACAGTTTATACAACTAAATGCAAGACTAAAAAATGAAAAACGAAGAAAGTTACATGCAAATCGAAGAAGCCCCAAATCGAAGAACCCTAATTACCTGCAAGAGAAAAATCGATGTGTTAGTAACCTAATTGAAGAAAATGTGTGTGTTTGTGTATTCAAGTACCTAATTGAAGCCCCAAATGTTTGAATCGAAGAAAGAGAAATGTGGTTCGAGAGAGAAAGAGGGATGTTTGTGTTCGAGAGAGAAAGAGAGAAATGAGTGAAAGAGGGATGTTACCTAATTGACTAAGTGAAAATGTTTTCGGTTGGGGGAAAACTACCGCCCAGACAATTCACCTCGGGAATGTAAATATTATTTTATTATTTATTTATAAATTAAATGATTATTTATTTTTGCAAGTGAAATTTTATATATATATAATTATTTGTTTCTAAAATAAAATGTAATAATTTTTAAAAAAATTACAATATTAAATATAATATTTTATAGTAATGAATAATCCATAATATAATTTTAAATGTAATTTTATGATAATATATTTACTTTAATTTACAAAAATAAAAATAATACTTATTGTAACACCAGGTGCTGGTGTTATATGTCGTGTAACACTGTCACATTCATGTAACACTAGATTAATGCCTATTATAACACCAATTTCTCGGTGTTACAATAGACCTCAGCTTTCTGAGCTACCGCAACGAAATGCTTGTAACACTTTTCAAAAAGCATTGCATCAGGCCATTTATGGCGTAGTGAATGTACGGGCATACTCTATGTTACGTGATTTCAACTGTAATTGTTAAAACTATATTTATGTTGTCATTTTATGGATTAATAATATATTTATTTATGTATATGAGCATGAGTATTTATGGTGTGGTTGCAATGTTGCTGCGAATATTTGTTTTAACTGCAATTATTGACCGTATATGTATGTAGTTTTTTGGTCGATTGAGAACGTATTTGTTTGTGTATATGAGTTATTTTTGGGGTGTGGTGATATGTGGGTTGAACACATTCTTGGAAATTTGATATTAAGCTGAAATAATAGATCGGAAGTGGTATTTCTTGTTGTCCACCGCTAATGGTGATCCATGAGGGTTGTTGTAGAAATGTTTGTGATATTTCTTATTATCCACTGCTAACATGAGGTTGCTGTAAAAGTGTTTGGGGTTGCTTGAGAGACTGCAAAATATAGTAGTTTCTATGATTATAATTTTATTTTTTATTGTTATTTGAATATTTATTCTTGACCTTACTAGCTTTTCACATCTGTCATTCAATATTAACAAATACATAGTTGTGAACATGCTAAGCTCCTTTTAATTTCACTTGATACAAAAACATTATTAAGATTATATGCTTCAGTCGCTGCCATTCTTTCAAGTTGTGATGCGTAGAGTCTCAGCTAAACACCATTATAAATCAACATGATCATATGTTTAATGAAGGCTATAAGCAAAATGTTTTATGTATGTATGTGTTTGTTTTTTATCATATATTTAAAAAAAAAATAACACTTGAGAAATAGAATGATATATAACTCATTCGAGACGATAGAGAAAATGATAACAAGATATTTTGGAGGTCCATTATATAACACAATCAATCTTTAGCCCCACACATTCTCTAAATATGTATAAAATATTAATTTGTTCATAATAATTTTATTTGTTTGTATGTTAGAAATGTGTCGTTTATTTGCTGAATTAAAAATGTGACTCATAATCACATAACACTTAAGTATGCATCGTACTTATATAGATGAAACTTCATTACTTATATAGATGAAACTTCTGTTGGAATAATCTTAAATTTAGTTATTAATTATTTGTTTATTTAATTATTAGATATTTAGCAATGATTAATTATTAGAGAAAAATATTATTTTAGAATTGTTTAGTAGTGGGGTAGTGGAGTTATGGAGTAAATTATGGACATGTAATTTACCCATTAATTAGTAGTGGTTAGTTTTAGTAATAGTTAGTTTTAATATGTTTGTAAAGCCTATATAATGGCTAGTTTACCTTGAGTTTTAGGAGAAGAAAAGAAATAACAAGAAATATAGCAGTACAAGTTCTCTGCAAAAATGTAGGTGTCTTTTTTCTCTGAGTTTTTCCAACATGGCATCAGAGCTATATGTTATAAGGCTTGTGAGACTCTTATAAAAATACATACATTTATATATATATATATTAAGTATTTATCTGAGATTTCAAATAGTATTAAAAATTTCTCCATATATATTTAGTGAAATATCAAGATGAAATGGTACGTGGAAAAGGAAAGAGAAGCAAGAATAAAAATGAAAGAGGAACATGAGCGGGGGAAATAATGAGAAAGATATCATGGCTCAAGAGGCCATGAAAGAAATTTTATTTTAGAGTTGTGGAGAGAATGTGCTCCAAAGTGTTTTTGGAGAGAAAGTGCTTCAAAGTGTTTTTGATGAGATAGTGCATCAAAATTGAATTGATGGTGATGAGAAGTGCATCACAGGCGAAGAGAAAGTGCTTCGTAAATTTAAGATTATGGGGGTGAATGTTGGAATAATCTTAAATTTAGTTATTAATTATTTGTTTATTTAATTATTAGATATTTAGCAATGATTAATTATTAGAGAAAAATATTATTTTAGAATTGTTTAGTAGTGGGGTAGTGGAGTTATGGAGTAAATTATGGACATGTAATTTACCCATTAATTAGTAGTGGTTAGTTTTAGTAATAGTTAGTTTTAATATGTTTGTAAAGCCTATATAATGGCTAGTTTACCTTGAGTTTTAGGAGAAGAAAAGAAATAACAAGAAATATAGCAGTACAAGTTCTCTGCAAAAATGTAGGTGTCTTTTTTCTCTGAGTTTTTCCAACAACTTCATTAATCTTTGTCTGAATTTGAATTTATTTGTACCATAAAAATATAGTAGTTAAAGTATGGCAATAATATATATATATAGAGTTGGGTTCAGTGTGGAGACCAGTATTATTTAGAGACCTATATAACTGCCATTACATTTTTGTCGAGATTGTGGGGTAGAAATGAGTGAGAGACATGATTAATATTACTTATAAACCTAAGTCAAAATGTAATACTTCAAATTATAAAATTTAGTACTTTTAATTATAAATAAAAAAAATATAATGCAACATGCAGAATAAAATATTATGTGAAAAAATATATTAAAAAAATAATGTGCAGAACACATTGTAGAACTTTATAAATAGAATGTAGTACTTAAAAGTGTAAAATATAATACTTTTAAACCTGAATAAAAAATATAATGCAACTTGCAGAATAAAATATTATGTGAAAAAAAAAATATTAAAAAATGAAAGAAAGAACATACTGCAAAATTTTATAAATAGAGTGTAGTACTTAACATTATAAAATGTAGTACTTTAAATCTAAATAAAAAATATAATGCAACTTGCAAAATCAAATATTATGTTAAAAATATATTAGAAAAAATATAGTGCATAACTTAGTGTAGATTTTTTTTATAAATAAAATGTAGTAATTTAAAATCTAAATAAAAAATATATAATTTAACATGCAAAACACATATATGTGAAAAATATATTTAAAAATAGAGTTTTAATGCATAACTTAATCTAATAAAAATTATAATGTAAAATATTTGATGTGGAGTAAATGGCAAAAAAAAATATTTATATATAAATAAAAACTTAGTACTTTTAATCCTAAATAAAAAAAATATAATGCAATTTGCAAAATAAAATATTATGTGAAAAAACTATTAAAAAATATAATACAAAACAAATCGTAGAACTTTATAAATAGATTGTAGTACTTAAAATTATAACATGTAGTACTTTTAAACCTAAATAAAAAATATAATGCAACTTGCAGAATAAAATATTATGTGAAATATTTAAAAAAATAGAGTACGGAACATATTGTAGATTTTTTATGTATAAAGTATATGACTTTAAATTCTAAATAAAAAATATAATTTAAAATAAACAAATGATATTTGAAAATTATATTCAAAAATAGAGTTTTAATGCATAACTTAGCCTAATAAAAGTTATAGCGTAATATATTTGATGTAGAGTAAATGATAAAAAAAGTTATTATGCATAAATAAAAAGTTTTTATAGATAAAAAAATTATATTGAGTAAGAAAAATAAACTACTTGATCTATGTAAAGTAATACAGTTAGTTTTAGGTTTTATTTTATACATGTAATGTAATATGAGTCATCCATTTTATCCAATCTAACGGCCTATAAACACGGACTCCACTGGTTCAATGCATGTATGCTTAATAAGAGTTTTTTTCAGTTAAGAGTTTTTTTCGATGACAGCTAACTCAGATGTTATTAATTATCAAATTAACAATATAAATAAGTGAATCTTAACAGTTAATATTAATAATTTTAAATTTCAGTGAAACATTAAAAAGTACTTCATCTGAATTAGATCTATATTTGATATGTTTCTCACATATAATTATTGAATGATATATTATTATTATTACTATATTATTATTATTATTGACAAAATATATGCATATATAAATATATTTCTCAAACATAAATTTAAATCAAATAAATATTTTTTCATATTTCACTGAAATTTAAAAGTATAAATATTAATGATGTGTTAATTGAGAGAATAAGTGTGAAATAAATATCATTCAATTATACACGAACATGAAAATATGTATGATTTGTTGATTTGTTGAGATTATTTAATGTGTTTATATTGTTAATATGTGTAAAAATCTGATTTATGAGTAAAAATTTGTAGGTGTTTTATTATTCAATTGGAGGATTTGCTTTTGACCCATTAGTTGGTTCAAATTAGTACATGCTAATGTATGTATGTGTAGGGTCATAGTATATACCACACGTTCATCACCATGTTTACACCTAAATTTTGTAGTGTTTATGTATAGTTTTATCATGTACTTTTTATATATTTTTTATCTGTGTTCTTTTTGTTTTTAATATAATATTTTTATAACGATTGTTCTTTAGAATTTTTGTGCTTGTTCTGTAAATATTTTTATATTCTTTAATTATTTTTTTATGATATATTCTTTACTAGTGCTTTTAGAAAAATAAAAAATTATTTACTTATTTTCTACATAACTAATTTTACACGCTAGATTATAATTGAACACATAATTTTTGTATTATGGTCAATTATTTTTTGTATTATTTAGTTTTCTACACCAAAATTTTATATATTTAGTATCTTTTATTGCATGTCCGGTAAAAGTTTTACATGTTTTGTAACTATTTTGTATCCTGTAAATTTTTCTTTAATATTCAGTATTTTTTATATTGTACTATAATTTTTATTGTTATGTGTTTTTTACTATTTTATGTACTATAAAATTTTTTAGTGTTCAGTAATTTTTATTTGTGTACTATAAATTTTTCTTTAGCATTCTATATTTTCTATTAAATTTTTATTAGTGTTCTGTAATTTTTTATATGTACAATATGTTATGTGTTTTTTTAATGTTGTGTTCTTGAATAATTTTGTGTTCTATAAAAAATTTATTTTTCATATCCTGTAATTTTTCTTTCTAGAGCTATATTAATATATCTTATGTTTTTTCTATTTTTTCTTATTTTTAAATCTATATGCTAGTGATAGAAAATAAGTGAAAAATAAATTCATAAAAATATAAAAAAATTATGAAACACGTTAACATTGTATATATTATTTAATTTTAAATTTTTCATTGTAAAAGATGAACAAAAAAGTTATAAAATATGCGGAACAGTAAACAAATAAATATTATTAATCAGAAAAGGTACTTATTTTGTATAACCTAGTACATAGTAAGGTGTGTGTTTTTTTGAAGGCAAAGAAAGCTTCCATTACTTCAAATCATTTTCCAAAATACATTTGAGAACAAGGGGAACATCCTCCCCTCTACGAAAACAACCTGGATTCGAACCTGACAAGCTAGCTAAACAGTCAGCTGCCTTGTTCCCAGATCGTTTGACAAAGACAATATCAATATTGTTATAAGACTCCAGAATGCTCCTACATTCATCTACTATGCTACCAAATGGTGAGTAGATTCTCTCCTTTTTAAACACTGCATTCACTACACCTTGACAATCAGATTCCACCAAAATTCGTTGCTGAAGGATAAGAAGATTATTACCTTCGGCATTGTCCAACTCAGCCTTGATCCAGCTTAACGCCTCCCGAATACCAACTGCTTCAGCATGATGAACCTCTGGTTTACCCCGAAAAGATAAGCTTTCTGCATACACCAACCCTCCTTTATCATCCCTCACTATCCATCCCACTCCAAACTGATTAACGCTTCTGAATACAGTGGCGTCATAATTGACCTTGACACTTCCGATATCCGGTTTAGACCATCGTTCAGCATTACCAGTTGAAAGAACTGGTCTCAGGGATGGATTGTTCCCTAATTTCTGAACGTCTTTCCATTGTGTAAGGTATGCAATTGTTGTTGACACTACATTACTTGCGCTCAAGAGTCTATTATTCCATACTACGTCATTTCGCGCTTTCCAAATGCTCCAGCTAACCATGCTAACCATTGCCACTTTATCACTTTGATGTGTCGCCACATGCTTGAACCATGCAGTTAAGTCTAATGCACTATCAAACTGAGCATCTGAGCACACTATCTGCCAACAACTCTTAGCAAACGAGCAATGAACAAGGCAATGAGTTGTGGTCTCCTTACCTACTCCACAAAGAGGACATACATCATTTATCTGAACCCTGCGAGATTGCAGATTGCACTTCGTTGGAAGGCATTTGTTTAGAGCTCTCCATAAAAAAACCTTCACCTTCTCTGGGACTTGTATTTTCCAAAGAATTCTCCATAGTGTAGCATCTACATTGGAGTCCCACCTGCCACTGGTACTCTGCAACAGCTTGTATGCACTTTTAACCGTATAGAAACCATTATGCTCGGGTAGCCAGTACCTAGTATCATCACATTGGTTCCTGTATAACACTATTTCGTAGATTGCGCTTCTATCCCAACCATTAAACAAGTCCTCCACAATGTCCTCATCCCATTCTCTGGTATTCATTTTAAAAAGATTGTGCACTGTAGCTCCCTGTAACGCTATATGTTGCGAAGTAATAAAAGGATTGAACTCATCTGAAAGGCATGGTTGCCCAATAACAGAGATGTTTCGACCATCCCCTATCCTCCATCTGGCTCCTCTCTTCAGTAAAGTCTGTGCCTCTAAAATACTTCTCCAAACGTAACTGGGATTATGGCCCAACTCCGCTTCCAAAAAATTGCTACGAGGATAGTATTTCGCTTTAAACACACGGTCCACCAAAGAGTTCTCAAAATTCAAAAGTCTCCAACCCTGCCTGCCCAACATTGCTAGATTAAAGTCTCTTATATTTTTGAAACCCATGCCACCATATTCTTATGCTTGCTCAATTTATCCCAGCTGCACCAGTGAATATGCTTATTCTTATTAGAAGATCTCCACCTGAAACTGCTGATTAGACTTTCAATGTCTTGGTAGACTTTGTTTGGCAACAAAAAAATACTCATAATATAAGTGGGCATAGACTGTAAGAGCATTTTAATCAATACTTCCCTGCCAGCTCCTGAGAACCATTTACCCTCCCAACCTTGAACACAGAACTGCATTTTATTCTTCAAGCTCCCAAAAATGGCAGACTTATTACGACCGATTGTACTAGGCAAACCAAGATATAAACTGTTGTCGTCCACCATCCTCATTTCTAGAGTACTAAGGACTTCCTCTTTCTCCTCTGGCACCGTATTCTTACTGAAAAAGACTGAGGACTTATCCAAGTTCACCTTCTGCCCAGCTGCTTCCTCAAAAGTCTTCAGCAATTCTAGCACCCGACTAGCTTCTTCCACTGTGGCTCTGCAGTAAATATAATTGTCGTCTGCAAAAAGCATATGAGATATAACAGGAGCTCCTTGCGCAATTCTACTCCCATGCAGCCATCTCTCCCTTTCATATTTCCTGATTAAGCAGGAAAGCCCCTCAGCACATAAAATGAATAAATAAGGGGAAAGAGGATCCCCTTGTCTGATGCCCCTAGACGGATACACTTGACCAAAAACCTCCCCCCCATGTGTTATGATATACTTAACTGAAGTGACGCATTCCATCACCAACTCTACCCATTTGTCACAAAATCCCATCCGTTTCATGATAGCTTCCAGGAAAACCCACTCAATTCTGTCATAAGCTTTGCTGAGATCCAACTTCAATGCCATAAACCCCGTTTTTCCTTGTTGCTTTCTTTTTAAGTAATGAAGAACCTTAAAAGAAATCATCACGTTATCAGAAATCAGCCGACCTGTCATGAAAGTGCTTTGGTTTTCGGACACAACCAAAGGAAGCAGCATTTTTAAACGATTAGCTATAACATTTCCAATGATTTTATATAGAACATTGCATAATGCAATTGGGCGCAAATCCCCCATTCCCTCCGGGCTCTTCTTCTTTGGAATAAGAACCAAAATCGTATCATTCAGATTAGCTAGAAGCTTACCCTCTCTGAAAAAATTGTTAACAAGATCTATGACATCCCTTCCAACAATGGGCCAGCATCTTTGGTAAAAGCCCGGAGTATAGCCATCGCAACCAGGAGCCTTATCTGGATCCATACTAAAAACCGCAGCCTTTACTTCATCTATTTCAACAGCTTCGAGCAACATATCATTTTGACTTTCTAATATGCCCGGATGCATCTCCCTGACCACCCTGTCAACATTGGCTCCCATCGTCGTGAAAATATTTTGAAAATAGGACTTCATAATTCCATACAGGCCATTCTCTCTATCCCTCCACCTGCCTGAATCATCTTTCAGCTGATGAATTAGGTTATTCCTCCTCCTTTTGGATGCTAAATTGTGAAAATATTTTGTGTTACGATCACCACACTGCAACCAAAGTTGTTTCGACCGCTGGCTCCAGTAAATCTCCTTCTGGTGGTAGATCTCTGCCAGTCTGCTTTTTGCCTCTTTGTACCGATTTATTGAGATCACATCCCTCCTGTTTCGTAAGCTCTTAAGCAAAACTTTACAAGATTTGATTCTGCTACGAAAATCACCAGTAATATTCCTCCCCCATCCATCCAGTGCAGTTTTACACCTATCTAACTTTTCCTGAACCGAGTTAGAAGATACTGTATTCCAATTTTCTCTGACTAAGTCCAAACATCTCGAGTCCGTTAGCCAAGCATTCTCGAAACGAAAATGACGGACATAGTTATTACGTTGCCCTTCTTCCAGCTGCATAAAAATAGAATTATGGTCCGAGAACGTAACTTCTAAGTTGAACAGCTGAGCAGATTGAAACGCATCCCACCATTTCGAGTTTACCATGGCTCTATCAAGTCTGATCTCGGTCCAACTTGGAGTACCCCTACTTTTTTCCCAAGTAAATTGGTGTCTGATAAGGTCCAAATCTGTAAGATCACAGTCAACCACTACTTTATGAAATCCTTCCAGTAAGAAATTCGGATAAGGCCTGCCACCTCGCTTTTCCTCGTTATTCATAATATTATTGAAATCACCTATGACACACCATGGGAGATTCGAAATCTCATTTAGTCTCCTTAACAGAGCCCATGTGTTATGTCGAAGGCTACGGTTTGGCTCCACATAAAAGCCTGTAAGACGCCATTCTATCCTATTATGAAGCTTAACAATGACATCAATGTGATTCACTGAGAAACCTATTACTTGCGCAGCATTCATATCTTTCCACCTCAACACAGTCCCCCCACTCTGACCCCTGGCCTCCACACAAAAACATCCTTCATAATTCATCTGCATAGCTAACCTTTCCATACTAACTCTATTAGAACGAGTCTCGCATAAGAATACAAAATCGGGTCTCTTTTGATATACCATATCTTTAAGGAATTGAATAGTCTCTGGGTTCCCAAGCCCACAGCAATTCCAACTCAACGTGCTCATAACGTTTGGCGGGCCTGGTGTCCAGGACCCGCCCCATACGATTTTTTTGGAAGCCCATCAATTTCAGAATCCACGCCAGCTATAATTTTATTCTCATTCCCGCCTAAATCTGTCCTCCGTCTTTTTGGATCAGTTACCAGCACTCCCTCATTTGATCCCTGATTTTCCTCTTCCAAATTAACCACCTTATCTGTTTTAACAGCTGTACTTTCATCAACCTGCATATCTTGAACTACATTTGACTTTTTTGTTTTTTCCCGCCCATCCTTAATTCCTGAATTATCTCCCTTGATCTCTCCACCTTCCGTGAACTTCTCCCCTGATGATTGCTCACCGAAATCTCCGCCAACCACCTCCTGTTCACCGGAATCTGCTGCATTTTCCGATTTCTTCATCAGCATTGGTTCCTGTCGAAGCCATTTCGACCCAAAATTTAAAACTACACGTCTTGGTGCTGCTCTCTGCCATGATCCATAAGGCCTCTCTAATGAATCTCCGTCTCCATCTTGTTGAAACAATTTAGGGCAGAACCGCTCTGAGTGACCGATAATACCACAAATGAAGCAGAAAGTCGAAACATGCTCATACTTGAGACTTACCCAGACCCATTCTCCACCTTTTTTCTTTAGTTTCATCTTTCTACGAAGAGGTTTATTTAAATCTATCCGAACACGGATCCTGTAAAACTCTCTCCACCCCCCAGAGAAGTTATTAACATCATTCTGGACAAAACCTCCAACATAATCTCCTATATCCTTCATAACTCTCTCCTATTTTCTATCTGGAGTTTTTTGCATATACATAATATCCTGAATCCTGGTTGCAGGTCATGGACCTGTACCCAAATATCAATATGATTTAGTCTGACCTCAGTAGGATTGTCCTCCGCTTTCAACCTCTCAAAAATTAGCAGTGCCCTATTAAACGTCCAAGGGCTACCCTCCATTACCCGCTTAATGTCCAGTTCGTGATTTTACCCTTGCACATTCACGCCACCTTATCGGCGTACAATTTGCATTAACATATTAAAACTAAGAGGGCTTTTGGTTTAAAATATGTCTTGTCTTTTGACATGAGTTTATTGTCGTTTGTACTGTGAAGTCTTTGTTTTTCCAAGTTGTGAAGATCTTGTTTGCACCCATGGATCCACAATCAAAGTACATGAAAGAAATTGAGGACAAATATGCGGCTCTGAATATTGATGAAGAAGAGGATATTGGCAGTGAGTATGAAGAGGAAATAGAGGAAACGGAAAGTATAGATACGAGGTGGAGTCTGGTTGGTCATCTTTTGGTAGATGTTCCGGTTGATTTCAATGCAATGCAGAACACGCTGGCAGGCCTCTGGAAACCGGGTAAGGGTTTATATGTGAAAGAGTTGGAACCAAATCTATATTTATTCCAATTCTATCACGAACTGGACACTAAGGTGTGTGTTGAGTGAAGTCAGTTTTGTTAGGGTGATTTTAAAATAATATGAACCATTAATGTATACTAAGGTGTGTGTTGAGTGAAGTCAGTTTTGTTGGGCAGTTAGTTGTTGTGATTTTAAAATAATATGAACCGTTAATGTACAAGTAATTTAATAGCTCATATTTAGTTACTAAGTTACCCACTAAATTGTGTTAGCATTTGATCTTCCCTCTCTCTAATATGTGTATGTATGAATATGCATTAATGTGTATACTATCATCAAAATTAATACTCCCTCCGTCCCTCCCAATTGTTAACGTTTCTGGGAGAGTGTTCGGCACGCTTTTTAAGATGAATAAAAAATATAGTTCTATAACTTTTTTTAAATTTTTTTTTTCTGAATACAAATAGAATGTTTAAACTTTTATTCAGAAAAATAAAATTTTTAAAAAAAGTTATGGAACTATACTTTTTCTTCATCTTAAAATGCGTGCCGGACACTCTCCCAGAAACGATAACAATTGGGAGGGACGAAGGGAGTAGATTTTAACAAATGATGATTTGATTAAAGAAATCTTACATTTAAATTAATGTATATATAAAGTACATAAAGCATATTAATGATACTTGAATTAATATATATTAATTATTAGTAATAAGTATTAATTGTGAGAATAAGTGTGGAATAAATATTATATATAGGTATTAATGTAGGGATGTAATAGTCAATTAAAATGCTTATTATATAATAGATAGATAATAGATAATAGGTTAGTTATTGAGTATGAAGAAAAATTACTCTACAATTTTTGGTTGTTTTCTTTTATGTTATAATTGTGTAATAAATCAATTTTGATAACTTTTGTATGAATAAATAAATAAAAATATTAAAAAATTCATATGCAAGCAATAAAATGATTTTTTTAAACAAATGTAAGGAATGTATACACACATGAGAACCGATGCCTATTAATCGTGTTAACATTCTTTTGATTTTAAATTATCGTTAACTAATATAATTCTACCCATCTCTACCTCCATATTCATCTTCATCTTCTTCTTTTATTTACCTTTTCCTCAATAAAATCGAGATTTGTTTCACAAAACTCGAAAAATCCATTACAGTTCTTCACTTTAGTTTTCAGATCTACTAAGGTAAGAGTTTGGATTTTATAATAAAATTCAGTTTTTGGATTCAAAATCTCTCGCCTAACAACATATTACAATTTGTTGTTAATTCTGAGATTTTTGAATTTGGGGTTTTTTTTCGTATTGTTCAGTTTAAGTTATTATTTGTGTATGATTGTCTCGCTTTATGCGATGTGTCTCGCTTTGTGCGATGTAGTGGTTGTCTTGAAAATAAATTTGATAGTGCATTGGGAGATCTGGATATCTCGCATCAACAACACTTTCGGCAGGTCTATAGCTGGTGTCCGGCAGGTAGATACCTGGGGTGCGCTTGGAACGGTGGTGAAAATCACATGTGCTTACCTCTCACAAAAAATATTTGTTCATAACATGAGGCCTCTAAACTCAGTTGTTGCAACTGAGTCCTCTGAACATTGCACTATCAATCGAATTAATGTGAGGGTCAATTGTGAAGCTGCTATTTTCGGGGGAGATGCATCCTGGATTGCCCGGGAAACCATTACCTTTATTTTTAATTTTCAGAGAATATTTGTATTCAGTTTGTTAAGCAATCCGGAAACAAAACGGCTAATTATTTAGCTCTATTTGTTTTTCAACCTGGTTGCATGATCAGTTGGGGGTTTGTCCCGATTGAATCTCTTTCAAGTTATTAATGAAATCTGATTTAAATTTGGCCAAAAAAAAAATATATTTTTTTCATTTTGTAGTGAGAATAAACATTGTTATAGAATTAGATGGTAATCTTATAATTATTTTAACATGTCAATACGTTCGAGTTTTAATATAAAAGAAATGTTGATAGCGAGATTTATAATAAAACTACATTATACCCACGGTTATGCATGCGATATTTTAAACTATTATTTACAAAAAAATTATTTATAGAATGTTGAATAAATATATAAAATAATTTTATGTATAAGATAGAAAAATATAATTTTGAAAACAGTGATATGAATTATAGTATTATTTATATATTTTAATAATTGCACTTCGAAACTTATTCAATTTAATATTTAATCATATATTCTTTTTTCGGTGCCAAGTTGTATTATATATGTTATGTGATAAAATTCATCGATGATCTTACCAAAATTAAAAGATTAACAAGGTTTTGATTCTTAGAAATCTTAAAAATAACGATAGAGAGAATCAAAGGCAGATTTGGTGGGCATAATTAAACAAGCTTTATCCTGCTATGTTATCTTTTTCTAATTTTTGATAATTTCAATTTTCAACTTTAATGAAATGATTAGATTAGGTTAATTAATAATTATTTTGAGTCAAATTTATAATTGGTGAATACTTTGAAAGGTTTTGTTAGGGAATACAAATCAGGAGTCAAATTTACAATTACTAAATATTTTAAAGGTTTTGTTTGGGAATGCAAATCAGGCGACTACCTGATAATATTAATAATTTTAATATGCAAATGTGTGGTAAAAAGTTAATAATTTTAGTGATTTTGATGCAACACTTCTAGGAAAATTCATAGACGATCTTACCAAAATTAAAAGATTAACAATACTTCGATTTTTCGAAATATCAAAATAACGATCGAGAAAACAAAGATTTCGTCTGCATAAAAACATGTTTAAGCACAAAAACAAGCTTTATCCTGCTATCTTACCTTTTTTTAATTTTTGATAATTTTAATTTTAACAAAATAATTAAATTAAGTTAATTGATAATCATTTCAAGTCAAATTTAAGATGAGTGAGTATTTTGGAAGGAATTGTTTCGGAATGCTAAGTGCTGTTAAAAAAATAAGACTACTACAAGGTAATATTAATCTATACTATACTATAATAGCCCCTAATAGTATAATTTGTATTTTAGTTAACCCTCATTTTGTTTTTTTTTACCACGAATCTTCTTATCAAATATGAGAGCCGTTAAATCCAAATCTACAAGTTCTCAGATTCGAATTCCGTCAACAGCAATACATTTATATTATTATTTATAAAAATACATTAAATTCAAACATTTATATTATTTATAAAAATACATATAAATTTTCAGATTCGAATCTCACCCACCAAAAACAAACATTTACATTATTATTTATAAATAAGATTTAATCAACCATATACTATTTATACTATTTGAACCTAACTTGAAATATAATTATATAATCATTATTTAGTATTTAATTATATATATAAAAATTTAAAAAAATGTACAAAATAGAATTAAAAATATATAAATATTAATTAAGAGGCCGTAAGTTGGTAATTTTAATATGCAAATGTGTGATAAATAATTAATAATTTTGGTGCAACACTTCTGGGAAAAACCTAAAAACTGTTTTTTTTGGGAAAGGATAGGAGGACCTATTTTTATTTTTTTTGTAGTCTCTTGGCCAAAAAGCAGCTACTCTCGGGGAATCAGTTTGTGGAAGGATTGTCAGTTGCATGGACATTTGGGAAGCAGTGATGCTTTTGTTGTTGCATCATGCATAAGAGCGTACTGGATTGTGGTGGAATTCGAGGCTTGTTGATTTTTTTTTATAATTTATTAGACATGCACACACCACAAGTCGAACTTAACAGAGAGAACTATGGAAGATGTCTGCAATACCATTACATGTCAGTCCAAGGATATAAATGGAGAGGAACTTTGCAGAGGCCTTGAAAGCACAGCTAAATATGTTGCAAGAAGACAGGGAGATGACATTGCACTTCACAAGATGGATATACAAAAGCCTCAAACTGCGGACACACGTATACCTGGTGGTCACTGAATATACAGAGGTAGCAGCAATTTATTACACTTTTTGGTCAGAAAGTTTAAAACCAAAACACAGCTAATGTAAAAGCACAAATCCAAATTATACTGCAGGATTACAAATTTACAATGACCAGTGAAACAAGAAGATACGCGTAGCCAAATCTCTATTTCATCTTCTAATCTCTAGCCTTCTTACCTTGAGTCCCAGCTCTCTGGCAAAGATTCTCGTGTACCATTTTGGTTTTCCAGCCAGGAACATTACGTATCCTACGACGAATCCCACCAGCACTCCACAACCATATCCAATCGCCACAGCTTCCCAAGTAAAACCACTGAAAAACAAATCATCATCCTCATCCTCATCCTCATCATTTCCAATTTTTTCTTGTTGCTTCTTGCTAGTGCACTTTTTGGACAGTGGACGTCCACATAGGCCAAAATTCCCAGCATAGCTATCATTTTCAAATGTATTAAACTGAGCTCCTTCTGGAATATGACCGACAAGATCATTCTGAGAGAGATCTAGACGTGAAAGAGAATATATACTGGTGAGCTGTTGAGGAATTACTCCAACGAGTCGGTTGAAGGAGAGGTCAAGTGATTCTAGCATCGACAATTTTCCTATCAAGGATGGTATATGGCCTGTGAGGTTATTGTGAGATAGATTCAGATATCTGAGTGACTCCAAATTTCCAATGTATTCAGGAATTTCCCCTTCGAACTTGTTTCTTGATAAGTCCATGGTTGTGAATATTGTAAGAATTTTAGTGAACTCAATCTCTACCCCTTTTATCACCATGATCACGGTATCACTATAACCAGAATTTCCCATATAACTCCTTCCCAATTTGTTGACATCAGGATTCATCATCCCTTTGAAGTTCTGGATATATTTTGCTGGTAAAGGACCCAAAAACTCATTGTCGGAGAGGTCAATGATTCTCAGGCTAGGGAATGGGTGTTCTATCTTAGAGACCTTGGTTATGATACCGAAGAATTTATTTGATTTCAAAATAAGAACTTGGAGATTTTGAAGGGTTTCCAAACACTGAGGGAAGGTATCATTTATTTGATTATTTCCAAGATCAAAAACTTCCAAGTAATCAAATTCAGAAAAAGAAGAAGGAATTGTTCCTTCCAGTTTATTTCCATGCAAATTTAAACTTCTCAGTTTACGGAAATTTATCAATGTTGAGGGAAGACTTCCCCCCATACTATTCATCCGGAGATCAAAAACGGAAAGACTGTACTTTAAACTTCTTGTACAAGAGGGAAGGAGACCACTTAAATTATTATGAGACAAATTGAGAATGATAAGAGAGCTCGAGTTGCAGATTGAAGCAGGCAATGATCCCTGGAGTATATTAGATTGGAGATCGAGATATTTCAGTTTGTTCCAGGGAAGATTCTCAAGACCACCTGTCAGGCTGTTGTGAGAAATATTCAAATAATTCATTGAGTGCATCCCCATGGAACCAATCCACTGAGGAATTTCTCCATTAATCTGGTTGTTAGACAGATCCAGGTACGCAAGGCTCTTTGCAGTTCTTACGAAATGTGGGAACTCCTTGATCTTGCAAGAAGCTAAAAGCAAACTCTGAATTCTAGGAGGGAGCATGGGCGTACTTGTACTTCTCACTGATAGACTATTATGTGAAAGATCAAGGCTCTCAAGGTGTTTGAGGGGTGAAAATATTCCAATATCGACA
This sequence comes from Apium graveolens, assembly GCF_009905375.1. NCBI lineage: Eukaryota > Viridiplantae > Streptophyta > Magnoliopsida > Apiales > Apiaceae > Apium > Apium graveolens. Next base: position 233,351,609 of record NC_133649.1, on the reverse strand, counting down.
CCACTGAATTTGTTTGAAGAAAAGTCAAGGGAAGTAAGGTTCACAAGTTCAGAAAATGAGTGTGGAATGGGTCCATCTAGTAAATTGTTGCTACAAGAAAAACCTTGAAGCAACGGCTTTGAAGAATCGAACTCATGTACATGTCCTGTGAACTTATTATAGTCTAAATATAGATTTGTCAATGATGGAAACTTAAAAAATACAGACGGTATTGTCCCGTTCAGAGAGTTATCTGACAAATCAAGAAAAGTCAGGTTAGGAAGAGTTAGGTTGGAAGGAAGAGGCCCAGTGAGTGAGTTTTCTGATAGATCTAAAAAGGTGAGTTCACTAAAGTTGGCAACCCAAGAAGGGAACTGACCAGTTAACTTGTTATGACTAAGGCTAAGGAATGTTAGGTTTTGAAGACCAGCTAAAGAATCGGGAATTTGGTCAGTTAGGCTATTGGAATTAAGGCTCAATAGGGATAGTTGAGTGAGATTGCCTATTGATCTTGGAATCAGGCCAATAAAATTGTTGAAGTCAAGATAAAGGATTTTTAGGTTTTGAAGGTTACCTAAAAAGTAGGGAATTGGACCACTAAAATGATTGGAAGCAAGGTTCAAATAAGTAAGTTGAGTAAGGTTGCTGAAGGATCTTGGGATCGACCCAGAGATATTGCATTGTGAAAGTGATAAAAAGGTCAACGACTGGAGAAAGCCTATAGAATCAGGTATCCCTCCAGATAAGGTTGTTAGTGTAAGGGCAAGAACCTGGAGACTACTACTACTTCCCCACTTATTCTTTGGTAAACTAACAATTAGGTGAGAGTTAAATTGTAAGCTTAGTGCTTCCAAGTTGGGCAGGTGAAAAATCTCTACAGGTAATGCTCCAAATAAATTATTAGAATCAAAGACAATGATCTGGAGGAAAGATAGGTTGAAGATGGTACTGTTGGGTGGGATGGATCCTACAAGGTGGCTGCAACTCAGGTCCAGTCCGATCACGTTCCCTGTGATGTGGTCGCAGGTAACTCCATCCCAAGTGCAGCAATCAGAACTCATGCTCCAGTTCATCGTCTTTGGATGCGAAGGACCACTTGATAATCCTTCACATAATTCAGAAGCAGAACTATTAATTTTGAAGCTAAGCTTAAACTGATACAAAGCAAGCTTTTGTATATTAGCACTCAAGTTCTGGTTACTTGAATTATAAGATGCTGATACAGCTACATGATTTTGCAGGCTCAAAGTCATCATGAATATGAATGGCCACATATATTTCGACATTTTTCTGATTTGTTAATGTAGCTAAGAATTGCATATTCATATCTAACACCCTCATTTATATTGAACAACCGTGCTTTACACGGCCACAAATCACTATCATGTTCTGTGGTTATTTTCCAGTGTGGACCATCTCTAATAATAACAATCGTTAAGTAACAAGTGGGTCTAAAACTCTTAAGCTACTAGAGGAAGGTCCCAAAACAATCTTTTATCGCCAAATATTATTTAACAGTAATATATAAACATTTTGATGTGTGCAAATCACAGTATGATCATCTTGTCCTGAAGTTTAAAGAGATATCTTATGCTGACAATAAATTCGCCCTTAAAAGTCTATGTGTTGACTGGGAACTAGCAGAAAATGAAGAGTTTGAGAGTTGATTTGAGAATTGCTCTTTGAAAGCTACTTATGAAGCAACAATGCACCTTGTAATGGAAAAATTAATAATGCATCTTTTGTTTTTCTTCACAAAACAAAATTAAAAAAGTGGGGATTCCTTCAATTCCTCGTCTGCTTGTTGCTTTTACAAAGAAAGATTTATCTCAACCCATAATGTACGAGAATAGCACATTCTGCACAACTTCATCAATACGTTAGAGATTTGTTTGCATCTGTTCTTCTCTTTTAGCAAAAATGTTGACATAAACTATCCTCGTATGCAATTGGATTTACTTCTGCTATCTTTAGATATGTAGAGATATGAGGCATTGCACAGGCACAGCACAAAGTGATTGCTGTACTTCCTCTATTCGGACTTTTTGGCACAGTTGAGGTGTTAAAATTAATTAATTTTTTCCATTAAGAAGTTCTAATTTTCATATCAAATAAAAATTGAGAATGAATCCTTTCTTGAATTGCATCAGTGTTGCATGCAGTCGCTGCAAACTTAGAAAAATCTTAGTAGAAAGAAGTCAAGAAGTCAAATCTTTACAACAAACCTAACAACAATTACCATGACAAGTATACAGAGTGAGATTATTCAAAGATCAATTTATCATTTTGTTGAAATTTCAAACTACATATACAATCAACCACTAATAATCAACTTGACCAAGGATAAGAGTCGTTGGCTCCAAAGTATATATTACTACATGTTCCTTCTAATCTGCATGTCATGTCTCTCACAGTATCCCTTGTTATAAGATGCAACTGGAGACTAATAAAACATCATTGTCTCTTCTTCTTTGGTTATTTTCTATTCTTTTCTTTGAAACCCGTCTTTACGAAGGAGACGACATCACCAGCATTGGCCAGACTCTTTCTGGAAACTAAACAATATCCTCAGAAGATGGGACGTTTGAATAGGATTTTTCACAACAGGTGTGTTGGACCAGGACAAGACGGCCCAAAGGAATTATAGTTAGAATAATTACAATACATTATGTAAAGCCCAAGAAGGCCCACATTGTAAGGATTGAGCCCATTTGGGACTTAGTATAAATAAAAGACAACAATCCCATTTGAGGGGGTTGGCTAATTAAGCAAAGAAGATCATCTCCTAAAACTATAGTCTAATAATAATATTATTGGCACATCATTTGGCGCTAGAAGGAGCTTTGCTTTAACAAGATCCAACCTGAAGATGATTGTAGAAGAGCTTGACCCGGGAACCGCCGGACCAACTCAGGTAAAGGAGTTGACGGCAGAAGTTGCCGCCGACCCCTCGACCCACGTCGATCGCGAGCTTCCTAAACAACCGGCATTGAAGCCGAAGTGTTTGTTCCCTCCACCTGAGGCTCCTCCAAAAGATCAATTTCTAGGATTGAAGGACTCACTCCAAAGGGACAGAAAAAGAAAAACTGTGTCAGACCAGCGTTTTAGAGTGCAAACATCTAAAGGAAAAAAAGTTCTCTCGGCGACGTTCGGCTGCATTTGGAAAAGAAAGAAAGGCTAAAAGCCCAAAACCAAGGAAATCCAAAAGATTCGCTTGATTCAGATGAAGAACTCGAGTTTCTAGAGCGCGAAGCTCAGAGATTGCAGGCTAAACTTGAGCGAAAACACGAGATTCACCGTCTCCGTCGAGAGCTCCAACAAACTACAATTCAAAATGAAGGACAAGACGATGAATTTTATGACGAGGATGATGCGGAGTACGAATATGAGCCATCGGCGGAGTCAACATATTCGCAACCTCGCGAACGTCGACAGAGGACAGTGTCATCTGCCGATGTCTCGCATCAGACAGATTCCACGGAATCTATATCTCACGAGGAGTTCGCTAAAATGCAGGAGAAAATCGCCCAGATGCGTACCTTGATGAGAAATCAGGCAGGGTTTGAAACCGTTTCCGAGAGCCCCCTATCATTAGTGCTTGAGAAGGCGCGCATCGACAGGACGTTGAAAACGCCTGCTCTCGATCATTTCGACGGATCCTCGGACCCGTTAGCATTTCTAAATACATTTGATGGTCGCATGGCTTTCTTCGGCCACTCGGAGATCGCTAGGTGTCAGTTCTTCTCCACTTGCCTTCAAGGCACGGCTCTCCGATGGTACAGTAACTTGCCACCTCGGTCAATCGACTCGTGGATAACTCTGAAAAGCAAGTTTCAAGCCCGATTTTCCAGCAACTACAAAGGAATCAAAGTTACTGCATCCTTGATGACAATGCATCAACGCTCCGGCGAAAGTCTAAGGAGTTTTCTAACCCGGTTCAGAGAAGAGCTAGCAGAAATTCCAGACTTAATAGAACAGATGGCTGTCAATTTCCTGACAGCGGGCATCGATAAGTCTAGGCATGGCCTCCTTTTAGAAGAGATCTTTGAAAAAAGGCCGAAAACCCTACAGGCCGCGTTCCAGATTATAGAACACCGCATGATGCTTCAAGAAGCGGTAAGCTGTATACAATCTCCACGGAGGTCGTCAAAATATGAACGACGCCGAAGCTACAGTCCACGATCCCCTGCGAGGGAAAGGCGCCGAGAGCGCCGTAGGTCGCCCCCGCCTCGCACATCGGACCTTCCCCCGAGGGATAGAAGAGAAAGAGATTGGCAGCCCCACAATCGTTCTGAAAAAGAGTTCACTAAACTCAACACTGAGAAAACGACAATTTTGGCGGTGTTAAAAATGGAACCGGATTATCGCCCTCCAAGACCCATGAAACCAGGAAGACCCCCAAGCTCCAGATATTGTGAATATCATGAAGACACCGGCCATACAACAGAGCAATGTTTTCAACTTAGCAATCTCATCGAAGGAAAAATTCGTCGAGGGCAACTAGTCCACTATGTGCAGCACGATGATGAACCCAGACGTCACCATCGAGGCGAAGACGATCGTGTAATCGACGTTATTTTTGGTCTCCCACAACTCTCACAAGATTTATGCTCGAGAAGTCTTTAATGTCAATCCCTCGACAGCCAAACGCCCTCGAGCGAATCCCTCCCCCGTCATCTCTTTCTCTGATGACGATTATCGTCCCGGTCTCATCGAAGGCCATCAAGATGCTCTCGTCATCACAACACGGGTGGGAAACAACACGGTTAAGAAAATGTTGGTCGATAATGGTAGCTCTGTCGACGTGTTATATCACCATGCTTTTTCCCGAATGGACATAGGAGATCGAAGACTCGAAAACTCCCGAACCCCGCTATACGGGTTCACAGGCAATGAGGTTCACGTTGTAGGAACCATCGATATGCTAGTGCTTTTCGGTTCCCCACCTTGTCAGATTTGGAAAATGGTCAAATTCCATGTGATTAGCGTTTCCTCAAGCTTCAACGCCATTTTGGGACGAACAACGATCACCGCGCTCCGAGCTATAACATCTATCTCCCACTTGAAAATGAAGTTTCCCACAGATTTCGGCGTGGGAGAAATGATTGGGGATCAAGTAACAGCAAGACAATGCTACCTAACCACCGTTTCTCCAAGAAAAAGGACAGAGGAAGAGTTAGAAGTCAATCAAGTACTAGACATCGACCCAAGAGAATTGATTGACTCATCCACAAGCAATTCATGCTCCCCTCTCGAAAAAACAGAAGATATAGAAGTATTTGAAGGAAACCCCGATAAAACCACAAGAATTGGTAAAAACCTCTCATCAGATCTCAAAAAAGATATCACGAACCTCATCCGGGAATTCTCCGATATTTTTGCTTGGGTCCCGAGGGACATGTCTGGCATCCCAGAGACCATTGCTCGACAATCGCTGCACATCAGTAAGGACACCAGGCCTGTGCGACAGAAACAACGCATATTCTCGGCCGAGAAAAGAGCAGCCATCGACCAAGAGATCGACAGACTCCTCGACGCCGGCTTCATCGAGCCCGTGCAATTCCCCACATGGATATCAAACGTAGTTCTGGTTAAGAAAAGCAATGGGAAGTGGAGAATGTGCATTGATTATTCAGATGTGAATAGGGCGTGCCCTAAGGATTTTTACCCTTTGCCCAATATCGACCAACTCATCGACGCCACAGCGGGAAATGAACTCCTGTCCTTTATGGACGCCTTTTCGGGGTATAATCAAATTAAGATGGATTCCCATGACTGGAAACAAACTGCTTTCATCACTCATAGGGGAGTCTTTGGATACAAAGTAATGTCCTTCGGATTAATCAATGCGGGCGCTACTTTTCAGCAGACAATGGATAAAATATTCTCCTCGCAGATAGGAAGAAACATGCTAATATACGTCGATGACATGATCACAAAGTCAAAAGCTACCTCCGACCACGTGACAGACCTTCGAGAAACGTTCACCAATGCAAGGACAAATAACATGTGACAGAACCCGGCAAAGTGTTCATTCGGCCTTACTGCAGGTAAATTTTTGGGGTTCCTGGTTACCCAGAAAGGCATCGAGGCCGATCCAGCTCAGACAAAAGCTATTCTAGAAATGAGCAAACCAAGATCCATTAAAGACTTACAAAAACTCACAGGGTGTATAGCCGCACTTCGAAGGTTCATTCCTCAATCTTCAAAGAGATGCCTCCCATTTTTCTCTGCAATGAAAAAAGCTTACAGATCATCGCAGTTTGAATGGAACGAAGACTGTGAAAAAAATTTCACGGAGTTAAAGATGTTTTTGACAAATCCTCCAGTTTTAACACGACCCTTAACAGGTGAGCCGCTACGGGTATATCTCTCAGCTTCCGACGAAACTGTCGCGGCAGTATTGGTCCGTGTCGATGAGGGAAAAGATATTCCTGTATATTACATCAATCACTCACTACGAGACGCGGAAACAAGATACCCTCAATTCGAGAAACTCGTATACGCTCTCGTTGTCGCGAGTCGTAAGCTACGCCATTATTTTCAAGCGAGAGAAATCCATGTTCTGGCCAATCTTCCTCTGAAAAGAATCCTGCACAAGCCCGACATAACAGGCAGGCTCGCAGCTTGGACCATCGAGTTAAGCCAGTTCTACATCGAGTATAAACCTCGAACGGCGATCAAGGCCCAAGTTCTCTCAGATTTCGTCGCCGAGTGCCAGTTCCAATCCAAGACCCACAAACCTGAAGAAGATCAGTCTCGTCCGTGGCTTCTGTTCGTTGATGGTTCCTCGACATCCAGCTCTGGAGGAGCAGGGGTCATATTAATCAGCCCAGGAGGATTCAAAATTCAGCAGGCTCTCAAGTTCGGGTTCTCCGCCACAAACAACGTGGCTGAGTACGAGGCACTCATTGCCGGGCTAAAGCTCGCATCCGATCTCGAAGCAGAGGTCATTGACATATTTGGGGATTCTCAGTTGGTTTACAAACAGATAAGTGGCGAATTTAAGACGCATAATGAAAGGATGGCCCGATATTTAACAAGAACACAAGAGCTTCTTAGCAGATTCCCTTCATGGAAAATGTCAAACGTCGACAGGGAGGAGAACCAGTGGGCCGACTCTCTAGCCAAACTAGCCTCTTCCAACCTCCCCACTAATCTCAGCCCAACATATGTCGACATTTTGGAGACCCCCTCTATCGACGAAGTATCAGTCAATCAAATCCAGGCTAGGCTCGATTGGCGTCAACCCTTCCTTGAGTACATTATCGACAACAAGTTGCCTGAGCATAAGTCCGAAGCCCGCACTCTCATGTTCAAAGCCAGGAACTACTGTGTTGTGGGTTCGGAGTTATACCGACGTGCCCTCTCTGAGCCTCTACTCCGTTGCTTGTCTCCAGAAGAGGCCCTCCAAGCGATCGTAGAAATACATACGGGAATCTGTGGAGAGCACCTAGGAGGGAAAACATTAGCCCTCAAAGTTATCCGACAAGGCCTGTTCTGGCCTACGATCCGGAAAGATTGTGAAGATTACGTCAAGAAATGTCAAGCATGTCAGCTGCATGGAAATGTAAACCGTCGACCCACAACTGAGCTGAACTCTATTCTCAGCCCATGCCCCTTTTTCCAATGGGAAATAGATATTGTGGGTCCCTTTCCAAGATCCAAAAATCAGTGCCAATACATCGTAGTCGCTGTGGATTACGCAACCAAATGGGTCGAAGCAAAACCCCTTGCTAAAATTCGAGAAAAAGAGATGATAGAATTCTTTATGGAATATATTGTCTTTCGCTTTGGGATCCCCAGAATCTTAGTTTCTGATAATGGCACTCAGTTTGTAGGAAAACAATTTGAGGAGGCCCTGCTCGAATTAAAAGTCCAGCATATCAAAGCATCTGTAGCATACCCCCAAGCAAATGGACTAGCAGAGGTAACAAATAGAACCATCCTACAAGGCCTGAAGAAAAGAATTGAAGAAATACCCCGATGTTGGGTCGATGAACTCCCGAATGTATTGTGGTCGTATAGGACGACTCCCCGAAATGCGACGGGCGAAACTCCCTTCCGACTTGCATACGGAGTTGACGCTGTCATACCTGTCGAGATAAGTCTCACCTCACCACGGGTCGACGTATTCGATCCTGCTCTATCTCTCGTCGGACTTCGCCTTCACAATGATCTGTTAGAAGAAACAAGGGAAGGAGCCCGAATGCGGATGATTGCCCAACAAGAAAAAACTGCGAGGTACTTCAACAAAAAAGTCAAACCCAAAGACTTCAAGGTCAACGACCTTGTCTTAAGAGATTCCGCAGCATCACAACCCACTGTTTCAGGAAAATTCAAACCAGCTTGGGAAGGCCCTTATCGGATCTCGAGACTTGTAAGTACGGGGACCTATGAGCTTGCGCACCTCGACGGAAAACCCATCAAAAATGCCTGGAATGGAATTCACCTCAAAAAGTTCTATCAGTAATTTAATCTCAGTTGTAACTTGTTATCTTGAGGCAGTAAATGCCATTTCAAAGACAAACCCTCGATGTAACAGAGGTCGTTACGAGGCTCCCACCGAGGGGTGTTTAGGTTATGATGAACAAATTCCTTTAACTTGGAAAAAGCACATACTTTCACTTTCTTCGCTCCTTACTTAACTAAAAAAATATATAACTCCAATAATCGGAGACTCGAAAATCATTCATTTCTAGGCAAATGTTTATACAGCCTCTTCACGACGACGGTCTGGGCAATAAAATCTCTCTCATAATGTAAACACTCGACTACGAACTTGATAAACGGCTTAATATTTCAAACTCGAGACAAATAGATGGTAAAACCAGCCAATACGTAACTGCTTACAACATGGAAATAAACTTAAACAATGGATCGCATACCTTATACTTCCTACAAATCCATCATCTGGTGTTATCAATAAAACTCTTAAACACATAAAAATGTTCAAATTCGATTACAAAAAACCACAGGGCATACCCTGCCTTCATGCGTTATCACCCTTCGATGCCAGGTCACGAAGATAGTCATCAAAGTCATGTCCCTCGACGGCAATACCAGCCTCTTCCATCCGTCGAAGACATCGTCCATAACCGTCGCCCAGAGCACCAGTGATATCTTCAACAGCTTTCTCTACCTCTTTCTTCAAATCTTCGTTTTCCTTCACAATCAACTTGTAGGAGCCATCCATTCCTTCGACCTGTCGAACCAAGCCTTGGCGCTTGCCTTTTTCCTCTTCAAGCTCCCTTTCCACCTCGAGCAGTCGACCCTCGAGTTCTCGTATCCTCCCACTCGACACCTGCTCAGTAGCCTCCATCTCAGCAACCTTTTTCGACAATGCGGAATTTGCCTTAGACAAATCAGCCACCCTATGCTCGAGTTCCGTAAAGCCCACCGCAATCTTCTTCTTTTCCCCCTTCAAGGCAGCAACTTCAGCTTCGAGCTTGGAACAAGCCTCACCATCAACATCAGCCTTGTAATCCTCCAGTATATGCATAAAATCGGAAAGAAACTGCAAAAAAAAAAAAAAGAAGGGGGGGACATGAAAACAGGGTCGACAACTATGACTATAAACGACTATGACCGAACATGAAAACAAAGGAACATGCACATAAAAAAGAAAGAGAAGGGAATGCGCGTACCCTCCCAGCCCGGCTCTTACATCGATCAACAAGGTCCTCACGCTTCCTCCCATCATAAGCAACCAAATCCTGAGGTAAGTTAAAGAGATTAAGTGCTCTCAAGGGCACGGTTGATCCCCCCGTCCATCGCTCCGTGGGTTGAATCTCGACCCTGATCACCTCTTTCTTCGATCGAGGGTCGACGGTCTTTCCATAAACCCTTTCCCCGGCAGTGGCCACAGTTTTGTTCACACCCTCGACCCCGCCCCCCCCCCGTCCTCCAACAGCTACCTCATCATCCTCCCTCCGAAACCGCTTTCGAGGGTTACCTTCCACGCGGACGAGATCTGAGACAACCCTCTCATTGTCTTCAATTACCCTGTTTCCCTGGTCATCGAGCAATTCAATTGAAACTGAATGAGGAACCCCCGACGGTCCAGCCCTGGCCGCCGCATCAGCAGGCTTCCTCGCGGCACGCTGCAGCAACAACATCATTGCCTTGTCCATTCCTCCTCGAATCCCACCGTCTAAAACCTTTTTAAGTGAAGCGCCTTCCACTACAAAGAAACAAACAAAACAACAAGTCAGCCATCCTATATATAGGCACTTACGAAAATTAAAATAAGCAAGAGCCGACGATGACAAGTACAAAAACTAAGTACGTAAACAAAATAAGGGCAATAACAATTAATACATCCCCCTTACAATCGTGCATCCCTAAAAATCCAGAGTCCTTCAAATCTAAGTGTGTATACCATGTCCTCGACCCATGAAACTCATCGAGGTAGGCAGTATCGTGCTTCTCCATGTTATTTAAATAATCAATCGTGCCCTGACTAACTTTCCCGCAAGGCTTTACAAATTCCAAGTCAGGACCCCCAACGTACAACCATTGCGAGTGATAACCGGAGTTCGATGACCTAACACTAACAATCTTCATCCTTCGATGTCGGGAGTCGAAATATACTTGACCACCATAGTACCGCACACCATAAATAGAGAAAAACAATTTCAGAGTCGGTGATCGACCCTTATCACAGCACAGCGCCACGAAACCACTTAACTGAGCAACAGAATTCGGTGTCAGCTGCCCTAAACCACAACCGATAGCCTCATACATCGTCAGGAAGAACGGATGCATTGGCAAACGAAGACCAAACTGAAACATCATCATCGCAACCCCATGCATCCCGAACTCGGGCATCATCCAAACCCTCTCATCTGCAGTCGGCACTCGATACCGGTAGTCGTTAGACAGGTCGATGTACTTCTCCAACTTACTCGCAGGGGGGTCAACGGTGATGTAATAACTAAGATAGTTTAGACTATGTTTGCTCTCAAATTCGATCCTACCTAGCCGAAGACTTTCCTCGACCGTTCTATTCCTAAGTTCCAGGGTACGAGGACTTAGGGGTGAAGAGGGCATAGGACCTGGAGGCACCCCCTTCAGAAACTCATCGCTCCCTAAGAAATCAAAAGATCCACACTGACCTAGGTCCGGGATCTCTAGATTATCCAAGTTCAAAACAGACTCCCCGTCACCCTCCTCTAACGGTCGCTTCCCGGGGTCCCGATTGGTGGCACTATGCGACGACGACGACGAAGGAAAGTCGGCCATTATAAATTGGTAAACTACAGATAAACACGACCGACCCGCAGATAAAAAGAAAAAGGAAGAGAGAGAGAGTAGACGACTTACAACGCGAGCCAAGAACGCGCAGCAATCCCCTTTTAGATGCCTGGAGAGGAAGTCGAAGAGGTTAGCCCGGAAATCTGCAAAAAAAAAAAACCTGGAAAAACAAATTCAAAAACACACATGAACGGATATATACCTTCCAAAAAAAAAAGAAAGGAGAGAGAACAACAACAAGACAAAAAAAAAGCATTGCGTTTAATTCCTTTCTTTTTTCGGGCACACACAGTTGACTCCTATCTCGAATTAACAGTTATTTCTTATTTTTCTTTTGCTTCGTTTGTTCGTTTTTTCACTGATTTTTCCCTTCATTTTATTATCCTGTCCGGTCACTAACTTTATTCAGGTATCAAGACAAAAATCTCGGAATTCAAAACGCAAGGGCGGAAAGCACGAAAACGCAAATCTAAAGATATTGCGCAAAACAAGGAGGGGGACTAATGTTGGACCAGGACAAGACGGCTCAAAGGAATTATAGTTAGAATAATTACAATACATTATGTAAAGCCCAAGAAGACCCACATTGTATGGATTGGGCCCATTTGGGACTTAGTATAAATAAAAGACAACAACCCCATTTGAGAGGGTTGACTAATTAAGCAAAGAAGATCATCTCCTAAAACTATAGTCTAATAATAATATTATTGGCACATCAAGGTGAGTCCCGTAACTATTACATTGGCATATGGTACAATTTCGATACTAATACTGTTGTGTGTGTAGCAAAACAGAAATCATCCTGTTTCTGATCCTAACACTTCAGAATTAGAACTCTTACCAAATGGAAATCTTGCTCTATAAATGAGTCAAGAATACAAATTTGGTCCTCAAATGTGACTGCAACAACAGAAAATTCAAGTTTAGCCATCCTACTTGATAATGGTAACTTTGTGACACGAGATAATCAAGATTGGTCTAATGTTGTATGGCAAAGTTTTGATTACGCAACAGACACTTGGCTTCCTGGTGGAAATGATGGATAAAATAAAATAAAGAAAGAGAAGATTTATTTAAGTCCATGGAAAAGTTTAGAAGATCCAGCCATTAGTCTTTTCTCACTGGGGGTGGAAATACTTGAACCAGATCATACGTCTCTGAGAGGACCAGACAGTACTGGTCTCGGGGTTCATGGACAGGAACAAGTTTGGAGTGTGTTTCAGAATATGAAGATGATAAAGCTCACTCCTATATCAGAAATTTTGACTATATTTCAGATTTAAATGAGAGCATCTTCACCAATGACATTGCTATTCCTAAAACTCTCACGCGGTTAATGATTGATGTGACGGGAAAATATAGGCAGTTCACATGGGAAGAGAATTCTTCTGAACCCAAATGGCTCATGTACTAGGTGTCTCCAGACCAATGTACACGGAGGAACTTGTGTGGTTATTATGGGGAATGCAATCAGTCCAAATCACCTTATTGCAGTTGTTTGCAGAAGTACAAAAATTATACTGATGGGTGCATTATGATATCAGAAGAAGAAAGAGAAGACAGAGAAAAATACAGAGACGATTGCAAGACTAGAATTTGGATTGTTGTAGGATCTATTGGAGGGTTAGTTACTTTGCTTGGCATGCTAACATTATTTATCTTGCAGCTGAGAATACGAAGAGTGGGAAGATATAATAGGGCATCAGGGAATCTGATATTGTTCAAGTACAAAGACATCAAAAGATCAACTAAATACTTCTCAGAACAGCTTGGTGAAGGTGGGTTTGGCTCAGTTTTTAGAGGGACTTTACCAAATTCCAGAGTTAGAGCGGACAAAAGGCTGAAGAATTTAAAGCAAGGAGAGAAGCAGTTCCATCCAGAAGTGAGCATAATTGGGCAAATTCAACATACAAACCTTGTTCGCCTGAAAGGATTCTGCATAAAAGGTGAAAAAAGATTTTAGTGTTTGATCTCATGAAGAATGGTTCTCTTGAAACTTACTTGTTTCATAAAAATTCCAATGTTTTTATAGATTGGAAAGCAAGGTACAAAATTATGATCGGAACAGCTAGAGAGTTAAATTATCTTCACGAGAAATTTAGGGATTGTATCATACATTGTTATATTAAGCCAGATAATATTTTGTTGGATGACGAGTTTAATGCCAAGGTTGCTGATTTTGGCCTAGCAAAGATTCTTGGCCGAGAGTTTAGCCATGTCTTGACAACAATAAAAGGAACAGAAGGATATCTTGCACCAGAACGGATATTAAATGAGGCCATCACGGCAAAGGTAGATGTTTATAGCTATGGAAAGCTGTTTTTGAGATTATATCAGGGAGAAAAAAATATGGAGTTGCTAGAAGATGGGGACTATTTTCCGGCTCTAGTTGCAGAGAAACGAAGCGAAGGGGCAGAAATATTAACGCAAATCTTAGAAAAAATATTGAAAGGTGAAGCAAATTTAAGCGAATTGGCCAGAGCTTGCAAAGTAGCTTGTTGGTGTTCAAGATGATGAGAAGTACAGGCCAAGTATGGGGCTTGTAATTCAAATTCTAGAAGGACTATTAGAAGTGGGGATTCCACCAATTCCCTGGTTGCTTCTTGCTTTTACAAAGAAAGATAAGTCTCAACCCATAACGATAACAGCACATTCTGCTTAACTTCATCCATGTGTTAGAGATATATTTGTATTTGTTCTTCTATTTTAGCAAAATTCTTTGACAGAAACTATCCCCGTTTGTGAGTCGATACATAGAGATATGGAACATTGCATAGCATGAAGTCGATTTAGTTCTGCTATCTGACGTCTTGGCGCAAAGTTGAGGTGTAATAATAATTAAATAACTTTATTCATCAGTAAGTTCAAATTTTGATATCATAAACATTTAGAATGAACCATTTTATTCTACACCTTCCACAACGACGCTAACACAAAGTCCATGTTAATACAAGAACCCTTTCTTGGATTTTACTAATGAACCACGCTGCAAAGTTAGAAAATTCTGTGCAGAACAAGTCAAAGTCTACATACCAATAAACAATAAGCATAATAAGTATGCAAAGTGAACATTTTCATCTACTTGATCAAGAATAGGAGTTGTTGTTGACTCCATGTTTTTTCAAGGTCCATGTAAGGCTTCAGAATTGCATACCATACCTCTTTGTAGTTCTACTTTTGGCATTTGCTTTGTTATACTCTTCAAGGATAAGATTTAAGATTTTTCATCTACTTGACCAAGTAAAAGATGCACCTGCAGACCAACAAAACATCCTTAAATCTTCTTGTTTTCCTCCTCTCTCTTCTTTTCTTTGAAATTCATCTTTATGATGGAATCGATGTCCTTGAAGTTGGTCAAACTCTATCTGGAAACAAAACGATATCCTCGGAGAATGGAACATTTGAACTAGGTTTCTTCACACCAGGTAAGTCACAAAACTATTACATTGGCATATGGTATAGAATTTTTGATACTAAAACTGTTGTTTGGGTAGCAAATAGAAACGACCCCATTTCCGATCCTTACAATTCGGAACTTAAACTCTTCCCAAATGGAAACCTTGCTCTAATAAACGAGGCAAGAATACAGATTTGGTCCTCAAATTCTACTTCAACCACAGATAATTCAACTTTAGCCATCCTTCTTGACAATGGAAATTTTGTGACACGAGATAACCAAGATTCCTCTAATGTTATATGGCAAAGTTTTGATTACCCAACGGACACTTGGCTTCCTGGTGGAAAAATTGGATATAACAAAATAAAGAAAGAAAAGATTTATCTAACTACATGGAGAAGTTCAGAAAATCCTGCCTCGGGTATTTTCTCATTTGAGGTGGAAACATATAATAAAAGTGAAATTTTAGTCTACAACAAGAGTAGACAGTACTGGTCTTCTGGTGCATGGACAGGAACAAGTTTTGCTCTTGTTCCAGAAATTGGACTAAACACTTATATCTCAAATCTTACATATATTTCCAATGTGAATGAGAGCATATTCACCTATGACATTGCTGTTCCTAAATCTTTCACGCGGTTTATGGTTCATTGGACTGGACAACTTAGGCAGTTAGTATGGAGGGAAGATTTCCCGGAACGCCAATGGCTTCCGTATTCGGTGTGGCCACAACAGTGTGAAGGTTTGGGCTTGTGTGGTGATTTTGCGAAATGCAATCAGTTAGCAGAACCTTATTGTAATTGTTTTCATGGGTATGAACCGAGGGATTCAAAAAATTGGGTATTGGGACATTACGCTGATGGGTGCATGAAGAAATCAGCAAGAGCCAGCAAGACACGTGTTTGGATTGTTCTTGGAGCTACTGGGGGGTCCTTTATTTTGCTTGGCATGGTAACATTATCTATCTTGCAGCTGAGGAAACAAAAAATGGGAAGTTATGATTGGGAATCAGGGAATTTGATGTTTTTTAAGTACCAAGACATCAAAAACTCAACCATGAACTTCTCAGAAAAGATTGGAGAAGGTGGTTTTGGTTCAGTTTACAAAGGGACTTTACCGAATTCCAGAGCTATAGCAGTTAAAAGGCTGAATAATTTATACCAAGGAGAGAAGCAGTTCCGCACAGAAATGAGCACAATTGGGCAGATTCACCACATAAACCTCGTTCGCCTGCGAGGATTCTGCATAGAAGGTGAGAAAAGACTTTTAGTCTTTGATTACATGAAGAATGGTTCTCTTGAAAATTATTTGTTTCGCGAAAATTTCAATGTTTTTCTAGATTGGAAAGCAAGGTACAAAATTATGATTGGAATAGCAAGAGGGTTGGGTTATCTCCATGAAAAATGCAGGGATTGTATCATACATTGTGATATTAAGCCTGATAACATATTGTTGGATGATGAGTTCAATGCCAAAGTTGCTGATTTTGGCCTAGCCAAGCTTCTTGGCCGAGAATATAGCCATGTCTTGACAACAATAAAAGGAACAAGAGGATATATGGCACCAGAATGGATGTCAAACGAGGCCATCACCGAAAAGGTAGATGTTTATAGCTATGGAAAGCTGTTGTTTGAGATTATATCAGGGAGAAGAAACATGGAGTTTCTAGATGATGGAAACTATTTTCCGGCTCTAGTTGCAGAGGAAGTAAGCGAAGGGGAAGAAGGGTTAATGCAGTTCTTAGATAAAAGATTAAAGGGTGAAGCAAATTCATGCGAACTGGCCAGAGCTTGCAAAGTAGCTTGTTGGTGCATTCAGGATGATGAGAAAATTAGGCCAAGTATGGGGGATGTGATTCAGATTCTAGAGGGACATTTTGAAGTGAACACTCCTCCAATTCCTCAGTTCCTTCTAGGTTTCACAAATCCAAATAATTCTCAACCCGAATTTTACCAGAACTACTCATTCAGCATAACTTCATCTACTAGTTAGATATATGCTTGTATCTGTTAAATGGTGCAAAAACTATTTCCATTTGTAAATCAATTTACTTCTGCATGTACACATGAACATTGCATCACAGTTATTTCCTCAAATATTCATACATCCATTGCAGCAATAAACTCATCTAGATGAAGTCAAGTTAGTTTTATTTCCCTTGTATGGATGTACCATCCTTTAATCAGTTCCATGATTTCAAGTTTTAACCTACCTAACTTGACACTTCTGCCAAAATTATGTCACTTCATCATTCCTTCCATGCGTAATGTGTTCTACTTATAGTTCATACTCCTTCCCATTGCCACATAAGTAGTCACATTGCTCTACAAAACCAGTTATTGCACCAATCACCATAAATCTCTTGATAGTGAATCATGTGGTTCCACTGCTCTCCAAATCTACTCCTATCTATTGCTTTTCTTCTTCTTTTCCTCTGTAGAAAAACAATCCGAATGATATTCCACACACATACACACACACACTTTACACACTCAACCACATTTAATGAAAATACTTTGAACCCTTGGAACTCACAAAATAAGGCAATGTTCTTGGTGACCAAAACCATGCCTAAGACAAAACCTCCTATCGCTAAGACACCATTAAAAAATCCTATGATATTCAACTAACTGTCTAGTGGGAACAGAAAACCCGGTACAACTCATCTAGGAGAACATTACGAAGATCAACCAAAAACTAATCAACTGACATTTCCTAACACCTTTTGTACTACTTGTGCAAGTATACAACCAATTCCAGGTGCAAATTAACAGTAACATATATATAAAAAATTATAAAAAATATAAATACAGAATATGAAAAATTAGCTCTAACAATCTTTTGACAAACTTTCCCGCCTAAAAACTATTTTTATCAATTTCATTGCCAGTAAATTGCTCTGGTAGCAGATAAGCGGTTATAGCAGCACAAGCTCGTCATTTATGAATGTCCAAAAAAATTAGCCAAATAGAATAAAAAATTACCGAAAGTTACTTTTATGGGTAGAATTTATCTGTTTGTTTATGTTTATGTTTTGTGGTATCTTTTTGTTGAGCTTTGTGTTGATTATTCGAATATATTTTGTCATGGGACTGTCTGGCTTGGTATAATCCTAAGCAGCTAGCTACTTTTTGTTCTTTATTAGATGTTCAACTGCTACTGTTAATGATTTTTAAAATGCGGCTCTATAGAAATCAAGATTAGCACCTATAGACATGTAACTCGTGCTAATAAGTTGACACTATTCTGCTATGAAGAATTTTAAAATTTTCTGAATTCAGCTGAAAAGTGCAGAAAAAGCGATGTGAACTCTGAGTTCAGGGCGATTATTTAAGGTGAAAAATCATATCGATGTGTGTGAATTGATTGCCATTTACTAACTTGTATGTATGAGATTTAACATGCACAGTTTGTATAAGATTGAATGTTAATGGAAAATCTTGAGTAGAGATTTATGTAAAAATCTAATAAATGGAAGAAAATTATTACCGTGAATTGTAGAAGATGATTCCTCTAATTGAACTAAATTGATGGCAGGCCTCTATCACCCAACTCCAAACTAACTTGACAGAACATAAGTTACACCTACTACTGTCTTTTCAGAAACAAACTACTGTCTATACCATCTAATCAGGAGCTTCGTCTTCAAATTCTCCAAGCTCAATATATATCAGATTCTTGCACTTTCATTGTGCTACAACGCAATCGGTATATCCAGAAAAGATTTTTTACACATCATGTTATTATCACCTTAGATCTATTATTATGTGTGTGTGCGTATTTATAGTTTTTAGTTTAGTCTATAGAGTAGTCTATTTTATACTCATTCATACTGTTTTTGACTTTGATCATATAGGTTTACAGACTTGGAGGAATACTGATTCAGTTATTTTTTCGTCGATGAATTAGTTTGTTAGTTTATATTTGGTTTGTTTAAGTACTTTGGATCATAGATTGTTATAGTACACGGATTTCTCAATCATGGTCAATATAATCTTGATGAAAATTTTATTGCAACTGTCAACATTTTCTAAAGAACCAGAATCTTCAAAATGCAAATTTGGTTCAAGAACTGAAATCCTCCATTTATATGCTAAATGAATCGAGCTTTTAAGTCTACAACTTTTGCGATTTGATCGTTCTAAAGTTTTTTAAGAATCACCACCATTTCCGATCATTAACTTCTGTGAGAAAAATGTAAGCATATAAAATAATCTCATAAAAAGATCAAAGATTGTGACATTAATAATATTCTTACATTTCAGACAAGAGAAACCTTGGCTAATTTCTTCACCTCAATTTCTGTATCCCAGTGTCCCAAAAGTGCTGCATTACTATCTCTGTCTTTTACCTGAAAATATGAAAGCCAAGCCATTATTTTCTCAACAGTCAAGGAAAAAACAATGTTGTCATGACAAGAAGCTAGGAGTTAGATTTCCTCAAACAATGTTATAGTTCATTTTCTTATACAACGCTATCCACATTTTCATAAGTGTGATCCCTTCAAAATTTAGTATAGTTCGACAAGATTATATTCTTAAGAAAAATAATTTATCTATATCTAGAATTATAGCCTTGGTAAGTGGAAACCAGGATATTGAGGGTTAGGGTGACAGTGCAGGCATGTTACATATTGGGAGAGATCACCCAATTGCTTCTTTTTGTTGTCATGGGTACAGAAATAAGAATATAAGCCCATACCAAGAACTGCAATAAGGATTCCAATAATATATCTGGTTGTGAAAGGATCTTGTAGTAAAGTATATCCAAATCCAAATCCAAGAAAAAGACATGTTTTCAAATGACCTAGCACTTGATGTGTTACTGGTGATGTTTTCCCAATAACCAAAAAGGGGGTTGAAGTTTACAGATACAACAACAAAGCAGGAAAGCACTATGAATCCCTGCACCGTAAGCATAATGTCACATTCTACTGTCTTAAATATGTATATTACATAATTATATTTTTATAGTTACTAATGGTGGTAAATATGAATGTAATTACTTTAAAAAGAACAGCTGCTTGAAATGGAGATGACTGGTACAATAGCTGAGTGGGTATTTGTGAGCTGAGATTGATACCTTTGGTTAAGAATCAACTTTCTCATCATTCCATCACGGCCTTGGTTAAGAATCAACTTTCTCATCAACTTTTAAACTGGGTTACTAACAACCGATCAATACATCTGTTTGACACTATAGTACCATGTTATCTAAGAAAGATATGATATATTATGTATAGAAATAAGTTTAAATTATGTGTCTTTGATTCAAGAAACTAAATATTTCTACTGAGTTCGAAAACAAATTCCATCACTTGTATGAACTCCAAAGTAGAGACTACCTACACACATAAAATAATAATCTTGAAAATTATAAGAAAAAAGGAGAAATACCTGCTTACTGCCATTTTGTTTTATAAATAGATTAGTTTGTGGATGCCTATGAAAATTTTTAACGTGTACCACAGTAAAACTAGCCTGTATAATGCTTTTCGAACTTAATATGTGATGCTGTATCTAAAGAAACGAACTCGGATTGGAGTTTACAATACTTGAGATTTAAAAAAAAAAAAAATTAATCGCAGCAATGTGATCATGCAATGTTCATTCATGCTAAGAATGTAGCATGTTGGATGCCTCTTTCCCGTCCGTGGGAGAGTTCAAGTTTCGGAGACAATGATACGTAATCTAAGAATATAGTTGTGCTGCCAAATTTTTTAATTAAGTAAATGTATAATTTACGATATATAGGTGAACGGATTTGAAGATTCTGCGGGCACCGCCCCTTTTTTCCAAACTAAATTTATAAGTTTATGTATAGAGTAATATATGTAAACTTTTAATGTTATATAGGAGTATTATTTTAATAATTTTCAGGTAAGTAAAAATCAATCTTAGAATCGCATTGGGGTCCCGAAATTTAGTTCCTAGACCTTGTTGATCCCGACCCCGAACCAACAACTTCTGCGCCAAGTAAGACCGACATCGGTTACAACCACCAGCGGTTACGTTACAACAATTGATCCTAACCCCAAACCAACACCCTTTGCGCCAAGCAAGACAGCCATCGGTTACACCCACCACTGTTTACGTTACAACGATTTGTCTACGAAAAATTTTCACGAGTATGATTAATACCGAAAATTGATGTGAATTCAGATGACCACGTTACTTCATCCACGCTTCATTTTTTTTATTTTAGAGTTTTTACTATCCACAAAAATTTTCTACAAATATATAACTTGCCTACCATCGATGGAGGACAGGAGCCCTTCTTTTGGATATATATTTATATAGCTGACATGATCACTTAACTCACTTTGCTTTAGACAACATATATTAGCCGATTTTTTATAAACATTGACTAAGCTTTTTACAATTTTACCATAATACGCTTGTTGTCTTTTTTGTAGAGAACAGAAAAGGATGACAACAGACCAGAATGAAATTTTTTGAATAAAAATCAAGGTGAAACAAGTGTACAAGAAGAGTTGATTGAACCAAATATTACACACATACATTAGGAAGGAAAAGAAAAGGGTTAATTATAAATTAAGAAAAAATACAAAAACTGGTGGAACCCTATATACTTGGATCTTGTTTCAACTATTTGTCAGTCATCATATGCTGGAGCATTAACTGAAATTTGTCCAGAATACAACCACCAAATATTTTGCAGAACACTGATGTGGCACACAGCTGCAAACATGCAAAAATGCCGAATATAGTACAGAAGTTGAACCTCTGAATTCAACAACAATATGCACAAACAGCCAACATTTTCTAGACAGTTCTTATAGTACATAGAATGTGTGTAAACACCTTTTACTCTAATATATATAACTTTCCTGGTTCTGGGAGGAGAGGGCTGTAAACTACTGAAACACCCTTTGCGTACCTCGAATGGAAATATGGGTTAATGAGCAACGAAAATGTACAAAGGTCAAGTTGCTGGACATGTACAATGCATTAATCCTTCTTCTTTTGCATAAAATATGCCTGGTCTGCATTTGCAAGGCGATCTTGAAATAGAGCCCACTCGCTTCTGCATCTCTGTTTCACCTGTGAAGATAATACAAGGCGTTTCAAGCTACCTAAAGCTAAACTCTCGGTTCAAATACCTTACAGTGGTAATATACCAAATTTTAATTTTCACATTAGTTAAAATAAGAGACAATGAACAAAGTTGAAAATATTCAAGTTCCAAAATGCATGACCATACATGACTGCATAATCCGAGCAAAGATTTTAATAGAAGGAACAGATGAGTACATACCCCTTGCCATGGAGCTTTACCATCCTCGGACACACCCTAATAACATAATAAATATAAAGTACAGTGAGAAGCTGACTCATGAAGCATTTATTAACAGATAAGAAGTAAGCAAAACAAATTCTTGGAATGTAACGTAGTGACATAAAAACACACTTCTTAACAATAAACAAGTCAAATATACGTGCATAACAAATAAGTACGTAAGATCACATTTAAACTTCCCATCTCGTTAGATACCAATATATGACTTGGGACAGGAAGGCATTGTGGAAAAGCATACAAAAGACAGTAGTCTCAAAATTATGTCTCACCTGATTCCCAAGGGATGGAATTACTTGATGAATAATCCACTGTGAATCAACAACACCAATCTTTTCATGTGCAGGCTGTAGAAATAGTATACAAACAGAGTAAAAGAGGTGTGATTATAAAAAGTGTCAATGATCTTGCAAAACCAAACTTTTTAACATAACCTAGTCAAAACTGGATCAATCATTTGACAACTGAAGGATGATAATAACAAAAATGCTATATACATTTTATAGGTGAAAACTCATGCTGAAAATGATAAAGTTCAAGAACTTGGAAATTTTGGGAACGGTAATATACACTAACCTCCACGCATCTTCTGAGGGCAAAATCTAAACCCCAACCATGTACCAAATCATTCTACAAAGATATATTGACCTCCAATGAGAACATAGATGTCTAAGAAGGTACAATTTACAAAATAAATATGTAAAATCAACATACATTGATGGAAATAGCATACCTGAATCATATGCCAGACACACCGCCAAGCTTGTCGAGAAAATACTGGTGCCATGATCTCCACAAATCTGTATAAAAACATAAATAGACATAAATTAGTTGCAAGCCAAAGTGAATCCTGAGTATTTACTTTTTGTGAACATTTGCTACAGCATTCCTTTCCTGCTTTAAGTTTCAGACGTTATTCTTTTCTTAACGAAAATATGGATCATGGTATATTTAATAATTGTTCGCTGCAGATATTTGCAGGGTAGAAATGACACTCCCAAAGAAAAGGACTACCAAAATATATTATCGAAATTGACATCAAACTCGATTCAGGAAGATCTGGTTCTTGAGATAGTAAGAAGTATAAAACATCCTTTGTTTGAGTTGATTACTTGATACAGTAAGAGCTACAATCGGATTGGGAGAAAAATTGAAGACAAAAATGAAACAAGAAAGAAAGAAAGAAAGAAATTCAAACATTTAACCCCAAGTGGGTTTAAATATAATGTCTGCTTTAAACTAATAAGCAGTGTGGACCTTCACTCTAAATCTAATAGAACCAAACAAGGGGATGCAACATAGCTATCTGTTGTTGCAGTACTACATACTGCCTGAATTAAGTATTAAATGTGGTGAATATATTAAAAAGGCTCAGATAATTGGCTGCTTATAGATGGTTTTGTCAAATTAAGTAATTATGATTAAATTGATAGATCTCTTTCAAAAGGCAATAACACATCTAATCCAAATATGTAGGGAGGGAGAGGGAGGGAAGAGGGGCTTACGCAGCACATGGAGGCAAATGTGGATCACTACACCAGCCCGGCCGTTCTTCCGTATTCCTGATCATACAAGAATTATAAAACTGTGTGCATATACTACCATCTCCAACAAAAGAATAATAACAATATAATAGCATATAAAAGACAGGGGTATAAACGAACTTGTGAACTTCTCGGTCGCCTCTCCTCTTTGTCATTTGCCATGTTAGTCCATTATTGGGTTCAAGACCTGGTTGAGATATCTCCAGACCATGTTTCTTTACCAGTTCGATAAACCTGCAGATTGTCTGCTTTATAGATTTTCTAGATTCTAGCAGAAATAATGACTGAAAATCACACATCAAAGGAGAGGAAAATACTTGTCTCCATTGAAATGCTCAACACCAAGATCTTCATCCCATATGAAAATGTAATCATAGGCTGCTACAACATCAGGATGTAGAAATCTCTTTGCATACCACCTTTATAAGTTTAAAGGGAGGAGAGACTCAAATATTAGTTTTATTCTTCAACATATCCACCTTACCTTTAGGTAAATCATCTATAAGAACTCTGGAACATATTTGAAACTACAAAAACCTTACCATTTTGTTTGTTTCCTAGTGCTGACATGAACAGCACGCTTTGACCATTCAAACTGATCCCATTCACTAGTTCGACCGTCATAGTGGAAAAGCAAAATCTGAAAATCCTCAGAGAACTACAGAAAGCAAATGACACAATGAATCAATACCAACGTAATTTTATATAATGCAACGACTTAGTAGGATGTATTACCTTTTTGACTGCTGCGTCGATGTTGTTTCTTTGATCAAATCCTACTGTAAAAGTTACTAGGTACTTTGGCTTCTTTTTTATATCCTGAAACAAATTTGCTGTCATGTAATTGCAAAATCTATGGAAAGTTGGTCCAGATAACAACTAAGACAGTAGCCATATAAATATGTAAACAGTAAAAAATGAAAGACGGCAAAAGGCATGGACAATAATCAGCATATTCAACACTGTTGGACATCAGTGTTTTGTCTCCTTAAATCAACTTCACAATCAAGCATATAACCACAAAGAAGTAAATCAAAATAATGTGCAACAGTTCAAAGACCTCAAGAAAAATCCCAACGCACCAAGCCAACTAACTCATACACTACCAAGAGATATACCAATACAGGAAGATAGAATTTGGTTACAATGGAAAGCTAACACGTATTACTGCACCAAACAACAGATCATCGACAATTAAAGGTAACACGGCTACACTACTTTCCTTGGAAATAAGTACAAAGGCATACCTCGCTCGGATCACCCCATAATCTTCTCAACATGTAATCTGTCTCGGGCACTACTATTCCCGGAGGTAACGTCTCAGCACCGCGGGGATTGGATGGAACAAATATCTGGCAAGACAAAACTTCAAGCATAAACTAACAGAAGATCGTAAAAGCTTTTGCTCATATAATTGACTAGTGCAGATCCCATGATTCATCAATGAAAGGAGCAAAACGAAAAATATTGAGCTTTACACAAGTAAAAACTATTTAGGAAAATAAAAGTATAATACGATATTGCACTTATCAAGTACCAACACTTATACAGACTAATTACTTAATAGCTGTGACCTGTTTAATTTGTTAATTATGAACCACCAACTTCTTAGATGTAAGTCAGAACTTCGTAAATACAAAGATTTGATGGTCTAAAAAGATTAATGTCTTTTGATTCCGCTAGTCCTTCCCCATGACAGGCTCCCTCCCGGACCTTCAAACTCCGACTTAAATTAAGAAAATTAAAAATAGTTCACATAGGCTATCAGTATTATTTTTCTTTAATTTGTGTTAAACAAGGGATGCTTCTGGTTTGCACCTACACCCGAAGAGATTCCATGCTTTTCCGTGGTTCATGAGTGTAGCAACGGCAGGGCCTTCCAAGGTAAATATCTTTCGCCATCTAAAGTATGACCTCCACCATCGTTCTCACTTCACTGCACAAAACATAATTCTAACCTCGGCAGTCTTGAGTTAAAGTCCTCCCGGGTGTCACTAGTTGAGACATGCCTTTTCCTCTTTTGCTCTAAGTAGGTCCATTAATGACATTAGTGGTACCAGTGCACGTCATAAACAATGAGGACTGCAAGTCCCATAGTTGTTAAGACGTCGCCTAGGCGGTAAAAAATGGGTAGGCGTCCGATCCTTCTTCATTTTCAGTGGCTAGGCGATGCATAGGGGCGCCTAGGCGGCTAGAAGACGTCTAAATCCGTCCAAATCTGCCTAAGTCGGTCTTATATTAATATGGACTAGCCAAGTATATCTTTGACCAAGTCCAACCCAGTATCCTTTTATATGGGCCAGCCCATATTCAAGTTATAAACACGACTAGCTACCTACAGCTGTCACACTTAACCCTAATTAACCAGAAAGACACAGACAAGCATCTCCTGGCAGCGATTTATTGAGTAATATTCTTATTTTTCTTCTTATCTGTTAGATACATACATACATATATATATACGTGTATGCATATGTATTATATGTATGCACAAACTACAAACATAAAACATATATCATTGGGTATAACATTTACGTATGTACTTTGATATGTAATTATAGTATTTATTCTTTGGTAGTGTATGTAATGGGTAAATCTATATTTATTATAACATATAAATGTATGTATATATTAAATATGCCCAATATATATAGTGAAACGTATAATCCACCTAATGACCGTCTAGGAGGGCGCCTAACCGTCTAGGAGGTTAGGTGGTACAGGGTCGTCTTGCCTCGTCTTTACGTCTTTACAAGTATGGCAAGTCCTCCAGCACCTTTCACAATCTTATATTATGCCTAAACAAAGGTTTGAAATATCATCTTCCTTTTATTGGATGTTTTATAGAAGTGCATCTCCTCTGCTCTAAGTACTTAAAGAAAGATAAATTATCACAAAATATAATACCAGCAGGACCCGGTACAAGGTTTCTAAACCAACAAATTCTGCTTCCAGTATTTGCTCCTTTTTCCAAAAAGCAGATCAAGCTGGTATAGTAAAATAGATAATTTCCGTCTTACTCTCCGATGCCGGGACTCTCCCTTTTTGTCCTCATACCCATGTCCCCCGGATATGGCTTGGGTGTCGGAGAGAAATCTGAGTCGGGTCCTTTCTAGAACGAAATACTTTACCTTGCATCATCCCATTTCAAAATGATATAAAAGGTCTCTCGCAACTTAATTATAAAGAACAAGGCGAACTGATGACTTGTTACTATGTCATTCTTTTAATATTATTTTAAAAATTAACGCATATAATTAAAGAGTATATGATTCATGTGTAGTAGACAATACACTTTTTCTACATATGTACAATAAATTATTCTACATAAAGTTTTACTTCTGTTAAGCTTTCATGCCGCGTTCCCGCACTCGTGTCCAATTTCAGACCCACATCCAAAAAAAGTTAATATTTTAAAACTAAGAATCTGACTCTTGGGACTGCACCTGACACAAGTCCGGGGTAACACGGATCTTACTTTCCCCTATTTGATAGTTTTTAGTGTCGGCGTAATAATAAGACAAAGGTGATAGACTAACAGTACATCATATTCAAGTACTTATATAAAATGATATACCACATTAACAGTACGTAACCTAGTGGATATAGGGTTCTTCATAATTCATATCCATTTATCATTTTTACCAATTAATTAGGTCGTCTCTATGATGAGTTGATAGATGTAAATAGCTTTCAGATACCTGAGCATTAAAAGAAGACAACCATATTTGTATTTTTTTCCCCATAGCCATAACACTAAAAACTGTTAGACTATTCACTGCCTGTTTTAGGCAAGAGATTAATACCTTAGGTATCGTAGGTGTGTTGCCAGACCCCAGATTTTCGGGAAAACTTCGATCAGCAGGTTTGAGATCATCATTGTGAGACGACATAAGGCTTGAAGCTAAGTTAATCTGAAAAGATTTGACAGTAATGAATAATGATTGTATAAAATGGAAGTAATGCCCATAGCTGAGAGAACTTACCTTCGATAGGTAAACTGACGGAAATGTAATACCAATAAAATAACCAAACACCATTCCCACTATTGTTGTTAAAATTAGTCTGACACTATCATTGGATTTTTTGAAACCGCCGCTGGAAAGAAGAAAAACAAATCAAGCAAGTCAGCATAACTAGAACCCAAGTTACAAAACTTACACTTGCCACTCGTATCAATAAAAAACTAAATCATCACACCTGCGGTAGTTTCCCATTTCTGGTAAAGCTGCCCAGTTCAAATGGCTCGGTCCAAAACAAAAACCAATTCCTTCAGAATATTTAATAAAAGCACAAACTCAATGCAGTATTAAAAGCATATGATACAGTTTACAAAATTTAAAAAAAAACTGCAAAATAAATCAACAGATAACGTAAACAAAACAATTGAAGAATTTTTTTCATATAATCTATAAAGGGGCCAGCGACTTTTTTAACTTACGCAGACTTTAGGTAAAGAATGACAATTGGCCAAAAGTTCTTGCACATACAGCAACAAACAAGCCTCATTTTTATTTTAAAAAAATCATCTTTATAGGTCTATTAGCGGAATGCAAATAAAGTTCAATTATACATTATCAATTTGTTTAAAGCAGAAAATCGACATTCAAACATCACACACAGGAAGTCCATTACCAAATCTTAAAACATACACCTAAATATAAATACTCCTATACATAAACGACAACAAAATACAATCTAAAATTATAGTCAAATTCAAATAAAAGAATTTATATTTTACATAGCTCTATCAATTAGTATAGTACTGTGTCAAAGTCAGGGCCTTTACAGTAACACCAAACCTCAAGGTCCGCATACACCCTACCCTCCTCACACCACGCTCTTAACCAACCCGAAACACTTGTACTATGCTTAGTTCAGTTTAATCCAATAATGCAAACAATGCAACCCATTTTAACAAATCCCAAGATTTCACACAGTCTTTACATACTCATCAATCTCATTAAACATGAATGAAAGTGCTCAAACAACAACCTAAAGCACAGATTTTTATCCAATTTAACACAAGAATAAACTAAAACAAAAACAACCCACAAGCACAAATCAAATCTAGTACACTTTCAAACAAACAAACCATCAAAAAAAGCAAGAAAAATAAAATTAGGGTTATGAACATACACAAATTATACAAGTGGGTTGTGATTATATGTGTGTGTATGTTGTTGAGATCGGCAAAAATGAATAAATGAATATTGTAAGTATATTTGTGTTTTTGGTCGGAGCTGAAACTGAAAACAAATCAAATGAAATCGAATGGGGGATGTTTTGATTCTTGTTTTTTTAACAGTGTTGTTATTATTACCACTACCTTTTTGCTTTTTTAATAAAGATACAACTGTCTCGCCCATGTTTTTGAATTATGGTAATCAATACTGTATTGTTTATCTTTTGAAAATTTCTTCAATTTTTAATTTTTTTTCACGAAGTTTGTAATTTTTATAATATAAACGGTTATCTTCTAGTTTTATTTAATTTATTTATTACAGTTATTTAGATCCCGTTTATTTTGAAATATAAAATTTATATTATAGTGTAACGTTAAATCTCAGTATTTTAATTTAGTTTTCTTTTTCTCACATTTTAACTAATTAAAAGTCTCTTAACTCTTATTTTAACATTTTTTTTACGTTTTTAGTAGTCAATATTTTAATGATTTGTACAACAAAACTGAGTAAATATTTTTTTAATTAAATACTTTTTAAAAAAATTCAGTAAATATTACATAACATATAGATTCTTTAAAGTATGAGAATATTTTTATCAATCTTGTTCCTGCTTAAACTTTGCATTAGATTAGATTGGTACACAGTATGTGAATAGATTTAGCATATAGAAAAACTTGGTTGATTTTTATTACTTTACATAAGTTATTTTAAAATATGTTATTTGACAACTATTATATTATACTTTACATAAGTTATTTTAAAATATGTTATTTGACGACTATTATATTATATTTGATGTATACAATTTGCAAAAATATATATTAGTGCATTAAAATTATTTTGCAACAAAATTTTTTTAAAAAAAATTATTTTAATATTACTGATAGCCACCTTAAACTCACACCTCCAAGTTTAATAATAAAATCAAAATATTTATTTTCTCGACATAGTTTGATGTAAAAAAATTTAAAATCATATAAATTACATTAATTGTCAAAAGGTAAATATATACTATAAACAAATGAAAAGTATATCAAAATAGCTGAATTTTGATATACAATTTATTTCAATATTACTCGTCATGGCAACACCTAACACTTTAAACTTTGAAAAAATATATATATAAATACTCTACATAAGTTATTTTAAAATATGTTAATTGACAATCACTATGTTATATTTGATGTATACAATTTACAAAAGTAAACATTAATGCATTAAAATTATTTTTCTAACGGAATTTTTTTATTAAAAATTCAATTTAATATTACTTATATTCACCTTACATTGACACCTCCTATTTTAAGCATTATAAAATTAATTCTTAAAAAAATATTATAAAATTAAAATATTTCTTTTCTCGACATAATTTGCTGTAAAAAAAATTAAAATTACATAAAATATAACAATGATTTTGAAATGCAGGTAAATGTAATTTTTTTGAAAATGTAAACTGTGTATGCATATATTTTGAAATGCATAAAAATATCACACTATCTTTTTTTTAATTTTTTTTGAGATTTTCATTAATTAATTCAATATTTGAGATTTTAATATCAAAAGATAATTGACTTCAAAATCAATATTACATAAGGTTACATAATTTATCCAAACTTTTCATGCAAATCAATATTACATAAGGTTACATAATTATCATTGAATTAGTGTTGTAAAGATGTGAGAAAATCCTGCAAATATTTCCTTGGATAAGATGTGTAAATTTTAAAATTCAAAAAAATTCCATATTTAGTGTTTTGATGGGTAAAAAAATGGGTAAACTTATATGGATATATCCATGGATATATAGATTTTATACTTAATATGGGTCATGGGTAAATTTATGTACCCATTGGGTAAATTTTGTGGATATATCCATGGATCTAGTGATTTAATACTTAATATGGGTTATGGGTAAAAAAATTTACCCATTTAGAAAATGGGTAAATTAAGGAGTACACTTTAAGAATATATAGATAGATATGATAGGAAAATTTAAAATTTTACTAGGGACTTTTTGCCCGCGTTACGCGCGCTCCAAATTTCTTCAATTTTGAATTTTTTTCACGAAGTTTGTAATTTTTATAACATAAACAGTTAACTTTTAGTTTTATTTAATTTATTTATTACAGTTATTTAGGTTCCTGTTATTTTGAAATATAAAATTGATATTATAGTTTAACGTTAAATCTCAGTATTTTAATTTAGTTTTCTTTCTCTCACATTTTAACCAATTAAAAGTCTCTTAACTCATAGTTTAACATTTCTCTTTTACGTTTTTAGTAGTCAATATTTTAATAATTTGTACAACAAAACTGAGTAAATATTTTTTTTATTAAATACTTTTTAAAAAAATCCAGTAAATATTACATAACATAAATAGTACACCATGAGGATTCTTTAAAGTATGAAAATATTTTTATCAATCCTCTTCCTACTTAAACTTTGCATTAGATTGGTACACAGTATGTGAATATATTTGGCATATAGAAAAACTTGGTTGATTTTTATTACTGTCTAAACATTACTAATCAGATATTTCAATTTTGTATAGTATTATACAATGGTGTCTACTTCAATAATGAAAGTTGACAGTGGATTATATTTGTATATTGAGATTAAAAAATCTATTAAAGTTAATTGTCCATCTATATATTAAAAAGTTTGTTTACACATAGACTTAATAGTATACTGATAGCGCCATGAAGACTAACGTGTAAAAGTTACACAACTTTATATAACAAAGCAACAAGATCTCAGTTATATCTCCAGAAATGAGACAAAAATTAAATAGTTCAAATTTTCTTGTTACAGTTATGTTCTGGAATTCGGATTCACTTAGCTGGAGATTAACGTTACCAAACAGTTTGCAACAACTATCATTCTGAGGAGCTTATTCCTCATAATAAGAAATTAGTCACATACATGAAACTATTATAAATGTAGGTGGGTATAGTAGTGATATTTTAAATTTTAAGTGCGAGGAATATCTTCAATTAATTGAGGTAGAATTAGGATTCTATAATCTGCTACATAGAAAATTATAGTTAAAAAGGAAAAATGAGTTCATTATAACCATCTGAAATATAACACTTTTAGCTCAATATAACACATCAACATGACTTCAGTTATATCTCCCGAAATATGAGACAAAAATTAAATAGTTCAAATTACCTATTAGAGTTATCAACTGGATATCTGATTCACTTAGCTGAAGATTAACGTTTCCAGAAATTTTACGCCTTGAGTAGAGAACATCGTCTGCCATTGCTTTCCAAAGTTGTTGCCATAGTTTCAAAGGATCTGCCACCTGATTATTAGATAATATGAATACAAATAATTGTCTCAGCTGAAAGGGCATAGCATGATTGGAATTCTCGGTCATGGCGACATCCCATTGTTTGTCATCCTTTAATAGGCCAAGAGCATCACATGCCTCTTTGTACATATTATACACAATGCCATTAACAGTTCTGAGGTATTTGAAAGATGTTACTCCTTTAATGTGCATCAAAATTATACGCAGATAAAATGTTTCTCCAGAAGATTCATGAACATCAGATAAATGCCCAAAAACTGTACCACATTCACGAATCTTCCACCTGTTTTGATCCTGTTTCCATGTAAAATTTTGAGGAAACTGATGATATGTAAACTGTCTTGCCTCTGGTATGTTTTTATTTACCTCAAACCATCCTTCCAATTTGTTAAATCTCTTTTTATCCTTCTCCGCAACATCTTGAAGATTTTCATATTGCTTAAAAGACACACTCTTTTCGCCTTCCAAATGCACTGGCAAACGCTCAACAGTAGGAAAACGATGATGTATGTCAAATCCTAAAAGACGCCAGACAGCTTTCGAAGCACATATGTAACAACCATCAAGGAAATTTTTTATTTCATCATTTGACTTTGGTTTTGAAGATGAAGTGCTTGCTTCATTTCCTTGTTATTTTTTCCTCAGAATCATGATAGCCGTATCGTGACCTTTCAAGTAGTATTTAAATAAATACTTCAAAGATCGCGAACTGTTACAGACCTCCAAATTAATATGACAGTGGAAACGGACTAATAAATCCTGTTAGATATATTTGATAATGTCATGGCTAATATGTTTTATGTTTAGATTTCAGATCTTATTTGAACAGAACAAATCAGTACTTAACTGATCAGTACTTATACTGGACGTCAGAACTTAAGGGATATCAGTACTTATGTTATCAGGAGATAAGCATAAGGAGATAGATATCAGAACTTAAGTGCTGAAGGACGATCAGATAAGGACAGTAGCTGATTAAAGTTAAGAAGATCAAGATAAACATAAGAAGAGATATGCATGAAGAAGGAATTCCGTAAAGAATGGAATACTTGGAAGGAAAGATATCTGATTGATATATATTAGGAAGCAGAATTATATTCCATATCAATTAGCGATTATCTTGTAACTGTGTAATATATAAACACAGACATAGGGTTTACACTATAAGTGTTATCATTATCGAGAATATTATTTACTGTAACCCTAGCAGCTCTCGTGATATTTTGTTCATCACTGAGAGATAACAGTTCCAGATTGTAACAGAGTTTATTGTTTCAATAAAGTTTGTTTTCTGTTACATAAGTTCTTGAAGTTTGATTTGATTGTAATAAACACTGTATTCACCCCCTCTACAGTGAAAGTGTGACCTAACAAGTGGTATCAGAGCCTTCTGTTAACACACATACAGTTAAAGATCCAAACACAATCATGTCTGACACAGAAACTCCAACTAAGCCTACCAAAACTGAGGAATCATCAAAGACATCAACTCAGAGTCGATATGAGACTATCAGAGTTCCCATATTGAGACCATCTGAATATCCCATATGGAAGGTAAGGATGACCATGTTTCTGGAAGCAACAGATCCAGAATACCTTGATAGAATCAAGGAAGGGCCTCACAAACCTACCAAGCTCGCTGTTGTAGTTGCAGGTGAAGCAGCAAAGACCGTACCAAAGGAAAAGAGTGATTACACTGCTGAAGATATAGCATCTATTGCTAAGGATGCCAAGGTACGACACTTATTGCATAGTGCCATTGATAATGTAATGTCAAACAGGGTAATCAACTGCAAGACTGCTAAGGAGATATGGGATGCACTGGAGACAAGGTGTTAAGGAACTGAAACAGTTAAGAAAAACAGGAAGACAATACTCACTCAAGAGTATGAACACTTTGACTCTAGGACTAATGAGTCATTGACTGATGTATATGATAGATTTGTCAAACTCTTGAATGACTTGTCATTGGTTAATAAGGAGTATGATCTTGAAGATACAAACCTTAAATTCCTGTTAGCTCTTCCTGAATGTTGGGATTTGAAGGCAACAACAATAAGAGACAACTACAATCTTGATGAAACAACTCTTGATGAAATCTATGGAATGCTCAAGACTCATGAACTTGAGATGGAACAAAGAAGCAAGAGGAAAGGAGGAAAGTCAAGGACAGTTGCTCTCAAGGCTGAAGAGGAATCCCCCAAACCACCTTCCTCAAAGAAAGACAAGGGTAAAGCTCTTATCATAAAGTCTGATACTGAGTCATCAAGTTCTGAGAGTGATGATGACTCAGATTCTGAAAGCTTGCCTGAAACTGATGCTGATGAGGAGATGATGAAGCTGTGTGCTCTTATGGTGAAAGGAATCACAAAGATTGCATACAGGAAGTTCAGGAAGGGAAAGAAGTTTTCCAGGAAAGGCATAAGTTCTGATAAGAAGAATTTCAGAAGATCTGAAGGAAGCGGAGGAAAGTCTGACAGAGGAGATTACGCTAATGTTAAATGTTATAATTGTGGTGAGAAAGGCCACATATCTCCTGATTGCAAGAAGACCAAGAGTGACAAAGGCAAAGCTCTTGTCACAAAGCAGAAAAGCTGGACAGACACCTCAGACTCTGAAAGTGAGGAGAACTATGCATTGATGGCAAATGCTGATAAATCAAGTTCTGAGAGCAGTTCTGAAGCTGCTGAAACAAAGGTACCTCAGACTACTTATGCTTTTCATACTGATGATATTAATGAGTTGAGAAGATATCTTAAAACCATGTTTGTTAGTTATAGAGATCAAACTTTAACATGTGAAAGATTAACTTTTGAAAATCTTGCTTTTAGGAAAAGAAATGATTTCTTAGAAAAGGAGTTAGTCATGTTCCATCAAACTCAGAAGGATAGAGATGATGCCTTTTATGTTAGGGATGAAGTGCTAAAAATGAATGAATCTCTAAAAACTGAGTTAGAAAAGGAGAGAGAGATTATCAGAACTTGGACTAACTCTGGCAAAACAACTCAAAATTTGCTAAGCAGTGGAAACTGGAAAGAGGGCTTAGGTTATGGAAAAAATAAAAATAAAAAAGGAACTGTAGAAATTAAGTCTGTTGATAAGCAAAAGTCGAAGTTAAAACCTGTTAAGTTTGTAACTGAAAAATCTGAAAATGAGAAATCAGAAGTTAAAAAGGAATCAGCTTCTGACAAACTAAAACAGGAAAAGACAGCTGAAGTTAACATAGGCTTAATGACAAAGAAGCAGCTTAAGCATAAGCTGAAAGATGTTAAGAATGCAAACAAGGTAAAATCACCTAGGAAAAACAGGAATGGAAAGGAAGGTGTGAATAAAAGCAATAACTATAAATCTGTTCCTGATGCTCCTAGAAAAGCGTGTCATAACTGTGGAAGTTCTAACCATCTGGCTTCTTTTTGCAGGAAGAATAAGAATATTAACTCCTTATCTACAAAATCAGGAGTTAAGAGTCAGTCTGTTAGATACAAACCACAAGATCCTTGTTTTCATTGTGGTAGTTTATGGCATTCCATTTATACTTGTAAGGAATATCATAGTTTGTACTATGATTATTATCAAATAAAACCTTCTTTAAAGAAAGTTTCTGTTGTTCCTTCTAGTGTAAGTTCTGATTCAAAGTCTGGTAGTATAAGTTCTGATAAGAAAACTGTTAACATAAAATCTGATGCTAAATCCGCTGCAAATGTTAACAAACCTAAAAAGGCCAAAGGATCCAAGCAAGTCTGGGTCCTTAAAACTAATAATTAGTGGTCTTTTTGATTGCAGGGCAACAGGAAAAATATTTTAGTTCTGGACAGTGGATGTTCAGGACATATGACTGGAAATAAGGCCCTGCTATCAGACTTTGTGGAGAAAGCTGGCCCAAGTGTTTCTTATGGAGATGGCAACATTGGAAAAACTTTGGGATATGGCAATATCAATCTTGGGAATGTCATCATTAAAGATGTAGCTCTGGTCTCAGGACTTAAACACAACTTACTGAGTATAAGTCAAATCTGTGACAGAGGTTATCATGTTGATTTCTTTGCAGAACATTGTGAAATAGTTAGTAAATCTAAAGAAAAAATTGTTCTGAAGGGATTCAGGCGTGGTAACATTTATGAAGCTAAGCTTTCAACAAGTTCTGATGGTTCTGCAATCTGTTTAGTGAGTAGAGCCTCAACTGAAGAAAGCTGGAATTGGCACAAGAAACTCTCTTATTTAAACTTCAACAAGATAAATGAACTGATCAAGAAAGATCTTGTGAGAGGACTGCCAAAATCAGTGTTTGTTCCTGATGGTCTTTGTGACTCATGTCAGAAGGCTAAACAAAGAAAATCTTCGTTCAAGAGCAAGACTGAATCATCAATTCTTGAGCCTTATTATCTACTTCATGTTGATCTATTTGGTCCAGTGAATGTCATGTCTATTGCAAAGAAGAAATATGCGTTGGTCATAGTAGATGAGTTCACCAGATACACATGGGTGTATTTCTTGCACACAAAAAGTGAAACTGCATCTATCCTGATTGATCATGTCAAACATCTGGATAAATTGATCAAAGATTCTGTGAAAATTTTGAGGAGTGATAATGGCACTGAATTCAAGAATCTGATAATGGAAGAGTTCTGCAAAAATCATGGAATAAAGCAGGAATTTTCTGCTCCTGGAACTCCACAGCAAAATGGAGTTGTTGAAAGGAAGAATAGAACTCTCATTGAAGCTGCACGAACAATGCTTGAAGAAGCAAAGCTTCCAACCTATTTCTGGGCTGAAGCTGTGCAGACTGCTTGTTTTACTCAAAATGCAACACTCATTAACAAGCATGGAAAAACACCATATGAGATGGTGAAAAACAAGAAGCCAAATCTCAAATACTTTCATGTATTTGGATGTAAGTGTTTTGTTCTCAAGACTCATCCTGAACAGCTATCCAAGTTTGATCTAAAAGCTGATGAAGGAATCTTTGTTGGATATCCACTTTCTACAAAAGCCTTCAGAGTCTATAATTTGAGAACAAAAGTGGTCATGGAATCTATCAATGTCTCTTTTGATGACAAGAAGATCACTGGACTTGAAGATTGCATTGATCATGATCAGCTGAGATTTGAAAATAAAGATTCATATTCTGATACCTCAAGTCCTGACAGTCTAAGTCCTGATACTGTAAATTCTGATGGATTAAACTCTGATGTTATTGAAACTGTGGTGACTACGTCAAAGGAAGATGCACCAATGCAGGGGGAGCATACTCAAGATATTATCACATCTCAAGAAGCATCAGAACATACATCTGGCTCTTCAAATTCTGATTCATCAAGTTCTGATAAGCCAAGTACTGACAGTACTGAAAATCTAAATGCTGAAGGATCCAACTCAGAGAGCATAGTTTCAGGGGGAGCATCAGAAAATGAAACCGAAGACAGCATGAATCATGGGGGAGCATCCAGTTCTAGAGAAAATCTTCCATCTGCAAGGAAGTGGACAAAATCACATACACCTGACTTGATAATTGGAAATCCTGAGGCAGGTGTCAGAACTAGAACAGGTACTTCGAATGAATGTCTTTACAATTCTTTTCTTTCTCAGTCTGAGCCAAAGAAAGTGGAAGAAGCTCTTCAAGATGCTGATTGGGTGCAAGCAATGCAGGAAGAGTTGAATGAATTTGAAAGAAACAAAGTCTGGACCTTAGTGCCAAGACCTAAGAATAGATCGGTTGTTGGTACAAAGTGGGTATTCAGAAACAAAACTGACAGTGATGGCATAATTGTAAGGAACAAGGCAAGGCTGGTTGCAAAAGGATATTCTCAACAGGAGGGAATTGACTATGATGAAACATTTGCGCCAGTTGTTAGGTTAGAAGCCATAAGGATATTCATGGCTTATGCTGCTCACAAAAAGTTTACTGTCTTTCAAATGGATGTGAAAAGTGCTTTTCTCAATGAAGAATTGGAAGAGGAAGTATATGTTGAACAACCTCCAGGCTTTGTAGATTCCAAACATCCAGATTATGTCTACAGGCTTGATAAAGCACTTTATGGACTTAAGCAAGCTCCTAGAGCATGGTATGAGACTTTAGCTCAGTTTCTTCTGGAAAGTGGATTCAACAGAGGAACTATTGACAAAACACTGTTCTATCTCAACCATGGCAAGGACTTACTTTTGATCCAGATTTATGTTGATGATATTATTTTTGGGTCTCCAAATGATAAACTTTGCAAAAAGTTTGCCATACTAATGCAGTCAAGATATCAGATGAGTATGATGGGAGAACTTAGTTATTTTCTGGGCCTTCAAGTCAAGCAGAGTGAAGAAGGAACTTTTATTTGTCAATCTAAGTACACCAGAAACTTGCTGAAGAAATTTGGAATGCAAGACTGTTCAAGTGCATCCACTCCCATGGCCACTGCAACAAAACTGGATAAGGATACTGGTAATTCAGTAGATATTACTGATTACAGAGGTATGATTGGCTCACTTCTCTATCTAACTGCTAGTAGACCAGATATCATGTTTGCTACCTGTCTTTGTGCAAGATTTCAAGCAGATCCAAGAGAACCTCACTTAACAGCTGTAAAAAGAATCTTTAAGTATCTTAAAGGAACAACTGATCTAGGATTATGGTATCCTAGAGAATCAGATTTTAAATTAATAGGTTACTCAGATGCAGATTTTGCAGGTTGCAAAATTGACAGGAAAAGCACAAGTGGTAGCTGCCAATTTCTTGGAGGCAGGTTGGTTTCTTGGTATAGCAAGAAACAAAAGTCAATTTCCACATCAACTGCAGAAGCAGAGTATATTGCTGCAGGAAGCTGCTGTGCACAGATTCTTTGGATGAAGAATCAGTTACTGGATTATGGGTTAACATATTTCAAAATCCCTATTTACTGTGATAATCAAAGTGCTATTGCTATGACAGGTAATCCAGTTCAACACTCAATGACAAAGCACATCAGCATCAGGTACCATTTCATCAGGGAACATGTGGATGAAGGTACAGTGGAATTGCATTTTGTTCCCACAGATCAACAAGTAGCAGATATCTTCACAAAACCACTGTGTGAAGCTACCTTTACAAAATTGGTAAATGAACTTGGAATGATTTCAGGTTCTTTCTCTAAATCTGCTTAAACTTGTTCTATGTTATCAGACTTTATGATCAGTATTTACAGAATTAATCTCTTTGTATATTCTGTGCATTAATTGATAAATGTTTTTAAGTACTGACTGTTGTCTGATACATATCTCTTAACTCTAATAAGTGATATATCTGTTTAAGTAATCATTCTATCCTATGAGGATAATTGTGCTAGATACTGACCTACTAGTCTTCAATAAACAAATGATCCCATGAAAGAAGTAATTATTTCTGTGGAAATCTTATGACACAAGCAAATTCTGATACTTGAGCTTAGTTTAGTTTACTTTATTCATCTTATTACTAAGTCCCAAATTAGAATAATGCTACTCATCTGTTTAAGTTCTGATTCTAGTAAAACTGCTGAATGTACTAAGTGCTGATAAACCTCACTTATCAAAAGAAGAAGAACAAGAATCAAAGAATAATATCAGGTACTCCTTTGAGATCTAGAGTAAAAATGTGAATGGGACGACCCAAGTGCATTGCTGGTATTAAGTAAATATGCATTAGAAAAGCAAAATATTTTTCTTGGTGACTGTTCACACTCTATGATTACTGGAGAAATACTCTGAAAATAGCATAAATTCTGATAAGCAGTCGTGACTCACTTACACTGAGAAGCCACTGTAAAAGAGAATTTCAAAGATGCATAAAATTAGCACAAAAAAAGTTGAGGTGGACTCATGCATGAACTCATTTATCAGTGGGTTTCAGGATAATGACAGCTCTTTAGCAAAATTTTTAATTATGACTTATTTCTAAGATGTACTGAAGTAAATCAGACTTTACTCTTTATTAGTTATTTAGCTTAATGCACACACAAATCACTCCATATGAATGATGAAATTTTTGTGGTGGTCTATGTTCTTTTAGACAAACAGTCACTGTGTCCCTTTGCACAAATTCTGAGGACACGTTCTAGTTATATGGTCTGATGATTAAGTCCTGAAGACTATAACTCAGAACTTGTATGAAAACTTACTAAGATAGATATTCCTTGTTCGAGTTAAGACATTATGTTCTGATGACTGTTAAGTTCTGGTATAGGTCTAAGTTCTGATTTTTCAGTCTAACCCTTTACTTGACTTATCTGTGAGTAAAATTCGGTAACAGTCTCAGATTAATTTCGAAATGTTGAAGTGGAAGATTAATAGTCTATGGTTAAAACATAATTGCACTCGTCCTTGAACAGTTCACTCTTGTTACATGTGCACATTCCTTTTCCAATGACTATTATTCTTTTTCAAGTCTAGGGAGACGAGGTAGACTTAACTCTATCTGTCAGCATTAAATATCTTCGCGTCTCCTGGCATTCTCTTGCCTATATAATCAGCCACTTCACTTTAGCCCTTTCATCAATTTTTCTCACAATTGTAACTTCATATTCTTTTTCAAAAGCATCATGGTTCGATACAACATGTTTTTGAATTACCAAAATTTTCATATGGAGCTTAGCTGCGCCGACTGGCAGCAGGAGTGGCATGTAACTGCCATTCCTGAAGAGATATGGGGCTCTGTCCCACAGGCGGTGCTGAACCAACTTCTGTTCTTCGAGATGGACTACCAGCTTCATCTTGATCGATTGGAAGCGGAACAGCGGGAAGCTATCCGTCAGCAAGAGCGAATCATTCGACTCGCTATCTTGTTTGTCGAAGATAGGAAGAGGAAGATGACTTAATCTCGTCTTCTTCCTGTTCTTCTTCATCCTCAGCGTTGTCAGGCTTCTTAGCTAGGACTAAGGCTGTTGATGTTAGATTTAGAAGCTTAGGACAAGAATGTAAAAGTTCTGATGTAATTTCAATTTCATCAATGTATTATTTTGATATATTAATGGAATTTGTTTTAAGTCTTATGATCTTGTCTCTGAGAAATTTTGATACGCATTGATAAATCCTGATAAATATTCTGATAAATTGTGTCTGATTTTAAGTTCTGAAAATGTTTTATCAGTACTTACTTAACTGATTGATTTTACTCATTCTCACACACAGTTTTTTCTCGAAATATTAATATTGCAGAGTAAAATATTTGAATTAGTGGGAACAATTTCAATTTTAAATTAAAACTGATTCACCTTGATTAATGGAATCTAGGTAAGTGAAACGGTTTGTTTTTCCTTGAAAAACTGCAAGTGGGTGGTAATTATTCCTTATTTACCGTGCCCATTACTTTTTGCTTTCTCTATGAAAAACAGGTGTCAAGGTATTTACCACTACTTTTCAATGCATGTCTGCCATGTGTCCTCAACGGTTACTTTTTGTGTATAAGTAAAAGAGAGCAAAGATTGTCAAATCTTTTATTAACCATTATATTTTATCTCTCTCTTTACTTTTAACCTCTCTCATCTCCTGACGATTTTCTTTTCAGAGGCATTTTCTCAAACACATTACAGGTTACCGTTTTCTTATCAAAACAAAATGGCACCCAAGGACATTCTCTTTGATGGAGCAAAGTTTGTTCCTAATAACTTCTCTGCGATACTACACACTACAGAGGCACCCTCTGAATTTCATTTTATTCAAGACTTTCTCACAAGTTCTGATATTGGGTTTGCTCTAACTGAGCCTACATCAATTTCTGGGGTTCAAGTACTGGAGTTTTGGAGGAGTGGAGTATATGACAATGGTGGTGCTCACGGGTCCCCAAGTTTAATATTTTCATCAGGGGAAAATGAGTATGTTGTGACTCTGTCTACGGTTAGACAGGCATTACAGCTTCCTGAGGACTGTGTTTATTCTACTGTTGATGACTCAGTTCTTCAAAATATGATGGTTAGTCTGGGATATGAAGGAACATTGACCAAGCTTGGACAGTTGAAGAGATCCTTCATACGGAGGGAATGGAGTTTCTTCTTTGATTGCATTACCAAAGCTTTCGCCAACAAATGTACAAATTTTGATGCAATTCCCATATTCAGCCAACAAATCGGGTATGCACTTCTAAATCACACTGATTTTGATTATGCACGTGCAGTTTTGGGTTCTATTGGGGATAGGATGACAGAAGATCGCAATACTGTATATTTTGCAAGATTTTGTCAGCTTATTTATAATTTTTGTTGTAATTCCCCCCAAAATTTTGGTGATCTCATTCCATCTTTCAGAATAGCTAAGAGAGCTTTTACTGATTTATTATCTTCTGATTATAAAAAGGCTGTGTTAAGACCCCTCTTAATACCTTTATCTGTCAAACAAGCCTTAATCACCTATGATCCTGTTAAGTACACTGCACTTTATCCTGATGTTCAAACATCAGAACCTGGTTCATCAGCACCTACCATCTCTACTCAGCCACCTCAAACCTCTCAACCATCTCTCAGAACATATCTCAAGTCCTATGTGAAACCTACATCTTCCAAGCCAAAGAGAACAAAGCCTGTTTCTCACACACCTCAGAAGAAGAGGAGGATCACCTTGAGAGATGACTCAGATTCTGAGGAACCGATTCTTTCTTCAGAACCTGTGGTACCTGCAGCTGAGAAAAAGATTTCTCAGAAGGATTCTGAACTTGGAGGATCTAAGCTTCTCAAAAGGCTTAGAAAAATGACAATTCCTGACACTTCCAAGGACTCTAAATTACCAAGGACATACAAGAAACAGAGGGCAAAAAGGCCAGTTTCAGATGATGATGAGGAAGCAGCTAAGGAAGGGGATCAGGAATCTCTGATCTCACAAGAAAAAGAATTTGCTCCAGTTACTTCTTCTCCATCCACTCCATCTCAGGAAACTGTATCTGACAAGGCTAATTTTCCATCTGTGTCTCTTGGTCATCAAGGCACAAGTGCTGATAATGCTGATCAACACTTAGTTGTGCCTGGAGTAATTTTCATAGAAGCTCCAACAGCAACAAATCTTTTGCCAACAACTGTTACTGATGCTATTAAAACTCCGAAATTATCTAAGTCACCTTCTCTGCATCTAGACACTGATGATCAGACTTTAGGTGAGCATCAGGATTTGGCTGTTGATCAGAACTTAGCATCAGATCAGCAATTAGAGGATGCTGAAGCCTCCATTGCTACTCACACTGCTATTATATCAGATGATGCTGATTCTATAAGTTCTGATGCTGCACATGCTGGAGATACTGGTGATGCTGCTACAACTGCAAATACTGATACAGCAGGTCCTTCAGGACACATTCCTCTTTCAAAGTCTGAACTAGTACAGAAGTATGTTACAGAGGAACCACCAGTGCCTTGGAGTGAAACTCCTGCAGGACAGGAGTGGACTAAGGAATGGAACTCAGTCTCATGTATTCCATCTGCGTTACATCTTACTGAGCACTTTACTAAAGCTGATGAAATGTTAAATTCTGATGATTTCAAAGCTCAGCTTCGTGTCACTGCATTGAGTACTAAAAATCTACAAGGTCTTCATTCAACTACTCATGCCGAAATACACAAAATTCAGGAGAACTTTACCAAACAAGAACAAGTTTGGAAACTTGATAAGAAAAAGTTCTTTCAACCATCTATGGACAGGATTGCTTATATTGAGAAGACTCAAGATCGCCAACAAGCACAGATTGATAAAATTCTGCAAAATCAAGCTTCTCAGCAATCACAACTGA
Source organism: Apium graveolens (assembly GCF_009905375.1). Taxonomy (NCBI): domain Eukaryota; kingdom Viridiplantae; phylum Streptophyta; class Magnoliopsida; order Apiales; family Apiaceae; genus Apium; species Apium graveolens. The sequence goes on along the minus strand of NC_133649.1, from coordinate 233,307,904 downwards.
CAGAAATCCAATCTTCAGTGGAATTGCTTATCTCTCTTCTACTTCCTGCTGATGCCAAAAAGGGGGAGAAAGTGATTAAGTCCAAATGCAAGGATGACAAGACACTGCAAGGAAAGGATGATGAAAAAGATGACCAAGGAAACTCTGGAATGGGTGGAGGTCATAGTCAAAGTAAAAGATTCTCATCAAGAAATGCTGAAATTGCAAGTCACAGGATAAGTTCTGATACTGGGAAGAGATTAAGTTCTGATACTGGTAAAAGAATAAATTCTGATGAACTTCTAGATCTTGATGAAGAAATGTCAAGACAGTTATTTCTTCAAGAAAATCCAGGAATGGACTTGGAAAGTTTAAAGGAAGAAGAAGCTAGACTTAAATCAGAGAAAGTCACATCTAAATCCGAAGCTTCTGGTAAAAAGTCACTTCCAAAACTGAAAGGTATTGTGATTAAAGAAAAGGCACAAACTGAAGCAACATTTGCTAAATCACAACCAAAGATAGATCCAAGATCCAAGGGTAAAGAAAAGGTTGGTGAACCTGTTAAAGTCTATGTACCTCCTGAAGATGAAGAAATTACTGATGACAAAGATAATCTTGCTCTGACTTCAAGAAAAGTTCTTAAAACAACCTCTGACACAGCTCAAGTTGTTCAGAGTCAAGAAATTAAAAGTTTTGATATTCAAAAGAAGCAAGTAACCTCTGACACAGCTCAAGTTAACTTGATATCAGAAGGAAGATCAAATACACTCCTACCAGGATTCACTAAAGCAAAACAAACTCAACCTTTGAAGACTACTGTAAGTCGCTTTGAAGCTAGAGTAGTTACTGGAAAGGAAGCAAGAGATAAAACTGGATTGGGAAGTGCTGATGAAAGAAGAGTACACAACACTACCAATGATCCAACTTCCTTGTGTGAACCAGGAATTGGAGCAACTCCTGAAAGATTGAATCAATTGGAATCTGTACAAATGGTTTACCATACCTACTTGAAGGAACACATCTTGTTGTATTTCATGACAGATGGTAGGGTTTATCATATAAGACAAAATGCCATTCCATTGAAGTATTTTGAAGAATTGGAGCATGTATTATTCTTACTTCAAGTGGATGACAGATTGACAGGGACTGCTGCAAATTATTTGAAAGAACAGATTCAGAGACAGAAAAGACTTTATTCTGTTAAGTCTGACAGCATATATGTTCCAAAGTACAGAAATCACAATGGTGATATTGTTGATATGAAGCCTAATACTGCACAGATCAGAACATATCTTGGTATTAAGGGGCTCGAATTCAATCTAGAGTCTAACAAAGCTTATGTCATAAGACTAGATCGGGAGTTGAGAAGAGCAAAGATTAATGATCTCAGAGCTGCAATATTTCAAACTGGTGAAGATACTGCAGAGCTTAAAGATGTCAAACGGAGAATGATTGATGAACTCAGATATGCTGAGAAATGTTTGTTGAAGAATTATCTCAGAACAACTCCTGACATCAGAGAGATCAGAAAATGATGAAGCCAAGTCAAAGATCTACAACTACTTAAATTCTGATGTGTATACAGACTAAAGTTGTTATCAGAAGTTGAATTGGTAAAAGCTTTAAGGACTGTAAGTTGTAGTTATCTTGTCTATTTCTCATGCATTTGTACTTAATGTTTTTGACATCATCAAATATCTGTTAAACTTGTATATTTTGCTAATTTACAAGTTGGGGGAGATTGTTAGATATATTTGATAATGTCATGGCTAATATGTTTTATGTTTAGATTTCAGATCTTATTTGAACAGAACAAATCAGTACTTAACTGATCAGTACTTATACTGGACGTCAGAACTTAAGGGATATCAGTACTTATGTTATCAGGAGATAAGCATAAGGAGATAGATATCAGAACTTAAGTGCTGAAGGACGATCAGATAAGGACAGTAGCTGATTAAAGTTAAGAAGATCAAGATAAACATAAGAAGAGATATGCATGAAGAAGGAATTCCGTAAAGAATGGAATACTTGGAAGGAAAGATATCTGATTGATATATATTAGGAAGCAGAATTATATTCCATATCAATTAGCGATTATCTTGTAACTGTGTAATATATAAACACAGACATAGGGTTTACACTATAAGTGTTATCATTATCGAGAATATTATTTACTGTAACCCTAGCAGCTCTCGTGATATTTTGTTCATCACTGAGAGATAACAGTTCCAGATTGTAACAGAGTTTATTGTTTCAATAAAGTTTGTTTTCTATTACATAAGTTCTTGAAGTTTGATTTGATTGTAATAAACACTGTATTCACCCCCTCTACAGTGAAAGTGTGACCTAACAAATCCCTATTATAAGGAACCACATATTGGTTATCAAGTTCCACTTTTTTCTTTGTCACAGTCAATCCTGTGCGTCGTCTACGATATACAGGAAAGCCACAATCGTCAAAAAATGTGTGAGCATTAAACCTGGATAAGGAAAAAAAGGATGGTTATTATATTGCTACATTTATGTTGTTAAATCTTGGTATAAAAAATACAGACTTATTAAACATATACCAATACAAATGCCAAATATGAAAAAATCAACACCTTTTAGGAAAATGGCGACCACAATTCCCCTTAACCATGCAAGGAGAGTAGGAGTAATCTTTTCCACATGGCCCATGAATCATGTGACTGTTGACAACATTAAAACTAATAGGATCATGATTTTTATCCGGTATTTCAGCCAAGATTAACTGATTAATGTCATCAATATTTTATGGGCGATCTCTCGGGTGCAACCATATTAACATGTGACAGTGAGGAAGACCGCGCTTTTGGAATTCAATTACATGCATTACTACAAAAGAAAGAAACAGTGATATATTTATTTACGACTTTAAAAGGTATAAAAAATATGTAATATACTAAGATTTTATAATTGTAAGGAAGAAACTAAATCATAAGAGTGCATTACTACCTCCTATGCATTTCCCAAAATAATTCTTGTTTTTGATAAGGTCCAGCAGGTCAAGTTTTAACTTGAAAACTCTTGTTGTCACATCAAGTTTGTCAGCAACATCTACTCCAGGGAAAAATTTCATCATACTCTTAATCTCAGGTCATTGTGTATTACACGTCATTGTCAAAAATAGGGATGGATGACCGATGGTACGACAAATAGCTAATGAATCTTTGAAGTATTGATTCATATATCTTTGAGAACCAGTGTGAGTTGCAGGAAGGATGACATTCTTGCCTTTTGTAGATGGATTTGTATCACCTTTTGATACCGAATCACGAATAGATTTATAAAGATCAGACCTTATTATATTCTGATGAGCTCGAATCCAGTCCAATCTATATTGCTCAACTGCTGCAAAGGAATCTACCACAAATTATTGCCACAAACGACCGCCAAGATGAAGATTCATGCCTGCTATAGTAAATATAAAGTTAGCACTAAAGATATAATTCTGAGCACTACCCTAATATAATATGCAACAGAAGACAGTGGTTAAAGGTACCTTCTTCTGGGCGTATCATTAACTTATAAGCATAATATTCTCGCATTGTGACAGTAGTTTTGTGCTGAGTCTCATCTGGATATAGATCACTTACATTCTCATCCGGCACTTTAGGCTTCTTGTTGTGAAGGAGAATATCTAGATAAAAACCATCATCACCATAAGGAAAAAGCAACGGATATTGAAGCTGCATAATGTGCTTGCAGGTTACATATATTCTTTTCAGATACATCTGCTTTGTTTGAACGACAATATCTCTGAATGGGAAAGTATCATCGCTATCTCCAACTACCAAGGTTGCCACCTCATTTGAAGGTCCAACCTGGTTTTTCCTGCCAGAGGCTGACTTAGATGAAATCAAAAGCAAACTAAAGTCGTCTATTTTACCAAGATTAATATGATCACGCGCATAACGAAAACCTTCTGCCAATTGATTATTTTCGTCAAACATCTTTATCAACCCTTCTACAATATCCGGATCAAGCACTTCCGAGCCAGGTGCTGCATTCATGCGATTTTCTATTTCATTTTCAGTGTCATACACATACAGTTGGCAGAATTTTGCTGGTTGACCATTCTTGGGTTTGAGGCTTCCAATTAGATGATATTTTTGGCCATTAAGTTTAAAACAATAAGGCCCTCCTCCATTGTTAATTTTGCGGTCTATTTTGCCACCAATTGAGGTAAACTGAAATAGGGAATTATATGTTCTTATGTTGAGCCTGAAGTGATCAAATTTTTCACCTCCAGATAGCAAAGAAGCAAGGAAGGGAGGAGGACGTTTTTCAGCAGGAAGCTTAACTTGACCATCTTTGCAACACATTGTAAAAGTTGGTGTGCTATTCTTCGATGATTTATTGTTCCGTTCTTCATTCCACATTCGTGTGTTACACTTCTGACATACCTTAGATGGAGGCCCGAGGTCCATGCATCCCGTCTATAAATCTGACAATAAAAATTAATATAAAGATAAAAAAATCATAGTTTCATAAATTATGTTTCCTTTGTGACGTAGTTAAAATATTTATACTACCTGGGAAATATTGATTATTGTCTTCTTCATCATCGGATAAGTACTCACCTCTATGAGCTATACTATGATAATATTAAAGAAATAGATTAATGGCCATCTAAATAGGATAATCATTGAGGTTTGATTGTAATGAGTGGTTATCAGTTTGAACATACCTTCAGTGTCTGAGTCATCTGCATTATCATCTGAAAAAAATAATATATAGAAATATAATTTTTTCTGCTAAATACAAAATGGCTTATTGTCTAAAAAACTGACTGAAATCTGTCTTAATATATTTTACCAGAAATATATTGCTCATAGTCCGGCATGTGTTCAATTTGTATCTCAGCAGCGTCGTTGAATGCTTCAAACAAATTCCTTTTACCAGACGCAGAAGAACCGTCATTTGCTCTAGGCGTTCTTATTGAATCATTGTTATCTGAAATTGATATTAGAGAATGCTATTCTAATTTAAATCATAAACATGTATGAAACTATATAGGCTCACAAAGACGGGGACATACCGTGTAAAGCTGGAAACCAAACTGAGTATAAATAATAGAAAACATCAGTTCAAGGTTGCAATACTTTTTAATATTGTGTGATGTTGACAAATGAGTATGTCGGAATACCTGGCCTTTTGACACCAATTTGCTCAGGCTCTGGAATATGAACTATTACACCTCTCTTACGCTGATTTTTTTTAGCTTGTGAAGGAGTTTCCAGCATGCGATGATCAAGTTGAGCCTGATTTATGTTCAAATTTGGCTTCTGATGCATTTGTAAACATGTGTCTGTGAACAAATTTTAACAAATCAGTATCTCCCTGTAAACATGTGTCTGTGAACAAATTTTAACAAATCAGTATCTCCCTGTAATAATATAAATTAGTATCTCATTGAACTTCAATTTATTTTAAAAATATTTTAAATCATACAATTTCATTTATATATTTTGTTATTAATTTATAATTAATTCAATTTAGATAGGTGTTGATATTTTGTTTATATTTCATTTTGTATCGTTCACTTTTTCAATAAATAAATATTATTTACACAGTTTTTTCAGTTTATAAATATTGTTTAAGTTTTTTTTCAGTTAATCAATATTTTTTCACATATATATTTTTCTACATATATTGCTTAAACATATGAACTCGAAATTAACTTTTGTCAATTACTCCTCTAACTGTATTTCTGTATATAAATTTCAAATATAAAAAATTAGTTCAATATTACTCGGCGTCGCCTTACGGCGACCCCTCGCAGTTTAAAATTTGGAAAATTAAAAAAATGTAAATACTTAATATGAGTTATTTTAAAACCGTTGAATTGAAAACTGCAATGTTACATTTCTATATATATTGCTTAAACATATGAATTTGAAATTAATTTGTGTCAATTACTCTCTAACTATATTTCTATATATATAACTTAAATATAAAAAAATTAGTTCTATATTACTCGTCATCGCCTTACGACGACACCTCGTAGTTTAAAATTTGGAAAATTAAAAAATGAAAGTACTTAATATAAGTTATTTTAAAATAGTTGAATTGAAAACTACAATGTTACATTTCTACATATATTGCTTACACATGTGAATTTGAAATCAATTTTTGTCAATTACTCTCTAACTGTATTACTATATATATAACTTAAATATAAAAAAAATAGTGCAATATTACTCGGCGTCGCCTTACGGCGACACCTTGCAGTTTAAAATTTTGAAAATTAAAAGATATAAATACTAATATAAGTTATTTTAAAACTGTTGAATTGAAAACCATAATGTTTTACCTGAATACATATACAAAACATATAAATTAGTGCATTAAAACAAAAGTCATTATTCTGCTAAAGGAATTTTTTTATTCAAAAGTATTTTAATATTATTGCGACGTCTCGTCGTTTAAACATTATACAATTAAAATATTTTTTTTATCAGCACAGATCCATATCAGTGCTCTATAATTTGCAAAATGATTCTCTAGTTTTCTAAAAGATTTGTTGGAAGTCTCTTGAACAGTAGATATCATGGAAATCACAAATTGATTCCAAATAGCTAATGGCAAGATTGCAAGCATATGTGTGTTCTGCAAATATTTTTAAAAAAAGTTAACTAAAAACATAGATATGAAATAATATACTATTCGTATTCACATCCTGATTCTAATCCTAATGCTGAATTTGCCACAATATTCTATGTGAATTGTAATCATGGAGAATATAATTGAGAGTTAAGATTGTAATCACATCCTCATTCTAATCCTGATACTGACAAACCCTGATTCATATCTTGTTGCATAAGAAATCAGGATTTCTCAGCATAAAGATTAGAATCAGGATGTTAATATGTAGAGTATGCTCCAATAGATGTGAGAAATGGGATTGTTCGCTCGAACCTTCAATGTCCAAGCTACTTGAGTAACATCCAGAGCGGACAAATGCTGATGGTCGTCCATATCTGAATGTAAAAAGAGGAGAAGCTTAATAAATTACTATGGAACTTCAATGTATATTTGAGAAAATAAAAAATGTGTACCTCTATTACCTTCTTTTGATGTTTGAGTATAGGTTGAGAGCCCGGACATGTGAATATAGAGTACGGTTAAACAAAATTGATTATGGTAGAGTTGCATAATCTTTTTAACTTTTAAACAGATATGCACTATTTTCATTGATTAATTGACTGAGAATTTATGTAGCCATAATATTCTCTGTGAATTGTAATCATGGAGAATCTAATTGAAAGTTAAGATTGTAATCACATGATGATTCTAATCCTGATGCTAACAAACCCTGATTCATATCCTGATATTGATTCATATCCTGATGAATGAGAAATCCAGGAACATATCATGATCTTGATCATATCTTGTTGCAGAAGAAATCAGGATTTCTCATCATCGGGATTAAAATTAGGATATTAATATGCAGAATATGCGCCAAGAGATGTGAACAATGGTTCGAATGCAACTAATACAATTAAATCACACCTCACAATCCAACATTATGCCTGATTTCCTATTGTTGGATATAGAAGGAGTTGAAGATTAAAGATAGATTCATCTATGACAACAATGCAGAGGATGATAACTCAACATAGACAGGACTTGTAAATAATCCTATATCCATTGAAACCAGTACGAAGATAGAAGACTTGACATATACACAATGATCTGGAAAGCTACAGTGAAGAAATCGTCAACAGAAGTTCGAAGGAAGTTCATTAATATGTTCATTCATCGAAGGAATAAGGTTGAAGATATTCGAAGTAGCAATCTGGATTGGTGTGAAGGTCATAAGGGTTTCAGTGAAGCTGATTTGATGTGGTAGAAGACTTGACAGTGAATTGTATAGTCTATAGTACGAAGGCCTGAGAGCGAAACTAGTCGTCTGTGAACCAGACCGTTGCACTAGGCGTCAGTGATCCGTGAAAGAAAACTAAGTACTATCATTCGAAAGACTGTCAAGTGAGATTCGTATTCAAGAAAACTGTTCGAAAATTGAAGACGAAGCTCAGAAGACAGGAAGACATGAAGTGGTATGACTCAGGGATTGCATAGATCAAGTATAAGGAAGTAAAAGAGGTCAAGTTCAAGTTCAAAGTGATTGCAGGTCAACTTCCATGAGTTGCAAGTCAACCAAATGGAAGTGCATAGCAAGGAGGAAGATTTTTCTAAGGATGGAAAAGTTTCTAAGGCAAAGAACTTATATAAATCGACTACTAAAAGGAAGAAATCGACTTCTGGCATTTCAACAAGCCAAAATCGACTTCTAGGAGTTTAACCAAGTCTATTAGTCAATTTCTATAGCTACTAGTCGAATTGTGCAAAGCAGAAAAGTTACTAAGGCATGAGAAGTGCAAAAATCGACTACCATATTCTACTAGTCGATTTTAGCATCCTAAAAATCAACTAGTAGCTACTTGGTGTTTTAATCTAAGTCAAAATTCCCCTTGGCATGAAAATCGACTTGTGGAAAGCCTAGAAAGTCATTAGTCGAATTCCTTGATGTACAAATCGACTTCTGAGGTGTTGGATTATAAATCAAGGTCATTTCCTCTCTTGAACTCCAATTCGACTACTGAAAATCAAGGAAACTTTAATTCGACTTGTGGATTTCGACTACTGCACCCTGATTGATTTAATACTTGGACGAGAGCTTGCCACATTTCCAAGTCTATTTCACCTACCTATATCTATCAGTTCAACAGTGAATTGAATAATAACTTACAATCAATCACAATCAGAAACAGTAGCGTTGCTCTCGCTCTTTGGAGATTCGTTCTATCAAATCATCAATTTGTGAAGTGAAGTGCTGCTGAATTTTATATATAATTCTAGTCTTACATAGGAATACTCAAAAGCATTAAAGCCTTGTATTGATAGCTTGTATCTGATAGGTTATATTATTTTTTAGAGTGATAGCGATACACATATTTGATAAGTTATCTTTTGTAGTGTGTAGAGTTATTGTTGCTTTGTTTACGTTTGTAACAAAGTTTGTAAGCAATCCACTCAGAGATTTTCTTAATAATATAAGATCAATCCCCCAAAGCTCTTGTGTTTGTGTTTGTTTTTCATAGTATCTTTATCCGCTGCAAATTTATTTGAAAAACGAACTATAATACATTCACCCCCCCTCTGTATTAACCTAGTAGACCTAACAATTGGTATCAGAGCTTGTTGATCGATATACGGATCAGATCCTTTATTGGATTTTGGTTGAACGGAGACTGGGATAGCTTCTGGTTGTGTAGATTGGGTTTCTGTTGATTGGTTGTGTTGTGTGACTGATTGGATAGTTGCAGTTTGAGACATCGTATTGCGAAAATTTTACAGATCTGTAAAAATGAGTTCTCAAAAGATTGGCGGTCTTAAGGTTCCGAAATTCGATAAGGCAAACTACAATCTATGGAAGAAGAGGATGCTTTTTTATCTCAGAGCTGCAGATCACAGATACATTAAGGTCATCGAGAAAGGACCATTTGTATTTGAGATAGAGGATCCAAATGATGATGAGAAGAGAATTCCTAAGAATCCAGATGACTACACTGAGAAGGATATTGAATTGGATAGTCTGGATGCCAAGGTGCAGCACTTGTTGATGCAATCCATGGATGATGACATGAGCCATCAAATTGTTGTGTGTGAAAATTCTAAGGATATATGGCAAACCATAGAGTTGTTAATGGAAGGAACGGAAGACGTCTGAGAAAACAGACTTGATATTCTGACTACCCAGTACGAGGCATTCAAATCTCTCCCAGGCGAAAACCTAACTTCGGTCTTTGAAAGATTGAACAAGTTGATAAATGAACTGAGCATCTATGGGAAGAGAGATGAACAGAAAGAGATAAACAGGAAGTTTATGTTGACATTGCCCACTCATCTCATAAGTAAAGGAGATTCAGTTCGTGAGCGCTTAGACTTCAAGACTATGTCTCTAGACAAGTTATATGGGAAGATGAAGACTCATGAAATAGAATTGGAGCAGAAAAAGATTATATATAGAAGTGGTGCAATGGACGTGAAGAATGCTGAGTTACTGAAGACAACTGCTCTTGTAGCTAGTAGACACAAGGACTTGGACATAACTGCTGAAAAGCCAAAGACAAATGATCAAGTGCTTTGTGATGCTGAAGTTGATGATGGAAATCTCTCTGGAGACCCAAGTGATTATTATACAATGGAAGAGTTGCAAGATATGAAGGATCCCACCATGGACAACATGGAAGCTATGTTTGGAAACCTGAGATTCAGGAGGAAACAAGCCTTCAGGGGATCTGGTAGCAGCAACAGGGGTCAGAAATCTCCATCATATTCAGACCCAGGCTACAAGATAGGGATGGTGGATAGAAAGAATGTCAAGTGTTTCAACTGTGGAGAAATGGGATACTTTGCCACTGAATGTAGAAGGAGTCAACATGCAAGAGACAAAGGAAAGGCTTATCAAAGGAAAGATTCTGGAGGTTCGAAGAAGTATCCAGTGAAGTCTTACATAGCTGAGGGTACAAGCTGGGATGATACTGATGATGAGGAAGAGCATTTTAGAAATCTGGCACTCATGACTGACACTCCACACTCTTCAAGACAGGTAATCCTTTGCTCCTACTCACCTCCATTTCATACTGAAAATCTATGTGAAAATGAACACTGCCTTGCTTTTAGAAAGTCTATCACTATACCTGTTGTATCTTCATTTGATAGTATAAAAGTTGAATGCACTGAGAAAGCATGCATTGATAGATATAATTCCATAAATCTAAGCTATTATCACTGTATAGTCTCCTTGAAAAATGCTAATGGTACTGTAGGTGACTTGAAAGAAAAGGTAAAGAAACTACATGAAGAACTTGATAAGTTAGTTCTTGAGAAAGTTAATGTTGAAGACATTAGGCAAAAACATCACTATCTAGAACTTAAGGCTAATAATCATGTTGAGACCATTGCTCAGAGAGATGAGAAGATAAAGGAATTAGAAGCTAAGTTACAAGCTTATGCCAATTCTGCTAATCTTGCGAAGGAACTCATATCTAGCCAAGTTGTAAGTGGTAAACTTGGAATTGGGCTAGATTATGATGAGCTTAGAAAGTCAAGTAAGAAATGTGTGGTGGAAAATGAAAAAGTTGAAAAAGTAAATAATCCACCCGATACACAACACGTTCTGAAAAATGCTAAGGAACCTTTGTACAAGAAAGCATCGTCTGATCCCTTTGATGAGGATAGACTATTCATTGAACATGAGTTGCTTGTTGAGTACTTAAATGAATTAAAAGATAAAAAGGCAAAGGAACCTAGTAAGTCAGTTGACTCAGATAGTGAAACATCTAAGGCTGGACTAGGTTTTAGTTCCAAAACTAAAAGAAGCAGGAATAGAAATGGCAGGATAGGAGGCAATAGCCCTAGAAAGTTATGCAATAACTGTGGATCTGCTGGTCATCTTACTCATACTTGTAGGAAGGCTAAGGTAGATAATGTTAAGAATGTTAATATGCATAAAATGTCTAGCATGCCTAAATCTCTTAAGTGCAATAATTCTGTTTGCATGCCATGTGTTGTTAATTTCATGAACACTTATCTCGATTCCAAACACTCGCACAATTCATCACATAATCATGATAAACATGTACACACATACACTGGTAGGTCTAAGACTGTCAGCCCTCCTAAGCTTAGGAAAGAGGCACCTGTCACCAAGCCCAAAAGCAAGTCTGCTGGTGCTTCTGTAAGTGATAAAGGGACAGTCAAAGACAATGCACAACATACTAAGCCTATCAATTCTGTGAAGCAGAATGTTAAATATTCAAATGCTTTTAAGTTCCCTGGACCCAACTTAGTTTGGGTACCAAAGAAAACTTAATCTCCTTTGTTTTCTGGGCATTAAGCAGAAGAAGGTCATTTGGATTCTGGACAGTGGATGTTCAAGGCATATGACTGGAGATAGAGCCCTGCTATCAAAGGTGGTTGAGAAAGCTGGCCCAGAAGTTACCTTTGGAGATGACAGCAAATGTTATACAACGGGGATATGGCTGTTTGGAAATTGGAAATGTCATCATTGAAGATATTTCTCTGGTTGAAGGTCTGATGCATAATCTCCTCAGCATAAGCCAATTCTGTGATAAAGGCTGTGAAGTTTTGTTCAAGAAAGAGAGGTGTTTGATCTCTAATCAGAAGAATGAGAAGCTTACTCTCAATGGAGTGAGAAAGGGTGATTTGTTTGTAGCTGACTGGAATTCTACTGGAGATGGTCAAGTTCTGTGCTTCTATAGTAAAGCTTCTCCGGACGATAGTTGGTTATGGCATAAGAAGCTCTCCCACTTAAACTTCAAGACCATGAATTCTTTGGTTAAGAGGGAATTGGTGAGAGGTCTGCCCGAGATGGAATTTTGTCCTGAAGGACTTTGTGAAGCATGTGAGAAGGGAAATTCAAAAAGAGCATCACATAAGAAGAAGAAAGTTTCTGACATTGTTGAGCCCTTACAACTTCTGCATATGGATTTGTTCGGACCAGTCAATATAATGTCTATGTCGAGAAAGAAATATTGTTTAGTGATTGTTGATGACTATTCCAGATACACGTTGGTGTTATTCTTACATTCAAAGGATGAAGCAGCTGAAATGATCATTGATCACATCAACAAGATTGAGTTAGAAGCTGGCGTGCCTGTAAGATGCATAAGATCAGATAATGGCACAGAATTCAGAAAGGAAAAGTTGAATGATTTCTGTGTGGAGAAAGGAATCTCGAGACAGTATTCAGCACCAATGACTCCTCAACAGAATAGAGTGGTCGAAAGAAAGAATCGTACGTTGGTTGAGGCTGCAAGGACAATGCTGAATGAAGCCAATCTTCCTACGTATTTCTGGGCTGAAGCTGTTAGCACTGCGTGTTATACTCAGAATCGAACCCTGATCAACAAGATGTTTGGAAATACACCATATGAGTTAATGGCCAACAAGAAACCATCCGTGAGTTACTTTCATGTGTTTGGAGAAAAATGCTATGTGCTAAAGGACGATGAGCATCTTGGTAAATTTGATGCCAAAGCTGAAGAAGGTATTTTCCTAGGCTATTAATTGGAGTCTAAGGCATACAGTGTGTTTGTGATTAATGACAGCAAAGTTGTGGAAAGCCTTAATGTAACTTTTGATGACACCAAGCTCCCGAGTATTCAGAAGGAAGATAGTAATGATCACTTAAGTGTGGAAGATCTTTCTGATGATGAAGACGAACCTGAGTTTGTTCCAAATAGAGATAGAAATGGAGATGATCATCACAATGATCATAATGGTGATTCAGATTCTGATGGAAATGGTGGAGATGGTTCAGATATGAATGGCAATAGTGGTAACACAATTGTGCATAGTGAGACAGTTTCTGGAACCAGTCCTTAAGTGTCAGATTCTACAGATCAAGATGGCAGCAACTTAGGGGGAGCAGAACAAGAAAGAGGATCTGCTAGTCGAACTCAACAAAATGTTAATCAAGCTGAATCATCAAGGGAAAATCTGCCTAGAGCTGTAAAGTGGAGTAGATCTCATCCTGAAGATCTCATTATTGGTGATGCTGGAGCAAGAGTTCAGACGAGAAGAACTACTACTAATGAATGTCTATATTCTGGGTTTCTTTCTCAAATGGAACCAAAGAAAGTAGATGAAGCTCTTGGAGATCCTGATTGGGTGATTGCTATGCAAAATGAGCTCAATCAATTTGAAAGACAGAAAGTGTGGAAGCTTGTACCCAACCCAAAAGATAAATCTGTTATTGGCACTAAATGGGTATTCAGGAACAAGCTGGATGAAGATGGAATTGTAACAAGGAACAAGGCGAGACTGGTTGCTAAGGGTTATTCTCAAGAAGAAAGCATTGACTATGATGAGACCTTTGTTGGATTTTAATCGCAGCGGAGGCATGGCAAAACACTTTCGCACATATAAAATCTAAATAAAAGCATATAAATCGTGGTAAAAACGAGGGATCGAATCTAACCTTTAAAATAATTCGGAGACAATGATCAGAGATCCTTAGCAGTTGCTCCTCAAGTGTGAAGCACTCCACCGGTATCCACCAAGAAAACGATGTTAAGGAGGAGGAAGGAGGTGGAGAGAATTGGGTTTTCCAAACTTTTTGGGTTTTGGGGTTCAAATGAAAATAGGGTCTATAATAGTATATTTATAGGCAAAATTTTCAGCTGAAATTTTCCCATAAATATTATTATTATTATCCCATTTATTATTCTCATTAATAATTAAAACACCTTTTAATTATTAATCCTTTTTCAAAGCACTTTAGAAATAATTCTCTCTCTTGATTTAATTTCCAAAATTAAATCCTTAATTAATAATATTAAGAACTTTTCTTAATTAATTTATAATCAATTAAATCTCATTTAATCAATTATTAAATTTGCCAATTAATTATTTATTTCACAAATAAATAATTATTAGCCATTATTAATTAATTCCTCCACCATTAAATCATTCTCTTTTTATGGTGTGACCCTGTATGTTCAATATTAAGCCGGTAGTAGAAATAAATAATAATAAAACTATTTTATCATTATTTATATAAATTCTCTAATTTATTAAATATGATTAATTAATTAATCACATTTATTCTACATCGTGAGGGATACTTCTCAGCATATCGCGACTATCCGGATAATATGAATTCACTGCTTAGAATACCAAGAACCTATTCAGTGAATAGTTACCGTACAATAAACTCCTTCTACCCTACAATGTCTCGATTAAATACAAAGCATATATCTCGTGTCAAGCCTATCTAATTCAATCACTTGCTTACCATTTACTATGCTTAGTTCTATGCAAATTAGAAACTCCTTTCTAATTTCATTCACTCTGGCCAGAGATTCCTGAACTAGCATAAGTGGATCAGCCTTGAACATTCGCTTCCTTCACTGGAAGGGGTAGATCCTTTATTGATCATACACTATCTTCGTGTACAAATTCCTATACCCAGTAGAGCCCTAATAATTGTCCCTGGAGACTAAGAACTAAACCAAAGCATAGTTCAGTGTACACAAGATGACTATGATGACCTCAAGTCTAAGGATACTTGTACAACTATCACTATGTGAACAACTGCTGACACGTGAGTGAACTCCATCAGTTGTTCAGCTGGGCGAGTCATGTTCAGTGAACTTATTCTATAATAAGCACCTACATACTAGCTATAGTGTCACCACATAAATGTCTATGAGAACAGACATCCTTCATAATGAAGCAAGCATAGTATGTACCGATCTTTGCGGATTATTAATTACCAGTTAGTAATCCTACGACCAGGAACTATTTAAGTTTAGAGTTATCATCTTTTAGGTCTCACTATTATGATCTCATCATAATCCATAAAAAGCTTTACTCTAAACTATGGTATATCTTATTTAAACACTTAAATAGATAAAGCCCGTAATAAAAACAAAACAAGTCTTTTATTAATATCAATGAAATCAAAACAGATTACATAAAAGTTATTCCTAAATCCTCATACATGATTGGACTTAGGACTTATTCCTTTCAATCTCCCACTTGTACTAAAGCCAATCACTCTGGTATCTAATACCCATCTTGTCTTTATGACGATCAAAGTGACTTTCATAAAGTAGCTTTGTGAGTGGGTCTGCTATGTTATTATGTGTGTCAACTCTAATTCAATACAATATAAGAAATGTTACCGCGCTCCCACTAACCCTTTTGTAGACGCATGGTTCATCTACGTTTTTGATAAAATCAAACTCTTTGATTGTCTCATCAAAACAGATATTCCATCTACGAGAAGCTTGCTTTAAACCACATATGGTTCGTAGCAGCTTACACACTAGGTTTTCATTTCTCTTGGAAAGAAAACCATCTGGCTAATTGCCAGATCTCATAGTCGTAGTAAGCAGCAATCGCAAGCAAAATCCGAACTGATTTTAACAGGGATACAGGTATAAGGTTTCATCAAAGTCAATCCATTGCCTTTGTTTGAATCCTTTTTCCACAAGCCTGGCCTTATAGGTCTCCACCTGGCCATCTGCTATAATCTATCTTTTGTATACCGTATACATAGATTCCATTCTGGATTTCATGGCACTATGCCATTTCTCTGAGTCAACACTACTCATAGCCTCATTATAGGTCACAGGGTCGTCATCATCAATGATCGACAACTCATTGTCATTCTCAATGACAAGGCCATATTACCTCTCAGGTTAGCGAGACACTCTCCCTGATCTATGAATGGGTTGTTCCACAAAAGGTTGTTCAGTCAGAACAGCTGTTTCTACTCGATCTGTAGTAGTTTGTGCTTCTTTAACTTCATCAAGTTCAATTTTGCTCCCACTGTTTCCTTCAAGGATAAACTCCTTTTCCAAGAAGGTAGCATGTCTGGAGACAAACACCCGATGATCGGTGCAAAAGTAATACCCTAAAGTCTCTTTAGGATATCCCATAAAACTACATTTTACGGATCGATATTCCAGCTTATCTGGGTCAACTTTCTTGACATAAGCTGGACATCCCCAAATCTTAATGTGTTTAAGACTCGGTTTCCTTTCTTTCCATATCTCATACGAAGTTTGAGGAACAGATTTGGAAGGCACCTTATTCAGTAAATATGCTGAGGTTTCCAATGCATAACCCCATAGGAATACTGGAAGATTTGCATAGCTCATCATGGACCGAACTATGTCTAACAAAGTTCGATTTCTCCTTTCAGATACCAATCTGGAGGAGTCCACTGGGAGACTATACCATTTACTTTGAGATAATCTAGAAACACTCCATTAAAGTATTCACCACCTCGATCTGATCGAAGAGTTATAATACTATGTTTGGTTGTTTCTCCACTTCATACTTATATTCTTTGAACTTTTCAAAGGCCTCAGACTTGTGTTTCATCAAACACATATCCGAATCCAGATCTATCATCTATGAAAGTAATGAAGTATGAAAATCCACCCATGGCTTGCGTAGACATTGGTCTACATACATCTGTGTGTACCATTCCTAGCAAATTTGCAGCCCTCTCTCCATGTCTACTAAATGGAGACTGTAGTGCCACAATGAAGTGAGATTTTCATCATCCCTTTTCTTTTATTAGTTTGTTCAATCTGAAGTAAATTATGTCACATTTATACAGACCATTATTTAAAGTACCACGTCCATAAAGAATATTATCTCTAAGAATAGAACATTCATTAATCTCAATAATAAATGAAAATCCAGCCAAGTCTAACATGGGAATAATATTCCTCACAATCGAGGGAACAAAATAACAATTATTTAAAACAATAGTCTTACCCGTAGGCATATGTAAATGAAATGATTCTACATCTTCAGCAGCAACTCTTGCTCCATTTCCCATCAGTAGAATCACCTCCTTTTCCTCAAGAGTCCTACTTCTCCTTGGTCCCTGCAACAAATTACAGATATGAGAACCACAGGCGGTATCTAATACCCAAGTAGAAATTTGATTTAATGACATATTCACTTCTATCATGAACATACCTGAATCAGAAGCGGTACTCTCACTACCCTTCTTCTTCTTCTTCAATTCTTTAAGGTAAACCTTGCAGTTCCTCTTCCAGTGCCCCACCTTGTTATAGTGAAAGCAAACAACTTTGCTCTTGGGGTCTTCAGCTTTTGGTGGAACCGGCATTTTCTCACCTACTTTCTTCTTCTTGGAATGGTTCCTCTTCCTTTTCTTAGGATTGGAACCTTCACCAATTAGAAGAACAGAACTCTTCTTAGGGGGAAAATTCGATTCCGCAGTCTTCAACATGTTGTGGAGTTCAGGCAGGTTGACATCCAACTTATTCATGTGAAAGTTCACAACAAACTGCGAGAACGAACTCGGAAGCGATTGTAAGACCAGGTCTTGGCTCAGCTCCCCATCCATGGCAAAACCAAGTTGTCCAAGACGTTCAATCAAATTGATCATCTTAAGTACATGGTCATTCACAGATGATCCCTCAGACATCCTACAACCGAACAACTCATTCGATATCTCATATCGAGCTGTCCTCCCCGCCACATCATACAACTCTTGTAGATGCATGAGGATAGTGTGAGCATCCATATGCTCATGTTGCTTCTGTAGCTCAATGTTCATGGAATCTAGCATGATGCATTGAGCAATATTTGCATCATCTATCCACTTACGATACACAACATGTTCATCATTATGTGCATCACTAGCAGGTTCAGTAGGCTTAGGTGAGTCAATCACGTATTCCAGCTTCTCAATCCTGAGAACAATTCTCAAGTTTCGAAGCCAGTCAGCATAATTAGGACCAGTCAATTTGTGAGCATCCAGTATGCTCCTGAGTGATAGTGCAGAAGACATAATGTATATTGTAAATCTGTAAATGATAAACACATAACAGCACTTAGCAAATATTCGATTTCATTTTAAAACACTATATGAATTGGGTCTTTATTCATAAGTGGCTCCCACTAGTTTATCTAATTTATTCAACCCCCTACGTGAAAAATTAAGCATTCATAATGCTAGTGGGAATAGGGATCCTACATTCCATTACACAACCCCGGATGTGGCACGAAACGCCATGTAATGTTCAATAGGCAGACAACTCTTGTCAATTATATCTAATGTTATTCCCTAATCAAACTTTAGCCTCTTGAATAATTGAGTCACGGCTGTGGCACGACAAACTCAATATTCTAAGTCAAATCTAACCCAATATTCCGTACAATTGAATCAGTCCCCAAAGGCCCACGGTTGTGGCACATAACGACCTTTAAATTCTTATTCAATGTACACATCTCTATGTAATAGACAAGTATTTCTTACTTCGAAATCAAAGCCCTCGGCTGTGGCACGAAACGACAATGATTTAAAAATAAGAACTACTTTTCTATCATGTTGGAAGGCTATGACCGACACAAGCCCGTTGTGTCATTGGCCAATTACTACTTGATATTATTTAATTTTAGAGGGATTATATTACGTTACAATCATAATCATATTATAAAGAGATTCTTCCTTTTAAATTAAATATTTCAAATCAATAATCAATAATCAGATGATTCCCAGATCGGGTGGAGCATTGTCAAGAGGCGTCACTTAATAACCCTTTCTTACAGATAGAAATCTGTTGTTGACAGAATCATCCTTTCTCTCATATCGAAAATTCATATTCAATTACGTGTTTCATAAACACAAGAATCTCATGATTGTATTCATAATAATATTATTAAGGTTATGAAACAATTTCACTATACTAGGTTGTCTAACAAACGCCTTATGTTCATTTAAGTTCACCTAAATCTATCATCGCATGATAAACTAAGCATATATCACATATATAAACATGAATAAACATCAAGGTAGGCATGTTATATCATCTAGCATATTAGTCTAAGCATTATACATCTCTATGTATCACATGAAGCATTTAAAAGTAGTTAAAACATTTATAAACAACTTTAAAACACTTCCGGAAATATAAACAGTTCAAAACTTTTATATAAACTAAAATTGATCACTCCATTAGATCCATCTCGGAAAAACGAATCCAACGGTATATTGCACGCCCAAAACAGAGTTACGAAACTCCCAGAAAATCAATTTTAATCTGGACAGTCAGGCTGTAACGCATTACAGGAACGCGTTACAAGCCCTGTAACGCATTCCGGTGATGCGTTACAAGCCTTGTAAGCCAGTAAAAGGTGTAACGCATTCCGTGAATGCGCCACAGGATGTAACGCATTCAAGGAATGCACGACACCCCCCCCTTCTGCGTGCGCTGCACGCGCCTGTCATAACAGCCGCCGTACCTGTCTTCCTCGAACTCCGTGCGCCAGTCGTCCTTGTCTGCTTCTTCTTTAACCATGCAGCATTCAAACAACAGCAGTACAAGCAGATGTATATATACTTTATATACATACTAACAATTTATATATATATGATTATTTAATTACGAATTTAATTGCAAGAACTTCAAAAATTCATAATAAAAAATCTATACATCATAAAATTATGAAAAAAATACCCAGACGGTCTACAACACTTGTAAAACCCAGATCAATATTCAAAATTATTCTGAGAAACGATTTCTCATCAGACAAAATTAATCCATGATATAACTTGTAAAATTCATAATTAATTCATACAAGCACATAAAATTCTGAAATTTTTACCACATATCTATATGCATACAACCTATGCTCTGATACCAATGTTGGATTTTAATCGCAGCGGGGGCATGGAAAAACACTTTCGCACATATAAAATCCAAATAAAAGCATATAAATCGTGGTAAAAACATAGGGATCGAATCTAACCTTTAAAATAATTCGGAGACAATGATCAGAGATCCTTAGCAGTTGCTCCTCAAGTGTGAAGCACTCCACCGGTATCCACCAAGAAAACGATGTTAAGGAGGAGGAAGGAGGTGGAGAGAATTGGGTTTTCCAAACTTTTTGGGTTTTGGGGTTCAAATGAAAATAGGGTTTATAATAGTATATTTATAGGCAAAATTTTCAGCTGAAATTTTCCCATAAATATTATTATTATTATCCCATTTATTATTCTCATTAATAATTAAAACACCTTTTAATTATTAATCCTTTTTCTAAACACTTTAGAAATAATTCTCTCTCTTGATTTAATTTCCAAAATTAAATCCTTAATTAATAATATTAAGAACTTTTCTTAATTAATTTATAATCAATTAAATCTCATTTAATCAATTATTAAATTTTCCAATTAATTATTTATTTCACAAATAAATAATTATTAGCCATTATTAATTAATTCCTCCACCATTAAATTATTCTCTTTTTATGGTGTGACCCTGTAGGTTCAATATTAAGCCGGTAGTAGAAATAAATAATAATAAAACTATTTTATCATTATTTATATAAATTCTCTAATTTATTAAATATGATTAATTAATTAATCACATTTATTCTACATCGTGAGGGATACTTCTCAGCATATCGCGACTATCCGGATAATATGAATTCACTGCTTAGAATACCAAGAACCTATTCAGTGAATAGTTACCGTACAATAAACTCCTTCTACCCTACAATGTCCCGATTAAATACAAGGCATAGATCTCGTGTCAAGCCTATCTAATTCAATCACTTGCTTACCATTTACTATGCTTAGTTCTATGCAAATTAGAAACTCCTTTCTAATTTCATTCACTCTGGCCAGAGATTCCTGAACTAGCATAAGTGGATCAGCCTTGAACATTCGCTTCCTTCACTGGAAGGGGTAGATCCTTTATTGATCATACACTATCTTCGTGTACAAATTCCTATACCCAGTAGAGCCCTAATAATTGTCCCTGGAGACTAAGAACTAAACCAAAGCATAGTTCAGTGTACACAAGATGACTATGATGACCTCAAGTCTAAGGATACTTGTACAACTATCACTATGTGAACAACTGCTGACACGTGAGTGAACTCCATCAGTTGTTCAGCTGGGCGAGTCATGTCCAGTGAACTTATTCTATAATAAGCACCTACATACTAGCTATAGTGTCACCACACAAATGTCTATGAGAACAGACATCCTTCATAATGAAGCAAGCATAGTATGTACCGATCTTTGCGGATTATTAATTACCAGTTAGTAATCCTACGACCAGGAACTATTTAAGTTTAGAGTTATCATCTTTTAGGTCTCACTATTATGATCTCATCATAATCCATAAAAAGCTTTACTCTAAACTATGGTATATCTTATTTAAACACTTAAATAGATAAAGCCCGTAATAAAAACAAAACAAGTCTTTTATTAATATCAATGAAATCAAAACAGATTACATAAAAGTTATTCCTAAATCCTCATACATGATTGGACTTAGGACATATTCCTTTCAACCTTTGCACCAGTGGCTAGACTTGAAGCCATCAGAATGTTCTTAGCATTTGCTGCACATTCAAACTTCAAGGTTTATCAGATGGATGTGAAAAGTGCTTTTCTGAATGGTGAGATTGAAGAAGAAGTCTATGTGGAGCAACCTCCTGGTTTCACAGACCCTGAGTTTGAAGATTTTGTGTATCTTCTCTTCAAGGCTCTTTATGGTCTAAAGCAAGCGCCTAGAACATGGTATGACACTCTCTCTGAATTTCTACTTAAGAATGGTTTCACTAGAGGTGTCATAGATAAGACTCTATTTCATAAAAAGCATAGAAATGATACCATACTTGTGCAAGTTTATGTTGATGATATTATATTTGGGTCTACGAATGATGCACTTTGTGCAAGGTTTGCTAAGCTTATGCAGAGTAGGCATAAGATGAGCATGATGGGTGAGTTGAATTTCTTCCTTGGACTTCAAGTAAGCCAGAAGCCAGATGGTATCTTCATTAGTCAAACGAAGTACATCAGGGATCTTCTGAAGAAATATCAGATGGAAGATTCAACACCTGCCAAGACTCCTATGGAAACTGCCACAAAACTTGATCAAGATGAGTCTGGTAAAAAGGTGGACATCACTCACTATAGAGGCATGATTGGATCTCTTCTCTACTTGACTGCAAGTCGTCCAAATATAATGTTTGCAACATGCTTGTGTGCGAGGTTCCAAGCTGATCCGAAAGAGTCATATCTGATAGCTGTCAAGAGGATCTTTAGATATTTGAAGGGTACACCGAATCTGGGTATCTGGTATACTAAAGACACGGGCTTTGATCTCATTGGCTATACGAATTCTGACTATGCTGGTTGTAAGATTGATCAGAAGAGTACTTCAGGAAGCTGTCAGTTTCTTGGAAGAAGATTGGTTTCTTGGTTTAGCAAGAAACAGCATTTGGTTTCTACATCTACTGCTGAGGCTGAGTATATTGCTGCTGGAAGTTGCTGTTCTCAAATTCTATGGATGAGAAGCCAACTCCGAGACTATGGACTTGAGTTGAATCACATTCCTATCTACTGCGACAAGACAAGTGCCATAGCAATCTCAAACAATCCTGTTTAGCACTCGAGGACCAAACATATTGATATAAGGTATCATTTCATAAGAGAGAACATAGTGAATGGTACCGTGGAACTAATTTTTGTTCCCACAGCTGATCAAATTGCAGACATTTTCACTAAGCCACTTGATGAAGCTACTTTTAGCAAGTTGGTTAGTGAACTTGGCATGTTAAACTTGTCCACTTAAAAATGGAAGTTAACATATTATGTAATTTGATTGGGATAAATTTTACAAATCCTATGATGATGCTTTGAGGCCTTGTAAAGTTTATTTACCTATATTCATTATCCTTGGATTGAAGCAAATTGATTAGTGATGCTTGTATGCTTATTGATAATTGGATTTGAGATTTTGATGCTAATTGATTACCATGATCTTATATGTTACATATTATGTGGTAATTGAGTTGGTTTATCTGGAGCTTTGTTGTACTTGAGATAGGTTAGCACCCCTTCTCTGTATTGTACCTATCACTCTATCTCAGATAAATTTATTCCTAGCATGAACTGTGTTTAATTGTCTTAAATCATAATATTTATTTGTCCAGTATTTTCTCTTGCTCTGATACATAAAATATTTATGCATGTGTACATACTTGACAAAATACTTGACAAAATATGATTGCTATATGCTAGATAACCCTTTATATTGGTTTAGAACTAAAATGAGTAGAGTATTTCTTCCATCTTTATCACATGTTTCATCCATGTGGCTCTGATACATTCTCTAGAAAAAACTATTCTACTTACTCAATTCTAAATCAATACATGATTATATTTACCATTGCTTCTAACTCTGTTGCTATTTAAGTCTTGCGCTGAATATCCAAGCACAGAAAGCAGCTAAGGTAAAGTTCAGGTATGATCAATCTTTCAGAATGTACTTCAAGTTGAAACACCACACAATCACACACTGAATGATCTCTAGTAGTAGATCATGTCATGTGTTCTCTGTGGTTACTTCTAAGGTATCATTCCTTGATCCTTAAGCATTCTGAAACTTTGTGGATTATTCCTAAGGCCCAGTCCTAGTATTCTGAAACTTATAACTGCCCCCAGTGGCTTAAGAAGCTGACTATGAGCCTATCAAACCAATAGGTTCTGACCAAAGTCATAGAACCAAACACTCCTCAAACAGAATTTATCCAAAGCTTTTGCTCTGATACATGAAAACCACATGATCAGTTGCATTCTGAACCTTGATAACTGGAGTTGAGTTGAGTGAGGGAGATAGTGCCAAGCAGCACCACATAAGGAAGGAAAGGTCAACCCTACAGCTCTGTCTCTCACAAAGTAGTGGAGTATTCAAATCCTGAGACAACTATAAAGCTCATTTATATTCTCTCAAAAGAATGTAAAGCTGAAAAAGGCACTGAAATTGTTACTAGAAGCATTCTCTCAACAGATTGTATTTCTATTGAAAATTCACCTGTCAGCCAGGGCATCTGAATGAGAGTCACTACCTTACCTCAAATATTTCAATGCACGTGTGAGTTTCACACACAAGGAAGGTTTTGACGGAGCAAGTTTATCAAACCATCTCAAGGTCACTGATAGAACTTGAGATTTAATTTTGATTAAATCTGAGATCCATATGGATTCTAACTCTGATGAGATTCTGGTACTCTGGTTTATCCTAAGACCATTATCTCTGATTCATGTCCAAGTAACATAAGAAGGAATCATTGATCCCTAATGGCATATCATTGATCACTGGTTATCTTCCCAGAATTCAAATCTGGATATGATTTTGACTAAGTCAAAATAGAAACTTGTAAATGAGGACTCAGATATCAACTGACGAGTTTATAAGGTATGCTTCTTCATAGAAGTTGAGGGATATCAGGAATTCTGCTATTTTATAGAATCCTAATTTCCCCTCTCAGAAGGAATATTTCTGAATCTCTTGACTGAGAGTTTTCATCCTTGAAGATGGAAGGCAACTTTTATATGAAAAGGATTTTCTTGCAGGTACATTCATTTTTGGAATTATGGAGCTCTGAGTGGAGTGAAACACTTATGAGGATGAGTTCAAACACTTGAGTGTAGAGTGGAGTGAAACACACTGTGAGGACACTAAACAGAAATCACACACTTGCACTGTGAGGAAATTTGTAGCACCTGTTCTTATTCTAGCTTGGTTTTGTTTGTAATATTCTCAAGAATGCTGTGATGATCTGGGGTTGTATGAGGTTCTCTCCCGGTTCTGGTTATGGAATTCTGTTTCTTGAGAGATATAAGGAAGCTGGAAGGGAATTTTTGGTGATATAAGGGTAGTTCTTTTCTTAAGTTGAGAATCCTAGAACTTCTTTTCTCTCTGAATTGTACTTGGTGGGAGATTTAGTTTCTGTAGTCTACATTTGAAGGATTACTCAACTAAGGGGGAGAATAAATATGGCATAACACAAAAACATTTTTCCCAGTATTGGACAAAGGGGGGGAAATGTGGAACAAAAACTGGTGGATATCCTTATTCAACTAAGGGGAAGCAGCCTTCTTCAACTTAGAAGAAGACTGGATAGGTCACCTAAGATATTTCTCCTGCCTACTCATGTTGGTTATCTAAGGGGGAGAAATATGGAGATTTTGAAGACGTATCTTTTGCATTTCTACTAAAGGGAGAGAAGATGTTGTTCTCTGCTGGAGTTGAATGAGTATGAGTGTAGAAGATATAATATAGTATTATTTCCAAGTCCAAGACATCAATGATGAAAGCTGATTGAAGATTTTTGGTTATGGTTAGTTGAGTTATCCTTCAAATTGATACTTCTCTAGTATAAATTTGACTGTCATTTTTAACATCCAAATAGGGGGAGATTGTTGGATATAGAAGGAGTTGAAGATTAAAGATAGATTCATCTATGACAACAATGCAGAGGATGATAACTCAACATAGACAGGACTTGCAAATAATCCTATATCCATTGAAACAAGTACGAAGATAGAAGACTTGACATATACACAATGATCTGGAAAGCTACAGTGAAGAAGTCGTCAACAGAAGTTCGAAGGAAGTTTATTAATATGTTCATTCATCGAAGGAATAAGGATGAAGATATTCAAAGTAGCAATCTGGATTGGTGTGAAGGTCATAAGGGTTTCAGTGAAGCTGATTTGATATGGTAGAAGACTTGACAGTGAATTATATAGTCTATAGTACGAAGGCTTGAGAGCGGAACTAGTCGTCTGTGAACCAGACCATTGCACTAGGCGTCAGTGATCCGTGAAAGGAAACTAAGTACTATCATTCGAAAGACTGTCAAGTGAGATTCGTATTCAAGAAAATTGTTCGAATATTGAAGACGAAGCTCAAAAGACAGGAAGACATGAAGTGGTATGACTCAGGGATTGCATAGATCAAGTTTAAGGAAGTAAAAGAGGTCAAGTTCAAGTTCAAAGTGATTGCAGGTCAACTTCCTTGAGTTGCAAGTCAACCAAATGGAAGTGCATAGCAAGGAGGAAGATTTGTCTAAGGATGGAAAAGTTTCTAAGGAAAAGAACTTATATAAATCGACTACTAAAAGGAAGAAATCGACTTCTGGCATTTCAACAAGCCAAAATTGACTTCTAGGAGTTTAACCAAGTCTACTAGTCAATTTCTATAGTTACTAGTCGAATTGTGCAAAGCATAAAAGTTACTAAGGCATGGGAAGTGCAAAAATCGACTACCATATTCTACTAGTCGATTTTAGCATCCTAAAAATCAACTAGTAGCTACTTGGTATTTTAATCTAAGTCAAAATTCCCCTTGGCATGAAAATCGACTTGTGGAAAGCCTAGAAAGTCACTAGTCGAATTCCTTGAGGTACAAATAGACTTTTGAGGTGTTGGATTATAAATCAAGGTCATTTCCTCTCTTGAACTCCAATTCGACTACTGAAAATCAAGGCAACTTTAATTCGGCTTATGGATTTCGACTACTGCACCCTGATTGATTTAATACTTGGACAAGAGCTTGCCACGTCTCCCAGTCTATTTCACCTATCTATATCTATCAGTTCAATAGTGAATTGAATAATAACTTACAATCAATCACAATCAGAAACAGTAGCGTTGCTCTCGCTCTTTGGAGATTCGTTCTATCAAATCATCAATTTACGAAGTGAAGTGCTGCTGAATTTTATACATAATTCTAGTCTTACATAGGAACACTCAAAAACATTAACGCCTTGTATTGATAGCTTGTATCTGATAGGTTATATTGCTTTTTAGAGTGATAGCGATACACACATTTGATAAGTTATCTTTTGTAGTATGTAGAGTTATTGTTGCTTTGTTTATGTTTGTAACAAAGTTTGTAAGCAATCCACTCGGAGATTTTTCTTAATAATATAAGATCAATCCCCCGAAGCTCTTGTGTTTGTGTTTATTTTTCATAGTATCTTTATCCGCTGCAAATTTATCTGAAAAATGAACGATAATACATTCACCCCCCTCTGTATTAACCTAGTGTACCTAACACCTCCCCATGGTTATTCTTTGATATCCACATACTTGTCACTCGAACCTTCAATTTCCAAGCTACTTGAGTAGCATCCAAAACGGAAAAATGCTGATGGTCGTTCATATCTGAATGCAAGAAGAGGAGAAACTTAATAAATTAATATAAAACTTCAATTTATATTTGAGAAAATCAAGAATGTGTATCTCTATTATGTTCTTCTGATGTTTGAGTATAGGTTGATAGCCCAGGCATGTGAATATATAGTACAGTTAAATGAAGTTGATTATGGTAGAGTTGCATAATATTTTCAACTTTTAAATAGATATGCACTATTTTCATTGATTTATTGATTGAGAGTTTATGTGTCCACAATATTCTCTGTCAATTGTAATCACAAAGAATATGATTGAGAGTTTAGAAAACTTGTTTCATGAATATTGTGTCTAACACGGTAAGAAATGTAACAATATAACCGGTCACGCGTAACTTGCATTTGAGGGTGATAAAAGTGATATAGGTATAAAAATGCGCACATCGATAGCATAATCACCCGGATAGAAAGCATATTCATTAGTTCCCCTTAAAAAAAATTCTGGAATATTTATAAGATATGTTGTATTTAAACTTGCCACTAATAATGTCAAAATAAAAAGAAATAGAAGAATAAGTAATAAAAAAATAATGTAGTATGTGTATCAGTGATACCACATTTTTTTACTCCCCTATGTTTGAGCAGCGTGTGATGATTATCAAGTTGTTTTGATAACCATTTTCTTGTTGTGAGTCAAAATCCCCTTCAACATGCTTAAAACCGATATCAAGTTTAAACTTTTCACATAAATCTAAGATTACCCGTGCATGGAACATCATACACAAAATAATATTGATGAAATTGCAACAATAACCAAATATCTACATAAACAAATGCAGTATATGCACTTGTTTTAGATATTAACTTTATAACCTACTTTAGTTAGATTATAAAGGGAGATGAGAGCTCTAACAAAAAATATGACGCCATCAAATTCTAATCAGGTTTGAAAACGACATAGATGACATAAAAGTAATATAAGGATGGTTGAAATACCCATCGACACAAATTTTGATTCTTCAATATTTTAATATTACTAATAGTCACATTAAAGTGACACTTCCAATTTTAAATATTATAAAATGAATTCTTCAAAAAAAAGATAATAAAATTAAAATATTCAAAATAATAGCTAAATTTTGATATAAAATTTAGTTCAATATTATCCGCCATCACGTTAGGCGACACCTCACACTTTAAACTTTGAAAAAAAATATAAATACTCTATATAAGTTATTTTAAAATATGTTAATTGACAACTTATACTTGATGTATACAATTTACAAAATCAAACATTAGTACATTAAAATTATTATCTAACGGAATTTTTCTATAAAAAGTTCATTTTAATATTACTGATATCCACATTAACACCTCCTATTTTAAGCATTATAAAATTAATTATTGAAAAAAATATTATAAAATTAAAATATTTCTTTTCTCGACATAGTTTGCTGTAAAAAATTTAAAATTACATAAAATATAACAATGATTTTGAAATGCAGATAAATATAATTTTTCGAAAATGTAAACTGTGTATGCATATATTTTGAAATGCATAAAAATATCATATAAATATCACACTATCTATTTTTTAAATTTTTGAAGATTTTCATTAATTCATTCAATATTTGATATTTTAATATCAAAAGATAATTGACCTTAAAATCAATATTACATAAGGTTACATAATTTATCCAAAATTTTCATAGTTTAATATTGCACTTTTATCTATCCAATATTGTTTTTTACATAATTTGAATGAACTTAATAATTTTATTAGTTAAATACAATAAAAAGTATTCATATAAACTAAATTTATTATTTATATACTATGATGCTATTTAATCTGATTTTTTCAATAAAATGTAAAAAAAGTATAAATTTGTACTAAATTTTTTATTTATATACTATGCAATTTCTGTAAGTTCTTTTTTTACAAAGTCAATTAATATATTAAAATAGAACACAGCAAGCCTGATAGTTCAAACCTCACGAAGAAGACACTAATACAATTGTTAAACATATCAATTAGTTCAACATTACTCGGTGAACCACACTTGACATTGACACTTTAAACTTTGGAATAAGTTATTTTAAAATATGTTAATTGACTATGTTATATTTGATGTATACAATTTGTATACAATTTGCAAAAGTAAAACATTAGCGCATTAAAATTATTTTACAATGAAAACTTTTTATTAATTTTTTTTTTAATATTACTGATATCCACCTTAAACTGACACTTCCAATTTTAAATATTATAAAATTAATTCTTTAAAAAAAAGATAATAAAATTAAAATATTTTAAAATTACAGAATTACATTAATTGTCAAAAGGTAAATATGTACAAATAAAAATTATATAGTTATTTAAAATAGCATACAATTTAGTTCAATATCACCCAGCCTCACACTTTAAACTTTGAAAAAAATAAATATATATACTTTACATAAGTTATTTTAAAATATGTTATTTGACAACTATTATATTATATTTGATGTATACAATTTACAAAAAATATATATTAGTGCATTAAAATTATTTTGCAACAAAAACTTTTTGTTAAAAAATCATTTTAATATTACTGATAGCCACCTTAAACTCACACCTCCAATTTTAAATATTATAAAATTAATTATTCAAAAAAAATAATAATATCAAAATATTTATTTTCTCGACACAGTTTGATGTAAAAAATTTAAAATTATATAATTACATTAATTGTCAAAAGATAAATATATACTATAGACAAATGAAAAGTATATCAAAATAGCTGAATTTTGATATACAATTTAGTTCAATATTACTAGCCATGGCAACATCTCACACTTTAAACTTTGAAAATATATATATATATATATATAAATACTCTACATAAGTTATTTTAAAATATGTTAATTGACAATATTATGGATAAAAAACTAAGGTTATTATTTGCTGTATTTATTGCTAAGGTTCGGGAGCTCAAGACCTTTAATGGCTGCTCTCGTGTTTCGTAACTTAACTCTGCCTTTACGAGATGCCTACGTATCTCTGTGAATTAGAGAATCAAGCCAAAAAATGTAGTTCTGGTTTGTGGGGTGAGACCCCTTATATAGATGTTGGTGGTCCTTGAATTGGACTTGGTATAGGAGACTTGGTGATTAAGTCTCCGAATTAGAATGAACTTTGGAGTCCTAAATAGTAGGAAACTTATTCCTTATCCTTCTAGGTCCCTTAGAGGCTAATCTGCAAGGATTTATGTCCTTATTGGGACTGTTCTCAGTAGCTGATTTTTCCCTTATTAATTAATTACGAAATTAATTAATATTCAGGGTTTTTGGGCCTTCTTTGTTCCATCAGGCCTGATCTGGTCCATCAGGCTTGATCAATGTGTTAACCTTTTTGGTCTGAATGTCATACATCTTCTTATTGGGCCCAGCAGCCCAAATCATGTATAATTAATGTAATATTTAATTACACAATCAGGATTTATTTATCCCTATCATTTGCCCCCCAACTTTTGGGAAACCGTATAAGATTTTGCAAAAGTTAAGTTCATTCATTCCCTTTCAGGGTATCGTTTTACATAAAGTGTGGAGCAACCTACACGTTTACAACGATTTGCCTTGTACGCGGCTTCAGGTTCGTTTAAAAACTTCCCTTTCTATTTTCTTACCTTCTCCCTATTTTTAGGAATTTTCTGGTATGTTTCAGGAATTTTCCCTTTTTCCGAGATTTTTCCAAATTTTCTGCAATTTTTCACAAATATTCTCAAATTTTCAGCCCTTTTTCGACCAGGATCCTAGTCGAAATTTTGACCTGGATCCTAGTCGAATTTTGGGCCAGCTTTCCAATCCTGGTCGAAGGATTTCGACTAGGATCCAGTATCCTGATCGAACCTTCGACCTGGATTTTGGTCGAAAACTTGTGTCTTTCTTTGCTTCTTGGTCGTCAAGTTTTGACTAGGATTCACGACCTAGATTTCGACCAGGATCCTAGTCGAACCTTCGACCTAGATCTTAGTCGAGACTTCTGTGCTTATGTGCTTCCTGGTCGTGAGATTTCGAGTAGGATTCACGACCTGGGTTTCGACCAGGATCCTAGTCGATTCTTCGTCCGGGATTTTAGTCTAGGTTTCTGCACCCATTCTTGAAAAATATTTTGCTTGATTCAGGAATTCGACCTCAATCCTGGTCTGGCTTTCGACCTCAATCATGTTCTATTATACCCGTAATTTTCGGGTGTCTGTTCGAAAGAATTCGAGCAGAATTCACAACCTGGAATTCGACCTCAATCCTGGTCTATTATACCTGTAATTTTCGGGTGTTTGTTCGAAAGAATTCGAGCAGAATTTACGACCTCGAATTCAACCTCAATCCTGGTCTTATTGGGCCTCCTTCTCATCTAATTTGGATTGGGCCTTGTTTGGGCCTTATCTTTTTTAGGGTTTTGATTTGGGCCTGTATTTTTCCAAATCCTAATTGGATTTGGGCCTTCTATTTTTCCAAATTCTAATTGGATTTGGGCCTTCTATTTTTCCAAATCTTAATTGGATTTGGGCCTTCTATTTTTCCAAATCCTAATTGGATTTGGGCCTTCTATTTTTCCAAATCCTAATTGGATTTGGGCCTCCCATTGGGCCTCTTCCATATTAATCTGGGCTTTAATATATTAAAACACCTTCTTTAGAATTCTCGGGAATTTTTATTTATTTTCTTTGGAATTCCTTGGAGTATTCTGGAACGTTCCATTTCTGGGCTTTCTTCTTTGGGCCTTTATCTTTACTGGGCTTTTTGTCCCTTCAACTTCACTTTTTCTCCTATATAAAGGAGTGAGTAGAGTCTATTGCTCCTCACTTTCTCATTTTTAAATTCTCCTTCTTTTTTCTGTTAAGAATCTCAGAGCAATAACGGTAGGTCGGAGTATCTTGAGCCCTAAAGCCTTTTCTTAGGAGCATTACTTCAGGTAACACTTCTCCCTTTTTCTTCTTGTGCTTGTTTTTGCATAGTTTGCGTTTTAAAATTGTCTCCTTATGTGCCCTTTTTTCAGATGGCTGATAAGAAAATGACTCGTTTGGCCAAGATGAATGTGGCCAGAAAGTCCAATGAATTCCCCATTCGATCAAGGTACACTTCCTTGATCGATATGATCAACACCCGAGAGGACGAGTACCCGTCTGATGCGCATCCAGATGCACACGACCATATCAGTGCCTTGCGGGATCCAAATGAGCTGGACAAGTTGAGTGGTTGTTTCAAAATCAAGGATCCTTTCAAGCTAATTCTTGCAGGTCCGGCCGACAGGGCCTGTCATTGGAGGAAGGACGCACTATGCGTCTACAGGGATACTCTAAGGGCAGGTATCAGACTCCCCTTTTACCCTGTTTTGCTAACTGATGTGGGCATCAGCCCTTGCCAACTCCCTCCTAACTCTTGGAGGTTGATTCTGTGTTATCTGTAGCAATGCGCCAAGCACAATGTCCCTACCTCTGTTGCTGTTTTCAGAAAGATTTTCCAGTTCAAGAACAGTCCTGACAAGAATCCGGGGTGGGTTTCTTTAAACCAGCGCCCAACCGTTCCCCACATAGTGAACGGGAAGTCCAACCCTGACAACAATTTGGGGTGGAAGAAAGGTTTTCTGTACATCGTTTGGGAGGGTGGCGATTGGGGCACCCTATTTCGCTCGTGTTTTGGGCTAGCCGTAGATGGGAGCCCTAATGATATAGTTTTATCTGAGGAGGAAACCAGAGCTTTCAACCTCCTTACTCAAGATAATGGGACTTCCCATTCTTGGGATCTTATCAGGGAGACCGTTCCTGTAGAACGCGGCCTTTCTCCCGTTCCTAAAAAGAGTATGTTTCCTTCCTTCTCTAGTTGTCTTCATTTCTTCCATTCTCTACTCTGCTAATTTCTCAACTCACTTATCTTATTTATTGCAGTGGCTGAGAAGATTGAGGAGGTTACAAAGCCTAAAGACCTGGAAACGACCAGGATGAAGCGTGCTGGAAAGGTCTTCAAAGACCCGTGCCTTGGGGATCGTTTCCCGGAGTTCCTATTCTAGGCAAAGGAACCAGGCGAGGAAGGCCCCAGCCAAGTTTTACGTACCAAACAAAACCAGGGTCTTTCTTCCAACCTGCTTGGGGAATCCGGGGCAAGGATTCGATTATTGGCAACACAGCGCTTGCCAAGGCATGGTCTATGCATTCCATTTCCCCGGTTGACTATCAAGACTTTGTCCTTCAACAGGACTTGGAGGCTAACGAGCTTTTCGGAGCTCAGGCTTTGGCGACGGTACGTCTTTTACCTTTGCCATTCATAGTTTTTTGCCTTTTTGATTTTTCCCATTTTTTACTTTTACTGTGTATCTTGTAGGCGAACGCCCATTTTCAAGGGGCAATTCACCAAGCCAAGGCTTGGAAAGTTGGCCTCGAGGATCCGAACAAGAAGCTGGAGGAGGCCAACCAAAGAATAGAGGCCCTTGAAGCCCAACTCCCCTCATTAACTTCTGACTTGGAAACGGCCTGGGCTGAGAATGTTATCCTCAAGGCTCAAAAGGACAAAGCCTTTGACGGCTGGATGGATACTCAGGAATTCAAGGATTTAATGGTGGAGCATGATGCCCTCCTTCATCCAGTCAGCTACAAGGATGGCTGGGACGCCGTTGTGGAGGCTATTCAGGACGAGTTTCCTGAGGTTTTTGAACAATCTCCTTTCCCCTGCCTTGTGAAAGTCCCAGCACTTGGGGGCGTTGCAGATAAGCTCGCCGATTTGATTAAGGACGACCCATCGGGGAGTCAAGGCCAAGGCCAAAAAAGGAAGGAACTTGAATCCAGCTCCGAAGAGGAGGAATCTTCTTCCGAGGAGGAGCCTGAGCCCGTTATAAAGAAGGCCAGGGTAGAAGAGCCTCCAAAGCCAGCGTCTCCTAAACCAGCGTCTTCTGCGGCCTCTAAGGCGTCCAAGGATAGTTCCGAGGGAACCTCTGCGGAGACTTCCGAAGAGACATCCAAGGGACCGACTGGAGAGACATCCGAGGAGACTTCGGATAGTGGTTCCGAAGAATCTGAGCCTTTCGAGGCCTAAGTTTTATGTATTTCTTCTTTTGAACTTTGTAATTGACTTTTATTATTTTCAGTTGTATTTGCCCAAGCATCATCGTCTTTTTTCCGATTTTTCAAACTCAAGTTTATAACTTGGTTTTATCCTTCACAATGCATCAATCTGATAGGCTAAGATTAAGTCGAACGCTTTTTTATTATAACTTGGTATTCTTGATACCTTTCATAAAATGGGTTCAACCCTGATAAAATCTAAAACATATCTTTTATATAAAAAATCCTAAGCAAGCAAAGCTTCAAGGTGCTTTTAAACCTACTTGTCACTCTGACAAGTGAGAATCGTACTTTAACTGTTCTACACATAGTAAACCTTCAGGTTTTGGGCATACCAAGTTCTCGGGACTTCAAAACCATCCATAGTATCCAGCTTGTAGGTTCCTCTACCCTGAACGCTCTTGACTTTGTATGGCCCTTCCCAATTTGGGGCAAGTTTACCTTTCTGCCCTACGCCAGAAGCTTCCACTTTCCTCAAGACTAAGTCACCTTGCTTGAAGAACCTTTCTTTAACCCTTAGGTTGTAGTAGAACGGAGCTTTTTTCTGATATTCCTCTATCTTCGCATGTGCCTCATCTCGTACTTCATCAATTAGATCCAGGGCTAACCTTTGCCCTTCTTCATTTTCCTCAGCATTGAAAGCTTAAATCCTGGGGGAGGAATGTGATATCTCTACAGGAACAACTGCTTCTACACCATATGCTAACATGAAGGGAGTTGCTCCAGTCGTGACTCTACAGGTAGTCCTATAGGCCGATAGTATGGGGAGTATTTCATCCACCCAGTTATTCCTTGACTTCTCGATCCTCTTCTTTAGTCCATCCAGGATTATTCGATTTGCCACTTTCGCTTGCCCATTGGCTTGTGGGTGAGCCACATAGGTGAATCGTAACTCAATTTCATTTTCCTCACAATACTTTTTGAATTCCTCGTTGTTGAACCGTGTTCCATTGTCAGTGACTAGGATGCGGGGAATTCCATATCGGCACATAATACTTTCCCACAGGAATTGTGCAACCTGCTTAGTTGTGATCTTGGCCAAGGGTTTGGCTTCAATCCACTTGGTAAAATAATCAATGGCTACAATCAGAAACTTCCTTTGCGTCGTGGCCATGGGGAAAGGCCCTAGTATATCCATTCCCCACATAGCAAAGAGGATGGGCGAGTTGATAGAGGTCAGCATCTCGGGGGTTGTCTAACAACCGGTGCGTGCTTCTGACAGCGGTCATATTTTTTCACATATTATTTGGCATCATCCATCATTTCTGGCAAATAGAAGCCTAAACGGGTTATCTTATGAGCCAAGGCCCTGCCCCCAAGTGTTGCCCACATATGCTTTCATGTACTTCTTCAAGAGCCAAGCGAGCCTCATCGGGCCTGAGACACCTTAAGAAGGGAACCACGAAAGATCTTTTATACAAAATTCCATCTATCAAAGAGTATCTTAGTGCTCGAACAACCAATTTTCGTGCTTCAGTGGCATCATTTGGTAACCAACCGGTTTGAATGTGAGCCTTAATGGGATCAATCCGTGATGTCCCCAGGCCTATCGGAGCCACAAGCTTAACATCAATGCTCCATATTTTCAAAACGCGATAATATACACTTCCAGAACTTTCTTCCATCTCAGATGAAGCAAACTTTGACAATGCATCTGCCTTAGCATTTTCCTCCCTTGGAATGTGCTCAACATGGCATTCATCGAATTGGGTCATCACGACCCTTACTAGGTGGACATACTTAGCCATCGTATCATCCCTTGCCTCAAACTCTCCCTTCACCTGGGATATGATAAACTTCGAGTCTCCACAGACTAAGTTCTTGACTCTAAGTGTCCCTGCTAAGCCAAGACCAGCTATCAGAGCTTCATATTCTGCCTCATTATTTGTGGTTGGGAAGTCTAACTTCATGGCATACTCAATTAAGAACCCATCAGGGCTTTGTAAAACTAAACCTGCTCCACTTGAATTCGTTTTTGATGCTCCATCAAAATAGAGAACCCAGTAACCCAGTATTCTTTTTCCTTATTAACCTTCTCTTTATCCCCCTTATCAACTTCCTTGTCTTGAGGTATGTTATCTTCCTGCCCCCGACTTCTTGGTTGGGTATGGTACATTCCATCACGAAGTCAGCTAATGCCTGGGCTTTTATTTCCGTTCGTGGCTTATACT
Source organism: Apium graveolens (assembly GCF_009905375.1). Taxonomy (NCBI): domain Eukaryota; kingdom Viridiplantae; phylum Streptophyta; class Magnoliopsida; order Apiales; family Apiaceae; genus Apium; species Apium graveolens. The sequence continues at coordinate 233,271,108 of NC_133649.1, read as the reverse complement.
TAATGTCGAACTCTCCCAGCTCTATTGCCCACTTGATCAATCTCCCACTAGCCTTGGGACTATGAATAATATTTCTCAGGGGCTGATTCGTTAGCACCTCAATTTGATGAGCCTGAAAGTAAGGTCGTAACTTTCTTGAAGCCATTACCAAGGCTAGATAAAATTTCTCAATAGTTGAATAATTCAACTCAGCACCATGCAGAATTTTGCAGACATAGTATACGGGTTTCTGAATTTTCAGTTCCTCCTTAACCAATACAGCGCCCAAGGCACTCTCTGAAATAACTAAGTACAAGAATAAAACTTCATTCAAAGCTGGCTTGGCCAACAACGGGGCTTGGGCCATATATTTCTTTAATTCCTCGAATGCCTTCTGGTTTTTCTCATTCCATACAAAGTCCTTAATGTTCTTTAGTGACTTGAAGAATGACAAGCACTTGTCTCCTGACTTGGAGATGAATCGTCCCAGCGCAGCAACCCTTCCTGTGAGCTTCTGAACATCCTTGACAGTTTTTGGTGGTTCCATATCCAGGATTGCCTTTATTTTATCGGGGTTAGCCTCGATCCCTCTCTTAGAGACCATCAATCCCAAAAATTTTCCAGACCCTACTCCGAAAGCACACTTTGTAGGATTTAACATCATCTTGTGGTACCTCAGGATCTCAAAAGCTTCCCTCAAATGGGTTATATGATCAGTCTCTACTAGACTCTTGACTAACATGTCATTGACATAAACTTCCATAGTCTTACCAATAAGATTCTTAAAATTTTTATTTACCAACCTTTGATAGGTGGCTCCTGCATTCTTAAGACCAAATGTCATAACTAGATAACAATAAACACCAAAGTCAGTGATGAATGATACCTTTGAAATGTCATACTTGTGCATCTTGATCTGATTGTATCCATTAAATCCATCCATGAAGCTCAGCATTTCATGCCCAGCAGTGGCATCTATCAAAGTATCGATCCTTGGTAACGGGAAACAGTCCTTAGGACATGCATCATTTAGATCAGTGAAGTCCACACACATCCTCCATTTTCCATTGGCCTTCTTCACCATTATAGGGTTTTCTAACCACTCTGGAAATTGAATCTCCTCAATGAAACCAGCCTTCAAGAGCTTCTCCACTTCCTATTTTATAGCTTCTTGCCTTTCTGGAGCAAAACTTCTTTTCTTTTGTTTCACTGTCTTCCGATTTGGGTCCACATTCAACTTGTGAGTAATCAGTTCCGGGTCTATGTCTGGCATATCAGCAGCTGACCATGCAAAAATGTCACTATTTTCTTACAAAAATTTCACCAACTTCCCTCTAAGGGGCTCCTCGAGCGTTGCTCCAATAAAAGTCACCTTCCCAGGATCTTCGGGGGCTAAAGGAATTGAAACCAAGTCTTCTGTTGGCTTTCCTCTTTTCTCATCATTCTCTCGGATATCCAGATCTTCAATAGGAAGAACCTGCCCCTCGACTCCATCTGCCCTCAAAGATGCCACATAACAGCTTCTAGCCATTTTTTGGTCTCCTCTCTCTTCTCCGATCCCTTCCCAGGTAGGAAACTTCATAACTGAATGGTAGGAAGAAGGGACTGCCTTGAAGGCGTGTATCCCTGTTCTTCCCATGATAGTGTTGTAAGTCGAACTAGCCTTCACCACCACGAAGTCCAACATGTGAGTTGCCTGCCTTGATTCCTGTCCTATGGTTGTTGGCAACTTGATTATCCCTTCTACGGGGCACTCCACTCCCGCAAACCCATATATTGGCATATTGGTTGGGGTCAATTGGGAGTCATTATATCCCATCCTCAAAAAGGTGTCATGGGGCAAGATATCCACTGAAGCACCATTATCCACAAGGTCCCTTCTCACTGGGCTGTTCCCTATAATCGGGGTTATGACCAACGGGTCGTCATGGGGAAATTTCACACCCTCCAAATTGGAATCATCAAAAGACATTGTTACTCCTGTCCTGGCCCTCTTCGGGGCTTCCCCAACAATATGCATAACTTCCCGAGCATATGCTTTCCTGGAGTTCTTGGATAACCCAGCAGCAGTTGGCCCTCCAAAAATTATGTTGATCACAGGTCATCGGGGGCGCGGTCCTCTGAAGATTGTATTTATCATCGGTCCCCTAGGTTGGGAATTTTGCCCCTAATCTTCTTGATCTCTCCTTCGGTCATCAAAGTTTCTTCTCACGTTGCTGCTTCTATCCCCTCATTCTCCAGTGTATTTGTTTAATCTTCCTTTTCAAATGAGGAACTCAAACTCATCTTTCAGCTGTCTACACTCATTGGTGTCATGACCAACATCTTTGTGAAATCTGCAATACTTGCTTTTATCTAGCTTTGCAGGATCTGCCTTCAAGGGCTTAGGCCAACGAATGTCTCTATCTTTCTCGATCTCCATCAAGATCTGGCTTCTAGGAGCGTTCAACTTAGCGTATTCGAAGAATTTTTGCCCAGGTCCTCCCTTCTTGGGAGTTGAATCAGGGTTTTGCTCAGTTCTAGCATACTTGTCCTTAGCGATATATTCCAGGTCAGTTTTCCGCTTCTTGCCTCCAGTGGGCTCATTACTTACTACGGTCTTCCTCATGCTCTCTTCCACCTTTATGTACTTCCCTGCCCTATCCTAGAGCTGCAACATGCTTTCAAGGGGGCGTTTGGCCAAGGACATCTTGAAAAACTCATCCCTGGTTCCTTGTTGCAGTGCTATCATTGCAACCTTGTCATCAAGGTCCGGGACTTTTAAAGCTTCCTGTATGAAATGATTCAGGTAGTCTCTCAAGGATTCCTTTGCTCCCTGCACAATGCTCATGAGGGATGCTGAACTTTTCTCATGAACTCTCCCACTGATGAACTGTTTAATGAAAGCCTGACTTAACTCTCTGAACGACCCAATAGAGTTTGGGGGCAAACGACTATACCACCTTTGAGCCATACCCGACAGGGTTTGAGGAAAGGCCCGACAGTTAATAGCATTATTCACGGGCTACAACAGCAGTGCATTAGAGAATGTTCTAACATGATTAGCGGGATCTCCCGTGCCGTCATAAGCTTTTATAGTTGGCATCTTGAACTTCCTTGAGATATGGGCATTCATTATATCTTCAGTGAAGGGCGGAGTAGGATCATCAAGATCTCCAAGGGGAAGAAGATTGCTTGGATCAGCCCTTGGGACAATAGCCTTTCTCTGCACTGGACCATCCAGGTCTATGATAGGAGGAGGATTTCTCCCCCTAGGAGGTACTGGGGGTCTGGTGGTTTGGTGCGCCTCCAAGTCGCGCCTCAGCCTTTGAATCTCAGCCTCGTGAGCCCTGATCCTTTCCTGCACTTCTTGGGGATTCGTCCCTTGGGTGCTTTGAGAGCGTTGGCTACCATTAGCCATTGGCTCTTTGCCAGCACGTCTCCTTCTTAGGGCTACTTCATCATCCGAAGATTCGAAGTCTCTCTAAGTGTAAGGACCAGAAAATTCTTGATCCTCAGGGATAGGAGCCAAACCTCGTATGTATGGGGGCGAACGCCCTCGTGCTTCACTCCGTCCAGCATGTCCACTTCCTCCAACCTCGGGGTAAAGGGGCATCCCATAAGGGGGGTTAGTAGTAACAATAGTTGAATATTCGTACCCGATGGGTCAAGAATTCACAGGTGCATGTACTTGTTGAACTTGGGGATTCGTACCTTGAGTAGCCGAGGGAATCATCCCTTGTGGCTGAGGTTCAGTTGCCCCTATCTGGGCTTCTCCTTGCGTGGTTGCATAGGTTGAATGAGGAGGTACCTCCACAGTTGAAGAAATCACTTGGGTTGTCCCCGTTGGTGTTCCTCCTCCATGGGCTCTAACTGTTCTCCGTATTTTCGCCATGGTTATTGTTGTGCTTTCCCATAGATGGCGCCAAATGTTATAGATATAAAACTAAGGTTATTATTTGCTGTATTTATTGCTAAGGTTCGGGAGCTCAAGGCCTTTAATGGCTGCTCTCGTGTTTCGTAGCTTAACTCTGCCTTTACGAGATGCCTACATATCTCTGTAAATTAGAGAATCAAGCCAAAAAACGTAGTTCTGATTTGTGGGGTGAGACCCCCTTATATAGATGTTGGTGGTCCTTGAATTGGACTTGGTATAGGAGACTTGGTGATCAAGTCTCCGAATTAGAATGGACTTTGGAGTCCTAAATAGTAGGAAACTGATTCCTTATCCTTCTAGGTCCCTTAGAGGCTAATCTACAAGGATTTATGTCCTTATTGGGACTCTTCTCAGTAGCTGATTTTTCCCTTATTAATTAATTATGAAATTAATTAATATTCAGGGTTTTTGGGCCTTCTTTGTTCCATCAGGCCTGATCTGGTCCATCAGGTCTGATCAATGTGTTAACCTTTTTGGTCAGAATGTCATACATCTTCTTATTGGGCCCAGCAGCCCAAATCATGTATAATTACTGTAATATTTAATTACACAATCAGGATTTATTTATCTCTATCAAACAATCACTATGTTATATTTGATGTATACAATTTATAAAAGTAAACATTTGTGCATTAAAATTATTTTTCTAACAGAATTTTTTTATTAAAAATTTAATTTAATATTACTTATATTCACCTTACATTGACACCTCCTATTTTAAGCATTATAAAATTAATTCTTAGAAAAAATATTATAAAATTAAAATATTTCTAATCTCGACATAATTTGCTGTAAAAAAAAATTAAAATTACATAAAATATAACAATGATTTTGAAATGCAGATAAATATAATTTTTTTGAAAATATAAACTGTGTATGCATATATTTTGAAATATATAAAAATATCACATAAATATCACACTATCTCTTTTTTTAAATTTTTTGAGATTTTCATTGATTCATTCAATATTTGAGATTTTAATATCAAAAGATAATTGACCTCAAAATCAATATTACATAAGGTTACATAATTTATCCAAACTTTTCATAGTTTAATATTGCACTTTTATCTTCATAATATTTTTTTGTACATAATTTGTATTAATTTAATAATTTTATTAATTAAATACAATAAAAAGTATGCATATAAACTAAATTTATTATTTATATACTACGATACTTTTTAATCTGATTTTTTCAATAAAATGTAAAAATGAATAAACTTGTACTAAATTTATTATTTATATACTTTGCAATTTCTATTACTATAAAAACGTCCTTTTTTATGAAGTCAATTGATATATTAAAATAGAACACAGCAAGCCCTAATAGTTCAAACCTCACGAAGAAGATACTAATACAATTATTAAACATAACATGCAGTCTCACATACTCTTGGACCAAATATACTAAATAAGAACCCACTCACTATTTACTTTACTATTACAATCTTACATTACTTGGTCATAATTTAGAAAATTGAAGGTCACTAAGCAACATACTACAAATTAGCAAAAATCACCGACATTAACACTGAAATATGGCATTACAGTTAAACTTCAATTCATTCCTCTAGCATTGGCTTCCTCCATCATTGCCAATTGCATCAACACTTCTTTGCATGATATAGATACAAGGTGCAATATCACTGCAATTTAATAATATTAACTGCAGCAGTCCTAGCCAAATGTATTAGCCATGCAGCCAAGGAAAGCTAGCATTGCAGTCCAACACAATGTCGACGTTACCACCAAATTCTTCTCACTCAGGTGAAATATATCACTATATGGGTTGAACAGTGAACCTTTCTTCCCTGGACTTTTGCTGATATGTTATTTATGCAGATTATACGTAGAAATTATGAGTTTTTATGTTCTAAGAACTTAGAGACAGATGTTAGCTTCTATCAAAACAGAGATAATTTCTCACAAGATATGAAGATATGCAAATATGGGAAAAGGAACCTTGAATCTCAGAAGTTTAATGTGGACTGACAGACTTTTATATATCTTTTCTGGTAGCTGAAACAAAAATAAAAAACATTGATGCACATTTTATTATAAGGAACTGTGAAAAAACAATTCTTGAGTTATGAGTATGAGAGTGAAGAAACTTTACAGGAACCCAAGATCCATCATTCTCAATATTATCAGAGAAGCTTCCATGTCCACTGTGACATCAAGAACCAGATACAAGTCAACTCACTCTATAAAAATAGTTAAAAAAATGGAAAAACACGACACAATTTACCAATCATGGCCAAGAACAAAGATTTCCCAGAACATGGTCCCCTGAGCTAGCCAATAAAAAGGCCAGAAATCCCAATTGTGCAAGTGCAATGCCATCATCAGCAATACCAAAATAACAACAAAATCCCTCATGATATAACTAACAGACCTCCAAGGATTCTTAACCCAACAATGCTTGGAAATAGTACAAACATATTATCAATACAAAAAACAACACTAAAATTACATAAAGAAAGGAGTGCAGAGACGAATTAAAAGAAATACAGAAAAAAAGAAGAACTATGATGTACTAACCTGTTTGTTCATTAGCAAATGAAACTCAATTAAAATCTACATGTAACCTGCAAAAAGAAAGAGAGAAAATGAGATTCTGAGATTTAAAATTTGAGAGAAGAAGAATAACAGACGTATATATCAATAATTTAACTCAGTTTACAAATCAAGGAGTGATAGTTTCTATAAATAAGTATGAAATTCAAAATTTAAAAATATAACAAATAAAGGAGCAAATCATGCATGATTGATTAGTCTAAAATCTTTTTCCATAGATAGCTTGCATTTTTAATTTCAAATTATATATGTAGATTAACAATATTTATACAAACATACCAAATTAATACAAAAAAATAATACTAAAATTACAAAAAAGAAAGAGTAAACGAGACGACATATCGACGTGTTGAACACGGGCGCTGAAAGCCAGACATTATCAATACAAAAAATTATACTAAAATTACAAAAAAAAGAGTAAAAAGTCGAATAAAAAGAAAAAAATAATTTAAAATAGAAGAATGAGAGAGATAAATGTCTGATGTAAATTGAAATAGTGGTTTTTGAAGGTAGATATATTTGAATAGATAGTTTTATCGTATTCGTGGCTAAAATTGTGGATCTTGAGTAGCACACATATAATATTAATTGGGTAATTTGATTGGATATGAGATAATTAAGGAAATTTGAATTTAAAAAAAAATTGAATGTGTAAATAAAGAATGAGAGAGAATAAGGAAACCAATAATTATCATTGAATTAGTGTTGTAACAGATGTGAGAAAATCATGCAAATCTTTCCTTAAATAAGATGTTTAAATTTTAAAATTCAAAAATTTTCCATGTTTAGTGTTTTGATGGGTAAAAAAATGGATAAACTTATATGGATATATCCATGGATATATAGATTTTATACTTAATATGGGTCATGGGTAAATTTATTTACCCATTGGGTAAATTTTGTGGATATATCCATTGATCTAGTGATTTTATACTTAATATGGGTTATGGATAAATTTTTTTACCCATTTGGAAAATGGGTAAATTAAGGAGTACACTTTAAGAATATACTAGGGACTTTTTGCCCGCGCTACACGCGCTCCAAATTTCTTCAATTTTGAAATTTTTTCTCGAAATTTGTAATTTTTATAACATAAATGGTTATCTTCTAGTTTTATTTAATTTATTTATTACAGTTATTTAGGTTCCGTTTATTTTGAAATATAAAATTGATATTATAGTTTAACTTTAAATCTCAATATTTTATTTTAGTTTTCTTTCTCTCACAATTTAACCAATTAAAAGTCTCTTAACTCATATTTTAACATTTCTCTTTTACATTTTTAGTAGTCAATATTTTAATAATTTGTACAACAAAACTGAGTATATATTATGAAAAATGCCAAAGTCTTACTTTAAAAAATGCTAAAGTCTTAACTTTTAAAGTTGTAAAAATTTACGTATTATATTCAAAAATGATGTAATATATTATAATTATAAAATTAGTAATCACTATTTTTTTCTCCGCTAACATAACATTCTGTCTACAACTCATATAACTTAAAATTTATTCTAAGAATTATGCAAAATTCAAATATTTTCAACATATCACATTTGATTTTTTACGTAACTAAATTAAATTAGTTTTATATTATTTAGTGATACAATAAAAAAAATTATTGATTCATAGAAAGGATTTTGTTTTCCCGCAAACTCTTAAATTCGTTCACAATTCATATAATTTTCATTGTATTCTAAAAAAGTCAGAGTTTTGCTTATAAAAAATGCCAAAGGCTTATTTTTTTAAATTTTCCTAAATTATGTAATATATTTTTATTATAAAATTGTTAATCAATATTTTTCTAATAATTTTAAATTTATTCTAATAATTATGTAAAATTCAAATATTTTCAACATATCTCATTTGATTTATTACGTAATTAAATTAAATTATTTTTAAATTGTTTAGTGATACAATAAAAATTTATTTATTGGTTCATAAAAAGGATATAGGTCAAAAGTAGTTGAATTTATTAGTTCTTTCTAATGTACAAAAGGGGTTGCATGCATATATAGGACCATCTCGATTCCTGCTCAAATCCCCGGGGTAGAAGGTCTATCAATCCTCATACCAAGCTCAATCCTCAGATAATCTACACTACGGTACTAATTCCTCAATCCTCTATTACTGTTTTTTTAATTTAAAGTTCGGTTGTATGCTTCAATTTCTCCCAATCGGTTGTTATAGTAGTTTATCTAACTTATCTGGTCTGATCAGTATGATCATTGAGAATGTAATTCAATTGTATTGATCTTAATTGATGCATGAAAAGACTTAATCCGATCGGGTTATGAATAGTAGTATCCATATAATTTGAGAAGCAGATCAAATTGATGTTTTATTTTATGAGTAGTAAACATGTAGGTATGTTCTATTTGATATATGCATTCACTATTGTAGTTTTCCTTTTGTTTAAAATCATGGCAAGAAATTTGAAATGGGGCACTCTTCCTCAATTGTACATTATCTGTTATACTCGGTGCCCAATTTATCATTTTTTTTAGTAGTCTCCGCACAATGTGAGAAGCAGAGAAAATTGATGTTTAATTTTAGCAGTAGTAAACATCAAGGTATGTAGAATTCGATATATGAATTCACAATTGTAGTTTTTATTTTGTTTAAAGTCATGACCAAGTCATTTGATATGCTATACTCTGCTGTAATTGTACAGTACTTGCTATTATACTCGGTGTAGAATTTCGATAATTTAGTAATGGTGAATACAGTGGCCTTTAGTAATAGTGAATACTTGTTGTTCTACTCTGTTTTTTCAGTTGTGATACCATAGACAGATTTCCAAAGTTTAGTTTGTTGTAATGGGTATAATGATTCGAATGTGTTCCTCATTCTTGCTACTTAATTGACAGTTGATTTAGTACAATTTTTCTGGCAAGTAAACATCGGAACAGTCTTGCTACTTTTTAGATGTATTAGGAGATGATAGTGTTACAGAGGCTCTGATATACAATCATTATCATTTCAAATGAGCTATATTGCCTCTTTATATTGCAGATATGATTGGAAATACTGATTTCCGTAGTGCAAACATGCAAACCTTGAAAGATTCAGAGATGGTAAACTAAAATTCACTATCAATCCTTGTAATGTACGATAGTATAATCATAATTTTTAACTCCACATATTATGTGTGCTCTTTATCCAACATTACATCAGCTTAGGTACTTTAGCGAGGAAAATCCATCATTTTTTGTAACTCTCCCACGTGATGACAGAGACCTTCGTGAAATGGTATATTTCACTAATATTATGCTAATGTGCATTCTACTATCATTTGATCTTATTGCATACCTGAAGAGTTTAATGATATTATATGATTTAAAAGTACTAATGTGAAAATAAATCTGTCAATTTCCAGAAACTACTTGATAACTTTGTCAATAGTCTTCGAGAATCTATTCCTAGTAAAGTAATTCTTTTACTTGCTAATGGACATGAAACCTATGTGAATTTCAAGAAGTCGGAACAGTCTCTCTGTCACATGAAATAGTTCAACATTGATTATCGAGGTTTGTTCGGTTCCACTTTGATTTACTCTTATAAGGGCAACGAGAAATTCTTTGTGAATTGTTTGAAGGATGACCTCTGCGAGGTTGTATACTTCAAGAATAGGATAATTCCACGCGGCATTTTCTATGATCAAGGTACTATACATAAACTTCATAAAAATCTTGTTGGACTACTATGATAAAATTAAAGTGTCTTATGAATGATATGTTTTTTCAGATTTAATGACTGGTATAGGATGGAAGTTTCTGGTGTTTCTTAACAATCCTGCATTTCAAAATGGAGAAATTGTAAGAACACTATTTCCTGTCGAAGTCGGTTATTTTATGTTTCTGATATTTCGGTTAAAAAAAGTATATTACAGTGTTATCGGCCATATCCACTTGTACAGAGCCTATAATTCTGTGCACTTTAGTAATTTATCCATTTATTAGTAAAGTGTAAAAGCTGGTACTTTATTAATCTTTCATCTTCGATAGCCAATTCCTGCACATTTCTGGAGAGCCTTTGGGAAGCTGCTACCACCTAAAGTCCAGTTCTACATGAGAAATGGAAGTCGATATGAAGGAACGTGTTCCAAAACTGAGAGAAAGATGTATGGCCTTGAAGATCTTGTGCGAGAATATGGTTTGAGCGAGACTGACAAAGTTTTTTTTACCTGCTTTGGGAATGGAAATTTTTTTGTTATGATATTTGATAATTCAAATGTGGAAGTAATGATGCTTGACCAAGATTCCCAAAGTTCAGGTTATATATACTATACAAAGCATGTAATTAATTTTAAACTTACATATTCGTTCTTTTTTGAATTTAATGTTATTTATACTACAGAGTCAGAGATGGAGATTTCTGATGAACCTGTTCAACTTCCTGTTAACCTGGAAGTTGATGTTCACAACAATGAGAACATGACTTTTACCCTTATCATGATAGCATCCAATGTGGACAACACATCTCATGGAGTGGTACGGAAATATTTTATAAAATTTTATAACAAAGTTGCCCTATTTTTTTTAATACTTTGAGTTGTACTTATTTTTTACATCTGTATTGTAGTATATTCCGAGCTACATTGAATCACCAAATGGACAATGGATAGCCAGTGACATGGTAAATTTTAGAACTGCTGCCGGGAGTTGGTATGTCGGTGTCGTCAAATCGGGGAAGATGTTTAGGTTTTCAAGTGGCTGGAATCAGTTTGTTAGAGAAAATGAGATCTCATTACATGAAACAATTATATTTCAATTGTTGGAAGAAGATCAGGCTGTAGTTTTTCTGGTGACTTTCCCACATAGGCCTTGAGATGTTTTTCCCATATAAGCAGCTTTAAGACTATGTTTTTTTCAGTTCTGTTAATGTCTCAGACTACTGCTTCTCGTTCTCATCATGTTTTTCTAACATGTTACTTTACTATGGTTGTGTAACTACTTATTTGATTCGGGAACGTTTTGTTGGAATTTAATTACACATATGTGGCAATTACTTTTTAGAAGAGGTAATAGGAGATTTTGGACATGACTTTTTTGCTGCTAAATGTGGTGGAAGTTACCTGCACTTACCATATTTTATGGTAACTAACTTGCGGTTACTTAACTGCACATTCTACAACATGGAAACTGCTACATTTTATGTGCTTATATAAGGATTATTGTACTCACCTCTAACATACAAACAAACACAGAGGAAAAATTATTATTGGCGGATCAGAAATGGCTTCATCCAGTGCAAAGAGGAAACGATGGTCAGGGATGCAAAATGTGGCAATGCAAGAGTTACAGACATTGGCTGTCACTTGCGCAGATTTTAACACTGATTTGGAAGACGCAAATATTTTCTTCTTAGAGTTGTATGCATCCATGGAAAGTAGGCAATCAGATTTGTTTGCTCGCTCGGTTGGCCTGGAAGAACAGATCAAGTATTGTGTATATGTTTTTATCTTTTAATGTTTTACCAATGCTTGGTAACTGTCTTTATTAATTTTACATCTCTCCTTTACAACAACATAGAAGATATTTTACAGAATGGATCAAGAAAAAAGCGTGGAGAATCATCCCAAAGCAATGAAGAAATACCAACATCATATATGAAAAATCAACCAAAATTCCTAAGTGATACGTCTTCATCTCTGCGTGGGCATGAGACAACCTTGAAATTGACTGCTGCAGAAATGATGAGTGCCTTTCAAAAGTTTGACGACGGGTGGAAGGAACATCTTGCTAATTTCAATGCTCAGGCTGATAAGTTGATTGAGTCAATTGGTAGAATTCGCATATTAATGGATGATTATAGTCGCAATATATGATAAAACTTCATTTGATTATTAGAAGAATTTTAGTATGTTACTCTGTAATCACGTTTAGTATAAATTAGTAACAAAGTTGTTATTCTGGAAATAGTGTTTGTAACATTATTGGATCAAAGTGAACATTGTTGTTATCTATAATCAAATGATATCATTATTGGATTACATATTGTTTCATGGTAAGATCATTGCTTTATTGGATTTCCACTTAAATCATGGCCACATAACAACATTGAAAGGCATATGTCATAGCCTATTTGTTTATTCGAGGATTTAACTCAACTCAAATAAGAATGTAACAAGTAAATAGTGGATCTACCTTCAAAGAGATCTCACAAAGTAACATCTGTCAAAGGATTCAGAAACAAGGTTCATCTACAGATTTGAAGAATTACTTCACTGGAAGAAGTTCAAGAAATTGATCAAGCCTCAGTGATATAAATCAAGATTGTGGATTTAATCAAGTGACAGAGATCTTGTCAGGATATCAAATAGTTACAGGGATTTAATCTGAAGAAAATCAAGTTATCAAAGTCAAGACATGAAGAAACATCACGGAAGTTAGTCACTCATGAACTAGACAGTACATCGAGTGTCAACATTAAAGTGGTTGAATTGATTCATAATTTTCAGTGATTTCTAGAAGAGTGGTTGTTGTTCAATAGTAGTATTAATTCTCTATTAATTAATTAAGTCATATAATTTAATTAAGAAAATAAATTATATATGCAAAGATTAATTTATTGATTAATTGATTAATTAATTCTGAATTAATATTATGAATTTTCAGAATTGATTTTGAATTTATATTCAATATTAATTCAGCATGACAATCAATTGAACTGGTATGACAATCAGATTGTCATACCGAAAGTCATGCTAGTTCAAATTGATTGCCATACCGAAAGTTCTACCAGCTATGGGATTGTCTTGCTAGTTCAATCAATTGTCATGCCGATTGTCTTGCTAGTTCAGGAGATAGTCATACCGATTGTCTCACCGAAAGTTCTACCAGCTATGGGATTGTCATGTCAGTTTAAGTGGATTATGTTGATTGAATTATAAAAGACAGAAGCAACAGATTTATTCAATCATCTTCAACCAACCAAGAACACAGAAGCAGCCGCCCAAAAATATTTCATCTGCAACTGCAAATTTCAAGACCATTAATTTCTAGTTATTCAAGTTAAATCCAAACCACTAGAAATCATTCTCTTGTTCTTGTGTAACTATCTAGCGGATCAAAATTCCTAGAACTTAATCTCAAATTACTTTTAGCATTTGATCTTTTTATTACAAAAATAGAAAAAGTTCATGTCGAATTTATTCTAGATTTGTGATAATTTATTTGAGATTAATCCCTTATAAACGATACCATTGTTGTAACACCTTTCAAGTTTAATAATAGTTTTATTTAACTTGAATTTTGTTTCAATTTTTTATTCCACATTAAATTCGATTAAACCTTCTACAAACATATTGGGACCTAACAAACATGGATGGTTTACAGATTTGTAACATGTCATAAGAAAACATTAAAGTTGGCAGTGACATATAACAGATTAAATAAAACATCCATAAAACTCAATATTCAGAAAACAAAGATTGGCTAAATACTTAAGTTTCAAAATAATCCTCTTTAAATTCATATTAAGTTTTTATAAGCAAACATTAAAACATTGCAATGCCATATGTAAAACTTCAGGCGAATAGTCGTTTATTTAGACCAATCCAGCAAGTATCCTGTAAACACAATAGTGCAAGGAATGTTCATTAGAGTTTATACCTCTCAAAATAATGTTTATGTCGCATATATAGTAATAATTGACATCTCTGAAAGAGTGTTGATACCTTTGCCTCAACACTTCAATAAAAGGATGATTAATATTGAAATAAATCCGCGAACATGATGAACTTCTTATCTGCAGTGAACCTGTTAGAAGCAATTCAGCGATAAGCTTTAGTTGACACCATGAAAAACTATTATATTTTGTAGTAATGATATGTAGATTAGCAGAAAATGGAACCATTGTAGATTAGTGGCCTCATGGTTGTTAAGATAACAATTGGAGGATACCCAACATATCCCTGAAGTGCATTTGCTACATCAACAGTAAATTCATCCCAAGCAAAAATCTTAACCACGTTGCTGAAATGGAAAGAAAGATAATGAGACTATCAGATAAACATTGTTCAACACTGATCGACACTACATTTATTACTGAAATGATGGTCTTACCTGCCATCAAATAACTCAGATCGAAGAAACTTTTTCTCACCAAATCGTGTATAAACTTGTTTTATTGGATCAATATTCTGAGGCATGTCAACAATATCTACAAAATAGTTACTATTTAGCTTTTTTAATCATAAATTCAATTAAAAAGAAATATCTGATAATATTCAAAAATACCTATAGCATGTACATGAGGCACATGTTGAGAGAGTGACATTGCAAGATCAGAAATCTCAGGAATTGTTTTAAGCTTAAACTTGTGCCTTGGAATGGTATTTACTTCAAACAGAATAGGATGGACAATGGTATCATGTGAAAAGATAATTATCTTATCAGTAGATACATGCCTCATAAGTCCTGCATGCTCCATTACTACAAAATTGTGAATATCATATATGTTTCCTTCAAGTATGATATTTCTAACATCATGCCAAATCACACGATTTACAAATGCAAAGACATGACAATCCTGGATAACAAAAGCTCATTGGAAACTCTTCTATACAAACAATAATCATATATTACTACTACACAAAGCGCAAGACATTACCTCTGAATCAAGCACAATTAGATTAACACCTCGGAATTGTTGAGTGCGAGAAAATGAAGGTCACATCCTAGTAATACGTACACGAACCCTCCAATCAGTCATAGTGCTAATAACCAATGCAAGGTTGTCTTCCATGGAAGCAATCACAAAAGGTTAACTAACCACAAATTTTTCTTAAAGGGTTATTACTTTATGATATTCATATAACACATGAAAACTATATATATATATGAGGATTAGTACGTCAGCCATGGATTTAGGTACATGATTGATGTTAACATAGTTGGCGTGATCTTTAGATAAGAGTTTGTTAGGATTTTACTTCTCCATTACAAATGCAATATTCTGCAAATAATTTTTGTAAGTTAACGTGATATCAATATGACCTTAAATTTAGGTTAAATTGTCTTATACAAAATTCACGTAAATTATTTCATGAGAATTATCATTTTCGTACATAAAAACTCGATTCGTACGTTAATTATGACGAACTATGGGTATTATTAATTTTAATTGTGATGATATTATGGCGTAAAATAGAAATATAAAAGTTCATAAGAACTAAATTTTAAAAAAAATAGTAGAAATAAGTCATAATGTTTGAAAATGCCATATATTTTTTTAAGACTATAGCATGCGGTTAAAAAATAATACACTATAATAAATAATAAAGACATTTATTCTTATCTGTAGTTGAGATATTTAATATTTACCTAACATTTGATAACAATTGTTCGAATTACTTTGTTTGTCAAAACTATTCTGAAAAATCTATTTTCTCTATAAGTCTACTATTCTTTTTATTCCAACTACAATTACAAAGCATCTTATTGCAAAAAGATATTTAATACAGGTCCAAAAAATGTTATCAGATACCAAATGTATTTGGAAACTATTACAAATTTTACATGGAGATATGAGAGAACATGTATAAAAACATGACACACAATCTATTAAAATCAATCGTTATTAGTTTTGTGTATTTTGATGATATATTAGCGTGAATTGGCTAATATAAAACCTCATGCAAAACTATTTAGAAATTAATTATCTTAGATAAATAGTAAAATTTATAATCCAGCGAACGACATATTCGGACAAATAAACTATTTGAAATATAGGAAAAATAATTTGTAGTATTATTCTGTTCAAACTTTGGCATAATGTTTTACGGATTAATTTTTTTTATTTGAAAAAAAAATAATAAATATTCTTCTCAAATGTAAGTTTGTACATTAATTATTTCATGGGTGTTATCATTTCCCCACACCTAAACTGGATTGGTACATTAATTATGAAAAACTATTTGTTAATCTATTTTAACAAATTGTACTTACAGTAATCATTTCTTACATAAGCAATTTTAAAACCTCAAAAGAATATAATTTAAAATTAATTATCTCGTTCAGGTTGGAATAAGTGTGATGATATTATCTTGATCAATGCAAACATTTATTCTCATCAAATATGGTATTGCAATAGTTTATGTTATATTGAATTCTCTTCCAAATTGTATGAATGTGAAAAAAATTGGAACAACAAATGGATATCTATTGCAAATTTTTCATGGGAAGATGACTAAACATGGATTCGAAAATAACACATAATCTATTAAATACAACGGTTATTAAAAATTTTCCCCTCTGATGATATTATGGCGTAAAATACAAAACTAAACGTTCATAAGAAAATATTTTAAAATAAATTAGCTCGAATAAGTCTTAATGTTTCAAAAATAAATGTTTTTGTATTAATTTTAAGCCTTTACCATAGGGTTAAAAAATTAATACAATACAATCAATAATAAATATATTTATTATATTCTGTAGTTGAGATGTTTAATATTTAATAGACATTTGATAACGATTGTTCGAAGTACTTTCTTCGTCATAACTTTAGACATAAATATAATAAATCTATAAGCCTATTATTATTTTAATTCAAATTACAATTACAAAACATCTTATTACAATAACATATATAATACACCTCCAAAGATTTACAAAATATATCAAATACTTTTTTTAAACTATTGAATGCTCATACATGAAGATATGAGAGAACATGTATAAAAAATATGACACATAATATATTAAAATCAAAATTTATTAGTGCTGTGTATTTTAATAATATAAATAGTAATTTTATAATCCGTATTCAGGGCATATTCAGACAAATAAACTTCTTGAAAATTATTCAAAATTATTCTATAGTACAATTATGTTAAAACTGCGGCATAATGTTTTCTAACTTAAATTTTAATATTGGAAATATAAAATAACTTTATATTCTTCTCGATTGTAAGTTTGTAAAATTAAAATAATTTTTCAAATACGTAATTTGAATGCATACTTAAAATATGTAATCTTACTTAATATTCATAAATATGTACCTAACATGTAAATTTTATTACATCTTTTCTATTAAATAAGCAGTTATTGTAATTACACATAGAGAACCGTGTGGATTGACTTTTGTTCACTTGATCAAAATAAACCCCTGCATGCAAAAGACCATTCTCATCAATACTAACACCGAACAAAACTCCAAACTCGGCACAAACAATCGTCAAGGGACTTTTGATTTTCATCATTCTACTCAACTCATGGAGGTATGTATACTCTGTCATTCAATTAGTAATGTGATGAATGTAGATAAATCTTTGTTTTGTGTTAATTGAATTTGATTTGATCAATCTTGCTCATCTCTGTTTACATATAAGCATTCTGAATAGTCTACATTCATGGTGCTATGAAATTAGTTATTAACATTAAATAGATTTGTCATTATAATCTGATGAAAATATTGTGTATTGATTCATATTGGGTATTTTTGTATATAGTATTGTCATATTATATGTTGAATTTTATGTTACAAAATCATTGTAAAGTGTTTAAGTATGTGGTTTATACAATCAAACCGTTCTGGGTCGAAGTGTATGTTGTGATCTTGGGATAGTTGGTTATGTGTTGGGAAAGTCAGTAGCATATTGCACATAGGTATATTGATTTCTAATCCTTTATGTTGCAATGAAAATGTATTGTCATCTCTGGAAGGGTGTGTTGTGATTTTTGTCTAAATCTGTTATGTCCCGGGACAGTCATTAAATAATGTTGAGTCTGATTTTTTGATTTCTAATTGTATCCCCCATGACTGCCTGGACTTGGCCATTCATTGAACTGATTTTTGTTGAACTCAACATGTTTTACTAATTGAAATATTATACTATTTATGTAGTTGCTAATAATAACTATTTTTATTATTCAAACGCAGCATACTACCTCTGACCCTGTGAAGATTCCATCATTCATAGTTCCATTTGATCCAACTATGCTTGAATTGGTAAATAACTTTATATTTTGTGTGAATATGTGATCGTGCTTGTTAATTGAATTATTGAAAGGCTCTTTATTTACGGTTGCAGAAATTACCAGCCACTATTGTTAATCAATATGGTGGCAAACTTGCTGTTACTGGACACATAATGCTACCAAATGGCGAGAATCTAGATTTCACTTATGTTAATAAGAGTGGCAGCCTAATTTTACTTGGGGAATTCATCCAAGTTTACCCAAAAGAAAGTGCTTGTAAGCTTCTTCTCTATTTTGAATCTAAAGGAAATTACTGAGGTCACATATTTGATAAGACTGGATGTGAGATAAACTATGTCAAGCCTGAAGATCCAAATCTCTATGCGACAAAAAGAGGTAATACTGTCTTCTGCTCTTCAATATTTGGTTACATATTGGAAAGCCGATCTTAAATCATGATCGTTATTATACTGTTTATACACATGATCAGCCAATGTTGCTGGAGCTGGAGTTAGAATTCTAGTTAAATTTACTGAGAAAACAATCTATGATGGCATAGTTGTAAGTTATTTTTTCATTAACTTGTAATATATTATGCACATGTGTTTTTTTTACAAAATATAAAAACATAGGATTAATATGATCTAACTCCTATTGCAGGATATTCCACATCCTTTTGTGGCACGATATGGAAAGCATATCCCAGAAGTTGTTCTCTACTGTTTCCCTTTGGATACAATGTTTACAGGTTATTTTTCCAATTATGAGAAGCGGTTCTTTGGTCTCTATAAAATTCCAGCAAAACTTAGCCTCAACATGGGAGATTTTATAGTGTTCACAAACTGGGAAGCTGGTCGGTTTGATGCTTTCATTTTTGACAAAGATGGAGTGCAGAAGTTGTTTGAAGATCAGACCCCAGAGGCTCGTGAGAACTCTACTAATAACAAAATTGTAATACAATATGGTCATATTAATTGACAATAATTGCTTACCTTACATAACTTCTTTTTACTTGATTAAAACATGATTGTTTGACTACATTCTTTCACACACATCTAAATCTTGAAATGATCTTTCTGTTGATGCAGAGAATGACCAGGATACACTTCAGGGATAATGCAATGGAGAGGAATTGGTCTGAATACATCTCATTACTATGCTTGCATTTATGCTACTTTTATAATGTTTGTAACTTATACTCTCGGTTTTAAGATATGTAATGTTCATACTTTAGCCAATTGTTGTGGCATGGATTTAATTCGTAGACGCAATGCGTACATAATGGGATTTGTATGATTGGCTATTAATGGATTTAAATATTATGAGATAACTATTGGGTACACATGCCATTGGGCATATGTACTGATTTCTTCCATGCTTCAATTAAGGTACTTACCTAATCATAACATAAATTCATGGCATAAAAATACATCATTTGTATATTTTAAATATGTTCAGTTACACTTGATTTGTTAGACACTAATATGGGTTTGGTATTGTTTTGGTACATCGTTAGCTACAAATCAGGGATACTTTTAGTTAATAAAGATTTCCAACTAACCACGTCAAATAACTTTAAGGTTATGTTAGTATGGCATAATCCCAAGTTCTCCACAAAATGGGCAAATTATGTAGTCTGATCAATATTTTAATTGTGGAAGTGACATCACAAAATCTTTACTTATATAATTGCTGTATTTATCATATTCTTATTTTTTGTAACAAAAGATTGTGTCATAAAATCTATCTTGGAATATATACCACAATAATGTCATTTCCATGTTTAAAACATATATATTACAGATCATTGTCATGTAACTTTAAACAAAAGGAAAGAACAACAATAGAGCATTCATTATCAAGGCTAGAAATAACATAAGTTCAACTACCAAAGGTTTTAATTTTGTACTAAAATTAAATACAAGTGCAACACATCAATCACAAACATCACCCAGCAAAATCTTGAACAAAAGTAGTTGCACTTTGCAATGACCACAACTTGAATTTCAGATATGTGACATGGTTAAGCGTGCATGATAGAAATCACCTTCTTCACTGTACTTCTCCTTAACAGTCAACTCACAAAGTGAATACCAAAGCTCTTCACCAAAAGGATTCCCTTCAATCCTGTTGATCGGGTCTTTATTTATAGCATTTGGACAAAATTTAGAAACAGGAAGCAGATTATCTACGTCCGATATGTTCCAATATATATCTTCAAGGAAATGAACAATGTCTAATAACTTCGATTTAAGATCAAGGATTGTAAGAATATGAGACATTTCTTCAACAACCTGATCTCTTTCATATGGTCTGTAAACAGCTCTAAAAAACACATAACTAAAATAAGATGGGAAATGATTAATGAAGAGAAAAGAGAGAGTTTGAAGATTATGATCCACATTGTTGCGCATGAAAAGCATTCGAACCGAGTTATAAAACATAGCTTGCTCAACTTCCAGAGAAATGGCAAAAAGAATGAAACCATGGAATTGGTCACGCCGAACTTCTAGATAATGATTATGGTACTCGTATAGAGCATCCCAGTTGAGCTTCTGCAACATCTCCTTAACTTGTATTCGGCTAGATTTGGTATAGTAGGCCATCAGAAACTTTTCGAACATTTGAAAGCTATCAAGATCGTGTATTAAGAAGACAAACAATATAGACATAATGTCAGTATTGACGGTGAAAATGTTAAAGTTTGGCATGATGAACTGAAGAGAGTATTTTGGGCAATGAAGAAAATTAGAATTTTAACTGACTGTGATAAGGTCTAGAAATAAGGAAACGCTCTACAATTATTATATATGTAATTGATAACACACTTGGAGCTGAGCAAGTTTGTGAGAAAATAAGATGCTTTCTGTATTCCAAATACCGGAGTTAACTGAATTGAATGTGAATAAAACCTTTTCATTTCCTACTCTACTTTGTAATTGTTTAAAAATATGTAAATTTAGACAAACATAAAGTAACAATGGGGGTTTCTTGGATTATTGGAAAGGAATACTACATCATTATGACTTGTAGTAATAAAAATAATTTCCAATATATATTTGCCTTGTGGAAATTAACATAATCATGACTCGAATTGATAAACGTGTCAGTAAGAAAGATACAACTTTATAGATGTGGGTCAAATTTAGTGATGGACAATGCATGTAACATCAAATCATTATCTTTTACAAAAAACATTTTTCACAATTACAATAAATATTTACATTCATATATATAACCAAAGTGTACAAATTTGTTACATATTCACATATACATACTTAACAGGAACAATCACAAACTATTGAACATGCTTAGAAATTCACAACCTGTCCATCTTGAACAGGTTCAGGGTCATTAATCTCAACATCCTGAAATCGTGCTTGTGGAGGGCCAAGACCTAAATCCATATTAAGAAATTCTTGAATGTTGTCAACAGGCTGGTCCAATGTCTGCAAATCGTGCAAATTTTGTCTACCAATTGATGCTAGACGTCTTGTAATAGAGTTCCTCTGCAGATGTACCAAATTAATTTTATAACGAATGTTAGGATCATTAAGACGTGAAAGGATACATCTGAATGTACTCCTAGTATGTGGTGTTATTCCATCCTCTCTATAATACTTGCATTCACGGTAAGCATGGATATTATCATTCTCAATGATAACACGTTCGTACTGGTCTTGAAATGCTCTACGCATTCCTATCAAAACAGCCCATAAGGCACTATTAAGATTAGTTAGGCCTGGAATGGTGCCATATGTTAATCGAATAAGAAGGCCATTTGAATCTCTCACAACAACGCCAATGCCATTTCTATTCTGACCTTCAGGAGCATTCTGAATAAACTCACTGTGAACATTTATCTTCATCCAACCTTGAGCAGGGAATTGCCATACACGTTCAACATGTTCCATGATTTACGTGTTTCTTTGGATTCAATCAAAGGTTGACAGACTAACTAATCTCAAATGTAATGACACACTTCTATAAATACAAAATACAATGGAAAGATGTGACTATTGGGGAATGGCTACCAATTTGTGATTTGAAAAAAATAACTTAAAACAGTTATACTTATACTATAATACTAACTTGAAACAGTTATAACTAAAAACTGCTTACTAAACTTTGGTGTTCCCATTAGAATTGTATTAAATATCAATAACGCAATTTGATAATAGTACGAAATAAACGACAAAAACAACCAAAATGCATTCTTCATTGATTCAAATAGTAAAAACAAACTTTCAACATCAGCAAACCAAGTTTAGAGTTCAATGTGATAAGGAAATTTAATAATTAAAAACTGAGGAAATTGGATTGCCAACACAAATGCTGCATCCATGCCAAATAAAAGATGTACAACTTGAAAATGATGATTATTTAAAACCAAATTCAGAAATGCTAAACACCAATCCAATCCAGCTTTTGTACATAACATCAAGCAAAATAATTGAGTGCTAAACTGCTGTATTACTTCTCCTGCAAATTTTATCAAATTAAAAATTCTTAGAATATGACCAAAACAACAGAAAAAATTAATAGAATATAGATAATTATTAATATATTTATACCAATCAATTTATATCAAAATTGTAATGTAACTCAGACTTACGTCAAGAACCAAAACCAATATGTAATCCTTTAAATTTAACGTAGAAAAACAAATTATCTTACAATTTATGAGGATAATTAATGAACGGAATGTAAGTGATTTAATGCAAAAAAACAAAATACAATGCATAAATGTATCTTACCTTTTTAATTTTTTTGGTAACTGATTTTGTAGAGCCTGGAGTATGATCAATGGCATCAAGATCGACAGACTAACACAAAAACAATTACGCTTTGTAAAGATTTGTTGGAAGACTAAAAGTTATAAAATTATAATGGTTCGAGTATTATAACATATAAAAACCAAACTTACATTAACGGAAAAGTTGATGGAGGAAGATTCTGATATATGTGCAGATTCAGATGGGCTTGGACTCTGCGTAGTCGTGTCAAATATGTCATTTGCATCAAATATGGTACTATCCTCAGTTACATTTACTTTGTTCAATTGAATAATGATAGTGACTTCCTTTCCAACCAAATCTTTAAGTACCGGAGGAAGGACTTCTTCAGGAGCCTGAGACAATGTAATAATTATTAAACACTTTAATTAATAATTTAGAACATTTCATTGGATCTGCTTTGTTGTAATGAATTTATACCTTCTCAAAATCATTATACGCTTTTGCTGCACTTGTGCCAACAATCCTTCTAGCAGCTCGGTCCATGAGCATAATATTACATGAAAATGTATCATATTCGGCAAGGACCATGATACAAAACCTGAATTTATAAGAAATTTTGTGATAACTATTGAAAGTTGACTTTAATACAGACTAAAACATAATAAATTTTTAATATAACTCTAATTTGTTCTACCTTTTAGGGGCAACCGGAATTATGCGAGGGCAATTATTACATCGAAATCTCCTATCAAGCCGCTCAACCTCTTGTTGACATTTGTTACAACTGTAAAACCACCATGCTACATCCTCATCCACCTTAACAACTGAGAACGTGGTGTATATCCTTTTCTGTTTGAAGTGAAAAGGTTCAGATTTAAAAATAAATAATATTCAATATGGTTGTGTCGTGCAAATTTTCTAAAGGTTATAAAACCTTCAAGTCATCATATGTCAGCTTTTCATTGAGATCCTTTAATGTCATTCGTTCCATAAAGGGTTGAACAAATTCAGATTTTGCCGCCTTAAGATATTTTTCTCTCTTTAACAAATATCCATCCTCCTTTAACCTGCAAAGGTAAACATTGATGTTTATTAACTCTGCCTCCTATCAAATGTTATTAAACATGCAAACGTGCTGTAATTATGTAATTAATATAATTCTTAATCGTACTACCTCATCCTCATATCAGTCACAGATTCATCATCTAGGTTGAGGTACAATTTTGAAGATGGCAAAGTACCAATCTGCACAGTATCTAAATCAAAGCAATATAGTTCAGGAAATTGTTGTATAATGTCAAGGTCATTTATACTAAGTAGTTAAAGAGAACTTACTCATGAACGTTGTAACTTTTGTGCTCGTTATTATTGCAATTACTGGAGACTGGAGTTCCTTAGTATAAATGTTATTGGCCAACACAGTAAGATCTCCCCAAACACTTAGTTTATGCTGATTACTATATTGAAAAATGAACATATATTTCAGGATATACAACTTCCACATTAGAGACGGACTCAGAAAATAATTATAATTACAGGATAAATATTAATACATTCGACAAACCTGGAATCACAAATCCTGAATTTGACAATGTCTCGCATGCCAAATTTTGTGTCAAGTTTCGTTAGAGGTTCAAAATCCTCAATAACTCCAATTACATCTAAATTAAACAGAGCAATATATTTAATTTAGTGAAAGATAAAATGCAGTGAAATATTAAGGTACATATTTTAAAAAACTAATAATCTGAACCAAAACAGTATTATATTAAGGTCACCTATAGCAAATTCAGGCTGTTGTTGTGGCTGATATTTGCTGGCCTCAGCAAAAAGATCACCTAAATCCGGA
This sequence comes from Apium graveolens, assembly GCF_009905375.1. Classification (NCBI taxonomy): domain Eukaryota; kingdom Viridiplantae; phylum Streptophyta; class Magnoliopsida; order Apiales; family Apiaceae; genus Apium; species Apium graveolens. The sequence goes on along the minus strand of NC_133649.1, from coordinate 233,246,122 downwards.
ACTTCGAATTTATAGGCAGGAATCATGCCATCGTCTTCAACAGCGGTGACCGTAGTATATTGTGAAAATCTGATGCAGATATCAGTTTGTACAGGCTTCAGATTACCAACAGCATCTTTCACAGAAAATTGGTCAAAAACATAAACGCCTCCTTCAATCACCGAAGTTTTGAATCCATTCCAAATATTGGGATAAGCAAATACATGGACATGATTATTCTAAAACAAAAGAGGATGTTACATTTGGTATACAAAAGAAGGTAGGATTTTACGTAATACCATAATAAAATTTTACAACATAAGACTTACATCATCATCAAGCAAAATGACATTATATCCTTTGACTGATCCATTCTCAGAGCTAACGCTGGTCCACATCCTAGTTACTCTAGCCTTAATCTTACAATTGGTAGTCGATTGATCAAGGTCTTCAATAAGATTGAATACTGCAGACTCCATTGAAGCTTTTGTTCAAGTCAATTAAACAAAGTGTCAAGCATTAACAATTGAGGAATTAAAAACTTCAAAATATTAACAAAGAATGACAGCATGCACGATGAAGAAATAATGATAACATATTAGATCAGTTCGTACCAATCAATGATGTTTTTAGAGAGAACAAATAGAGAGAAAACCTAAAGTTTTATTTTTAGTGTCAGAGTATGTTTGATGTTTATCTCAAGGCATGAAATTTAAATGCATTTGCAAATGATATATGCAACTTGATAGGTTATGATTACTATTCAAACTGGTAAATTGATGCTAATTGATACTCTATTTTAACTGTATGATAAAGACTGCCAACAATATGGTCCTGATTGATTCTCTAATTATTTAACAATTATTTATTCAATCTGGTAAGTTGATGATAATTGATACTTTTTTTAAAAATATGTACGATAAAGACCTACAACAATATAATCCTCAATGATTAGGTCATTAATCATCAATTATCTTCCTATCTATTCAATATAATTCTTGAATATATAAGTACAATTTAGATGTAACGAAATATTATATTTTAAATTTTGAGTTAATTAATTAATTAAGGTTAATCAATTAAATTAATCCAATCATCACAATCAAAGTGTTATTGATTCCATTTTTTATTAACTTGTATATTTTTGTTCATAACTCTGTCTGTTTCTCTAATTCATTTAAAAATATGCATAAGATATGAAAATGATATGAATATTTATAATAGAATCTGTTTGATTCTTTCGAAATGGAATTATATATAACATCTTTTTTCAGAACTTTAGAATATACATATTAAATTAATGTATTTATTTAAACTGGTGAGTTGAGATAATGTGATCAAAATTGTTCCAACATTTAATAAAGACAAATACTGAGAGAATTATGATTTACACAAAAATTATAAAATAATCCATAGCGTGGTAAATAAGTTTAATAAAAACAAATACGACAATGCGGTTGAATCAGGAAGTTTAATAGAAATGCAGGAAAAATAAAGTGTCTTCAAGCTTCGTTGACGGGAATGGTTCTGCAGCATCAAATTTGGATTTGTCAAATGTCCATCAACCTATATTGCAAAGTATGTAAAAATTATAAGCGTTTATATGAAAAAAATGATATAAAAATAAAAAATATATAATTTATATTTAGTTACCTCTGCCTCAAATATAAGACATCAGGATAATCAAGATTGACAAAAACCTTTGTTGACGGAATATTGCTGATCTGCGCTCTTCCTGTTTTTAAGAGCGAAAAATATATATTATTTAAGAGCTAGAAGAAATTATATAACCTATGAGAAGGCTTACAATTTTAAAGGTTTGTAATAAAAAAATAAGACATTAACCTCAATACATAAAGACTCTAACAGATGCCAGAATCACAATTTTGGGTTCAATTTCAGTAACTTGGTACAATGATTCAAAATTTGTTGGCAAAGAACCGCTAAAACACACTTGGATGGACCTCCTAAAACGAATATAATAAAACGTCAAACACTTATGGATGTTCAATAGTGTTAATATGTAAAATATGAAAATTGGAGGATGGCGTAGTATTTTTATAATTGTCAAAAAATTTATTGAAGAGTCTTACATGCCATCTGAAATTCTGAAGCGTAACACTTCCTTTTCACCAAATCTTGTCATAATAGATTGTACTGGTTGCAGGAGTTCAACAATTCCAATAACATCTACAACAATAAACTTAAAGTTAAAATTGTAAGCGATCTGTTCTAAAATTTTATACGTAATACCAATGGAATAAATAGGAAGCTCATCGAGAGTAGAACAATGAGGAGAATTATATATGTTAGGAATATGTGTATTAGTTTGATGATAAGTTAAACAAAACACTTAAGTAGAAATCTAGTGTTTGTAGCCTCAACGGATAAGACCATCTTGGCTATCCGTTGAAGGAGTAGCTTTACTTAGCAATAAGTTTAGTATTGTAGCACATTTCATTCTCTGGTTTCAAGTTGTAATTCTTAGATGTTGTAGGAAATTATCAGTCATGTTGACTACTAATGGATATACAAATAGGAGGGATAATTGTAAATATTTCATGCCTTGTAATTTTGTATGAGTGAAGAAGTATCAACGGATATTGAAGACCTTCAACGGATAAGAAACAAAGCTTTAACGGATGTCTCTAATGCTTCAACGGATAATATCCATCAACGGATAAGTGCTTCAATGGATAAAGACTTCAACTGATAATGCATCAATGGATAAAGCTTCAACGGATAAAGCCTCAATGGATAAGGCATCAACGGATGAAAGCTTCAACGGATGCTTGGTTCATTAGCAGTTGATAGTGACAATTCACAAGCTGACAGAGGCACATGGGTTGACAGAGACAAACTGGAATGTGGAAGCCTCTAGGAGGAATCAAGAAAATGCAGCATTCCCATTCTGATGCAAATAAGGAAGTATTCAAAGATTCACAGATTATCCTAGATTGCATTGGATAGAGAAATGAAGAAGAAACATGTGAAGAATCCTTTCAATTATATTTTACAGTTTTGTCTTCACTTGTAAACTTGGTGATATATAAACCAAGTAGCAGCTAGTAATTAGAAGAGAATTTTCCTGAGCTGTTTAGAAATATCAAGAGAGAAAATCATCTAGTTTGTACTAGGAAGCAACTGTGATTTAATTATTTGAATCACAGATTTTCTGAAATAACACATCTCTGGTGGAACAACAAATCCACCAGAAAAGTTTTTAAGTTCTTTGTGTTCTTTATATTTGTGTTTGAATATATATCTGTCTGTATCAGCTTCAAGCAATTCACACACATTTGTTCACTTAAACACTTAGCCTTAGAAACTGCTCAAAACTTGAAAAAGTTTTGAGATTTACATTCAACCCCCCTTCTGTAAATCTCATTGTTAGTCCACTGGGAATAACAATTGGTTTTAGAGCGAGCTCTTAACATACAAAGAGTTTAAAGATCTATTCTGCTAACATCATGAGTAAGAAGGATATTGGTGTAAAGATTCCAATCCTGGAAAGAGATAACTATCATCACTGGAAGGTGAAGATGCATTTACATCTTCTCTCTCAAGATGAAAGCTACATCAACTGCATTGAGAATGGTCCTCACATCCCACATAAGGTGGCCACAGTTGCTACTGCTACAGTTGCTGTTGGACAGTCTATTCCCAAGCCAAAGGCAGAATGGACTGTTGAAGATATTGAAGAGGTCCACAAGGACAAGAAAGCCATGAACATTTTGTTTAATGGCCTGGATCAAGATATGTTTGACAATGTCATCAACAGCCAAACTGCTAAGGAAATTTGGAATACTGTGCAGCTTATCTGTGAAGGCACTGAGCAAGTTAAAGAAAACAAAATGCAGCTTCTCATTCAACAATATGAATATTTTCATTTTGAAGAAGGAGAATCATTGAATGATACATTCAACAGATTTCAGAAACTATTGAATGGATTAAAGCTGTATGGGAGAGTGTACCAAGTCAAGGACTCCAATTTAAAATTTCTAAGGTCTCTACCAAAGGAATGGAAGCCTATGACTGTTTCTCTAAGAAATTCTCAAGATTATAAGGACTTCACACTTGAAAGATTATATGGAATTTTGAAGACTTATGAACTTGAGATGGAGCAAGATGAGCTGTTGGAAAAGGGAAAGAGAAAAGGAGGATCAGTTGCACTTGTAGCTGACAGTGAAAAAGTTGAAGCCAGAAATAAGGAAAAGACAATGCCAAGTCTCAAAATTGGCACAAGTAAATCAGAATCAAGCAAGGGTAAAGAGCAAGTTGCTGAGGATGAAGACAATTCCAGTCAGGATGAATCTGATGATATTGATGAACATCTGGCCTTTCTGTCCAGGAGGTTTGCAAAGATGAAGTTCAGGAAAAACACAAAGTTCACTAAGCCAAACAAAAACATGGTGGACAAATCAAAGTTCAAATGTTACAACTGTGGCATTAGTGGACACTTTGCAAGTGAGTGTAGGAAGCCAAATTCTGAGAAAAAGAAATTTGAGCAAGTTGATTACAAAAAGAAGTATTTTGATTTGCACAAACAAAAGGAAAGAGCTTTTCTCACTCAAGATGATTGGGCAGCAGATGGGGTAAATGAAGATGATGATGTGGAATATGTCAACCTAGCCCTGATGGATAATTCTGATGAAAATGAAACTAGTTCATCAAGCAACCAGGTAATTACTACTGATCTCTCTCAGCTTTCTAAACATGAATGCAATGAAGCCATAAATGATATGTCCAATGAATTATATCATTTGCGTGTCTCTCTTAAATCACTAGCTAAAGAAAACACTAGGATCAAAGAAAATAATGTGTTTTTAAGTGATAGGAATGCTGTGTTAGAGAGTCAGGTAATTGAGCTTGAAAAGATTAAACTTAAATGCTTGACTGTTGAGAGTGAACTAGAAGAAGCTGTTAAGAAAGTAGAAATTCTTTCTAAACAGTTAGAAAGTGAGCAAGAGGTAATCAAGGCCTGGAAAACATCTAGGGATGTTGGTGTTCAAATTGCCAAGGTTCAGGGAATTGAATCATTCTGTGAGGATGCCTGGAAGAAAAACAAAAAGAAGTTAGAATTAATTGATGGATTGTCAACGGATGTGGAATCAACGGATGATGAAAGTTATCCGTTGAAGGAAGAAAAAGAGCATCCGTTGAAGGCTCATCAATTAAAACAGGCAAGTAATAAAAATCTTAATAAGAAGAATGATTTAACTCTCAAGAACTTTGTCAAAGAAGGAGCCAGCACATCCAAAGATGTCAGTAAGGTGAATATAGGACACATGACTTTAGATCAGCTGAAAAATAGGCTTAAGTTGGTTGAGGATAAGAAGGAAACTAAAAGAAAATCTAAAAGAAATGGGAAGGTAGGGATTAATAAACATAACAATTACACACCTGATAGGTATGCTCCTAGAAAAAGCTGTGTGCATTGTAAAAGTGTTAATCACCTATCTGATAATTGCAAATCTGTTAAAAATGCTCCCATGCCTTCAAATCCCTCCATGCCTAACATGTCTATGTCACCTCTGCATGCTATGCCTGTTATGTCTCATCAGAATCCTCATGCACATCTTGCAAATATGCCATATATTAATAATCCCTATTTTACTGCATTTAGTATGCCTCACATGCCATACAATATGCCTATGTGGAATAACATGTTTGCACAATCTATGCTTTATCGATCAAATGTGCTAAATGATTCTGTGACTAACCCTATACTTCAACCAACCACATCTGAGATCAAGGTTGACCCAAGGTTACCTAAATCAAAAGATGCAGGAGGAATGAAGTCTAGGAAAAAGACTAACAAGGCTGGACCCAAGGAAACTTGGGTACCAAAATCAACTTGATTGATTTTGTTGTGTGCAGGGACAAAGAAGGAATCTATGGTACTTGGACAGTGGTTGTTCAAGACACATGACAGGAGATTTCACCCTGCTCACAGAGTTTAAGGAGAGAGCTGGCCCTAGCATAACCTTTGGAGATGACAGCAAAGGATTCACTATGGGATATGGCTTGATTTCAAAAGGAAATGTCATCATTGATGAAGTTGCATTGGTTGATGGTCTCAAACACAACTTATTGAGCATCAGTCAACTTTATGACAGAGGGAATACTATTTTCTTCAATTCTGAAGCCTGTATTGTCACAAGTAAGAAGGACAATAAAGTGGTTCTAACTGGAGTTAGAAAAGGAAATGTGTACCTAGCTGACTTCAACTCTACAGATGCAGAATCCATTACTTGTCTTTTCAGCAAAGCAAGTGCAGTTGAAAGTTGGCTATGGCACAAGAAGCTATCCCATTTGAATTTCAAGACAATGAATGATCTAGTCAAAAAGGACTTAGTTAGAGGAATGCCTCTAGTAGAATTCACAAGGGATGGACTGTGTGATGCTTGTCAGAAAGGAAAGCAAAAGAAAGTATCATTCAGTAAGAAGCTTGAATCTGCAATTGATGAACCATTACAACTGCTACACATGGATCTTTTTGGACCAGTCAATGTATTGTCAATTTCAAGGAAAAGATATTGCCTAGTAATTGTTGATGATTTCTCTAAGTTTTCATGGGTCTATTTTCTTGGATCAAAGGATGAAGCTAGTGAAATCATTATCAATCATATCAAGCAAGTCAACAATCATTCTGATTTCATAGTAAGGAATATTAGGAGTGACAATGGAACTGAGTTCAAGAATTCAATCATGAAGTTGTTCTGTGAAGAAAATGGGATCATACATGAGTACTCAGCTCCAAGGACTCCACAACAAAATGATGTGGTGGAAAGGAAGAACAGATCACTAATTGAAGCTGCAAGGACAATGCTTGAAGAGTCAAAACTCCCAACTTACTTTTGGGCTGAGGCTGTTAACTGTGCATGTTACACTCAGAATATTTCTCTAATCAATCAGGCAAAAGGCATGACTCCCTATCAACTATTCAAGAGAAGAAAACCAACTTTAAACTTTCTGCATGTCTTTGGTTGCAAATGTTACATCTTAAGGAATCAATCTGATCACAAAGGGAAGTTTGATGCAAAGGCTGATGAAGGAATATTTGTTGGTTATTCTGCTGGAAAATCTTATAGGGTCTACAATCTAAGAACAAACATTGTCATGGAATCTGTGCATATTGTGTTTGATGATAAAAAGATTGATGGACTAACAGATGAGGGACATCATGAAGGGCTCAAATTTGACAACATTGAGATATATTGTGATGATAGTGAAGATGAGAATGATAAAGAAGGCATCTCAAGAAGAATTCAGAATCTGCCTTTGGATAATGCACAGAATGCTGCATCCGTTGAAAGTCATAATTCAGCTTCCGTTGAAAGAAGCAATGCAGCATCCGTTGAAAGACAAAGTGCATCATCCGTTGAAGTTCATAATGAAGTATCCGTCAATCACAGTCTGTCAATGGATAATCAATTCACTTCATCAGTTGATAGAGCTCCCAATTCCTTTCAAAGGATCAGCAACTTAGGGGGAGTTTCAACCAATCAACATTCTATCTCACATCATGACAATACTGAGGCAACCTCATCTAGAGCTAATCTACCACCTCAAAGGAAATGGACCAAGAATCACCCTTTTGAACTGATCATTGGTGATGCTACATCTAAAGTGCAAACTAGAAGGGCTACTCAAGATGAATGTCTGTATAGTAGCTTTCTATCACAGGAGGAACCTAAGAGAGTGGAAGAAGCTCTATTGGATCCAGATTGGATTTTAGCAATGCAAGAAGAGCTAAACCAATTTGAGAGAAACAAAGTATGGAAGCTGGTACCCAAGCCAAAGAACAAGAGTTCTATTGACACAAAATGGATATTCAGAAATAAGATGGATGAAAATGGCATTGTCATAAGGAATAAAGCCAGATTGGTTGCTAAAGGCTACTCTCAACAAGAGGGAATAGATTTTGATGAAACATTTGCTCCAGTTTCCAGACTTGAAGCCATCAGAATCTTTCTAGCCTATGCAGCTAATGCCAATTTCAAAGTCTATCAAATGGATGTCAAGAGTGCATTTCTAAATGGGGAATTAGAGGAAGAAGTTATGTAAGCCAACCTCTAGGATTTGAAGATCCAAATTTTCCAGACTATGTGTATTATCTGTTGAAAGCACTCTATGGACTAAAGCAAGCACCTAGAGCCTGGTATGAGACTTTGTCAAAATTCCTTCTAGATAATCACTTCACAAGAGGTACTGTTGACAAAACTCTCTTCTTTAGAAATGTTAATGGCTCTAAAATACTTGTTCAAATTTATGTAGATGATATTATATTTGGATCTACAGATGATAAGCTTTGTAAAAAGTTTGCTAAGTTAATGCAAAGTAAATATGAAATGAGCATCATGGGAGAGCTAACTTATTTTCTTGGTTTACAAGTTAAACAAGTTAGTGATGGAATTTTCATTAGTCAAACTAAATACATTTATGATCTTTTAAAGAAGTTTGACTTAATGGATTGTTCATCTGCAAAAACTCCCATGGCCACTACCACCAAGCTTGAATTAAACAAGGCTGAAAAGTCTGTGGATATTTCAAGTTATAGAGGCATGGTTGGCTCACTTTTATATTTAACTGCTAGTAGACCTGATATAATGTTTTCTACATGTCTCTGTGCTAGATTTCAAGCTGACCCTAAAGAATCTCACTTAGTGGCTATTAAAAGAATTTTCAGATATCTCAAAGGGACTCCAAATCTAGGAATTTGGTACCCTAGAGAGTCTGGTTTTGATCTAATTGGCTACTCAGATGCAGATTATGCAGGCTGCAAAATAGACAGGAAAAGCACAACTGGTACCTGTCAATTTCTAGGGAACAAGCTTGTGTCATGGTTCAGCAAGAAGCAGAATTCTGTTTCCACATCAACAGCTGAAGCTGAGTACATTGCTGCTGGTAGTTGCTATGCACAGATACTATGGATGAGGAATCAACTATTTGACTATGGTCTGACTGCTGACAAAATTCCAATATTCTGTGACAACACAAGTGCCATTGCCATTACTGAAAATCCAGTGCAGCACTCAAGAACCAAGCACATTGATATCAAGTACCACTTCATTAGGGAACATATGATGAAAGGTACAGTGGAACTTCATTTTGTTCCAAGTGAAAAGCAGATTGCAGACATATTTACCAAGCCACTTGATGAATCAACATTCACAAGATTAGTAAGTGAGTTAGGTATGCTTAATTATTCATAATTTATGTCATCTATATAATCTGCCTTGAAGCCTGAAATGAATTTCCTGCAAGAACAAAGTTGGCTTTAAGTAAGACTTATCCTATCAACGGATATTCCCTATCCGTTGAAAGCCAAAATTGTTCTATCAACGGTTCATTATCCGTTGAAAGACAAATACAATTCTGGTAATTTTATCCTTCAACGGATAAAATGGTGTTGATCATCAATGAATAACTATTTACCTTATCCGTTGAAGTGTCACATCAGTTACTATAAGTGAGTCACAGCCGTTGATTCTTTTACTCAACCGTTGATATAGATATACAGTGTTGTATATCTTTGTATTTAAGGTAGTTTTCAGAATTTCTACAGTTCTATTTATTCTTGAACGGCTGTAACCTACTTAAAAGTATCATTTAATTATTTTATTTATGTTTTAATTAAAGAAAGTATAAAAGCCCAATTGAACTCTTATTTTCACTTTACGCTTTCTTGCAATTCTTATTCTCCTTCTCTCCCAAAAATTCTCAAGTTTTTCTCTGCAACCTCTACTCACAACAATGTCACCAGTAGTCAAAATTATGTCTCAAACAGGATTTGTTTATGAAAAGAATAATTTTGTAGCCTTGGTTGAAAAGAATGAAGCCCATTCTGATTATCACAAGATGATGGACTTCATCAAAAACTACAAACTAAGCTATGCAATGCTGGAAGCCCCAACCATCTACTATGAGGTGATTGAGGAGATTTGGACAACTGCAGAGTTCAACTCCACAGATATGACTATTGCCTTCTCTCTCAAAGGTAAGGACTATTGCATTAACTGTGATGATATACAATCTTGCTTTAAGTTGCCTGAGAATAATGCCATGACACCACACACTGATAAAGATGTATCTGCTATGTTAGATTCCATAGGCTATGCTTTTGATTCTGCTAGTTTAGGTAGTATTAGAAGGAAAGGCCTTAGGAAGGAATGAAGTCTTCTTGGAGATGCCTTCATTAAAGTTTTCTCTGGGAAGATTAGCAATTTTGATGCCATAACTTCATCTCTTGTTAATATGCTCTATATGCTAGTTTCTGATAGGTACTTTAATTTTAGCAACTGTGTTATGCTAGAATTAGGATACAGATTAGGTAACAAAGCTAATAGACCACATAACATCTACTATGCTAGATTCTTTATGTTATTGGCTAACCATGTTGCTGAAGGTTTGGTTATATCAAATGAGAATAATAAACTCAAATGCTGGGCACAAGAGAAAAGGGTCCTTGTAGACCTTTTGAGAATGAACCTCAACAGCCAGGTGCCATTGGTATATTTGCCAATCATGAATGCACCACAGGTAAGTGAGGTAAACACTTCTATAACTCCTACTATTTCCTACCCCATTGTTTCTTTGCCCTCTAGTGTGGCCATGGAATCTGTGTCTTTGTCCAAACAGGTTCCTGCCAAAGCCACCAAAACCAAAGTTTCAAAACTCAAGTCAAAGAAACCTACCTCTGTTGTTTCTCAAAAGACAACAGTTGTAACAACTACCATAAATCCTGAAGGGAGTGAACATGGTGTGAGTGGTGAGGGGAGGGGTGAACATCAAGAAACCCTCCAGGATAAGGTGGGAGAGGTGAGTGGTACCCAAGCCAGCCAAGCCACAGTCTCTCAAAACACTGTGGTGGTTCAAAAGGAGTCCAACACATCCCTAGTTGCATCCTCCCAAAAGGATGTAACTATTGAAAATAGTCCCCAACCAGGGACACAGAACAAAAGAGGGAGAGACACTGAAGCCACACATTCACCAATTAAAGCCTTTTCAAGGAAGAAGAAGGCCAAGACCCTAGTTTCCACACAAGGGACACACACTGCACAGATACATCCACCTGTATCTGAGCCTTCACAAATTCAGCTTGATGTGATTCCAGCAAATGTGGAATCACAGTCCCATTCTCTCATAATAGAAACACACCAATCATCAAACTCTCCATCACCCTCTCTGGATGTGGATATGATATTCACATCAATTCCTGATTCTCCCTCATTAAAACTCAGGGAGGAGCCCCACTCAAAACCTGATGATCATCATCTTTTAGATGATATGTTGGATCATCAACCAATTCTTTCAGATGTAATTGAAGAATCTGTGTTACCTCACTTAAAATCAATTCCCACAGATTCAACAATTATGTCACTTTCTATATCTACATCTTTTCCTTCTTCAACGGATATCTCTCATCCGTTGACAAGTGGTTGTTCTTCAACGGATAAGCTTAACAACAGTTATCCGTTGATACCATCAGTTTCCACTTCAACGGATACTCCCTATCCGTTGATGGTCTCTACACACATTACAGAAATAATACCAACTGTAGAGGACATGGCTACTATACAATCACTTTTAGGTTTGAGGGAAGGGAGTGATCTTTTGAGTGAGAGGCTGGGTTGCTCCCAGGCAAAAGGAGAGGTTGAGAGTCACCATATGCATGCTATTTCTTCCAGCATGGCAAAAGTGAGTGAGGGGAGTGCCACCTTAGAAGGTGAGGGTGAGGGTGTGAGGGTGTGTGTGAGCCAGGGGGAGCCCCTGATGCAAGAAAATAGAGAAAAAGGCAGGTACAGAAGCTATAAGGGTGGATCCAGCCATTGCTAGTGAGTCAATGAAAGTGGATGATGCAGAAAAGGAAAGACAATTTCAGCAACATTTCAAAGCTGCAATTGATAACATTTCCTTGGATGCTGACACTTTTACTCATCCTGTTTCAGCCTATCAATTATTGGCTGCTCAGGGCAATGTGGAGGCAGAACAGACATTACACATTGTACACACTTCAGAATCTCTTCTCAGAGACAAAGCTGCTGTTAACAGACTGCCTTCTCAAGCTGGTGAGCCATATGAAGAATTTGGAGTGAATTCTAATGATGATGACTCTAATTCTTTGGATGAGAGCATGAACTTAGGGGGAGTAGCAGGCCCAAGTTCTGTTCCTGATCCACCTGAATGGGCATGGGCAAAAGCCTCAACACCAAGAGAGTTTAGTGTCACTTTGATTAGACAAGTCATGACAATTCAGCAGGCCCTTCAAGAGACTACAGATGCTGGTACCAAGGCAATTCTTCAAACTCATCTGGAATCCCTGCATCTCTTGCAGTTGCAGCATTTTTAATAAAATCTAAGTGTGGATGAGCTCAAACAGGACATTGCTGATCTGAAATCCTGCAATGCTGAGAAGTTGGATTCAGTCATACCTTATGGTACTATACAAGATTTGTTGGGGAGACTGAGGAAAGAATCTGATGCTGACAAGAGACTGGCCAGATTGGAAAACAGGGTTCAAATCATTGAAGATTCTATGGTCACAATTCTTCAGAATCAACAAACTCAAACAAATCTACTCATGCAGCTGGCCAATGCACAAGGCTTGACTCCTACCCTTGATGATAACAAAAAGGGGGAGAATAAAGGGAAAGGGGAAGGAGAGCCATCAACAACAGTTCAAATTTCTCAAGTGCTAGTTCCTGTCATCACCACTTCTCCAATTATTCAAATCAAAGGAAAGCTTGATGGAATTGATCTAATCCAGATAGCAGCAGCTGAATTGCAAGTCAAAGAGCAAAGGAAGAAGATTGATGAAAAGATGCAACAAATATTTGGTTCTACAACTTCTCAATCACAATCTGTGAAGCACAGCACAAAAGTGGAATCAATTATTATGGAACTCAAGCCAGTAGGGAGGAATAAGGTTGGAGAGACTTCTTCCAAGGATTTCAAACCTATGGTCCTCAAGCCCAACAACAGATCCAATAAGGACTCTACAAAGAATCCTCTGAAAGAAGTGGATTTTCCTCTTCCAAAGGCTGATGAGGACAAGCTTTTGGGTAGAAGTATCTCATATCTCAAAGAGACCATGGATGTGCCTGTAAGGAGAAACATGGCTATTATCTTCAGAGAGGGAAAGAGCATATGTGTGATGCAAGGACATCCCAAATTCTCAATAGCCAAGAGGGAAGAAACCAGAAGGTTGAAGGAAGAAGCCAAACAGCTAAAGGCTGACAAAAGAGCACAAGCAAAGCTTGAAAAACAGCTAAAGTCAAGTCAGGCTGAAGACCAGAAAGAAATTGAAGACAAAAGTGAAGATGAAGCTATGGGGGACATGGTTGGTACTGAGATGGAGGAAAGAAGTAAGGGAAGAGAAGAATGGCAGAAAGGGAACATAAAGAAGGTCAATGCAAAGAGAAAAATGGTAGATAAGACTGAAGAAACCCAATCAATATCCAAACCACTACCCTCTATTCCTGAACCCATTGTGCCTGACCCCTTCATGAACATTCATAGTGAAACAATCATTCCCAAGGAGGAACCAATTGATTGGGACACCATCAAATTGCCCACCTTCCTAACCTCTTCTCCACCATCAAAGAAGCAGAAAAGAAGAATCAAATCAACACCCTCTAGAGCCTCAATCAGATTCACACAGAAGCCTAAGCCTAAACAAAACATTCTAGAGCCTCAATCAAATTGATTTCTAGGAATATGTGTATTAGTTTGATGATAAGTTAAACAAAACACTTAAGTAGAAATCTAGTGTTTGTAGCCTTAACGAATAAGGCCATCTTGGCTATCCGTTGAAGGAGTAGCTTTACTTAGCAATAAGTTTAGTATTGTAGCACATTTCATTCTCTGGTTTCAAGTTGTAATTCTTAGATGTTGTAGGAAATTATCAGTCATGTTGACTACTAATGGATATACAAATAGGAGGGCTAATTGTAAATATTTCATGCCTTGTATTTTTGTATGAGTGAAGAAGTATCAACGGATATTGAAGACCTTCAACGGATAAGAAACAAAGCTTTAACGGATGTCTCTAATGCTTCAACGGATAATATCCATCAACGGATAAGTGCTTCAACGGATAAAGACTTCAACTGATAATGCATCAACGGATAAAGCTTCAACGGATAAAGCCTCAATGGATAAGGCATCAACGGATGAAAGCTTCAACGGATGCTTGGTTCATTAGCAGTTGATAGTGACAATTCACAAGCTGACAGAGGCACATGGGTTGACGGAGACAAACTGGAATGTGGAAGCCTCTAGGAGGAATCAAGAAAATGCAGCATTCCCATTCTGATGCAAACAAGGAAGTATTCAAAGATTCACAGATTATCCTAGATTGCATTGGATAGAGAAATGAAGAAGAAACATGTGAAGAATCCTTTTAATTGTATTTTACAGTTTTGTCTTCACTTGTAAACTTGGTGATATATAAACCAAGTAGCAGCTAGTAATTAGAAGAGAATTTTCCTGAGCTGTTTAGAAATATCAAGAGAGAAAATCATCTAGTTTGTACTAGGAAGCAGCTGTGATTTAATTATTAGAATCACAGATTTTCTGAAATAACACATCTCTGGTGGAACAACAAATCCACCAGAAAAGTTTTTAAGTTCTTTGTGTTCTTTACATTTGTGTTTGAATATATATCTGTCTGTATCAGCTTCAAGCAATTCACACACATTTGTTCACTTAAACACTTAGCCTTAGAAACTGCTCAAAACTTGAAAAAGTTTTGAGATTTACATTCAACCCCCCTTCTGTAAATCTCATTGTTAGTCCACTGGGAATAACAATATAGGAGCGTCACATGAACCAAATCAAATTTATGGCGCGATATACTCAAAATTTCCTCAGGTTCCAACACCACCACAGTGATGGGAAGAAACATGATGTAATTTGCAGAACGTACAGGCCTCAGAAATCCAGCAGCTGGAAGAACCTGAACATTTCTGATACGTAACAATCTGCCAGGATGAATGATAATGTAAAACAAATTCCAAAGAGTTGGTGGAACAATTGCAAGTATGTGATTATTCTGCAAAAAAGAAAATCTTAGGATAGAGGTTGGAAAACACAATCATAGATGTGGTATAAGTCATATAGTTATTCAATCAAACCTCACAGTCCAATAGAATAAGATTGTGCCTGACCAAGACACCTTGTCGATTAGTTGATACCCACACTCTTGTCACGTGGACCTTCAAAGTCCAAGCAGTATTATTACCATCCAGATCGGATAAATGATGATGATCCTGCATATCTGAGTAATGAAAAAAGTTAATAGATGTTATCAAAAAAGGAGTATGTTAAATGTTCATTTCAACAAATAGGTAATGAATTGTAATTATACTTGGATGTTCTGCCATATAAACTCTGAAATTAGTTTGTGAGTTGGATATATAGCAAAAACAATCCGAATGTGTGGAGCGTTTAAGACAATCGACTGTATTTTTAATAAAGATATACACTATCTTTATAGTTAAGGTGATAGGCTAATAATTAGTCCATGAAAATCTCAATCAATAGATATCTATTGGAGTTGTATGATGATCTCTAACAGCTTACACCAATATTAGCATGGAAAAAAGATTGTGTTAAAATAGAAGATCAATTAGTAACATAAATGTGATATTAAAAAAATATTTAAATATGAGTTAGTTATCTGATATACATTGTTAGTATCCCATAATCTTCTCTGATTATCATAATGTCTCCTTATCAATATAAAACATATCACATCTAATTATATTGAGAATTTGATATGCATAAAAAAACTATTCCAGAATCTGCCTTTTACTTAGTAGTTATATGAGAATGAATAACCAATATGACCTGATGTAATTCTAATTTAATAACAAAAAAGATTCTCGTACTACCAATTATAATAAAATGATGAATAACTTAGTCAGGATTGTAAATGTGTAATACAAATAACTATTATGATACATTATCATCATTTATGCTCGGCAGGTTGTAAAATACTTCTTCATAGACTACATTTGATGTAATATTTGTGGTGGTACCATCTTCACTGTCAATGAGAATGTGGAGACCTTCTGGTCTTGTAACTCTTGAGATGGCCACGTAGACATGGCCATGAGAAAACACTGCTCTGGGAAGGTATAGACCAACCGTGTCAAGTGATTGGCCCTGGCTCTTATTAATTGTCATTGCATAACAAATCTGGAGTGGGAACTAAATTCTTTTAAACTCAAAAGGCCAGCCGGTATCTTGTGGAATCATCTCTATCCTCGGGATCAAATGTTTTGACCCAACATGGGATCCGCATAATATTTCACACTCAATACTATTCTTCTTGCAGGATGTCACAATTATTCACGTGCCGTTACACAATCCTATAATTTGGTTTAAATTTCTCATAAGTATGACAACGACGCCAACCTTGATGTTTAACTCGTGCTTAGGAATGCAAGGCATATTTAATGAGTTTAGGTACTCTACTGGAAATGCAGATATGAAATCATTATCTTCATCACCAGCATCGTCAATTGAATCCTGACTAAGATATGTGTGTAGACGTCCAGGAATTTTCTCAAGAATGTTGTTATTGATGTCGTCCACCACAACATTAGTTGGTGTTAAGATAGCTCTTGATCTTAGATAAGAATGTGAAGACATGTTTTTTAGAAAATCCGGGTAAGTTATTTCAAAAAGACTTTCTATAGGATTTTGCATGGTATGAACAACATATTGATCTGGAATCTTTATTAGCATTTCACCAGTGTCTGCATCAGGACTAAAGTTCTCAACTTTACCATCGCCAACTAAAAGCTGCCATTTACTGAAATCCGCTATAACCTTATTCTCCATTTCTGTATTTCCTGCATGAAGCCACATATTTTGCTTAAGTAAAAAAACTTGGCAAAATTCCCAAATCTTTGATTTATTGAGGGTGGAACCTACTATTTCAGCTCTGGATGCCTTTGGAATCACGGGTAAAATCTGCCTATAATCTCCGCCAAAAACTACTGTGATACCACCAAATGGCTTATTTGCTCTCCTTTTGTCAATAGCAGACATTATATCCCTCAAAGAACGGTCAACAGATTCAAAGGCATGACGATGTTGCATTGGCGCTTTATCCCAAATGATCAAATCAGTTTGTTGGATTAATTCTGCAATATCGGTTCCATGTCTGATTCCGGCTGTACTATCCTGATCAAGTTTCAAAGGAATATGGAATCTTGAATGTGCAGTTCTACCACCAGGCAACAATACGGCTGCTATTCCACATGAGGCAACAGGAAGCACAATCTTTCCTTCTGAACGAAGGCGACAACATAATGTCTGCCACAGAAATGTCTTGCCGCATCCTCCACTTCCATATACAAAGAAGACACCACCTACCTTTTTATAAACATTTTGTATGATAGAATTGTAAATGTTCTTTTGTTCAGGGTTGAGCATTCCATGATTCTTTTCATGCAAAATTTTGAGTTCTTCTTTATCATATGAAGTTTCTTCTTGGAGTACTCTGTTAACAGCATTGCTAAAATAAACTTCACTTGGAAATGGCATTGTCGCGTAGTCCTTCAAACTCTTCCCGATGTCATTACACAATTTTTCAATTTCTGTGGGCACAAATATATATGAAGTGTTATGTTAGTTTAAAAGTATACTACATATAATATCTAAAACATATTTATGTTAATTATTCAGGTGGTATGATAATGAGATATAAACCTGCAAGTGCATAATTCTTCAAATCTTCGTCTGATAGGTATAGATGAGGATCATTAAGCATATGTCGCCTGATGATGAAAATATCATCTGACATACATTGCCAATTAGCTTCCCAAAGTCTAAGTGGATCTGAAATAGGACTATATGCCAAAATATTGACAAACATTGCACGTAACTGTGGAGGAAATGATGTATGGGAGTTCTCAGAAATTGCTTCATGCCATTGGTTATCATTTTGTAGAAGACCAAGGGCCGCGCAAGCTTCCTTGAATGTTTCATGGATGTGTCCACTAACAGTTTTAAGATCTTCAAAAGACATGGAACCTTTCTTCCTAAGTAACAGCATGCGGAGATATAATAGTTCACCACTTGATGAATGCACTTCAGAGAGTCTCCCAATAACATCTCCTCTTTTCCTTTCTTTCCAGATACCAGGTTGAGGATGCCAAGTAAATTTATTTGGAAATTCAGAATAACTATAATTCCTCGTATTTGGGAAAGTCTGATTTGCATCAAACCATGCTTCTAACTTGTTTTTTTTTTATATTTCCTTGTCGCAAACATCCTTCAAGACATCTCCAGCCTTAAACGAAACATGCTTCTCGCTTGGTAAATGTATCGGTAACCTCTCTACCGATGGCTAACGGGAATGAATGTCAAAAGCAAATATCCTCCAAGATGCTTCTGACGCGCAAACATATCTCCCATCCAAAAAATGTTTTACCTCATCAATCGGACCTTTTGGTGCTTTTTTTAGGATTGTTGCAGAAGTACCTGTACGTGTTTTCCTCAAACACATTGTTGCCGTGTCATGACCCTTTAGACAGTATTTGAAAAGGTACTTTAATGATCTTGAATTATTGCAAATCTCCAGATTCACGTGACATTGAAAATGCACCAAAAGATCGCGATTGAATGGGACAACAAAGCGATTATCAAGATTGACCCCCTTCTTGTTAATGGTAATTCCAGTCCTCCTTCTTTTATATACGGGGAATCCACACTCATCAAAAAATGTATGAGAATTATACCTGTAATAAAACATTTTTAAAATTGTAAAAAATCTGCTAATAAAACTGGAGTTATTAACAAAGTAAAGTATTTATGATTTAAGGATGTAAATGAAAATACCGTTTAGGAAAATGCTTTATACAGTTACCTTTGACCATGCATAGAGATTTAGTATAATCAGGACCACATGGTCCGTGGATCATATAATTGCTCACAACATTATATCCAACTGGATCAATTTCTGGATCGAGAATTTCAGCTGATATCATTTTATCAATTTACTCAGTTATTTTAGGTCTATCGTCGGGGTGCAACCAAATTAATATATGAGCGTGAGGCAATCCACGCTTCTGGAATTCAATTACATGCATCACTATGGAAATATTGTAGAAAAGAGGTTAGTACCAGGCAAAATATATACTAAAAGTGCATTTTGATAAAACAATTTATGAATAATAAAATGAGTATAAAAAAACTTAGCTAAAATGATACCTCCTATACATCTGCCAAAACAATTTTTCTTTTTAATCATATCCATAAGTTGATCAAGCTTCATTTTAAAGACTCTGGCTACAACATCAGGTGCATCAGCAAAATCAACACCAGGCATATGTTTTAACATGCGCTGAATTTCGGGCCATTTTGTATTAGTGGTCATAGTAAGGAACAATGAAGGATGTCCTAAAGTTCAACATATTGCTAATGAGACTTTAAAATACTGAGTCATATAGCGCTTACTTCCGGTGAATGAAGCGGGAATAATGATTGCTTTACCAATATTGGATGGATTTTTATCTCCCTTTTGCAATGCATCTATGATATTATGGTAGAGGTCATATCTTATAGTAGTTTGATGGTCTCTAATCCAGTCCAATCTGTACTGCTCAATTGCGGTGAAAGCATCCACAACATATTGCTGTCATAAATGACCTCCAAGATGTGGTGTCAAACCTGTTACAGTAGAAGGTATAAATTCATCGAATATAAACTAATTATCACAAAGTTCAACAGCTGAATGAGAAATTATAGTTTCGTCAAATAGCATATTTGTACCTTCTGAAAGACGTATCATTAGTTTATAATTATAAAACTCTCTCATTGTAATATACTTTCTAGCACCTTTTTCGTCAGGATCTTCAGATTCGGTAAGTTCTACGGCTCTCTTAAAATGCTTCATAGGTCTATTTAATGGGATCTCACGGTAATATCCAATATCTCTGTGAGGGAAAAGTAATGGATATTGAAGTTGCATGAAACGTGGATCAGTCTAAAAAATCCTTTGTAATCCGTCAACTCTGGAATCAATGACAGTATCTCGATAGCCTTTTGCATAAGGAGAAGTAACAATCAATCCTGCTACCTCATTTGATGGAGCAATGTGATTTGGTCGGCCACTTGCTGAACTGGATAAAATCAGAACCAATTTAAACTCATCTACTGCATTTTGCCTAACCCTTTCGCGAGCCATACGAAAACCTTTAACCAACCTGTTATGCTCATCCAACATATGCAACAAAGATTGTACAATTTCTTCATTAACAACATCCCTGCAACCATTAACTGCATTCATCCTGTTGTTGATTTCGTCCTCCGTGTCATAGATATAAAGCTGACAAAACTTTGGAGTGTTATCGTCAGTTGGGACCAGACTTCCTATATTGTGGTAATTAACACCTTGAACCTTGAAGCAATATGGCGCACCACCTCTGTTTATTGAATCGTCAATCTTTCCTCCAGTAGAACTCATGGCAAACATGCAATTGTAAAACCTTATGTTTTGTTTGAAATGCTTAAAATGAACACCCCCAGTAAGGAGAGTAGCCAGAGGTTCAGGAGGCTGTTTCTCCTTATCCAGTATGACTTGACCATTTTTATAACAAAGATAAAATGTTGGCGGCTTATTAGGAGAACTCTTATTGTTTCTTTCGTGAGTCCACATGACAGCATCACACTTCGAACAGATTTTATCAGGGGCTCCAAGATCCAAGTATCCGTCCCACATAGATTGATTATTGCTCAAATATTCTTCTTCAATATCCTAAATATCACTTGCCATGTCTGTCGAAAAAAATGGGAATTTTTAAAAATCATCATTGAGCAAAAGTAGGTGATGCTTCAGACAGTAAAATAATTATTAATGTCCTGCATAATTAAACACATTATTCGAAAACAAATAATTTATACCTCCACATGTTGTATCACTGTCGATTGTAATATTGTCATCAACATCGTTGAACTCATTCATTAAATTTTTTTGCCTAGAACTTTCACCTTTTTCAAATATACTATTTACATTTGCTGTATTGAACGACGGAGGACCTGGTGATAGTTTTCCACAAAACTTTTTTGAAGGATTCTGTTCTTCTTCACTGTCAGCAACAATTTTCTTTTTTACACCTTTTTGTTTGTGAACAGTTGTCTCACAGGATTCAGGAATTGAGAATATGAGAGAATTGTCTCCAGTGCTGTTAATATTATGAAATTCTGTATTTTTACTAATATGTTCTGCATAATATACATTAGTAGATGCATAGTATTAAACATGACATATTTTTTAAATAATCCTTCAAAGTTTTGTAATTAAGGAATAAGCCGCAAAATTTTATACATTTGACAGGAACGTTTGGCGATATTATGCGAAGAAATTGATTTGTACTTTGTTCACCAGTCTGAGAAGAGGAATACATCTCTGAAAAAAATATTGTACATAATACTGAAATTTCTAGAATTTGACATAATTTCGTAATCAACTGATACATCTGGAATTGCATTTTATTGTTTAAAAAATTACCTGATAACTGTGGATTAGTTGCAGAAGAAAACTGAATATTAGGCGATGAAGTACATTGTCCGGATATTTTTCTCAAATCTGGTAAGGTGCTACGAAATACATCGAGATTTTCTTTGTTGAAATTCTTTGGACGAATCCTAACTTTATGCATGACATAGAAGATGGTAAACATATTTTAGCATCTGCACTGATAAACACTCATTCACCAAACTAAAATAAGAAGTTCATGAAAGTAATGAAAATTAACCTGATTTTGAATTTGATGGAATATTAGGAGATATATTTTGATCAAATCTTGATAGAGGACTCGGCAGACACGATTGTGATTTTTTTACCCCAACAGGCTGAATCATAGATCTATTGTTCATTGCTGCAAATATTTCCACAAAATCCACAATTTCAAAAGCAATTTAATTACAGATGTATCAGAAAAATGAGATATATCAAGAATTATACCATTAGGTTCTTCTGAACAAATTATGTGGTTTTCAAGATTTTCTGCAACAGAAGTTTGCAGAATACTTTGCGTCTGCTGTGGTAACCGTGAATTCGGAGATGAAATACTACCTGAAACATGTCTCCGCTATAAATTGTGGCCAAATATGTGTTAAAAATAGTTTTCATGAAATAAATCCAACTAAATTTTACCTCTCGACGATCTTAAAGATATATTAGGCAACACACGTTCATCAGATCTTGATATAGGAGTTGTCATTGGATGGCCTATATTATTAACTGCAACACAACAAATATAGGAAAATTGATGGCACAATTATAAAAAGGTATGATACATCTCGGAATGGAGTAAGAATGATACCATTATTGTGCTTTGGTGTCATTCTATTGCTTTCTCCATCTGCTAAGGTGTTACGAAAAACACCGAGATCTTGTTTGTTCAAATTTTTTGAACGAATTCTTACTTTTCGCACTACTTAGAATATGGAAAATAAATGGAAACATAAAACATGACCAACATCTCCTAATAGGCCGGAATAAGATGTTGATCAAACTATTTTAAAATTAACCTGGTTTTGAGGCTGCTGAAATATTAGGAGATATATTTTCATCAGATATTGAAAGAGGACTCTTTAGAATATTTTGCGGCTGCTTCTTTAAACATGTAAACTGAGATGAAATAATACCTGCATGAAGTTGTTAATCAGTAGTAATGGGTAAAATCAATCCGTATTTTACATATTGATAATCTTAACAATATATTATGCTTAAAATATTAACAGCAACACAACAGATATAATAAATGATCGAAGACAAAATTGAAAAAAATGTTGGATACCAATCAGAATGGATAAAGAATGATACCATTATTATACTCTGATGTCATTCTATTGCTCTGCAGATTTGCCGCAA
The DNA here is from genome assembly GCF_009905375.1 of Apium graveolens. NCBI lineage: Eukaryota > Viridiplantae > Streptophyta > Magnoliopsida > Apiales > Apiaceae > Apium > Apium graveolens. The sequence continues at coordinate 233,223,246 of NC_133649.1, read as the reverse complement.
GTCAGCTATGCAAAACATATTTCGAAAATTGTCTAATTCCTGATTTAATTGAAAATTCAAGCCACAATTATAAATGCTTATATTAAAAGAATCAGACGAATAAACAATGATACAAATACCTTGTTCTGGTGTAACGCTTTGATAAATCATTGATTGCGGAGTTGTTACTGAATGACCTATTTTATTATTAACAGCAACACGGCACATATATGCAAACTTAAGTCATCATTACAAAATCTGTATAATAACAATCAGAATGGATGAAGAATGATACCATTGATGTAATCTGATGTCATTTTATTGCTTTCCAGATTTGCAGCAACTCCGTTATGAAACACACCTTTCGAAAGCTGTCTTATTCCTGAATGTTAATAGAAACTTCAGGACACATTTATCAATTCATGTATAAAAACAATCAGGCGGATAAACAATGAGACCAATACCCTGTTCTGGTGTCACGCTTTGATCAATAATTGATAACAGAATTCTTACAGAATGACCTATTTTATTAACATAAGCACATCAAATATATGTATAACAATTTACATTATCATTACTCATATGCTTGGTCGGAGAAGATACATGGTATGTTACATAACATCATCTGTCAAACGTATATACACATTAACCAATCTGAAATTCTTTAGAGAAAGCTTACGTGTATCATATATGTTTGCTGAATTTGTGAGATTCTTGTCCACATTCTTCCCACGCGTACGACGTTTGACAACTGAATTAATACATGAACATTATTATCACTTTCAATAAACGAATCAGAAATGGAATTAAAGTGTACACTACCTTGATTCTCTGGTTCTGATGGATTTTTAAACAAATTTTCAACATTGCGTCCACGAACACGTCGTTTTGAACCTATAAGAAAAGTATGATCAAATCAAATATCTACAAAATGATGTTATTATAAGTAAACTGACAAAGGAGATGAATACCTGATGTACTGGTTCCTCGACAATCCATCCGGATGTATTCAGTAAATCATGAAGCTGGTTTTAACAGATGAACAACGTATTTTGTAACCTTTTATGATGAACATGATACACATCAAATCTGCATGAAGAATTTTATGAAAAAATTAGGTTAAAAATCTTGAGCTATTATCCTAAAAAATTAGGCGATGAAACTAAAGTAGGAGATGAAAAAATTAGGTCATGCTTGCAAAGAATGAGAGAGAATAAGAAAATCAATAATTATCATTGAATTAGTGTTGTAACATATATGAGAAAATCATGCAAATCTTTCCTTAGATAAGATGTTTAAATTTTAAAATTCAAAAAATTTCCATGTTTAGTGTTTTGATGGGTAAAAAAATGGGTAAACTTATATGGATATATCCATGGATATATAGATTTTATACTTAATATAGGTCATGGGTAAATTTATTTACCCATTGGGTAAATTTTGTGGATATATCCATGGATCTAGTGATTTTATACTTAATATGGGTTATGGGTACCCATTTGGAAAATGGGTAAATTAAGGAGTACACTTTAAGAATATATAGATTTTATTTTGATTGCTTTCAATAATAATTAAAATTATAATTTAGTCCAAAAAAAATTATAAAATGGTTTATATCATAAAAATATTTCAAAAACCACTCATTTTTCAACGTTTTTAAGTGGTTTTACTATTTTCTGTTATCATTAAAATGCAACCAAACCAACCGGATGCAACTTTTTTTTTTACATTTTTTTGAAAGATAACTTAAGTCGATTTTGGTTTCAGTCGAGATTGTATTCGGTCAAAAAAATATTTTTTCTAAAAAATAATTAAAGTTGATTTTGGTTGTTTGTATTCGGTTACGAATCATATTTTTGTTAAAAAATCAAAATTTTAATTTTTGTAAAAGAAATAGTTTTGCAAAAGTATTTTTGCAAAAAATCGTATTTTTAAAATACCTCAACATACTTAATTATTTGAAATTTTTAAAAAATTATTCATCAACATGCTTATATAAAGGAAAAAACATGGGTGTTTACCTAATTTTTTTAAAACTTTCCTCTTTACTCAACTTAACATATTATTATTATCATCCAAAAGACCAAAAGTTTCTCTACCATGTTAATAAACTTTTCTCTTAACTCAATATATTCATCTTATTATTTTCCTAAAATTTATCTATAAATTTTTTTCTTTAATCAAATTACCATCTTCTTATTATTTAAAATTTTTTCCACCATATTAATTTTGGCATTCGCTAAACATTCAAGTCAAAGTTAGTTTCTTACTATTTCTCTAAAAAAATCTTATTACCTTTTATAAATATTCTAGTGAAGAAAATTCAGCATACCATCATATTTCAATTCACTTATATATTCAAGACAAAGTTAGTATCTTATTATTTTCCTAAAAATCTTATTGTCTTTCAAAAATATATAAATGAAGAAAATTCAACAAACCATCTTAGAAAAGTCTTGACCGGAAGCAATTATTATAAGCGTTTGTGGAGCAATATTGATGCTTGAAAGGTTGATAATGGTTATTCAATAATTTTTACACTTTTTTCTTATAGGAGGAACTATTAACAAAAGAAAAAAGTAAATTATTTATTATTAGGTATGAAGTGCACACAAAGGGGGTGAATGTGTTTTATTGATTTTGCTTTCTTAAAAACAATGTTTGAGTGTTTTCAAGATGATCAAGTTAAGAGTGTTCAACTACTTAAACTTATCAGACTAAATAGTTGTAGTGACACTGCACCATATATGACTTGTTGTCACGGTAAAAAAAAGTGTTGTTGAAGGCCAAAAAGTGTAATTATAGGTTAAAGAAAGGTCTATGGTCACACTTTTTCGAAAAACCAGTTCGTCATCATGTGGGCGTCATCTTAGGGGTCTATGGTTACATTTTTTATTTTTAGGTTACATTGATGAAGTGTGACCATAGAGGGTCTATGCCTACACTTTCCCATTTTTTGTAACACCAATATTACTGTAACTGTAGACCTATAGTCACACCACTATAGTTTTTGTTACATCAAAATTAGTGTTACCGTTATTTTTTTAAATCAACAAATACATTTTTGAATTTCACATTATTTAAAATTAATATCTACAATTTGCATGCATATCCACAAAATTTTATATAATAAAGAAAACGAAGGACATTTAAAAGTAATGTTTCCCATTAAAAATCCTATAAGTCATTTCATAAACATAAATCCAAAGTTAAAGCCATCTAGATATACAAGGTCCAAGCCGTCTAATACAACATCCACCAAAAATCTAATACAAAAACTAAATAGCAAACTTAACTATACAACAAGTATTATTAAAACTCATCTATACAACACTTCAAACCGCCCTCTAATAGATGCTGAACACTTTTGCGAGATATTCATTAGACACACATAAACTACATTCCAGTTAATTTGATAATTAGAAATGGATTGAAGGTAACCTAGTAAATTTGACCATTTAAAAAAATGCAAGCAAAAAAGAATTTGAAGATCATCTAAAAAAGAGAGAGTACCCGATGTACAATCACATTACAAGTAAAAAAGTTCAGTGCGAGAAGCCTAGATGGAATATCTTTACTACATAAGAATACATAGTTACATGGCCATATAATAGAAGAAACCACTCCATAGTTATTACACCAACAACTTTGATGGAAATATAAATCTGTAAATTTGGAGGTAACAAAATCGATCTTTATATGCTATTTCATTAAGTATGTACCATGTTACTCAAGGATGCAGGACATGTGTACCAAGACCAGTTCCTTCTCTGAACCTATAACCCCATATAGCAACATTCATGTCTTCTCCTACTCTAACACTGGTACAACAGCGGAACTGAAAAGTCCAGGTTACAGATAACATTTACTCGGTAATTTGAATTTTATGTTTGATTACATATTATTTGCATTATTGTGTAGTATGTAACATTATTCTTACATGACATCACCTTAGGATCCTGCATTGCAAGCTTAGTTTTCTCTCTGATCTTCCTCAGTCTTTCTACAAATGCAACGGATTCACGTAATCAACAAAAATGACAAGAAGTACTATAATTATTATATACGCTCGTTTAAATCTCAAGTTTCTTAATGTTGTTAGCTACTTGGATGTTAGGTCTGTAATCAACTGTAGAGGGGGTGAATACAGTTTATGCAAACAAATCGATAATAGTTAATAGAATCAACAGTTTTTATATTAACAGATGAAAAATGATTACAAAAGTACTCTCTCAAAGGATGAACAATTATCCTTGAGAGTTGCTAGGTTATATGAAAGATATAACAATTTATAACACCCATAGTGTAAACCTAATTTGTGCTTATATAGTGCACAGTTACACAGTCAATAAGAATTATATTCTATTACAATAAGGAAACCTAATACATATCCATGTCTGATTGCTTCTGAAATAAAGTCCTTCACCGCCTTGAATTTTGCAATCATTTTCCTTCTCGAATATCTACTTAAGTGACTAAATCCCGATGACATCAAATGTTGATCATCAAGTACTGATAGACAAGTACTGATGACATCACCTTCAGTAAATACTGATATTAAGTCCTGCTAATAAAATCTGATAGTTTATATCATGATATCATCAATTATATCTAACAATCTCCCCCAACTTGTGTATTATATAATTATGTACAAGTTCAAATTGATGATGTCAAAACTATCTAAATGCAGAAATCAAATAAGCATATACAATCTTACAGACAGTGATTATCATACTTCATTCTTCATTCCTAAACTCTAACACAGTTTGTAGCTTCTTCAAGGAACTTCATTAGTAGATTTTCTTCCATAACATCCAAGTACCATTGCATCTTCTGTTTGTGTTCTTTTAGCTCATTTGTTGTTTCATCATTTTGATAGATGGCTACCCTAATGTCATGTAGTTTTGAATTTCCAAGTGATAGATCATCCAGTTCTTGTTTCCATCAGAATTGAAAGTTAAGACTTCCCTTCCTAGACTCATTTATATTTTGGCTCCTCCAATAGGAATATCAATAACATATTCAGTTTGATCAATGTATTTTAGATTGTAGTTCGACTTGTAAGTAAGCCCTCTCTACTTTAACTGTATTAAGTTCTTCAAAAATTTAGACCATCTGGAAGTTACAGAGTTAGTTACCCTAAGAATGTTAGCAACAAATTCTAACTCTTGTCATGGTTTGTCTTCTATCCGTTCTTGAGTCAACCTTAATCTTCTCCCAGACTCCAGAAAATAGATCAGTTTTTCTCCAACAAGATCAATAACAATTTGAACTGATATAATCTCCTGCAAGTCTTCAAGCATCACATTATCTCCAATCTCTGTCATATTTTTATGCTTCCTTAGAATCAAAGCTTCACCCAAAAATAGATCAGCATTTATGTTGTGCAAGACATGCATGCACTTTAACAAGACTAAGTCAAATTGACAACCCTAAATAAGTTGTATTGTAATCTTAGTTTGTATTTGTACTTATAACATCTAAAGTCTGTAAAAATGTAAAAGAGCAGACTGGAGTCTTTTTATTTAAACAGTATCAAGCCTAAGGATTCTATCTGGAAGAAGATCAAGAAGATCATACCTCAGAAGAATTATGAAGAAGCTTGGAGTTGAATAAATCTGTTTGGATAAAAATATTATAAGTCAAAGATCTCTACAAGTCACAGATTTAGTGTTATAGAGAATTCACTCGAGAACTCCAAATGACTTATTGAGAAGTCATAAAAGCTTATAGAGAACTCAGAGAGATATCGACAAGCCAAATTGAAGACATGAAGATTGGAGATATCAACAAGTCATTTCTTCACTAGAGAACTCAGAGTTATCGACAAGTCAACATTCATTAGAGAACTCTTAGTTATCGATAAATCAAATTCCACTAGAGAACTCAGAGATATCGATAAGCCAAAATTCACTAGAGAACTCTGAGTTATCGACAAGTTAAATTTGACTAGAGAACTCTGAGTTTTCAATAAGTCAATAAGCCACTAGAGAACTCAAAGATATCGATAAGTCAAAGTGAAGATATGAAGACTAGAGATCTCGACAAGCCAAATTCTCTTATAGAGAACTCAGAGACCTCTACAAGTCAATTAACTATGGGGTACTAGAGATCTCGATAATCCAATATACTTTCGAGATGTCAAGTTCTCTATAGACCAAATGCAGATCTCGAGGTAAAATATCAAAGTACAAAGTTGTAGACTAGTTCAATATCCAAGATTTACAATCAACAAACAATCCAAACAGCTGGATTTCCAAGTCTACAAAAAGCGGCTTAAAGGATGTGCAAGATTAATGGTGAAGATTAACTGACAAAGGAAGATCAAAGTAAACACAGGATGCTAAGATATGCTAATCCAGAAATAGAAGATACACTTTTCCTAAAATAGAAATGACAAGTGACAGTTTACTAAAGTTAATAGCATGCCTTATTGTACACTGTGTAAACCAGCAGTTAACTAAATTATAAAGTTAACACTGGTCCTTTAGTCAGTTGTAACAATTTAGATAGAAAATCTTGTAACACTCTCAAGAAAAAGCTAAGCTCTTTATTAACAAAGAGCCTAGAAATTTTGTAGCAAAATATTCTTAATTTTAATATAAAATTAAGTGAGTTTTGAAAGATCTGTGTTCTTTATTATTGCATGTTTAATTTCTGCAGTAACACATTTCACTGCAAGATTTAATTTACCTTGTTCAACCATAAAAAGATCAAGAAAAGCATAAAAGCAGTAAAACACATTCACCCCCCCCCCCCTCTGTGTGTTATTCATTTCCTAACAAGTGGTATCAGAGAAAAATCTGAAAGTAAACAGATTCAAGATCTTGGAAGAATGAATTGTTAGAAATATGTTGTGAACTTGATGATAAATCATACAAAACACCTTAGTAGATTTAACGTAGTGAATTTTGTAGCACTCGATGGATGATCAAATATAGTCCTGACGGATGATTCAATATAGTCCCGACGGATGATGATTTAATATCCATCGAGTGAGTAGCTTATGTAATAATAAGTATTGTAGCATATTTCTGCAAACAACTTTGTGTAGATTCTGTAGGAGCTTATGAGTCATGTTGACTACTACTAGGTATGCAGAATAGGTTGATTAATTATAAATATGAAATGTCTTGTAATTCTGCATAAGTGAAATGGAGTCAAGTGTCAAATAGCTACCCGACGGATGATCAACAAGCTACCCGACGTATAACAAGCATGTACCCGACGGATGATCAATTCAAATATCTGTTGACAGTGACAACACAGTCACATACAGTAGGTGTTTGCAAAAAGGAATGTGGCAGCCTGTTTAGCAGGAAATTGAAAACAAAGAAGCATTACCATTTCTATGCAAGTAATGAAGATTTTCAAAGATTCTGGAATAGAGTAATGAAGCAACATGGAGTTAGACTTGATAGGTTTTGTTTTATTTCTCATTACCATGTAAACTTGGTGATATATAAACCAAGTGTAGCTAGTAGAATAAAACAACTAAGCAAACATATTTAGAAGAGAAATAGAAAAAGCTGTACTTGTCAAGAATTTCTCTGTAATTTGTTTGTTCAACTTGTAAAGCAGCTGTGAGCCAATTTGAGCTTCACAGAGTTCTCAAATCAATATATATATATATATATATATATATATATATATATATATCTGGTGGATACATTCAAATCCACCAGAAATTTTTAAAGACTTGTGTTTTTATTACTTTGTATTTGATTTAATTAATCCTTTCATTCCGCACTTTGCAAATCATAAGACAAATATATATATTGAGTTAGAACATTTTTATAAATCTCAAAAAAGAAGCCAGAATTACATTCAACCCCCTTCTGTAATTCTTGTTGTATTGTTAGGGAATAATTAATTGGTATCAGAGCAAGCTCTTGAAGTACAAAGAGTGTAAAGATCACAACAAACAGCAAGATGAACAAGAAGGATGTTGGAGTTAAAATTCCTTTTCTGGACAAAGATAATTATCACCACTGGAAGGTGAAAATGCATCTACATCTTCTTTCTCAAGATGAGGCCTATATGGATTGCATAGAAAGAGGACCTCATGTACCAATGAGAGCTGCAACTGGCAATGAACCATCTGTACCCAAGCCTAGGCATGGATGGACAGATCCTGATATTGAGCAAGTCAGGAAATACAAGAAGGCCATGAATATATTATTTAATGGAGTTGATGGTGACATGTTTGATAACATCAATAACTGCAAAACAGCCAAGGAGGTTTGGGACATTATCCAGATTATTTGTGATGGTACTGAGCAAGTAAGGGAGAGTAAGATGCAGCTGCTAATTCAGTAATATGAGCACTTCCATTGTGAAGATAGTGAGTCTCTCACTGATATTTTTAGTAGATTTCAAAAACTACTAAATACTCTGAAGTTGCATGGAAGAGTCCATCAGACAAAAGACTCTAACCTCAAGTTCCTTAGATCTCTTCTAAAGAAGGGGAAACCAATGACAGTCTCATTGAGAAATTCTCAGGATTACAAGGAGTTTACCTTGGAGAGACTGTATGGCATCCTGAAGACTTATGAGCTTGAAATAGAGCAAGATGAGAGGATGGAGAAAGGAAGGAAGAAAGGAGGGTCCATAGCACTGGTTGCTTGGGAATTTCAAAATGTGCATGATAATTCTCTTTTAATGACTGGTTTCAAAGGTCCAACTCAAATGACTAAGGATGCATCAGAAATTCCCAAGTCAAATGAGATCAAACCTAAGAAACCAAAGAAGAAATCTAACAAGGCAGGACCCAAGAAAACTTGGGTACCAAAATCAACTTGATTTGGTTTTGATGTGTGCAGGGAAACAGAAAGAATCTTTGGTACATGGATAATGGTTGTTCAAGGCACATGACTGGAGATTCTACCCTGCTCATAGAGTTCAAGGAGAGAGCTGGACCAAGTATTACTTTTGGAGATGACAACAAGGGTTATACAGTGGCTTGATTTCAAAAGACAATGTCATCATTGAAGAGGTTGCCCTAGTGGATGGTCTCAAGCATAACTTGTTGAGTATCAGTCAGCTTTGTGATAATGGCAATTCAGTAACCTTCAATTCAGAAGCCTGTGTTGTGACAAACAAAAGAAGCAACAAAATGGTTCTCACTGGTGTGAGAAAAGGAAATGTGTATCTATCTGACTTCAACTCATCTAATGCAGAATATGTCACTTGTCTTCTCAGCAAAGCAAGTCAAGATGAAAGTTGGCTATGGCACAAGAAGCTGTCCCATCTAAACTTCAAGACCATGAATGGGCTTGTCAGGAAAGAACTGGTTAGAGGCATTCCTCAAGTGGAGTTTTCTAAGGATGGATTGTATGATACCTTCCAGAAAGGAAAGCAGATCAAAACATCATTCAGAAAGAAGCTTGATTCAACAATTGAAGAACCTTTGCAATTGCTACACATGGATTTATTTGGACTAGTCAATGTGTTGTCCATTTCAAGGAAAAGATTTTGCCTAGTAATTGTGGATGATTTCTCAAAGTTCTCTTGGACATATTTCCTAAAGTATAAAGACGAGGCTAGTGAAATCATCATCAATCACATAAGGTAAGTCAACAATCATCCTGATTTTAAAGTAAGGAGAATCAGGAGTGAGAATGGAACTGAGTTCAAGAATTCTGTGATGAGATCATTTTGTGAAGAGAATGGGATAATGCATGAGTTTTCTGCAGCAAGAACTCCACAACAAAATGGGGTAGTGGAAAAAAAAGAACAGATCTCTTATTGAAGCTGCAAGGACAATGCTTGAAGAATCAAAGTTACCAACATATTTTTGGGCTGAAGCTGTGAATACTGCCTGCTACACTCAGAATATTTCTTTGATTAATCAAGCAAAGTGTATGACACCATACCAATTGTTCAAGAACAAGAAACCAACCCTAAATTTTCTTCATGTCTTTGGCTACAAATATTTTATCTTGAGGAATCAAACTGATCAACATGGGAAGTTTGATGCTAAAGCAGATGAAGGAATTTTTGTTGGATATGCTGTGGAAAAAGCATATAGAGTTTACAATCATAGAACCAACATTGTTATGGAATCAATACATGTTGTGTTTGATGATAAAAAGATTGAAGGACTGTAAGATGAAGATTCTCATGAAAGCCTCAAGTTTGATAATGTGGAAATGGTTAGTGATGACAGTGATGATGAAAGTGATCATGAAACAGTGAATAAGGATAATGCAGAAAAATCTACAACTAATGAAGCACATAATTCAACATCTGTCGAGTTAAAAAATGCTTCATCCGTCGGGAGACAATCTGCCTTATCCGTCGGGAGACAATCAGCTTCATCCGTCAGAACACAAAGTGCACCATACGTCGGGTCATTAAGAGAAGCTGAAAGTCAGAATATATCACTTACAGAAAGCTCTCATTTCTCAAATCAAAGATTCACAAACTCAAGGGGAGTTTCCATTAATCAAAACTCAGTCACACATCAAGACAATAATGAGGCATCTTCATCTAGAGCTAATCTACCTCAACATATAAAATGGACTAAGGATCACCCTTTTGAGCTCATCATTGGTGATGCATCTTTTAGAGTTAAAAAAGGAGAGCAACTCAAGAAGAATGTCTATATAGCAGCTTCTTATCTAAGGAAGAACCAAAGAAGGTAGAAGAAACTTTGTTAGATCCTGATTGGATTTTAGCTATGCAGGATGAGCTAAACCAATTTGAAAGGAATAAAGTATGGAAGCTGGTACCCAAGCCCAAATGAAAGAATCCAATTAACACCAAATGGGTATTCAGAAACAAGATGGATGAAAATGGCATAGTAGTAAGGAACAAAGCTAGATTGGTTGCTAAAGGCTATTGTCAACAAAAAGGAATATATTTTGATGAAACTTTTTCTCCTGTTGTAAGACTTGAAGCCATCATAATCTTCTTATCCTATGCAGCTAATGACAATTTTAAAGTCTATCAAATGGATGTCAAAAGTGCTTTTCTGAATGGAGATTTCGAGGAGGAAGTCTATGTGAGTCAGCCTCCTGGTTTTGAAGATCCAAATTTCATTGATAAACAATCAATTTATATTTTATATACGTTAGACATTGTACAATATTTATAAATAAGAAAATAACTAAGAGTAACTCCAATAACATCCTTGCATTTTCACTACAAATAATATAAATAAATGAGCTCCTAATTATTTAGAAGCCAAAATCAAACAATTTCTCCAATAATTGTCCTTAAACTCCCTCTTTATCTATCTTTTTACTCATTAAAGTCATTTATGTTAAATAGACGGGTAAGAAAAATATAATATAATAATAGTTAAGGAGGGGGTATTCACTCCTAAAAGTGAGGAAACATTCGAAGCTACTAATGTTATAGAGGGGGACATAGAGCTTGCTTTTACCTTGCTTTTACCACAACTCCAAAAACCTCTTCCTGGATTTTTGGAAGTCCATGACATAAGTACTCGAGTATTCATACCACAAAAATAAAAAATCAAGTTATTATCAGACTTAACAACTGACGAGTTTGACAAAACAGACATGGGGGTTTACGATTATGAGCGAAAATGATGATAATGTGAGAAGTAATTACAAAGTTATGCAAAAATTCAAGAGAAGATTAATTTTTTATCAAGAATCCTAATACATACACTGTGTTTGTATGTCTGCTATATTTACAGGGATCAACGTGAAGTCGATCAAGCTAGTCGTTGCTTATTCAACGCCATGTCAGCTGAAACATCAGCATCACTGTTAACTTTTTTATTAATATAATGGCATGATATATATTAGTTTTTTAATGGTTTAAATGAGTCACCGCGGGAAATGGTGGTCTAAGTGAGATATTTTGATGAATCGGGTGGCTAACTTGATATAAAACCCTATAAAAGTGTGGCCACGTAGGTTAATAAACCTAAACCATTAAAATTGGACCACTAAAAATAATTCTAGGCAGTTGTCTATTTTTACACTTTGGTATCCCATGATTTCTCATTAATTAATTAGTTTAATGAGACATTTTATTACTTCCTCCTTGAATACACTAAAATTTTATAAAAATAATTAGTACGCGAACTACAAACTTTTATAAAGCCTATCCAATAATTATTCTAAGCCCATACCTAGACCCCATAATATTTTAAATTACTTAATCCAACTTACTCATTTAGTATGGACTTAAAATTAAATTTAACATATACATTTAAAAGCCCAATTACCTTTTCCTAAGCCAATATAATTTACCTTTTCCTAAGTTCAACACAATTATAAGTAACCCACTAACCTAAACCAAATAAAAAATTTAACAAGTGATATATATGTTACCTTTACTCAACTGTCATAATTTATAAAATTCATTCACCAAAAATATCACATAATAATATAATTAATATTTAATAATTTATTAAATTTGGGCTAGGATATTAGAAAAAAAACCTTCAATAAATATGATTTTAGGTAGCACTAATATAAACGTTTTCTATTGCAGCCTTTAAAAATTTCAAGCCCTATATATAGACACACACACACGCAATTCTTCTTCAATTTCAGATTTTTTGTTACTCAGAGATACTTCATAATTTGCCAATAGCTTTTGAATCATTTCCTACATTCATGTTGAAGTATGCTTAGAAGGACATTAAGTGATCAGAAAATTAGTCAAAGACAATGAATAATATATATATACTCACATATTCTTTCTTCTCAAGTTTCTCTTATAAAACAATCACGGGAGGATCTGGCCGATCACCCTCTGCGTATGAGAAAAATCCTCTGTAGGCACGGGAGGATCCGGCCAGTCATCCTTTATATTATCATAACTATATTCCAACCCCTTGTCAGGGGTGCACCTAAAAATGCATACATCAAATGATCTGGCATCGATTTGAGCCCAAGTGTGGGAGCTTCTTCAATAGATGGCTTGAGACGCTCCTGAGAAATTTCCAGCTCTGCTAACCCAAAAGAATCGAATGGCATATCCAACTTCCTCTTCCACGGAGGTGCATTCAAAACCTGCAGTTGCTCTGTTCCTTCTTCATCTTCAATAATTGATTCCCCTATTAAGGATCTCTCTAAGGTATCTGACCTTGGCAATTGCTCGAGCTCCGAATTCACGACAGAGTCGACCCGCTCTACTTTAAAGCACTACTCTTTATCTGTGGGTAACTTTATTGCCTTAAACATATTAAAAGTGACCTTTTGATCTTGAACCTTCATCGTAAGCTCTCCTTTTTGCACATCAATCATAGTTCGGCCTATAGCCAAGAATGGTCTTCCCAAGATAATGGAAATCTTCTGATCTTCCTCAAAGTCTAAAATAACGAAATCATCAGAGAGATGAGTTTGTCCACCTTGACCAAGACATCCTCCACTATACCTCGTGGATAAGTGATGGTCCGATCGGCCAACTGTAAGGACATGTTTACAGGGTTTGGATCAGGCAGACCAAGTTTCTTGAAGACAGACAAGGGTATCAGATTGATGCTAGCTCCCAAGTCACACAAACACTTGTTGAATGACAGATTGCCAATGGTGCAAGGAATAATGAAGCTTCCTGGATCTTTAAGCTTAGGAGGTAGTTTCTGTTGCAGCATATCAATACACTCTTCCGTTAGAGCAACGATTTCCAACTCCTCAAGTTTAAGCTTCCGAGATAGAATACCTTTCATGAACTTAGCATAGCTCGGCATCTATTCTAGAGCTTCTGCAAAAGGTATATTGATGTGCAATTTCTTGATAACCTCCAAAAACTTGGTAAATTGTTTGTCGAGCTTATGCTTTTGAAGCTTTTTAGAAAATGGCAGAGGTGGATAGACTTGTTTATCCCCTGTATTATCCTTAGGAGGATTGTTTCCAACAGCTTTCTTCTTCGGTTCCACCTCGACATCCTTCTGCACAACTTTTTCAGCTACACTCTCATTTTATGGAATTGGCAAGGGTGCAGACGCACCTGCATTCTGGACAGAATTTTCAGACTCTTCGTCTTGCTGAATTTGGGAGCTTGCGACCTTTCCAGACCTCAAGATGACGGCGTTCACCTGTTCATTAACTTCTCTCTTGCCTGGATTAGCTTCGGTATCACTAGGAAGAGTTCCTGGTTGTAGATTCAACAAATAATTGGCAATCTGCCCAATTTTATCTCCAGAGTCTTGGTAGAAACCGCTTGGCTCTTGCACATAAGCCTCAACTCCTCCAATTCAAATTTTTTATTAGATTGACTTGTACTTCCATGCGGTAGTTGTTGAAGTTGGAGTTGTTGTCTTGGTGCATATTGGGGTTGTTGAAAACCAGGAGGGTTGAATTGCTTTGCTGCATACTGTTGATAAGGCTGTTGCACCGTATTCTGATTGTTGCTCTAGCCGAAGTTAGGATGATTGCGGTTGTTGGGATGATAAGTGGCTAGAACTGGTTTTTGCGACCTCTGAAAGTTGCTCATAAACTGAGATGATTCATAAGATATAGCACAATGCTCCGTCGCATGCGTACCTGCACACAGCTCATAAACATTGGCTATCTGATTGACTCCATAGTTTGCCGGAGAATCGATCTTCATAGATAACACCTTTAGTTGAGCAGTGATAGCCGTAGCTGTATCCACTTCAAGAACACCCGCTACCTTTCCCTGTGGCATTCTCTGGGTTGGGTACTGATATTCATTCGCAGTCATCATCTCAATCAGCTCATAAGCTTTATCATAACTTTTAGCCCATAGAGCTCCACCTGATGCTGCATCGAGCATAGGTCTCGACTGTACTCTCAACCCATTATAAAAGCAATTGACCACCATCCAGTCAGGTATTCCATGATGAGGACACTTTCTAAGCATCTCCTTGTAGCGCTCCCAAGTTTCACATAAAGATTCACCCGATTGCTACGCGAATTGAGTAAGAGAATTCCTGATTGTTGCTGTTTTTGCCATAGGGAAGAATTTAGTGAGAAACTTTTGAGCAAGATCTTCCCAAGTAGTGATTGAAACAGCTAGTAGAGAGTGTAACCATCTCTTAGCTTTATCCCTCAGAGAGAATGGGAAAAGCCCCAGCTTAATAACATCTTCAGAAACATTGTTGAATTTGAAGGTGTCGCAGATCTCGATGAAATCTCTAATTTGCATGTTGGGATCTTCCGTTGGAGAACCCCCAAACTAAACTGAGTTCTGGACCATCTGAATCGTGCTAGCTTTGATCTCGAAAGTATTAGCCACGATGGCTGGTCCGAAAATGCTAGATTGAATGTCATTAATCTTCGGTTGAGAATAATCCATCAACGATTTCGTTGTTGCTGCTGGATCTCCCATTGTAATAAAAAATAGAGTACCTGAAATACACACAAGTAAACCGTGAAAGTAAAAGAATACGATTCAGTGAACTTTAATGACCACTGATGTCAAGCACATAAACTAAAAATTAACATAGAGTCCCCGGCAGCGGCGCCAAAAACTTGTTAGGGCAAAAACACGCGCTAAAATTACACGCAAGTATACGCATTCGCAAGTAATATAAGATATAAATCAGATTCGTACACACATATACTCTTTTAGTTAACTTAAGATTATGCACCTATGCAACAATGGTATGGCTATCGCTCAATGCTAAGACAATAACAAGTTGAGATGTTTATAACTAAGATTAAACTAATATGCAATTAACTAATAATAAAAGTGATTGAATTAACTATATGAGACAAACATGGGATTCTAACTTCATTAAATACTTCATTCAAAGTCATTGTTCTTAACCTTAGCATACAATGGTGATGACAACTAATCAGATAACATGAAACTAGTAAACGCCAACTTTCGTTGCACGAATACCCCACTACCAGACATCCACAAAAGAGATAGAAGCTGAATAGACACCAATTATGTTGAGACCCTATATGTATATAGAATTTGATAATATAAAGGTTTAATGCACAAGTTATCTATCGTGATTACATAGGGTAAGTAAGATGGTTAAAATTACCTACAAATCATGCATAATAAATACATGAACCTATGCTAGCATGGCAAGTTCTAAATCTCTATATTCACTGTCGCTTCAATAGAGATTAACACGCTATCTTATATGTTAGCTATGCACATAAGACGAATAAGCACAACCAATACTAGGATATCATACAATCACCACACACTTAGATATCAAAATAATTAACTATAGAAATCCATAAGTAAATCCGTTAGATACCCATGACAACGATTAGTTCACAACCGAACTCATTGTCACCATGGGTTCTAATGAAAGCATGGTATATAACTAAAATAAACTACGTCTGAAATAACTGAATAATAATAACAAAGTACATTAACAAGAGTATTAGGTTCAAACAACAAAGAAAACGAGCATCCAAGATTATAACTTAATCAAAGAATCACAAGTAAAAACAAGATCTTCTTCTCCTTCGTTGTATTGTGCTATTAGGTCTTCTTACTGCTATCTCCTTCTCTTCTATATGAAAAATGTCTTTTTATATATATAAAGACTTCTGGATGACCTGGACGCTTCAATTCTTTGAATTAGAATAAAATCAGGATTCTGGAAAAATGACCTGGTGCGGCCGCCCTCAGTATCCAGTACGGCCGCCCTTGCTTTCTGTCAAATGGGCGCGGCCGCTCCCAAGACCAGCGCGGCCGCCCCGAGCTTCTAAAAAAAACTAATTTTTCTTGTTCCCTTGACTTCTCGTCCTGTTTTTTTGCACGCAATCGTCTGAGGTTCCATCATAACACTCTTTTAAGCATAAAACATGCAATATCCATTCCTTCTTTCGAATATGCCTTGAAATGCAAAACACTACAAAAACACATAAAAAACACAAATAACTTGAGTACAAAACACCAATTCGAGCCTTTACGAATCGTTCTAAGTGGATATAAATGCCACTTATCAGGTAACGGCTCTCTTGAGCCAGCTCAGTAGGTAACGGTTCAAAATCAAAGAGAATATGTGTATATATATCCTTCCTAAATATGTAAATTAGGGTTCATATAAGTTTTCTTAAAATTCTCCTAAATTTGCTAAAAAATAGTCGATTCCTTATACTATAGTAATACAATTATGTTCAGATACGAAAACCCTAATCCCAACAGTTCATCAAGTTCTTCGATTGGTTCGGAGTTCAAAAATTATTGGTGCGGGAAACCTGGAAGAATCTTCATGTCGTGGTCTTTGGAAAATCCCGGAAGAAGATTTTTTAATATGTTATAAGCCACATATTTGAATTTATTTATTTCTTGTTTTAATATCTTTATATATTAATTCCAGAGCTTTAATTTTAAATTGGTCCTTATTTTGTAGGGTTGTAAATTTTTTGAGTGGTATGACAATGACTTTACTAGGAGAACCAAAAATGTTGTTGAGCATTTGAATAATAGGAGGATTTTTTTGGAGGAAAAGATGACTCTGGTTGAAAAGAACTTGCAATGGAGGTTGAGAAGAAGCTTGCAATTGAGGCTGATAACAAAAAACTTGGAAAACAATTAAAAATTTTACTTATATAATTGTTGTGCTGGTGGCTGTATTGATGATGAAATGCACCAGATAAGTGAAAAAATGGATTGATTCTTCCATTTATGTAGGAATGATTTATATTGCATTTATGCAGGAATGACACAAATGATATATGTTGTGTTAATGTACTGGTTTGTATCAATTTGTTATAATGAGATTTATGTTTAACAAAAATTATATATTTAACAAAAGATCATTTTAATAGCATAGAAGATAACATCCCATTGCTTACAAAATATAAAATAACTACGAAACGATAATATTTAAAATGCAAATATGCTGATGAAACATAAGAAACAATAATGTTTAACATCCCATTGACTTCACTCTGTCTTTGCTAGATTCCTCGCGTGGACTTGGATTTGGACACTTGTTTTTCCTATGTCCAGTACCACCACATACACTGCAATGCATTATTCTTGTTGAAGCAAACTTCAAAATTTCGGTACCTTGATGAACTGTTTGACTTCCTCTACTCCTGTTACCTCCCTCCCATTCTTCCCTTCGTTGAAGTTTTTTTGGATGACCTCTCAATTTTTTTAGAATGTCAGGTGGTAATAGTGGATCAGTGGTCTCAAATTCCCAAAACTCTTCTCCATTTATGGCCTCCAGAGGTTGAATATAAGATTGTAAGTACCTATCCCTTTTAAAGAAATCAGAAATAAAGTTGATTGGTTGTTGCCTACTATTGTGTATAGCCGTGATCGTATGTGGACATGGTATTCCAGTTAACTGAAATACTCAACAAGCACATGTTTTGTTCACCAGGTCCATTGTCACAATCTTCACACCTCTTTTAACCTACACAAAAACTTCATATATGATCCTTCTGAATTTTAAAACTAAAAGTAATGTATGCTTTTACTTACAGCATAACTCCTAGCTCCATCCCACGTGGCATTCCAATTTCTGGCTTTGGTTACATAAAAGTCAAGTTTCTTTTTAATGTTTGGACAAAGGATTTGATCACTGCTTAATATTTCTTCCCTTTTCTTTTTAATTCTAGTCATGAACGTAATCACCTGTATCAATTTTAGAACTGACATATACAAATTTCAACATAATTATTATTTATGTGAAGCTTTTGAACATTATTAGTAATTCTTTTTTTAATCATGCATAATTATACCTCTCGGTTATTATCCATGCGTTGAAGCATTCAGACATATTATTTTCCACATTGTCCGCTTTTGATGTTGTTGCGAAGTGAGCTTAAGTCCAAGATTTAACGTCTAGGTTCTTGAGCTGGTCGTACGTAGGGCGAGAATTTTTTTCAATGGCATTCATAACCCTCTGATGCTGCACAAGGTGTGTTGCAGTGGCAGCTAGCCAAAATGTTTTTCTCAAGAATCCAAATGGAATTTTTTTTCTAAAATTGGAGTATAAATGCCGAGTGCAGAATCTATGTTCTGCAAAAGGCATGAAGTCTTTCATTGCATTTTCCAGGCCCTGTAGACAAGTAATAACGATGAAAAAGATGAAAAGTGTTACAAGTTAAAAGTGTAGATTAGCTATATATAATGTGTAATTGCATATTGAGTATTAGATGTGGAAATTTATCTATACACTGAGACCCCTAAGTTTATGGTATATGATTCTAGGATAATTAACTTTTAGGCTCCTATATTCTGATATATAATACCTTTGAAGTTCTAATTAATTTATGAGAAATAAGTACATATTTCTCTCATGTTTCACAATATTGAACTTGGCCTTTAAAATTGTTTTGGTATCTTCTTTTGCAGTATTTTATTGCTGCCTACTAGTGAGATTCTTAGCAGCCTTAATTTCCACATTTCTCTTTCAATTTTTCTCATCAATTTATGTCTTAGCAGTCTTCAGTGCTAAACTCTTCATCAACATGTCAGCCAAACCACAGAACATTAAACTGACAATTTCAAGAATGGTTTAAGTTCTTACCATTTAATCTGAAACATCATAGTGATATTGCAAAGTATGAGTTGGACCTATATAAGGTATCATAAACTTGACAGTCAAAAATAAAGAATGCAAAAACGATATAATTAAGCAAAATTATTCCTGAATATTGGTTCTAATTATTGTCTGATTATTCCAGCTACTAAACCAGAGCATTGATTGTTCTAGCTACTAAACCAGAGTACTAGAGAAGTCTGAGAATGTATAGTTGCTTTAAAGTGTTGATAGTGAGGAACTTTGTGTTTTGTTGACTCCCATCTCAACAACCACTTACACAAATCATTCAACGACCTTAAATATAATAACTCAACTGACATGCACCCTCTTCCTTACTCTGCCTTGGCTAGTTGGTTTACTGCATATATTGTATGTTTAATAGCTTTTGTCATTAATTTGTACAACAAGTATGGGATATTACATAGCTTATTAGTAGAGCTGCCTTTTTTTTACAGTTTTTAGCGCTGTGGAGTTAGTATCTTGTTGCCCAGTGAAGATACAATTGTTTAAGGGGGGTTGGATACAATTGTATAAATGTTTCGAACAAGTAATAAAATATAACAACTTTTTATATATCTGATAAAAACTGTTACAAAACTCTATCAAGAAATACTGATGTTCTTGAGGGCTGCTAGGTCGAATGATACTCGAGATCGGTACACTAAGTGATGACCTAAACTGTGTTTATATACTATACAACTATAACAAATCAATCTAAGATATGCATTATCAAGAGCTAACTAAAACTGATACATATCTTCAACTGAATATATAAAGTCCTATAACTCAGACGTAAAAGATATCTACTCCACAAAACAAGGAACATAACAAATCTTCTAAGCTGACTGTCTCCAAATACTGATGACATCCAAATGCTGATGATGTGTCAAATCCTGACGACATATCAGATACTGATGACACCAAACAGCCAGATCCTGAGCTTCTTCTGATCATTGAGAATTCAATATGTAACAATCTCCCCCAATTTATGCTTAATATAATAAAGCACAAATTCCATTCTCAATGATGCCAAAACCAATCTACAAAGTGTACAAGGAGCAAAGCTTACTTCAGTATCTTCAGATAACTGACAGTTGTTTACAGAAAGTTTTTCAATCTTTCATCCTCCTTGTCTTGTAGGACTTTGACAAGCTTTTTCTTCAACTTTCTCTTCTCTTCAGTGTCTTCTCCAAGCTGATAGATGGCTGATATCAACTTAGAAATTGAGCTTTTTTTTATCTCAAGATCACCAATCAACATGAAGCTTAGACTGACATCTTCATGATCAGGACTGAAGGATAACTGAGGACTGTTGAGAAAAACTTGTAGCACTGCAGCTCCCTTTTTCATCTTTATTTCTTGACCAGTATAAGTTCTGTACTTAGGAACATAATCACCATTGTATTTATCATCTTTTGTCATGATTCTTCTTCTGATGACTTCAAGTATCATAGAAGACCAATTTCTGGTGCACTGTTCTTAACTCTAAGAAGATAGTGAATGTATTTCAAATATGTTGTTAGATATATTTGTGATGTCATGACTAATGATGATTTGTGTTTAGTTTTCAGATCTTAACTAATAGGACAAATCAGGACTAAACTAGAAATCAATACTTATACTGAAGTCAGGACTTAAGATATCAGAACTTAAGTTATCAGAACTTAAGTTATCAGAAGATATTTATCAGGAGATAATATCGGGACTTAAGAAGATGATCAGATAAGGAAGGCGGCTGATTGAAAGGAAAGAAGATCAAGACAAACATAAGAAGAGATATGCATGGAGAAGAATTCTATGAAGAATAGAATACTAGGAAGAAAAGATAACTAGTTGATATATTTTAGGATGCAGAATCATATTCAATATCAATTAGAAGATTATCTTGTAACTGTGTGTCTATATAAACACAACATAGGGTTTGTACTATATGTGTTATCTTAATCGAGATTATTATTCATTGTAACCCTAGCAGCTCTCGTGATAATTTGTTCATCAATGAGAGAGAATAGTTCTTTGTAATAGAGTTTATTGTGTTGAATAAAATTTGTGTTATGTTACTTGAGTTCTTATATTCGATTTGATTGTAGTAAACACTGTATTCAACCCCCTTCTATAGTGTGTGTGACCTAACAAGTGGTATCAGAGCAATCTGTTAACATACATACAGTAAAGATCCAAAAAAATCATGTCTAAAGAAGCACAAACTTCAACCAAGCCCACCAAAACTGAAGAAACTCCAAAGACTCAAATCCATAATCGATATGAGACTATTAGGGTTCCCATACTGAAACCTTCTGAGTATCCCATATGGAAGTTGAGGATGTCTATGTTTCTGGAAGCTACAGATCCAGAATAACTTGACAGAATTAATGAAGGAACACACAAGCTAACCAAGCTCTCTGTTATAGTTGCAGATCAGCCAACACAGACTGTACCAAAGGAGAAAAATGAATATACAGCTGAAGATATCTCATCTATTGCAAAGGATGCAAAGTTAAGACATTTGCTGCATAGTGCCATTGATAATGTCATGTCAAATAGGGTAATTAACTGCAAGACTGCAAATGAGATATGGGATGCCTTGGAGACTAGATGCCAAGGAACTGATTCAATTAAGAAGAACAGGAGGACTATACTCACTCAAGAGTATGAGCACTTTAACTCAAAACCTGATGAGTCATTAACTGGTTTATATGACAGATTTGTCAAACTCTTGAATGATCTGTCACTGGTGGATAAGGAATATGATCTTGAAGATACTAATCTTAAATTCCTTTTAGCTCTTCCTGAAAGTTAGGATTTGAAGGCAACTACTATAAGAGACAACTATTCTCTTGATGAAACTACTCTTGATGAAATTTATGGTATGCTCAAAACTCATGAACTTGAGATGGATCAAAGAAGCAAGAGGCATGGGAGAAAGTCAAGGATAGTTGCTCTTAAGGCTGAGGAGGAATCCCCTAAAGTGTCTGTCTCAAAGAAAGGCAAAGGAAAGGCTCTCATCACAAAGTCTGATTCTGAGTCATCAAGTCCTGATAGTGATGAGGATTCAGAAACTGAAAGTCTATCTGAGATGGACCCTGATGAAGAGATGATGAAGCTGTGTGCTGGAAAGAAGTTTTCCAGGAAAGGTGCAAGTTCTGATAAGAAAGGTTTCAGAAAATCTGAAGGCAAAGGAGGAAAGTCTGACAGAGGAGATTACTCAAATGTCAAATGCTACAATTGTGGTGAGAAAGGCCACATATCTCCGGATTGCAAGAAAGTGAAGAGTGACAAAGGCAAGACACTTGTCACAAAGAAGAAAAGCCGGACATACACTTCAAAATCTGAAAGTGAGGTGAACTATGCTTTGATGGCAAATGCTGATAGCAGTTCTGAAGCTGCTGAGTTAAAGGTACCTCAAACAACTTATGATTTTCATACTGATGATATTACTGAGTTGAGAAGATATCTTAAAACCATGTTCATTAGTTATAGAGACAAACTTTAACATGTGAAAGATTAACTTATGAAAATCTTGCTTATAAAAAGAGGAATGATTATTTAGAAAAAGAGTTAGTTTCGTTCCATCAAACTCAGAAATATAGAGATGATGCTTTCTATGTTAGAGATGAAGTGCTTAAAATGAATGAATCTCTAAAAACTGAGTTAGAAAAGGAAAGAGAGATTATCAGGACTTGTACTAACTCTGGCATAACAAATCAAAATTTATTAAGTAGTGGAAACTGGAAAGAGGGCTTAAGTTATGGAGATGATAAGAATAATAAAGGAACTGTAGAAATTGAGCCTATAGTTGTTAAACAAAAGCCAAAGGTAAATCCTGTTAAGTTTGTAGCTGTAAAGTCTGATATTGATAAATCAGAAGTTAAAGAGAAATTAACTTCTGAAAAACCAAAACAGGATAAGCCAACTGAAGTTAACATAGGCTTAATGACAAAGAAGCAGCTTAAGCATAAGCTGAAAGATGTTAAGAATATAAACAAGGTAAAGCCACCTAGGAAAAATAGGAATGGAAAGGAAGGTGCGAATAAAAACAATGATTATAAGCCTGTTCCTAATGCTCCTAGAAAGAAATGTTATAACTGTGGAAATTCTAACCATTTGGCTTCTTTTGGCAAGAAGAATAAGAACATAAACTCCTTACCTTCAAAATCAGGAGTTAAGAGTCAGTCTATTAGATATAGGCCATAAAATCCTTGTTTTCATTGTGGTAGTTTATGGCATTCCATTTATACCTGTAAGGAATATCATAGTTTGTACTATGATTATTATCATATAAAACCTTCTTTAAAGAAAGTTAGCATTATTCCTTCTAGTGTAAGTTCTGATGCAAAGTCCGATACTGTAAATTCTGATAAGAAAAATGTTAACATTAACTCTGATGTTAAATCCGCTGCAAATGTTAACAAACTTAATAAGGCCAAAGGATCCAATCAAGTCTGGGTCCTTAAAACTAATCATTAGTGGTCTTTGTGATTGCAGGGCAACAGGAAAAACATCCAAGTTCTGGACAGTGGATGTTCAGGACATATGACTGGAAATAAAGCCCTGCTATCAGATTTTGTGGAGAAGGCTGGCCCAAGTGTTTCTTATGGAGATGGCAACATTGGAAAAACATTGGGATATGGCAATATCAATCTTGGGAATGTCATCATTAAAGAAGTAGCTCTGGTCTCAGGACTTAAACACAATCTGCTAAGTGTTAGTCAAATCTGTGACAGAGGTTATCATATGGATTTCTTTGAAGAACACTGTGAAGTTATTAGTAAATCTACAGGCAAAGCTGTTCTGAAAGGATATAGGCACGGTAACATCTATGAAGCCAAGCTTTCAACAAGTACTGATGGTTCTTTAATCTGTCTGATGAGTAGAGCATCAATTGAAGAAAGCTGGAATTGGCACAAGAAACTCTCTCATTTAAATTTCAATAATATAAATGAACTAGTCAAGAAAGATCTTGTGAGAGGACTGCCAAAGTCAGTATTTGCTCCTGATGGCCTTTGTGATTCTTTTCAGAAGGCTAAACAAAGGAAATCCTCATTCAAGAGCAAGACTGAATCATCAATTCTTGAGCCTTATCACCTACTATATGTTGATCTATTTGGTCCAGTAAATGTCATGTCTATTGCAAAGAAGAAATATGCTATGGTCATAGTGGATGAGTTCACCAGATACACATGGGTGTATTTCTGGCACACAAAAAGTGAAACTGCATCTCTCTTAATTGATCATGTCAAGCAACTGGATAAATTGGTCAAAGATTCAGTGAAGATAACAAGAAGTGATAATGGTACTGAGTTCAAGAATTTGATAATGGAAGAGTTCTGCAAAGACCATGTAATCAAGCAGGAATTCTCTGCTCCTGGAACTCCACAGCAAAATGGAGTTGTTGAAAGAAAGAATAGAACTCTCATTGAATCTGCACGTACAATGCTTGATGAAGCAAAGCTTCCAACCTATTTCTGGGCGGAAGCTGTGCAGACTGCTTGTTTTACTCAGAATGCAACACTCATTAACAAGCAAGGAAAGACACCATATGAGATGGTGAAGAAAAAGAAGCCAAATCTAATGTATTTTCATGTATTTGGATGAAAATGTTTTGTTCTTAGGACTCACCCTGAACAGCTATCCAAATTTGATCTAAAAGCTACTGAAGGAATTTTTGTCGGATATCCACTTTCCATAAAAGCCTTCAGAGTCTACAATTTAAGAACAAGGGTTGTCATGGAATCTATCAATATCTCTCTTGATGATAAGAAGATTACTGGACTTGATGATTTTAATGATCATGATCAGCTGGGATTTGACAATGAAGTTTTAAATTCTGATTCTCTAAATCCTGATAGAGTAAATCCTGACAGTCTAAATCCTGATACTGCAAACTCTGATGTTATTGAAACTGTGATGGCTATGTCAAAGGAAAATGCACCTGTGCAGGGGGAGCATATTGAAGATCCAACCACATCTCAAGAGGCATCAGAACCAATAACAGGCTCTTCAAGTTCTGATTCATCAAGTTCTGATGGGGCAAGTTCTAATAATTCTGGAAACTCAAATTCTGATTCATCAAGTTCTGATGGGCCAAATTCTGATAATTCTAGAAACTCAAATTATGAAGGATCCAACTCAGAGAGCATAATTTCAGGGGGAGCATCAGAAAATGCTGATGGAGATAGCATGGATCATGGGGGAGCATCCAGTTCTAGAGATAACCTTCCATCTGTAAGGAAGTGGACTAAAGTATATACACCTGACTTAATTATTGGAGATCCTGAAGCAGGTATTAGAACTAGAACAGCAACATCAAATGAATGTCTCTATCATTCTTTTCTTTCTCAGACTGAACCAAAGAAAGTGGAAGAAGCTCTTCAAGATGCTGATTGGGTGCAAGCAATGCATGATGAGTTAAATGAATTTGAAAGAAATAAAGTCTAGACCCTAGAGCTAAGACCGAAGAACAGATCTGTTGTTGGTACAAAGTGGGTGTTCAGAAACAAAATTGATAGTGATGGCATAATTACAAGAAATAAAGAAAGGCTGGTTGCAAAAGGATATTCTCAACAGGAGGGAATTGATTATGATGAAACATTTGCACCAGTTGCTAGATTGGAAGCCATAAGAATATTTTTGGCTTATGTTGCTCACAAAATGTTTACAGTCTTTTAAATGGATGTAAAAAGTGCTTTTCTTAATGGAGAATTGGAAGAAGAAGTATATGTTGAACAACCTCCAGGTTTTGTAGATTCAAAATTTCCTCATCATGTCTACAGACTTGATAAAGCACTTTATGGCCTTAAGCAAGCTCCAAGAGCATGGTATGAGACATTAGCTCAGTTTCTTCTGGAAAGTGAATTTAACAGAGGGACAATTGACAAAACTTTATTCTATCTCAACCATGGAAATGACTTACTTTTGGTGCAGATATATGTTGATGATATCATTTTTGGTTCTATAAATGACAGACTTTGTAAGAAGTTTGCCAAGCTGATGCAGCAAGATATCAAATGAGTATGATGGGAGAACTTAGTTATTTTCTGGGCCTTCAAGTCAAGCAGAATGAAGAAGGAACTTTTATTTGTCAATCTAAATACACCTGAAATTTGTTGAAGAAATTTGGAATGCAAGACTGTTCAAGTGCATCCACTCCTATGGCTACTGCAACAAAATTGGATAAGGATACTGGTATATCAGTAGATATTACTGATTATAGAGGTATGATTGGCTCACTACTCTATCTAACTGCAAGTAGACCTGATATCATGTATGCTACCCGTCTTTGTGCAAGATTTCAAGCAGATCCAAGAGAACCTCACTTAACAGCTGTGAACAGAATTTTCAAGTACCTTAAGGGTATAGCTGATCTGGGATTGTGGTATCCTAGAGAATCAGACTTTAAGCTAATAGGTTACTCAGATGCAGATTTTGCAGGATGCAAAATTGACAGGAAAAACACAAGTGGAAGCTGCCAATTTCTTGGAGGCAGATTGGTTTCTTGGTTTAGCAAGAAACAAAAGTCAATTTCCACATCAACTGCAGAAGCAGAATACATTGCTGCAGGAAGTTGTTGTGCACAGATTCTTTGGATGAAGAATCAGTTACTGGATTATGGGTTAACATATTCTAAAATCCCTATTTATTGTGATAATCAAAGTACTATTGCTATGATAGGTAATCCAGTTCAACACTCAATGACAAAGCACATCAGCATTAGGTACCACTTCATAAGGGAGCATGTGATGGAAGGTACAGTGGAATTGCATTTTGTTCCAACAGATCAACAACTAGCAGATATCTTCACAAAACCACTGTGTGAAGCTACTTTTACAAGATTGGTAAATGAACTTGGAATGATTTCAGGTTCTTTCTCTAAATCTGCTTAGTTTATGTTTTGATACATCAGACTTTATGATCAGTATTTATAGATATTACTATCTTTGTGTATTCTGTGCTTAAATTGAAATTTTCTAAGTACTAATTGTTGTCTGATGTGAATTTCTAAACTCTGATAGTGATATGAATGTTTCTGTGACTATTCAATCCAATAAGAATAACTGTGCTAGATGCTGCCCTAGTAGTCTTGAATATACTAAAGATCCCATGTTTGAAGTAATTATTTATGTGGAAACTTTTAACACAAGCAAATTCTGATATTGAGCTTGGTTAGGTTTACTTTGTGTATCTTATTACTAAGTCAAAAACTAGAATAGTGCTTCTTATCTGTTAAGTTCTAATGTTCGTAAATCTTATGAATGTACTAAGTGCTGATAAACCTCACTTCTCAAAAGAAAAAGAAAAAGAAAAGAAATAAATATCAGGTACTCCTTTGAGATCTAGAGTAAAAATGTGGAAGGGAAGACCCAAGTGCATTGCTGGTATTAAGTAAAAGCAAAATAAAATTTTCTTGGTGACTTTTCACATTCTCTGATTACTGGAGAAATACTCTGATAACAGAATAAATTTTGATAAGCAGTCGTGACTCACTTACACTGAGAAGCCACTGTAAAAAAGAATTTCAAAAGATGCATAAAATGAGCACAAAACAGTTGAGGTGGACTCATGCATGAACTCATTCTATAGTAGACTTCAGAATAATGATAGATTTTGAGCAAAGTTATTAGTTATGCCTTATTTCTAAGATGTACTGAAGTGAATCAGAATTTACTCTTTGTATGGTATTTAGCTTATTGCACACACATACACTCCATATGAATGATGAAAATTACTGTGGTGATAAATGTTGTTTCAGATGAACAGTTTAAGTGTCAGTTTCATAAATTCTGAGGACAAGTTCTGATGGAAGTTCTGATGATTAAGTTCTGGTGAAACCATATCAGTATTTATGTGAAGAATTACAGAAATAAACATTCACTTTTCGAGTTAAGGAGCCTGTTAGGTCACACACACTGTAGAGGGGGGGGGGGTGAATACAGTGTATAGCACAATCAAATCGAACTCTAATAACTCAAGTAACAGAAAACAAACTTTATTTAAAACAATAAACTCTGTTACAGTATGGAACTGTCCTCTCTCAGTGATGAACAAATATCACAAGAGCTGCTAGGGTTACAATAAATAATCTTCTCGATAATAACAACACTTATAGTGTAAATCCTATGTCTGTGTTTATATTCTACACAGTTACAAGATAATCGCTAATTGATATGGAATATAATTCTGCTTCCTAAAATATATCAATCAGATATCTTTTCTTCCAAGTATTCCATTCTTCACGAAATTCCTTCTTCATGCATATCTCTTCTTACGTTTGTCTAGATCTTCTCTTCCTATAATCAGCTGCCTTCCTTATCTGAATATTTCCTTTAAGTCCTGAATATTATCTTCTGATAAATATCTCCTGAACCTTAAGTACTGATGACTTAAGTTCTGACTTCAGTATAAGTGCTGATTTTAGTTAAGTACTGATTTGTCCTGTTTAAGTAAGATCTGAAAACTAAACATAAATCATATTAGACATGACATTATCAAATATATCTAACAATCTCCCCCAACTTGTAAATTAGCATAATATACAAGTTTAACAGATATTTGATGATGTCAAAAACATTAAGTACAAATGCATGAGAATTTGACTATATAACTTCAACTTACAGTCCATAAAGCTTTACCAACTTTAACTTCTGATAACAACTTCAGTCTGTATACATATCAGAATTTGAGCAATTATAGATCTTGACTTGGCTTCACTTTCTGATCTCTCTGATGTCAGGAGTTGTTCTGAGATAATTCTTTAACAAACATCTCTCAGCATATCTGAGTTCATCAATCATCCTCCTTTTAGCATCTTTAAGTTCTGCACAATCTTCACCAGTTTGAAAGATTGCAGCCCTGAGATCATTAATTTTAGCTTTCCTTATGTCCTGATCCAGTCTGATCAAATATGCCTTGTCAGACTCAAGATTGAATTCCACAGCCTTGTAACCCAGAAAGGTAGTTATAATCTTAGCAGAGTTAGGCTTCATCTCAACAATATCACCCTTGTGATCTCTGTACTTTGGAAGATATATACTGTCAGACTTAACAGAATAAAGCCTTTTCTGTTTTTGAATTTGACTCTTCAAATAGTTTGCAGCACTTTCTGTTATTTTGTCATTCACTTGAAGTAAGGATAATACATGTTCCAATTCTTCAAAATACTTCAGTGGAATGACATTTTCCCTTATATGATAAACCCTACCATCTGTCATGAAGTACAACAAGATGTGTTCTTTCAAGTAGGTATGGTAAACCATCTGTACAGATTCTAGTTGATTCAATCTTTTAGGAGTTGCTCCAATACCTGGTTCACTTAAGAAAGTTGGATCACTGGTTGTGTTCTGTATTCTTCTTTCATCAGCACTACCCAATCCATATTTATCTCTTGCTTCCTTTCCAGTAACCACTCTTGCTTCAAAACCACTTATAGCAGTCTTCAAAGGTTGAGTCTATTTGACTTTGGTGAATCCTGGTAGGAGTAACTTTGAAGGTTTAACATGAGCAATGTCAGAGGTTTCCTTTGATTTATCTTCTGATATCAAGTTAACTTGAGCTATGTCAGAGGTTACTTGCTTCTTTGAGATATCAGAACTAACTATATCTTTACTCTGAACAACTTGATCCATGTCAGAGGTTGTCTTAGAAATTTTTCTTGAAGTCAGAGCAAGATCAACATCTTCAACAGTAATCTCTTCATTTACAGGAGGCACATAAACCTTGATAGGTTCACCAACTTTCTCTTTGCCCTTGGACCTTGGATCTGTCTGTAATTGTGATTTAGCCTTGGTTGCTTCAGGATTTGTTCTTTCTTTTATCACAATGCCTTTGGCCTTTGGAAGTTTCTTTTTACCAACAGAAGCTTCAGATTTAGATTTGACTTTTTCTGACTTAAGTTTAGCTTCTTCTTCCATCAGACTCTCAAAGTCCATTCCTGGATTTTCTTTCAGAAATAGCTGTCTTGATATTTCTTCATCAAGATCCAAAAGTTCATCAGAACTTATCCTTTTACCAGTAGCAGAAGTAATTCTTTTTCCAACATCAGAACTTGTCTTGTGACTTGTAATTTCAGTTGTTCTTGATGAGAAACTTCTACCTTGACCATAACCTCCACTCATTCCAGAGTTTCCCTGGTCATTTTTTCATCATCCTTCCCCTTCAGTGTCTGATCAGTTTTGCATTTGAACTTAATTACTTTCTCCCCCTTTTTGGCATCAGCAGGTAAGAGAAGAGAGACAAGCAATTCCACTGAGGCTTGGATTTCATCGAGTTGAGATTGCTGGGAAGCTTGATTTTTCAAAATATCATCAATCTGAGACTGTTGCTTCTCTTGGGTCTTCTCAATGTAAGCAACTCTATCAAAGGTAGGTTGGAAGAAAGTTTTCTTTTCAATTTTCTTAACTATTTCTTGCTTGAGCAATTCTTCCTGAATTTTATGTAACTCTGCATGAGATGTTGAATGGAGACCTTGCAGATGTCTAGTACTCAATGCAGTGACTTGAAGCTGTGTCTTGAAATCATCATTAATTAACATCTCATCAGCTTTTGCCAAATGCTCAGCAAGAATCTTTTCAGATGGAACAAAGGTAACTGAGTTCCATTCCTTAGTCAACTCCTGTCCTCTAGGAGTTTCACTCCAAGGTACTGGTGCTTCTCCTCGAACAAACTTCTTGACTAGTTCACTTTTGTGAATAGTTTATTGAGGTGCATGTCCTGATGGACCAGCTGCAGTAGCATCTTCATTTATAGCAGCATCACCAGTAGTATCAACATTTGAAGCATCAAAACTGACAGAATCAGCATCTTCTGATAAAACAACAGTATGAGAAGCAATTGAGGCTTCAGCATCATTTTCTAAGTGTTGATCTGTTTCCAAGTTCTGATCAACACCCATATCCTGATGCTCACCTATATTCTGATCATCAACATCTAGATGCAGAGAAAGTGTTGCAGACAATTCTGGAGTTTCATTAGCATCAGTAAGTGGTGTTGTTGATGGATTTATTGCTGTTGGAGCTTCTAAGTAGAGAACCTCAGGCACAACCAGGTTGTGAATATCAATTTCAGCACTTGTGCCTAGGTCTACAGGAGATACGGTTTCATGTACAGGAGACACAGATGGTGTGTTTGCCTTATCGGTAGCAGCTTCCTGAGTTGGGGACAATGGAGAAGGAGATGCAGTAGCTTCAGCAAATTCTGGTTCTTTTGAGATCAGAGATTCCTGATCTCCTTCCTTAGCTGCTGCTTCCTCATCATCTGAAGCTGGCCTTTTAGCTCTCTGTTTCTTGTATCTCTTTGAAGGTGGGGATTCCTTGGGAGGTTCAGCATAAGTCATTCTTCTAAGCCTTTTGAGAAGCTTAGATCCCCCAATTCCAGAATCCTTCTGAGAAGGGACCTTCTCAACTTCTTCAATAACAGATTCTGATGCAGAAACCTATTCCTTACTATCAGACTCATCTCTCAGAATAATCCTCCTTCTCTTCTGTGGTGTCGGAGGGACAGTCCTTGTCCTCTTGGTCTTGCAAGATGAAGGTTTCATAGTAGGTGCTGAGGATGAAGGTTGAGCTATCTGTGAAGTTTTGAGATGTGTTCTGATAGAGGATTAAGGTATAGATGTATGAGTGGTATGTTTTGATGGTTGTTGTGGTGTTTGGGATGTGGTGGTAGGTTGAACATCAGGATAAACAGATCTATAGGTTTGAGGATCAGTATTTACCAGGATCTGTTTTACAGACTGAGGAATCTGTAAAGGTCTAACCACCATTTTCTTAAGGTCAGCATTTACCAAGTCATTAAAAGCCAGTTTTGCAAGTTTAAAGGGTGGAAATAAGTCAGTGGTAGGTTGGGGTTCATGAGCACAACATAAATTATATATAAGCTGACAGAATCTAGCAAAGTAGACAACATTCCTATCCTCTGTCATCCTATCCCCTATAAAACCTAGCACAACACTTGCAAAATCAAAATGAGTTTGGTTAATAATAGCATACCCGATGTGCTGACTCATTATTGGAATGGCATCAAAGTTGGAACACTTATTCTCGAAGGCTTTAGTGATGCAGTTAAAGAAAAAGCTCCATTCCTTTCTGATATGTGCTCGTTTCAACTGTCCAAGCTTAGCCAAACTCTTCTCATACCCCAAATTGGCCATAAGCTGCTGTAGAACTGGTTCCTCCGGTGTTGAGAAAATGCAGCCTTCTGGTAAACGTAGAGCCTTGCGAACTGTTCCAGGAGTTACCACATGTTCAAAATCATCCACTTCAAAAACAATGCTGGGAGCACCAGTAGCACCACCATTATCAAAATGCCCAGTCCGCCAAAATGTTAGAACTTGTTGGCTTGAAAAGACTGGTGGCTGGGTCAATGCATACCCAATTTCACTGTGTGCAAGAAGATCTTGCACAAAGTGCAACTCAGATGGAGCTTCATTATGATTTAAGATGGCAGCATAGTTGTTGGGAACGAACTTGGCTCCATCTATAATCAAATCCTTAGGTGCCATGAGAAAAATTGCGAAATAAGTTTGCCTGTAAGGTGTTTGACAAAATGTCTGTATGAAAAACAGCGTCAGGAGATGAGAGAGAGTAAGAGTAAAGAAAGAGAGATAAAGTGTAAAAGTAAATAAAAGATTGTATAATCTTCTCTCTCTCTTACTTATACATGGTTAAAAAAAATAACCGTTGGACACCTGTCAGACATGCAGCAATAATGAATAGTTAATGGGCACGGGAAAACAGTAATCATTACTTATCACATGCAGTTTTTCAAGGAAAAACCGTTCCACTTACCAAGTAATCCCATTAATTGAGGCAAGTCAGTTTTAATTCAAAATTTAAACTGTTCCCACTTTTTTAATCATTTTTACTGCAAAACCCATTTCCTGGAAAAATATAAAGTGTGAGAATGACCAAAAAAAAATCAAGTAAACAAGTACTGATATTTCAGAATCAGAACTTAATTTATATCAGCAATTAAAATGGTCATCAGAATATGGATATATCAGGATTTAAAATGCAGTAAAATTGCAAACATCTCAGAGACAAAATCTTGCAAAGATATAAAATTCCATTAATATATTAAGAGAATACATTCATGAAATTGAAATTTACATCAGAATATTACAAGACTGCCCTAAGCTATAAACTCCAACATCAGCAGCTTTTGTCCTTTGCTAAGAAGCTAGACAAAGCTGACGATGAAGAAAAACAGGAAGAAGAAAACAAATTATTTCTTCTTCCGACTCTCTACAAAAAGAATAGCGAGTCGAATGATTCGTTCTTGTTGGCGGAGAGCTTCCAGCCTTTCTTCTTCCAATCGCTCAAGATGGCGATGGTAGTCCATGTAAAAGAACAGGAGGTGTGTGAGAACCTCCTGGGGAACCGAGTCCCAAATCTCATCAGGAATGGCAGTAACATGCCATTCCTGCTGCCAGTCCACACAGCTCAACTCCATGTTGAAGGTCTCATAGTTCAAGAACATGTTGTAGTTAACCATGATTTTGTTGATATGAAGGAAAAGAGAGTGAGTGTTTAAGAAAAGAAATGATGTGTAGGCTGATTTGAGGTGTTGGTTTATATAGGCAATAAAATGCCAGGAGACGCAAGGAAATTTAATGCTAACAGGTAGAAATAATTCTACTTTGTCTCCCTAGACTGGGAAGAAGAAAAAACAGTCATTAGAAGAGTAAAACAGGATTTAATGCACACAAGAAACAAGTAAAAATTACTGTGCATGTACGTGTTCCACTAACCCTAATTGTATTGACTGTTAATATCTCACCCGTATATATTCTGATTTAAAATAAGACTGTTTCAGATTTTAACCACAAATAAGTCAAGTAGAGGATCAGAATTTAATATCAGCACTTAGACTTATATCAGAACTTAACAGTCATCAGAATATGATTTCTTAACTCGAAAAATGAATGCCAATCTCTGTGATTCTTCACACAAATTCTGATTTCGGTTCTTCAGAACTTATTCATCAGAACTTCCAGCAGAACTTGTCCTCAAAATTTATGTAATCTGACACATAAACTGTTCATCTAAAACAACATTGAACGCCACAGTAATTTTCATCATTCATATGGAGTGTAAGTGTGTGCATTAAGCAAAATATCAGACAAAGAGTAAAGTCTAATTTACTTTAGTACATCTTAGAAATAAGGCATAACTAAGAACTTTACTAAAAATCTGTCATTAGTCTGAAGTTTACTTTTGAATGAGTTCATGCACGAGTCCACCTCAACTGTTTTGTGTTTATTTTATGCATTTTTTGGAATTCCATTTTACAGTGGCTTCTCAGTGTAAGTGAGTCACGACTGCTTATCAGAATTTATGCTTTTATCAGAGTATTTCTCCAGTAATCATAGAGTGTGAAAAGTCACCAAGAAAAATAATTATTTGCTTTTCTGATGCATATTACTTAATACCAGCAATGCACTTGGGTCGTCCCTTCCACATTTTTACTCTAGATCACAAAGGAGTATCTGATTTTTATTCCTTGTTTCTTTTCTTTTTTCTTTTGATAAGTGAGGTTTATCAGCACTTAGTACATTCAACAGATTTACTAACATCAGAACTTAACAGATGAGAAACATTATTCTAGTTTTTGACTTAGTAATAAGATAGACAAAGTAAACTTAACTAAGCTCAATATCAGAATTTGGTGTGTCAATAGATTTCCACATAAATAATTACTTCTAACATGGGATCTCTAGTATATTAAAGACTACTAGGTTAGCATCTAACACAGTTATCCTTATAGGATTGAATAGTCACTTAAACAGTCATATCACTATCAGAGTTTAGAAATTCACATCAGACAATAATCAGTACTTAAGCAATTTTCAATTAAGCACAGAATACACAAAGAGAGTAATTTCTGTAAATACTGATCATAAAGTCTGATGCATCAGAACAAAAGCTAAGCAGATTTAGAGAAAGAACCTGAAACTATTCCAAGTTCATTTACCAATCTTGTAAAAGTAGCTTCACACAGTGGTTTTGTGAAGATATCTGCTAGTTGTTGATCTGTTGGAACAAAATGCAATTCCACTGTACCTTCATCCACATGTTCCCTTATGAAGTGGTACCCAATGCTGATGTGCTTTGTCATTGAGTGTTGAACTGGATTACCTGTCATAGCAATAGCACTTTGATTATCACAGTAAATAGGGATTTTAAAATATGTTAACCCATAATCCAGTAACTGATTCTTCATCCAAAGAATCTGTGCACAACAGCTTCCTGCATCAATGTACTCTGCTTCTGCAGTTGATGTGGAAATTGACTTTTGTTTCTTGCTAAACCAAGAAACCAATCTGCCTCCAAGAAATTGGCAGCTTCCACTTGTGCTTTTCCTGTCAATTTTGCAACCTGCAAAATCTGCATATGAGTAACCTATTAGTTTAAAATCTGATTCTCTGGGATACCACAATCCCAGATCAGCTGTTCCTTTAAGATACTTAAAAATTCTTTTCACAGCTGTTAAGTGAGGTTCTCTTGGATCTGCTTGAAATCTTGCACAAAGACAGGTAACATACATGATATCAGGTCTACTAGCAGTTAGATAGAGTAACGAGCCAATCATACCTCTGTAATCAGTAATATCTACTGATTTACCAGTATCCTTATCCAGTTTTGTTGCAGTGGCCATGAGAGTGGATGCACTTGAACAATCTTGCATTCCAAATTTCTTCAACAAATTTCTGGTATACTTGGTTTGACAAATAAAAGTGCCTTCTTTATTTTTCTTAACTTGAAGGCCCAGAAAATAGCTAAGTTCCCCCATCATACTCATTTGATATCTTGACTGCATCAGTTTGGCAAACTTCTTGCAAAGTCTGTCATTTGTAGAACCAAAGATGATATCATCAACATATATCTGAACCAGAAGTAAGTCCTTTCCATGGTTGAGGTAGAACAGTGTTTTGTCTATATTTCCTCTGTTAAAACCACTTTCCAGAAAAAACTGAGCTAAAGTCTCATACCATGCTCTTGGAGCTTGCTTAAGGCCATAAAGTGCTTTATCAAGCCTGTAGACATGATTAGGATATTTGGGATCTACGAAGCCTGAAGGTTGTTCAACATATACTTCCTCCTCCAATTCTCCATTGAGAAAAGCACTTTTCACATCCATTTGAAAGACAGTAAACTTTTTGTGAGCAGCATAAGCCAAAAATATCCTTATGGCTTCCAATCTAGCAACAGGTGTAAATGTTTCATCATAATCAATTCCCTCCTGTTGAGAATATCCTTTTACAACCAAACTTGCCTTATTCCTTGTAATTATGCCATCACTATCAGTTTTGTTTCTGAATACCCACTTGTACTAACAACAGATCTATTTTTTGGTCTTGGCACTAGGGTCCAGACTTTATTTCTTTTAAATTCATTTAATTCTTCTTGCATTGCTTGTACCCAATCAGCATCTTGAAGAGCTTCTTCCACTTTCTTTGGTTCAGTCTGAGAAAGAAAAGAATTGTAAAGGCATTCACTTGAAGTAGCTGTTCTAGTTCTGACACACGCAACAGGATTTCCAATTATTAAGTCAGGTGTATGTGATTTAATCCACTTCCTTGCAGATGGAAGGTTTTCTCTAGAACTGGATGCTCCCCCATGATCCATGCTATCTTCATCAACATTTTATGATGCTCCCCCTGAAACTATGCTCTCTGAGTTGGATTCTTCAGAATTTAAGTTTTCAGTATTACCAGAACTTGGCTTATCAGAACTTGACGAATCAGAACTTGAAGAGCCAGATGTATGTTCTGATGCTTCTTGAGATGTGGTTGTATCTTGAGTATGCTCCCCCTGCATAGGTGCATCTTCCTTTGGCGTAGTCACCACAGTTTCAATAACATCAGAGTTTAATCCATCAGAGTTTGCAGTATCAGGATTTAGACTGACAGGATTTTCAGTATCAAAATTTAAGTCTTCATTTTCAAATCTCAGCTGATCATGATCATTGAAATCTTCAAGTCCCTTAATCTTCTTATCATCAAAAGAGACATTGAAAGATTCCATGACCACTCTTGTTCTCAAGTTATAGACTCTGAAGGCTTTTGTGGAAAGTGGATATCCAACAAAGACTCCTTCATCAGCTTTTAGATCAAATTTGGATAGCTGTTCAGGGTGAGTCTTAAGAACAAAACATTTGCATCCAAATATATGAAAATACTTCAGATTTGGCTTCTTTTTCTTCAACATCTCATATGGTGTGTTTCCTTGCTTGTTAATGAGTGTTGCATTCTGAGTAAAACAAGCAGTCTGCACAGCTTCAGCCCAAAAATAGGTTGGAAGCTTTGCTTCATCAAGCATTGTACGTGCAGCTTCAATGAGAGTTCTATTCTTTCTTTCAACAACTCCATTTTGCTGTAGAGTTCCAGGAGCAGAGAATTCCTGCTTGATTCCATGGTCTTTGCAGAACTCTTCCATTATCAAATTCTTGAACTCAGTACTATTATCACTTCTTATTATCTTCACTGAATCTTT
This sequence comes from Apium graveolens, assembly GCF_009905375.1. Classification (NCBI taxonomy): domain Eukaryota; kingdom Viridiplantae; phylum Streptophyta; class Magnoliopsida; order Apiales; family Apiaceae; genus Apium; species Apium graveolens. Next base: position 233,185,356 of record NC_133649.1, on the reverse strand, counting down.
GACCAATTTTTCCAGTTGCTTGACATGATCAATTAAGAGAGATGCAGTTTCACTTTTTGTGTGCCAGAAATACACCCATGTGTATCTGGTGAACTCATCCACTATGACCATAGCATATTTCTTCTTTGCAATAGACATGACATTTACTGGACCAAATAAATCAACATGTAGTAGGTGATAAGGCTCAAGAATTGATGATTCAGTCTTGCTCTTGAATGAGGATTTCCTTTTTTAGCCTTCTGAAAAGAATAACAAAGGCCATCAGGAGCAAATACTGACTTTGGCAGTCCTCTCACAAGATCTTTCTTGACTAGTTCATTTATATTGTTGAAATTTAAACGAGAGAGTTTCTTGTGCCAATTCCAGCTTTCTTCAATTGATGCTCTACTCATCAGACAGATTAAAGAACCATCAGTACTTGTTGAAAGCTTGGCTTCATAGATGTTACCGTGCCTGTATCCTTTTAGAACAACTTTGCATGTAGATTTACTAATAACTTCACAGTGTTCTTCAAAGAAATCCACATGATAACCTCTGTCACAGATTTGACTAACACTCAGCAGATTATGTTTAAGTCCTGAGACCAGAGCTACTTCTTTAATGATGACATTCCCAAGATTGATATTGCCATATCCCAATGTTTTTCCAATGTTGCCATCTCCATAAGAAACACTTGGGCCAGCCTTCTCCACAAAGTCTGATAGCAGGGCTTTATTTCCAGTCATATGTCCTGAACATCCACTGTCCAGACCTAGGATGTTTTTCCTGTTGTCCTGCAATCACAAAGACCATTAATGATTAGTTTTAAGGACCCAGACTTGCTTGGATCCTTTGGCCTTATTAAGTTTGTTAACATTTGCAGCGGATTTAGCATCAGAGTTTATGTTAACATTTTTCTTATCAGAATTTACACTATCAGACTTTGAATCAGAACTTACACTAGAAGGAACAATGGTAACTTTCTTTAAAGAAGGTTTTATTTGATAATAATCATAGTACAAACTATGATATTCCTTACAAGTATAAATGGAATGCCATAAATTACCACAATGAAAACAAGGATTTTGTGGCTTATATCTAACAGACTGACTCTTAACTCCTGACTTTGAAGGTAAGGAGTTTATGTTCTTATTCTTCCTGCAAAAAAAAGCCAGATGGTTAGAACTTCCACAGTTATGACATGTTTTTCTAGGAGCATTAGGAACAGGCTTATAATCATTGCTTTTATTCACACCTTCCTTTCCATTCCTATTTTTCCTAGGTAATTTTACCTTGTTTGCATTCCTAACTTCTTTCAGCTTATGCTTAAGCTACTTCTTTGTCATTAAGCCTACGTTTACTTCAGTTGTCTTTTCCTGTTTTAGTTTGTCAGAAGTTAATTCCTCTTTAACTTCTGATTTTTCATTATCAGACTTTACAGCTACAAACTTAACAGGCTTTAACTTAGATTTTTGATTAACAACTATAGGCTTAATTTCTACAATTCCTTTATCATTCTTATCATCTCCATAACCTAAGCCCTCTTTCCAGTTTTCACTACATAACAAATTCTGAGTTGTTCTTCCAGAGTTAGTCCAAGTCCTGATAATCTCTCTTTCCTTTTCTAACTCAGTTTTTAGAGATTCATTCATTTTAAGTAATTCATCCCTAACATAGAAAGCATCATCTCTATCTTTCTGACTTTGATGGAACATGACTAACTCTTTTTCTAAATAATCATTCCTCTTTTTACAAGCAAGATTTTCAGAAGTTAATCTTTCACATGTTAAAGTTTGATCTCTATAGCTAATGAACATGGTTTTAAGATATCTTCTCAACTCATTAATATCATCAGTATGAAAGGCATAAGTAGTTTGAGGTACCTTTAACTCAGCAGCTTCATAACTGCTTTCAGCACTTACCATATCAGCATTTTCCATCAAGGCATAATTGTAACAACCCAAATCCGGGGTCAAGATTTGGTGTCACTAAACTATCATTACATAGAATAAAGAAATAAATAAATAACCCCTTGAATCCGGATCGTTTACAGGTTATGGTATGAAACAAGAATCTAATCTTCTACAACTTACAACAACTAAAAATACAATTGTAAATACATTTGAACTAATGCTCGAATCATATTCTTCTAACTTCTTCAACCTCTCGCAACGGAGATTTCTCGAACTTCTGCTGTCTATCTAAGCTATTCATTTTTATCCTTATCTGTTTCTGGCAGAAATAAGAATTGACAAGGCAAGAGTGAGCTAAAAATGCCCAACAAGTATATAATTTGAGTTTCAAACATTAATTTCAAAGAAAACTTCCAGACAAAATCTTAAAACAATTTTAAATAATTCTATTTATTTGAATGAGTGGAGCGAATAAACGTTGGTTGTCACCAGCCTTTAAATATAAATTCAAAATCGACAAGCGATTTCGCGATTCATCTCCTGAATCAGGGTTCTGTCCGATTTTGGAATCATGAAAACCTTTCGAGAGAGAGTGTCGTTAATGGCGATCAACAACAAATTAGACTGGACACTAGTTCGCATCTATATTCTGCTGATCAGTCGGAATATAATGCAGATCTATATCTCAATATATAGATCTGATCGGATATCCAGGCACTACGGCCCATCTCGAGGCACCAGTCATCCCGGTCCTCAGGATTAAGACACACTTAATCCCAAAACATCATCATTATCCAGCCCATGGAGTATTTTGATGTCAAATCATTTTGATTTCAAAACATCCCGATTCAGGGTTCGCAAATAACCCGAAAGAATGGGTATTTGCTCACAAAGAGCAATCGAATTATAGGAACAATAATGAAAAAGAACGGGCATAATAAGAGTAATTGCAGTGAAATATAAAACATTTAACTATTCTGAACTTAGAATAGGAACGAAGAAATAATTGCAGTATTTTAAAAGAAAATCAAGAATATTTGCAATATTTAAAAGAATGTTCTGGAATACTTGCCTCGATAAGCGTTAATCACTATTATCGATCAACTTTTGTATTGCCTTGAGCGTTTGGCTTCATCGTCACACCACTATCCTATTCTGGATACAATCCCAACATTCAGACCCTTAAGTTGAAACTTCGTTGATCTCGACGTCTAATCACTAGATCGTTCCTAGTCCGATGTCACGTCTCAGGTCTTCCGTCTAAAACCTACAGGGTTGAAATACCCTAATTTAGATATCTGCTTGAGTTTAACATCAACTCGCTATCCTATTCAATCCACACGATTTCATAACCGAATTCAAATTTATATGTATTATCAAAATACACATAGCAATTATGGTTCACATCTTCGAAAATCAGTTCGGTATTTAATTTCGGAAAATACGTATATTTGTCGTTTTGAAAAAAAATAGGGTAATCGATTATTCACAAAATATCTTGTCACGTCACGCAAATCGGTTTCATAAAGTTCAATTATATCCTTGTTCGACGTCTCCGACAATTACAGGTTACGTTTCCGTATTTTCGGAATTAATTTTCCCGAAAATCGGGCAGCGTTTCCTCTATTTATCGGCCTGCCCGTCGAATGATTTCGACGTCAAATCACAACCACAACACAATCTACAATCCAATAAACAATCCCAACCACCGATATGAATTCAATAATTATATACTGTTTTTCGTATTTTATTTTTCATTTCTTTTCGAAATTTATTCACAAATAAATTTTAATTTTTATTTATTTATAATTTAGGACTCAGATTAAAATCATCACAGTCCACCGTCGGCTCGCCGAAGCTCATCGCCGACGGCGATAAAATTCGCGGGTTTCCGTTTATTACGGACATCCGACACGAATTCCATCGATTAATTATTATAATTTTCTGCACAAATATTATTTCACAAAACATCAATCAATTATTATTTTTTTCTGCAAAGAAAATAAATTAAGAATTTAATCAAAATGTTCGAACCAAGGTAGCACAGACCCGCGTGCTAAGTACGCGCCACCACAACGGAAAACAAAAGGAAGAACGACCAGAACAGGCCGGAAACACCACACACACCCGCTCACACCCTGAGCACACACACACGAAACGCTACGCACACACAGATAGATACACGTATATGTATATACACAGAGAAGCAATCGGAACCACCAAGCCTTACCGGACTAGGCGGCGGCGGCAACGGAATCACAGAAACCGGAAGAGAGGGAAGAAAGGGGGAACACAGGGAGAACAAAAGAGGAGAACAAGAAAGGAGAGACTTGAGAGGAGGAAGAGATCGAGTAGGTCGGGAGAGAGACAGAGATTTCAGAGGGATTGATCGGAGGGGAAAGAAAGAAGAGGCGGTGGTGTCGAACAGGGGGTAGATTAGGTTTTATATTAATTTCTTTTTTCTTTATTTGTTAATTTTGTTTTAATCCCGTTATCACCCCTTTTTGTATCGAAATTTAAACTTGAACGAGCGTTTAATGGGTAAAATAATCCAAAAATTTATGAAAACAATTTATTTAAAAATCCCAAAATAATTAGGAGTTAATAAAATTAAATTTGCAAGATATTTAAATCATTTTTAAAATGCGCATTGGACCTGTATTCTTTTTAATTTAACAAATACACATGTGGTTAGATAAAAGCCAGAATATTTCCGAAATAATTTTGAAATTCTTTAAATATTCCAAACTTAATAAAATAAAATTTTCATGATTTTTGAAGCATTCTGGAATTAAATACTGATTTTACAATTAAATGGGCTCAGAAAATCATTTAGAGATAAATAATGAATGACATATTGATTTTTAAATTTTATAAATTCCTAAAAATAATAAATAAAATTATAAAACAACAAAAATAATTTTAGGAACAATTTTAGCATTTATGAGAATAAATATTTAATAAAATCATTTTAAACGGAATTAAATTCATACAGCTCGATAATTAATTATAAAAGTAATCTTCGCGTCCAACCAATCAAACACAATTAACAACATAGCAACACAAGGCTGACAGAACCATCACATATCTTATTTATTTAATAATTTGATAATTACATTTACACATCAGATCCGAAAATAGGTTACTTAGCCGTTAAGTAACTGAAAAGACGATACGATTCTAATACCAAATTTGGATAATTATCAAAACAGAGCTTCCTATAAAATAATTTATACGAAAATAAGATAATAATGTCTCATCTTTTGAGAATATGAATTCTTATCGATATATAAAATGATTTGCGTATCGAAAATTTCACACCGGGACTCGTACATGTCAAACCGTACCCCGGATCGAAAAAGTCAAAATACGGAAAGTGTTCAGAATTATCAGATTAGGTTAGGAAGGAGTTTTCGGAAGAGTTTCGGGTTGCAAAAATACAAAAACAATTGAAGTGGGACGATTTCTGATTCTAAAAATTAATTTTATAATTATGTAAAATAATCATTATAAATTCTATAAATCCTTATAAAATCATATGGTAATCCAAAATTACTATAAAAATACCAAAATTATCTATATTTAATTCTTGATAATTAAAAATAAAAATATCTTATTTTTATAAGAAATAAACATCCAAATATTAATATCAATTATCAAATAATTCACCAAAATTTACATAAAATCACATAATAATTATTTATTGATAAAAATAAATACATAATATTTTTCAGACGTTACAATAATTCTCCTCACTTTCAGAATCTGAGGTGTCTATCCAACTTTTATTCTTTGTGACAAGAGCCTTGCCTTTGTCACTATTCACTTTCTTGCAATCAGGAGATATGTGGCCTTTCTCACCACAGTTGTAGCATTTGACATTTGTATAATCTCCTCTGTCAGACTTTCCTCCTTTGCCCTCAGATTTTCTGAAATTTTTCTTATCAAAACTTTCACCTTAATTGTGATTCCTTTCACCATAAGGGCACACAGCTTCATCATCTCTTCATCAGCATCCGTCTCAGGCAAGCTTTCAGATTCTGAGTCATCATCACTATCAGAACTTGATGACTCAGTATCAGACTTTGTGAAGAGTGCTTTACCCTTGCCTTTCCTTGAGGTGAGTGCCTTGGGGGATTCTTCTTCAGCCTTAAGAGCAACTGTCCTTGACTTTCCTCCTTTCCTCTTGCTTCTTTGTTCCATCTCAAGTTCATGAGTCTTGAGCATCCCATAAATTTCATCAAGAGTTATTTCATCAAGATTATAGTTGTCTCTTATTGTTGTTGCGTTCAAATCTCTGCTTTCAGGAAGAGCCAATAGGAATTTAAGGTTTGAATCTTCAAGATCATACTCCTTATCAACCAGTGACAAATCATTCAAGAGTTTGACAAATCTATCATATAAATCAGTCAATGACTCATTAGCCTTTGAGTCAAAGTGTTCATACTCTTGAGTGAGTATTGTCTTCCTGTTCTTCTTAATCGTATCAGTTCCCTGACATCTTGTTTCCAAGGCATCCCATATCTCATTTGCAGTCTTGCAGTTTATTACCCTGTTTGATATTACATTATCAATGGCACTATGCAGTAAGTGTTGTACCTTAGCATCCTTAGCAATTGATGCGATATCTTCAGCAGTGTAGTCAATCTTCTCCTTTGGTACTGACTTTGCTGCTTCACCTGCAACTGCAACAGCGAGCTTGGTTGGTTTGTGAGGCCCTTCCTTGATTCTATCAAGATATTCTGGATCTGTAGCTTCCATAAACATAGTCATCCTCACCTTCCATATGGGATATTCAGATGATCTCAATATGGGAACTCTAATAGCCTCATATCGGCTATGGATTTGTGTCTTTGGAGGTTCTTCAGTTTTGGTGGGCTTAGTTAGAGTTTCTACTTCAGACATGATTGTTTTTGGATCTTAAACTGTTTGTGTGTTAACAGATAGGCTCTGATACCACTTGTTAGGTCACACACACTGTAGAGGGGGATGAATACAGTGTATAGCACAATCAAATCGAACTCTAATAACTCAAGTAATAGAAAATAAACTTTATTCAAAACAATAAACTCTGTTACAGTATGAAACTGTCTTCTCTCAGTGATGAACAAATATCACGAGAGCTGCTAGGGTTACAATAAATAATCTGCTCGATAATAACAACACTTATAGTGTAAACCCTATGTCTGTGTTTATATACTACACAGTTATAAGATAATCGCTAATTGATATGGAATATAATTCTGCTTCCTAAAATATATCAATCAGATATCTTTTTTTCCAAGTATTCCATTCTTCACGAAATTCCTTTTTCATGCATATCTCTTCTTACATTTGTCTAGATCTTCTCTTCCTTTAATCAGCTGCCTTCCTTATCTGAATATTTCCTTTAAGTCCTGATATTATCTTCTGATAAATATCTCCTGAACCTTAAGTACTGATGACTCAAGTTCTGACTTCAGTATAAGTGATGATTTCAGTTAAGTACTGATTTGTCCTGTTTAAGTAAGATCTGAAAACTAAACATAAATCATATTAGACATGACATTATCAAATATATCTAACAGAGCCATATTCTGATGACTTTTAAATTCTGATAATATTCAAGTTCTGATGCTGACGTGGCAGTATTTATCTACTTGATTTATTTTTGGTCATTACTTGAACGATCATATTTTTACAGAATATCGGTTTATGTGAGATAAAGCAGTAATAATCATTTGTTTAGTGGGAACAATTTTTTTTTTCAAAACTGAACATGCAATGTAATCATTACTTATTTACCGTGCCCATTAACTTTTTCCTTAACTGCTGCATGGCTGACAGGTGTAAAGGTTTGTTCCACTTCTCAATCTTGAATAAGGCTAAAGCTCCATCAGATCTGCACTTTGTGCAAGATTTATTAGCCAATAGTGAGATTGGGTATGCTTTGACCCAACCTCAAACTATTTCAAGCAAACACGTGCTGACATTTTGGCGAACTGGGTTTTTTGATAATGGTGGTGCTGCTGGTTCACCAAGCATCATTTTTACATCAGGAGATGTCAAACATGTGGTTACTCCAGGAGCAGTTCATAAAGCTCTCCACTTACCTGAAGGTTGTACATTCTCAACAGTGGAGGATCCTATTGTACAGCAGCTTATGGCCAGTCTAGGCTATGAGAAAAGTTTGGGAAAGCTGGGTCAACTGAAAAGATCAAATATCAGAAAGGAATGAAGCTTTTTCTTTGATTGTATCACTAAGGCATTCGGCAATAAATGCTCCAACTTTGATGTTATTCCCATCACGAGTCAGCAAATCGGGTATGCCCTTATCCATCAAACTCATTTTGATTTTGCAAGTGCTGTGCTAGGTTTCATAGGGGATAGGATGACAGAGGATAGGAATGTAGTATACTTTGCTAGATTCTGTTAGCTTATATATACTTTTTGTTGTGCTAATGAGCCCCCACTAGCCAGTGATTTCATTCCACCTTTTAAGCTTGCAAAAAGGGCTTTTAATGATTTGTTAAATGCTAACAATAAGAAACAAGTGCTGAGACCCTTACAGATTCCTCAGTCAGTAAAATAGATCATGGTAAATGCTGATCCACAAGCATATACATCTGTCTATCCTGATGTCCAACCCACCAACTCATCACAACCAACCGAATCTCTATCTGCACCTACCACAACTACACAAACACCTCAAACTTCTCAATCTCAACCAACTCAACCCTCCATCAGGACATATTACCAACCAACACAGTCATCTCAACCTCAACCTTCAGCACATCCAGTGAAGCCTTCATCTTCAAAACCCAAGAGTACTAAGATAGTACCCCAGTCTCAATAGAAGAGAAGGATAATTATTCTGAGAGATGAGTCAGATAATGAAGAACATGTTCCTATATCAGAACCTGTTGTTGTAGAAGCTGAGAAGATCTCTTCTCAGAAAGATACTGAAACTGGGAGTTCTAGGTCTCTCAAAAGGCTTAGCAAACTAAATTATGATGATGAAGCTCCCAAAGTCTCAACTTCAGCAAAGAGACTTAAAAAGCAAAGAGCCAGGAGGGCTATAAGTGAATCATCACACTCTGAAGAAGTTCTGGAAGCAGCAGCTAAGGAAGGGGGTCGGGAATCTCTGATCCCAACAGAACCTATAGTAATTGAATTACTTCCCACTGCTGAATCAGACTTTACTCAAGCTCAAAAGTCTCCTATTCAAGAGCAAGAGGATATTCCAGAGCAAGTGTCTACACCTCCTGTGTCTCCTATAATTGATCCAGTATATGCTGAAGACCCAGGTACAAGTGCTGAAATAGACATACATAACTTGGTTGTGCCTGAGGTTCTGTACTTGGAAGCTCCACCAACTCAACTCACTCCACCAACAACACCAATTTTGGATGCTGATTTCAATGCCAATATTCCAACAACACCAATTCTGAATCTAGATGATGAAGATCAGATTTTAGGTGGGCATCAAAATTTGGATGTTGATCAGAACTTAGTTGCAGATCAGAATTTAGAGGATGATGTTGAATCCTCTATAGCCTCACATACTGTTATTTTATCAGAGGATGCTGATACTGCAGGCTCTGTAAGTTCTGATGCTGACAATGCTGAATCTACTGGTGAAGCTGCTACTAATCTAGATGCTGATGTAGCTGGTCCTTCAGGACATGCACCTCAATAAACAGTTAATAAAGTTGATTTGATCAAGAATTTTGTTAGAGAGGATGCACCAGTACCTTGGAGTGAAACTCCTAAAGGAAAGGAGTGGACTAAGGAATGGAACACAGTTAGTTTTGTTCCTACTAAAAAAAATCTTGCTGAGCACCTGGCTAAGGCTGATGAAATGCTGATAAATGATGATTTCAAGGCACATCTTAGAGTTACTACATTGAGTACCAGGCACCTTCAAGGTCAACACTCAATAACTCATGACGAGGTGAACAAAATTCAAGAATCACTGATCCAGCAAGATATGAATGTAAAATTAGAAAAAAACAGATTTTTCAAGCCAACCTTTGACCGAATTGGGTATATTGGAAAGACTCAGGAGAAGCAACAAGGTCAGATTTCTGAAATTCTAAAGAATCAAGCTTCTCAGCAAACTCAACTCAATGAGATCCAATCCTCAGTGGAATTGCTTGTCTCTCTTCTTCTACCTGCTGATGCCAAAAAGGGGGAGAAAGTGATTAAGTCCAAATGCAAATCTAGTCAAGTACTGAAGGGTATGGATGATGGAAATGATGACCAGGGAAACTCTGAAAAGGGTAGAGGTCATGGTCAAGGTAAAGGTTCTTCATCAAGGACAACTGAAACTTCTATACAGAGATCAGGCTCTTATGCTGATAGAAGAATAAATTCTGGTAAACAAGTTCTGACAAAGCCTGATGTTCTTACACATGGTGGAAGTCAAGAGTTTATGAAGAAAATGAAGCTCAAAGGGAAGGAATCAATAGTTTACTATCAAGACCCAAAGTTACAGAAGCTGGATGAAGAAATTTCAAAGAGATTATTTCTTAAAGAAAATCCATGAATGGACTTTGAAAGTCTAAAGGAAGAAGAAGCCGGACTTAAAGCAGAAAATGTCAAATTCAAGTCTGAAGCTTTTATTGTTGAAAAGAAACTTCCAAAGCCTAAGGGTATTGTGATTAAGGAAAAGACAAATTCTGAGGCAACCAAAGCCAAATCACAAGTGGAGGTAGATCTAAGATCCATGGGCAAAGCAAAAATTGATGAACCTGTAAAGGTATATATTCCAATCATGGATCTGGAGACAAAATTTGATGAAGATACTAGTCTGATTTTGAAGAAAAAGGATATTCAAACAACCTCTCACAGAGCTCATGTTGTTCAAGATCAGGACTTAGTAAATTCTGATATTATAGTGAAGCAATCAACCTCTAACATAGCTCAAGTTGGCTTGATATCAGAAGATAAAGAAAAGGAAACCTCTGACATGGCTCATGTTAAACCTTCAAAGATGTTACTACCAGGATTCACAAAAGCTCAACAGACTAAATTTTTGAAGACTACATCAAGTGGTTTTGAAGCAAGAGTTGTTCAAGGAAAGGAAGCAAGAGATAAATCAGGATTGGGTAGTTCTAAAGAGAAGAGAATACACAACACTACCAATGATCAAACTTCCTTAAGTGAACCAGGAGTAGGAGCAACTCCTGAAAGATTGAATCAACTTGAATCTGTACAAATGGTTTACCACTCTATTTTGAAAGAAGATATCATGTTATATTTTATGACAGATGGGAGGGTATTCCAGATCAGGAAGAATGCTATTCCATTGAAGTATTTTGAAGAAATGGAACATGTTCTATTTCTACTTCAAGTGAAAAACAGATCAATAGATGGTTTTGCAGGTTATTTAAAATCAATATTCAAAGACAGAAGAAACTTTACTCTGTAAAGTCTGACAGCCCATACTATCATTAGTATAGATCTCACAGTGGAGATATTGTTGAAATGAAGCCTAATACTGCTAAAATCATCACTTAATTTTCTGGTATTAAGGGACTTGAATTCAATCTAGAATCTGATAAAGCCTATATCATCAGACTGGATCAGGATATAAGAAAAGCTAAAATAAATAATCTCAGGGATACTATCTTTCAAACTGGTAAAGATACAGTTGAACTGAAAAATGCTAATAGGAGGATGGTCAATGAACTTGAATATGCTGAGAGAAGTATGTTAAGGAATTATCTCAGAATAACTCCTGACATCAAAGAGATCAGAAATTGAAGCCAAGTCAAAGATCTACAACTGCTTAAATTCTGAAGTATATACAGACTGAAGCTGATATCAGACTTTAAGGATTGTAAAGTTGTAAGGACTGTAAGTTGTCGTTATCTAGTCAAATTCTCATGCATTTGTACTTAATGTTTTTGACATCATCAAATATCTATTGAACTTGTATATTATGCTAATTTACAAGTTGGGGGAGATTTTTAGATATATTTGTGATGTCATGACTAATGATGATTTGTGTTTAGTTTTCAGATCTTAACTAACATGACAAATCAGGACTTAACTGGAAATTAGTATTTATACTGAAGTCAGGACTTAAGATATCAGAACTTAAGTTATCAGAACTTAAGTTATCAGAAGATATTTATCTGGAGATAATATCAGGACTTAAGAAGACGTTCAGATAAGGAAGGCGGCTGATTGAAAGGAAAGAAGATCAAGACAAACATAAGAAGAGATATGCATGGAGAAGAATTCTATGAAGAATAGAATACTTGGAAGAAAAGATAACTAGTTGATATATTTTAGGATGCAGAATCATATTTGATATCAGTTAGAAGATTATCTTATAACTGTGTGTCTATATAAACACAACATAGGGTTTACACTATATGTGTTATCTTAATCGAGATTATTATTCATTGTAACCCTAGTAGCTCTCGTGATAATTTGTTCATCACTGAGAGAGAACAGTTCTTTGTAACAGAGTTTATTGTGCTGAATAAAATCCGTGTTCTGTTACTTGAGTTCTTATATTCGATTTGATTGTAGTAAACACTATATTTGATAGGGAATAAATAAATCCTGATTACGTAGTTAATGTTATATTAATTACACATGATTAGGGCTGCAAGGCCCGATAAGAAGATGTATGATATTCAGACCAAAAAGGTTAACACATTGATCAGGCCTGATGGACCAGATCAGGCCTGATGGAACAAAGAAGGCCCAAAACCCTGAATATTAATTAATTTCGTAATTAATTAATAAGGGAGAAAAACAGCTATTAAGATAAGTCCTAATGGGGATATAAATCCTTGTAGATTGGCCTCGAAGGAACCTCATGGGATAAGGAATCAGCCTCATACTTCCTAGGACTCCCAAGTCCACTCTAATTCTGAGACTTGACCACCAAGTCTCTAAACCCAAGTCCAATTCAAGGACTCCCAACATCTATATAAGGGGTCTCACCCCCACAAATCAGAACTACATTTTTTACTTGATCATTGGCAATCAGTAAGGTACGTAGGCATCTTATTAAGGCAGATTGAGTCACGAAACATAAGAGCAGTCAAATCGAGCCTCGAAGCTCACGTTCCTTAGTAATAAATACAGCAATTATATATCTTAGTTTTTAATCCATAACATTTGGCGCCATCTGTGGGAAAGCACAACAACAACCATGGCGAGAACACGGAGAACAATTAGAGCTCTTGAGGAAGAAACACCATCGGGGACAACCCAAGTGATTTCATCAACCGTGGAGGTACCTCCTCATTCAACTTATGCAGTCACTCAAGGAGAAGCCCAGATAGGGGTAACTGAATCTCAGCCACAAGGGACGATTCCCTCGGCTATTCAAGGTACGAATCCCCAAGTTCAACAACTATATGCACCTGTGAATTCTCGACCCATCAGGTATGAGTATTCAACTGTTGTGGCTACTAACCCCTCTTATGGGATGCCCCTTTATCCCAAGGTTGGAGGAAGTGGACATGCTGGACGAAGTGAAGCACGAGGGCAATCGCCCCCTACATATGAGGTTTGGCTCCTATCCCTGAGGATCAGGAAATTTTTGGTCCTTACACTGAGAGAGACTCCGAATCTTCGGATGATGAAGTAGCCCCAAGAAGGAGACGTGCTGGCAAAGAGTCGATGGCTGATGGTAGCCAACGTCCTAGAAGCACCCAAGGGACGAATCCCCAAGAAGTGTAGGAGAGGATCGGGGCTCACGAGGCTGAGATTCAAAGGCTGAGGCGCGACTTTGAGGCGCACCAGACCACCAGACCCCCACTACCTCCTAGGGGGAGAAACCCTCCTCCTATCATAGACCTGGATGGTCCAATACAGAGAAGGGCTGTTGTCCCAATGGCTGATCCAAGCAATCTTCTTCCTCTTGGAGATCCTGATGATCCTACTCCACCCTTCACTGAAGAAATAATGAATGCCCATATCTCAAGAAAGTTCAAGATGCCAACTATCAAAGCTTATGATGGCACGGAAGATCCCGCTAATCATGTTAGGACATTCTCTAATGCACTGCTGTTGCAGCCCGTGAATGATGCTATTAAGTGTCGGGCCTTTCCTCAAACCCTGTCGGGTATGGCTCAAAGGTGGTATAGTCGTTTGCCCCCAAACTCTATTGGGTCGTTTAGGGAATTAAGTTAGGCTTTTATTAAACAGTTCATCAGTGGGAGAGTGCATGATAAAAGTTCGGCATCTCTTATGAGCATTGTGCAGGGAACAAAGGAATCCTTGAGAGACTACCTGATTTGTTTCACAAAGGAGGGTTTAAAAGTCCCGGACCTTGATGATAAGGTAGCCATGATAGCATTACAACAAGGAACTAGGGATGAGTTCTTCAAGATGTGCTTGGCCAAGCGCCCCCCTGAAAGCATGTTGCAGCTCCAAGATAGGGCAGGGAAGTACATTAAGGTGGAAGAAAGCATGAGGAAGACAGTAGTGAGCAACGAGCCCACTGGAGGCAAGAAGCGGAAAACTGATATGGAATATATTGCTAAGGACAAGTATCCTAGAACCGAGCAAAACCCTGATTCAACCCCTAAGAAGGGAGGACCTGGGCAAAAGTTCACTAAATATGCTAAGCTGAATGCTCCTAGAAGCCAGATCTTGATGGAAATGAAGAAAGATCGAGATATTCGTTGGCCTAAGCCCTTGAAGGCTGATCCTGCTAAGCTAGATAATAGAAAGTATTGCAGATTTCACAAAGATGTTGGTCATGACACCGATGAGTGTAGACAACTGAAAGATGAAATTGAGTTCCTCATTTGAAAAGGGAGATTGAACAAATACACTGGAGATGAAGGGGATAGGAATAACAATGGAAGAAAGAACTTCGAAGATCGTAGGAGGGACCAAGACGATCAGGGGACCGGTGATAAATACGATCTTTGGAGGACCACGACCCCGAGGGCCCGTAATAAATATGATTTTTGGAGGACCGACTGCTGCTGGATTATCCAAGAACTCCAGGAAAGCTTATGCCAGGGAGGTTATGCATATTGTTGGAGAAGCCCCAAAGAGGGACAGGACAGAAGTAACATTGACTTTTGATGATTCTGACCTAGAGGGTGTGAAATTTCCTCATGACGACCCGCTGGTCATAACACCGATAATAGGAAATTGCCCGATCAAGAGAGTCCTAGTGGATAATGGTGCTTCGGTGGATATCTTGCTCCATGACACCTTTTTAAGGATGGGTTATAATGATTCTCAACTAACCCCGACCGATATACCGATATATGGATTTGCGGGAGTAGAGTACCCCGTGGAAGGGATAATCAAGTTGCCAACCACCATAGGTCAGGAACCAAAGCTAGAAACACAGATGTTGGACTTTGTGGTGGTAAAGGCTAGTTCAACTTATAATGCTATCATGGGGAGAACGGGGATACATACCTTCAAGGCAGTCCCTTCTTCCTACCATTCAGTTATGAAGTTTCCCACCCGAAATGGGATTGGAGAAGAGAGAGGAGATCAAAAAATGGCTAGAAGTTGTTATGTAGCCTCTTTGAGGGCAGATGGAGTTGGGGGGCAGGTTCTTCCTATTGAAGATATGGATATCCGAGAGAATGATGAGAAAAGAGGAAAGCCAGCAGAAGACTTGATTTCAGTTCCTTTAGCCCCCGAAGATCCTGAGAAGGTAACCTTTATTGGAGCCACGCTCGAGGAGCCCCTTAGAGGGAAGTTGGTGAAATTTTTGCAAGAAAATAGTAACGTATTTGCATGGTCAGCAGCTGATATGCCTGGCATAGACCCAGAACTGATTACTCACAAGCTGGATATGGACCCAAATCGGAAGACAGTGAAACAAAAGAAAAGAAGTTTTGCTCCAGAAAGGCAAGAAGCTATAAAAAAGGAAGTGGAGAAGCTCTTAGAGGCTGGTTTCATTGAGGAGATTCAATTTCCGGAGTGGTTAGAAAACCCTGTAATGGTGAAGAAGGCCAATGGAAAATGGGGGATGTGTGTGGACTTCACTGATCTAAATGATGCCTGTCCTAAGGACTGCTTCCCGTTACCAAGGATCGATACTTTGATAGATGCCACTGCTGGGCATGAGATGCTGAGCTTCATGGATGGATTTATTGGATACAATCAGATCAAGATGCATAAGGACGACATTCCAAAGGTATCATTCATCACTGACTTTGGTGTTTATTGTTATCTTGTTATGGCATTTGGTCTCAAGAATGCATGAGCCACCTATCAAAGGTTGGTAAATAAAATTTTTAAGGATCTTATTGGCAAGACTATGGAAGTCTATGTTGATGACATGTTAGTCAAGAGTCTAGTAAAGATTGATCATATAACCCATTTGAGGGAAGCTTTCGAGGTCCTGAGGTGCCATAAAATGATGTTAAATCCTACGAAGTGTGCTTTTGGAGTAGGATCTGGAAATTTTTTGGGATTGATGGTCTCCAAGAGAGGGATCGAGGCCAACCCCGATAAGATAAAGGCAATCCTGGACATGGAGCAACCAAAAACTGTCAAAGATGTTCAGAAGCTCACAGGAAGGGTTGCTGCGCTAGGACGATTCATCTCCAAGTCAGGAGACAAGTGCTTGTCGTTCTTCAAATCCTTAAAGAAGGTCAAAGATTTTCAATGGAGTGAGGAAAGCCAGGAGGCATTCGAGGAATTAAAGAAATATATGGCCCAGGCCCCGTTGTTGGCCAAGCCAACTTTGAATGAAGTTTTATACTTATACTTGGTCGTTTCAGAGAATGCCTTGAGCGTTGTATTGGTTAAGGAGGAACTGGAAATCCAGAAACCCGTATACTATGTCAGCAAAATTATGCATGGTGCTGAGTTGAATTATTCAACTATTGAGAAATTTGCTCTAGCCTTGGTAATGGCTTCGAGAAAGTTACGTCCTTACTTTCAGACTCACAAGATTGAGGTGTTAACAAATCAACCCCTGAGAAATATCATTCATAGTCCCAAGGCTAGTGGAAGGCTGATTAAGTGGGCAATAGAGTTGGGAGAATTCGACGTCAAGTATAAGCCATGAACGGAAATAAAAGCCCAGGCATTGGCTGACTTCGTGGTGGAATGTACCATACCCAACCAAGGAGTCGGGGGGCAGGAAGATACCATACCTCAAGACAAGGAAGTTGATAAGGAGGACAAAGAAAAGGTTGATAAGGAGAAAGAATACTGGGTTCTCTATTTTGATGGAGCATCAAAAACAAATTCAAGTGGAGCAGGTTTGGTTATACAAAGCCCTGATGGGTTCTTAATTGAGTATGCCATGAAGTTAGACTTCCCAACCACAAACAATGAGGCTGAATATGAAGCTCTGATAGATGGGCTCGGCCTAGCAGGGACACCTAGAGTCAAGAACCTAAAAGTCCGTGGAGACTCGAAGCTGGTCATATCCCAGGTAAAGGGAGAGTTTGAGGCGAGGGATGATACAATGGCTAAGTATGTCCGCCTAGTAAGGGCTGTGATGACCCAATTCGATGAATGCCATATTGAGCATATTCCAAGGGAGGAAAATGCCAAGGCAGATGCATTATCAAAGTTTGCTTCATCTGAGATAGAAGAAAGTTCAGGAAGTGTATACTTCCGCGTTTTGAAGATATGGAGCATCGATGTTAAGCTTATAGCTCCTATAGGCCCGGGGACGTCATAAATAGATCCCATTAAGGCCCACATTCAAACCGGTTGGTTGCCAAACGATGATACTGAAGCGCGGAAGTTAGCTGTTCGAGCACTAAGGTACTCTCTGATAGATGGAATTCTGTATAAAAGATCTTTTGTGCTTCTTTCATGACATGCTCTGGTCCCGGGTGTCTTCTAGTGGTCTCTAGCGTTAGAAGAGTTCCTTACTTAAGGTGTCTCAGGCCCGATGAGGCACGCTTGGCTCTTGAAGAAGTACATGAAGGTATTTGTGGGCAACACTAGGGGGGCAGGGCCTTAGCTCATAAGATAAACCGTTTAGGCTTCTATTGGCCAGAAATGATGGTTGATGCCAAAGAATATGTGAAGAAGTGTGACCACTGTCAGAAGCATGCACCGGTCGTTAGACAACCCCCCGAGATGCTGACCTCTATCAACTCACCTATCCCCTTTGCTATGTGGGGAATGGATATACTTGGGCCTTTCCCCATGGCCACGGCACAAAGGAAGTTTTTGATTGTAGCCATCGATTATTTTACCAAATGGATTGAAGCTAAACCCTTGGCCAAAATCACAACTAAGCAGGTTGCACAATTCCTGTGAGAAAATATCATGTGCCGGTATGGAATTCCCCGAATCCTAGTCACTAACAATGGAACACAATTCAATAATGAAGAATTCAAGAAGTATTGCGAGGAGAATGAAATTGAATTACGATTCACCTCTGTGGCTCATCCGCAAGCCAATGGGTAAGCGGAAGTGGCAAATCGGATAATCCTGGATGGACTAAAGAAGAGGATCAAGAAGTCGAGGAATAACTGGGTGGATAAAATACTCCCAATACTATGGGCCTACAGGACTACTTGTAGAGTCACGACTGGAGCAACTCCCTTCATGTTAGCATATCGGGCAAAGGCAGTTGTTCTTGTAGAAATATCACATTCCTCCCCCAGGATTCAAGCTTTCAATGCTGAGGAGAATGAGGAAGGGCAAAGGTTAGCCCTGGATCTAATTGATGAAGTGCGAGATGAGGCATATGCGAAGATAGTGGAATATCAGAAAAAGGCTTCATTCTACTACAACCTAAGAGTTAAAGAAAGGTTTTTCAAACAAGGTGACTTAGTCTTGAGGAAGGTAGAAGCCTCTGGTGTAGGGCAGAAAGGGAAGCTTGCCCCAAATTGGGAAGGGCCATACAAGGTCAAGAGTGTTCAAGGTAGAGGAACCTACAAGCTGGAGACTATGGATGGTTTTGAAGTCCTGAGAACCTGGCATGCACAAAACCTGAAGGTTTACTATGTGTAAGGCGATTGAATACGATTCTCACTTGTCAAGATGACAAGAAGGTTGAAAAGCACCTTGAAGCTTTGCTTGCTTAGGATTTATATATTTTAGTTTTATTTTGAGGTTTATTAAGACTTGTGTAAGGGATGAATCCCAAACAATTTATGAAGTTCAGAAAGTTTTCGAAATATGTTTGAATCTCTACGGCAAGACAAGTAAACTAAATGCATGAAAGGCAAGCATAAAATCAGATAAATAGGAATGGATCAAATAAATATTACAAAAGTTTGATAAACAAAGTCTTGAAAATAAGATAAAGTAAATAAGCCACACAGGGCTGGAAAAGCTCTAAGGAGCTGAGATGCCCTCAGCATCCATATCATCATCCCCCCCGCTCTCGCTAGAAGTCTCTGTCGTCTTAGAAGAGGAGGAAGAGCTGTCATCCTCAGCAGGCCTGAAAGACGACTCGGGAGGAGGAGGAAGCGGGTCCTGAGGGATGCGATCCGAGACAACTACTCGGGTATGAAACCTCTGCAGTAAAGCCTCGTTATCAGGGCAGACATAGTCCGTCGGGTTAATATCAGGACAAGCCTCATTCACGGTCCCAAGGGTCGTGTCCCAACTAGTCCTGAAAAACCCAGGAAAGACTGAGTCATCCCTTACCCTCATGGACTGGGTAAACTCCTCCGAGTCCAGATAGTTATCAATCGCCTTATCTTTCTCGGCCCGAAGCACCACCAACTCGACGTTAGACTCACCGAGCTCTTCCTTCTTATGCTTGAGCTTCTTCTCTAGAGCAGCATACTTCTTCTGCTGCCTCCTGAGGGCATTGTCTGCTTTGTCAGAAGCCCTCTTCCAGGATTCAGCTTGCTTCACAGTGCCTTGAAAATAGGCGTTAGACTGAAATGAAATAATAGACAAATGTGTAAGGCGAGTGAATGCTACATATAAGAAAGATAATTCCAAGAAATAGTCGTACCGAGGCTAAGGACTGGGCTCCCATGAGCTTGATCCTCTCTAAGTCAGGAGTAGCCACCACATCCGTGAAGTCTTTGGGAGTTACCCCGTGGTAAGACCAATCCCAGGTGTGTTTCGTGGATCCAACCACGGTATCCCCTCGACAGAATCCTAAGAGAGGCTGAAAGGCGCCCGTGGCAGCAGGGACAGGAGCAGCAGTAGTTATAGGGGCACTATGGCCCTCAACTCCCTCAGCTGGAGCCTCCACCATGGGCTCCTTGTGCTTTCGTAGGAAGCTAGGCTCCGTAGCCTTTCCTCTAGTGTCTAGGCCCGCAAGACGAGCCTTCTTCATTCTAGCAGTTTCCTCAACGAGGGGCACGTTATCCTCGTTGATCTCCTTGGCAGCTTCAAGACAAGATAAAAAACAAAATAAGTGGTGTCAATAATGCATGAAATGAAATAAAATTGAGAAGGGAAGAAAAATACCCTGTTGAGAAACAGAGGATAGCCCCACATAGATGAGGGAAAACTCCTCTAAGAGAGTCTAGCTGGTAGTAGTACCGTCATCCCGAGTAAGCTTATTATAAATGATAGTTTCCTCGGGGGTTAAGTGAATGGATTTGAGGCTACCATCACTATTTTTCCCGAAGGAAGGTCTGAAGAGTGTGCCCCAGTCGCCATTCTCCCACCTTAACCCGACAAAACTATTCCTCCAATTTTGGTTATTATCGGGAATGGAGGCACTGTTAAAGATATGCTTACACTTGGGCCTTTGTTTGACATAGACCCAACCACAGTTACCGGAAGAACTGTTGTAACATTGAAAAACTTTCCTAAAAACAGCTACAGATAGGGGAAAACCTTACCTAAGGCAGCAAACCATAAAACATAAAATGTTCCTCCAAGCATTTGGAAGAAGCTGACATGGGTTAACTTGTAAATCAGCTAGAAGATGAGGAATGAAGGGATGAAAAGGGAACTAAGCCCAGCATCGAGGGCATCTGTGTAGATAAAAAGAGTGTCAGGTTTCCAGTGGCAAGTACGGTCACCACCAGAAACTGGAACTAATCTAAGGGGAGGAAGAACATTATAACGTGCATTTAATTTATCGTAATCTATGTTGTGCCAAGTGTTACAATGATTAAAAGAGTCGAGATGCGCAGTGGAGGGATATTCGTCCCCCCTAGTGTTAATCATAACAATCAAAGACATGTAGGAAGAGCGGATCTCGATATCCTTACCTCGTTTTGAATATGAGGCAATCTTAGCCGCTCTCTCAGCACCTTTATCTGCCATTGATGGAAAAAGAGGAAAGCTTGGAAACTTGGAAGAAAGCTGAAAGTCCCTAGGGAGGGAAGAGTTTTGGAGATTGAAGAGTGTTGAGAAAAGAATGAGAAGTTGTGAAAATGAGAAGTGTGCCTTCACACCCCCCCCCACAACTCACTCTTATATAGCCTCTGGTAGGGCAAATTGGGCCTCGAAAAGCCCATTTGGGCCCAAAAATGAGAAGGTTCTAGAATTATCCAGGAAATTCTTGGAAAAATTAAGTGAAAAACTTAAATTTTTTGAAGATTCTGGAAGAATCCAGAAAAACCTTAGAAGAACCTGGAATTTGGGCTCAGATATAAGGCCCAATCCTAGAAAAATCTTGAAAAACCCAAGTGTTTAGGGCTCAAGAGGCCCAGTGCCAAGGCTCAAATACAAAAACCCAGGAATTGAGGCCCAAATATCTTAAGGGAGAATCCAGTCAAAAAAGGGTGGTGGCCCAAGATAAAGGCCCAGTTTAGAAAAAAGCCTAGGGTCAATACTAAGTAACCATGGAAGAATCCAGGCCCAAATCTTAGGCCCAAATTTGAGTTGGAAGAAATCCAGCCTAGATTTAAGGGCCCAAATCCAAAAATGTGGAGTTACAAAAAATATATATGCCAAATTACTGACCCAATTCGATCCGGACTTACATTATATTCCTAATCGAATGAGTTGAGGTCGAAATGGCTGCGACCAGGGCTGAATAAAAGGCTTAATTCGACCAGAAGTTAAACCTATTCGACCAGAAACTGTATATAAATCCTGTTCGAAACCCTTGAGGTCGATATAGCTTCGATCAGGGCAGGCCAGAGGAGTTAATTCGGTCAAAACCAGGAATTCTAACCAAAATCCTGACCGAAAAGGAAATTTTCTTCTAAAAAAATATATAATATATATATATATATGAAAATCCTGGTCGAAATTCGACCAGGATTCCTACTCGAAAGTGCCCTCCTCGAAATGCTGTCGACCAAAGCACGATGAAGGATAATTCGACCAGGATCCTGGTCGAATGAGATTCCTGGTCGAAATATTTATAAAAAAAAAGAAGAAGAAAAAAAGGGAGAGAAAAAAGAAAAAATGTTTTCTGAAAAAAGAATTTTATATTTTGAATATTTCCAGAAAATTAAGGAAATTCCTTAAAATATTTTCTGAAAAATATTAATATTTTCAGAAAATAAGGAATAAATCCAGAAAATTAAAGGAAAAATCCCAGAATTAGGGGAAAAATTCCTAGAAATTAAGGAAAATCCCAGAATTAAGGGAAAAATTCCTGGGAATTAAGAAAAAATCCCAGAATTAAGGGAAAAATTCCTGGAGATTAAAAGGAAAAATCCCAGAATTAAGGGAAAAATTCCTGGAAATTAAGGAAGATCCCAGAATTAAAGAAAATATCCAGAAAATCAAGGAAAAATCCCAGAATCCAGGAAAAGTTCTTGGGAATTAAGATAATTCCTAAATAATAGGGATGAAAGTAAATCATTGTAAATATGTAGGTCACTCCACACTTTACGCAAAAACGATACCCTATAAGGGAACGAATGAACTTAACTTCTGCGAAACCTAGTCACTGTTTCCCAAAAGCTGGGGGGCAAATGATAAGGAATAAATAAATCTTGATTACATAATTATTTAATAAGGGAGAAAAACAGCTATTAAGATAAGTCCTAGTGGGGATATAAATCCTTGTAGATTGGCCTCCAAGGAACCTCATGGGATAAGGAATCAACCTCCTACTTCCTAGGACTCTCAAGTCCACTCTAATTCTGAGACTTGACCACCAAGTCTCTAAACCCAACATCTATATAAGGGGTCTCACCCCCCACAAATCAAAACTACATTTTTTGACTTGATCCTTGGCAATCAGCAAGGTACGTAGGCATCTTGTTAAGGCAGATTGAGTCACGAAACACAAGAGCAGTCAAATCGAGCCACGAAGCTCATATTTCTTAGTAATAAATATAGCAATTATATATCTTAGTTTTTAATTCATAATAGTATTCAACCCCCTTCTACAGTGTGTGTGATGTAACATATGTCACAGTCTTCATTAAGAGTTGCTGCAATGTAAAGCTCTTTACTTTACCATCCCTGAAAAAGTACATAATCTCTTCTCTGACATCATTATCATTTATCTTTCTATAGATGATCTTCACAACTTCAACTTTCTCAAGATGTGAAGGAGAAATTCTTTCACCAAGATTCTCAGTCAGAGTATTTGTATCCAGCAGATCAGATCTTAGAATCTCCATATCAGAATGACCAATGCCTCCTCTGGTTCGAGATTTGACAAGTTTCAGTTTTTCATTGTATCCCACCCAAGAAGGTTTCTTGATGGACTTATCAACATCTTCCTATTCTGAAATAGAATCTATTAACCCTGCTGACACAAATTCAACATGCTTGAACCCTTTAGGATAATAGAATGTATCAATGTCTTTCCATCTTCTATCCTTCTTGTAGAAAGGAGCATAACTTGTAGACATGTCATGAATCTTCCCTTTTGCTTTATGCCATAGCTCCCTCTTTGATTTTAAAACTCTCTGCAAATATTCTTTGCATACTTGATCAGCTTTCCTTCTATCAATCTTTTCTTTTTCATCAACCTCCAAAATATGAGGAGTGACTACTATAATAAGGGTGAATCATTTAATGCTTCGATCACTTTTTCATCAGAGTCAAAATCAGTTATCAGGTTCATAGCATCAGGATCTACTTTTACCTCAGGATTTGTGTCTGCATCAGAAGTTACATTCTGATTTGTTATATCAGCTTGATCAATGTCAGTGGCTGATCTTTTCTTTCTTTGTATAATTAACTATTCTGGCTTCTGAACTTCTTCATCTCTTTCATGTCCTTGTACAGGAACATAACCTTCTCTGGATAGAAAATTCAGAAAAGTAGAGTTAAATGCAGTCACTTGACTTGATTTAGTGGTTCTTCCTCCTTTTTCTCTTCCTCTAGCTCTTATAGATCTCCTACCTCTTTTTCCTCTTCCTTTAGAAATTTTAGCTTCAGATTCAATTTGAGCCAGTAACTCCTTTTGTTGCATAACTGCTTCTTCACATGTTAGATCAGGAAATTCTTCAGTTATATACCCAAGAGCACTCCTAGCATTCTTTTGCTCAAACCTCTTATCTTTGTAGTACAAGACAATCTCTTCACATGTTTCCTTATGCCTGTAAGGAAAGAATAATCCCTTAACATCTATTAAATTTGAGATTGTAACGTCATCATCCTCATGAGCACTAGCAATAGTCTTGTGCTTGGCTTTATGAGTACCAGTAGACTTCCTTTGTCCTGAAGAACCAGTCTTCTTGGAATGTTGAGGTTGTTGAGCAGTAGAAGCAATTTGAACATCTGTAACTGGATTCTTATTTCTATCACCATCATCATCAATTTGTTTATCCTTTGTCTGAATAGATACTGGTGTACATTTTGTAACAACTATCTTCTCCCCCTTTTTGGCATAAGTATTTGAAAGAAGAGAAAACAGAGCATCCAGTTTGTCACCTATAGAAGAGACCTTATCTTCTAAGGAGGAAAGTCTAGAGGCCATGTTGTGTTGAGATTCAACAACATCTATGATAGTATTTTTCACACTTTTAATTTTAGCTGAGGTAGGTGTGTGAAGCAAAAATCCATCAATTTTCTCCTTGATAGCAGCATGAGATTTCTTCATTTCATCAAGGTCAGAGTGAATTCCTTTAACAGAAATAGTGGAGGCCTTAAGATGCAACTTCATATCAGGAGTTTGAATTTCATCATAGGCATGATGAATATATTGCAGGCCAATAGCAGATGAGATAGAAGTATTTGCAAGTTTCCATTTATAATCCCATTCTGTCTGTCAAAGATGCTCAGCATCAGCATTGTAATAAGAAGGATTTTCATTGAATTGCGAAGAAGAACCAACATTGGACTTCTTAGATGCATCAATTGTAGTCTTAAGCTGAGCTGTGTCAGAATCATCCGCATCACTGTCATTATCAGAATCAGACAACCCATCAGAAGAATTTGCAGAATCCAGAAGAATCGCCTTGCCTTTAGCCAAATCCTTTGCAAGAGATGCCTGTGGCTGATGAGATTCTGAAACAAAAACATGGTAACACCTAAATCTCTCTGTTCTTTTCAAGTGATCTCATCACTTCTCACAAAATATATTACTTTTAAGAGTAATATTCTTCTCACAGAAGAAACTTTATAAGTAAAAAAAACTTATAAGATTCTTGTCTCAAAGTTACCTCTCCTTTTGCCAGTACAGGAGACTGCCACTCAAAAAGAATCTTTTTTTATATGATATTGTTAGGTCACACACACACACTGTAGAGGGGGTGAATACAGTGTATAGTACACTCAAATCGAACTTTAAGAACTTAAGTAACAGAAAACAAACTTTATTGAAACAATAAACTCTGTTACAGTATGGAATTGTTACCTCTCAGTGATGAACAAATATCACGAGAGCTGCTAGGGTTACAATGAATAATCTTCTCTAATAATGATAACACTTTTAGTGTAAACCCTATGTCTGTGTTTATATACTACACAGTTACAAGATACTCGCTAATTGATATGGAATATAATTCTGCTTCCTAAAATATATCAATCAGATATCTTTTCTTCCAAGTATTCCATTCTTTACAGAATTCCTTCTTCATGCATATCTCTTCTTATGTTTATCTTGATCTTCTTTCCTTTAATCAGCTACTGTCCTTATCTGATCGTCCTTCAGCACTTAAGTTCTGATATCTATCTTCTGATGATTATCTCCTGATATCATAAGTACTGATATCCTTAAGTCCTGACTTCCAGTATAAGTACTGATCAACAGTTAAGTACTGATTTATCCTGTTCAAGTAAGATCTGAAAGCTAAACATAAAACATATTAGCCATGACATTATCAAATATATCTAAAATCTCCCCCAACTTGTAAATTAACATAATATACAAGTTTAACAGATATTTGATGATGTCAAAAACATTAAGTACAAATGCATGAGAATTAGACTAGATAACTACAACTTACAGTCCTTAAAGCTTTTACCAATTTCAACTTCTGATAACAACTTCAGTCTGTATAAATATCAGAATTTAAGCAGTTGTAGATCTTCGACTTGGCTTCATCATTTTCTGATCTCTCTGATGTCAGGAGTTGTTCTGAGATAGTTCTTCAACAAACATTTCTCAGCATATCTGAGTTCATCAATCATTCTCCTTTTGACATCTTTAAGCTCTGCAGTATCTTCACCAGTTTGATAGATTGCAGCTCTGAGATCATTGATCTTTGCTTTTCTCAACTCCTGATCTAGTCTTATGACATAAGCTTTGTCAGACTCTAGATTGAATTCAAGTCCCTTAATACCAAGATATGTTCTGATCTGTGTAGTATTAGGCTTCATATCAACAATATCACCATTGTGATCTCTGTACTTTGGAACATATATGCTGTCAGACTTAACTGAATAAAGCCTTTTCTGTCTCTGAATCTGTTCTTTTAAGAAGTTTGCAGCAGTCCCTGTTATTCTGTCATCCACTTGAAGTAAGAAAAGTACATGCTCCAATTCTTCAAAATACTTCAATGGAATGGCATTTTGTCTTATATGATAAACCCTACCATCTGTCATGAAATACAACATGATGTATTCTTTCAAGTAGGTATGGTAAACCATCTGTACAGATTCCAGTTGATTCAATCTCTCAGGAGTTGCTCCAATACCTGGTTCACTCAAGGAAGTTGGGTCATTGGTAGTGTTGCGTACTCTTCTTTCATCAGCACTTCCCAATTCAGTTTTATCTCTAGCTTCCTTTCCAGTAACTACTCTTGCTTCAAAACCACTTGCAGTAGTCTTCAAAGATTGAGTCTGTTTTGCTTTAATGAATCCTGGTAGGAGTGTCTTTGATCTATTTTCTGATATCAAGTTAACTTGAGCTATGTCAGAGGTTACTTGCTTCTTCTGAATATCAGAACTTACAATTTCTTGACTCTGAACAACTTGAGCCATGTCAGAGGTTGTTTTAAGAACTTTTCTTGAAGTCAGAGCAAGATCATCCTTTTCATCAGTAATTTCTTCTTCCTCAGGAGGTACATAAACCTTGATAGGTTCACCAACCTTTTCTTTACCCTTGGATCTTGGATCTATCTGTGGTTATGATCTAGCCAATGTTGCTTCAGTATGTGTCCTTTCTTTGATCACAATGCCTTTGAGTTTTGGAAGTGATTTTTTACCAGAAGCTTCAGATTTAGATGTGACTTTCTCTGATTTAAGTCTGGCTTCTTCTTCCTTTAAACTTTCCAAGTCCATTCCTGGATTTTCTTGAAGAAATAACTGTCTTGACATTTCCTCATCAAGATCTAGAAGTTCATCAGAACTTATCCTTTTACCAGCAGCAGAACTTATTCTTTTCCCAGTATCAGAACTTGTCCTATGACTAGCTTGTCTTGATGTAAACCTTCTACCTTGACTATGACCGCTACCCATTCCAGAGTATCCTTGATCATCATTTCCATCATCCTTTCCTTGCAGTGTCTTGTTAGTTTTGCATTTGGACTTAATTACCTTCTCCCCCTTTTTGGCATCAGCAGGTAGTAAAAGAGAGATAAGTAATTCCACTGAGGATTGGAGTTCAGTAAGTTGCGATTGCTGAGAAGCTTGATTTGTCAGAATTTCATCAATCTGAGCTTGTTGTTTCTCTTGAGTTTTCTCAATATAAGCAATCATGTCAATGGTAGGTTGAAAGAACTTTTTCTTATCAATTTTCCAAACTTGTTCCTGTTTGATAAAGTTCTCCTGAATCTTGTGTAGCTCTGCATGAGTAGTTGAATGAAGATCTTGTAGATGTTTAGTACTCAATGCAGTGACTCTAAGCTGGGTTTTAAAATCATCAGAATTTAACATTTCATCAGCTTTAGTCAAGTGCTCAGCAAGATGTTTTTCAGTCGGAACACATGAAACTGAGTTCCATTCCTTAGTCCACTCCTGACCTGCAGGAGTTTCACTCCAAGGTACTGGTGCTTCCCCGGTAACAAACTTCTTTACCAGTTCAGACTTAGGAAGAGTCTGCTGAGGAGTATATCCTGAAGGACCTGCTTCATCAGCATCTACAGTTGGAGCAGCATCACCAGTATCTCCAGCATTTGCAGCATCAGAACTTAAAGAATCAGTATCTTCTGATAAGACAACAGTGTGAGTAGCAATGGAGGCTTCAACATCCTCTAATTGCTGATCTGATACTAAGTTCTGATCAACAGCTAAATCCTGATGCTCACCTAAAGTCTGATCATCAGCATCTTGATGCAGAGAAGGTGTTGTTGATAACTTTGGAGTTTGAATAGCATCAGTAACAGGTGTTGTGGAAGGATTATTTGCTGTTAGAGCTTCTAAGAGAAATACTTCAGACACAACCAAGTGTTGAACATCAATATCAGCACTTGTGCCTGGATCAACAAGAGACACAGATGGTGAGTTAGCCTTGTCAGATACAGCTTCCTGAGATGGAGTTGATGGAGAAGAAGTGACTGGAGCAAATTCCTTGTCTTGTGAGATCAGAGATTCCTGATCCCCTTCCTTAGCTGCTTCCTCTTCATCATCTGAAACTGGCCTTTGTGCCCTCTGTTTCTTGTACTTGTTGATTTGGATTCCTTGGGAGTTTCAGGAACTGTCATTCGTCTAAGCCTCTTGAGAAGCCTAGGACCCCCAATTTCAGAATCCTTCTGAGAAATCTCTTTCTCAACTTCAGTTACAACAGGTTCTCTAGCAGGAACCAGTTCCTCAGAATCAGATTCATCTCTCAATGCAATCCTCCTTCTCTTTTGAGGTGTTTGAGGAACATTCTTTGTCCTCTTTGGCTTGGAAGATGAAGATTTCACAGTAGGTGCTGAAGATGAAGGTTGAGCAGTCTGTGAAGTGGAGAGATAGGATTTGAGATATGTTCTGAGGGTAGGTTGAGTAGAATGAGAGGTAGGTACTGACGTTGATGGATTTTGGGTGTTTGGAGTTGGTTGGACATCAGAGTAAACAGATCTATAAGTATCAGGATCAGCATTTACTAGGATCTATTTTACAGACTGAGGAATCTGTAATGGTCTAACCACTTTTTTCTTAGTATCAGCATTTACCAGGTCATTAAAGTATCGTTTTGGAACCTTAAAAGGTGGGGTTTGGGTACCTCCTGTGGGACAGAGTCCCATATCTCCTTAGGCATGGC
This sequence comes from Apium graveolens, assembly GCF_009905375.1. NCBI lineage: Eukaryota > Viridiplantae > Streptophyta > Magnoliopsida > Apiales > Apiaceae > Apium > Apium graveolens. The sequence goes on along the minus strand of NC_133649.1, from coordinate 233,156,097 downwards.
TGTGACATGCCATTCCTGCTGCCAATCGGCACAGCTTAGCTCCATATTGAAGTTTTGGTAGTTCAAAAACATGTTGTATCTGACCATTGTATTTTTGAAAGAAGAAGTATGAAGATAAGTGTGTGAGAAGAATTTGATGGAAAGACTGATGTGAAGTGGCTGCTTATATAGGCAAGAGAATGCCAGGAGACGCAAAGAAATTGAATGCTGACAGGTAGAATTAATTCTACCTCGTCTCCCTAGACTTTGAAAAAGAATAACATTCATTGGAAAGAGGAAACATGGTTTAAAGCGCACAAGAAACAAGAAACAGTGGACTGTTCAAGTACAAATACCATTAATCCTAATCATAGTGACTATTAATCTTCCACTTCAACATATTCTAGTTCGAACTGAGACTGTTACCAAATTTTATTCACAGATAAGCCAAGTAAAGGATTAGACTGAGAAATTAGACTTTGACCTATACCAGAACTTAACAGTCATCAGAACATAATTTCTTAACTCGAAAAAGGAATGCCCATCTTAGTAAATCCTCATACAAGTTCTGAGTTATAGACTTCAGAACTTAATCATTAGAACATGTAACTAGAACTTGTCCTCAGAATTTTTGCAAAGTGACACAGTGACTGTTTATCTAAAATAACATAGACCACCACAGTAATTTTTATCATTCATATGGAGTGATTAGTGTGTGCATTAAGCTAAATAACAGACAAAGAGTAAAGTCTGAGTCACTTCAGTACATCTTAGAAATAAGGCATAAATAAAATTTTGCTAAAGAGCTGTCATTGTCCTGAAACCTACTGATGAATGAGTTCATGCTTGAGTCCACCTCAACTATTTTGTGCTAATTTTATGCATCTTTTGAAATTCTATTTTACAGTGGCTTCTCAGTGTAAGTGAGTCATGACTGTTTATCAGAATTTATGCTATTATCAGAGTATTTCTCCAGTAATCATAGAGTGTGAAAAGTCACCAAGAAAATATTTTGCTTTTCTAATGCATATTTACTTAATACCAGCAATGCACTTGGGTCGTCCCTTCCACATTTTTACTCTAGATCTCAAAGGAGTACCTGATTTTATTCTTTGATCTTTTTGCTTTTTCTTTTGATAAGTGAGGTTTATCAGCACTTAGTACATTCAGCAGTTTTACTAGTATCAGAACTTAACAGATGAGTAGCATTATTCTAATTTATGACTTAGTAATAAGATATATAAAGTAAACTTAACTAAGCTCAATTATCAGAATTTGCTAGTGTCATAAGATTTCCACTGGAATAATTACTTCTTACATGGAATCATTTGTTTATTGAAGACTACTAGGTCAGTATCTAGCACATTTATCCTCATAGGATTGAATAGGTACTTGAACAGACATATCACTTATCAGAGTTTAGAAACATATATCAGACAACAGTCAGTACTTAAAGACATTTATCAATTAAGCACAGAATACACAATGAGATTAATTCTGTAAATAGTGAGCATAAAGTCTGATAACACAGAACAAGACTAACCAGATTTAGAGAAAGAACCTGAAACCATTCCAAGTTCATTTACCAATCTTGTAAAAGTAGCTTCACACAGTGGTTTTGTGAAGATATCTGCTAGTTGTTGATCTGTGGGAACAAAATGCAATTCCACTGTACCTTCATCCACATGTTCCCTGATGAAGTGGTACCTGATGCTGATGTGCTTTGTCATAGAGTGTTGAACTGGATTACCTGTCATAGCAATAGCACTTTGATTATCACAGTAAATAGGGATTTTGAAATATGTTAACCCATAATCCAGTAACTGATTCTTCATCCAAAGAATCTGTGCACAACAGCTTCCTGCAGCAATATACTCTGCTTCTACAGTTGATTTGGAAATTGACTTTTGTTTCTTGCTGTACCAAGAAACCAATCTGCCTCCAAGAAATTGGCAGCTTCCACTTGTGCTTTTCCTGTCAATTTTGCAACCTGTAAAATCTGCATCTGAGTAACCTATTAGTTTAAAATCTGAATCTCTAGGATACCATAATCCCAGAGCAGCTGTTCCTTTAAGATACTTAAAGATTCTTTTTACAGCTGTTAAGTGAGGTTCTCTTAGATCTGCTTGAAATCTTGCACAAAGACAGGTAGCATACATGATATCAGGTCTACTAGCAGTTAGATAGAGTAGAGAGCCAATCATACCTCTGTAGTCAGTAATATCTACTGATTTACCGGTATCCTTATCCAGTTTTGTTGTAGTGGCCATTGGAGTGGATGCACTTGAACAATCTTGCATTTCATATTTCTTCAGCAAGTTTCTGGTGTACTTGGTTTGACAAATAAAAGTGCCTTCCTCATTCTGCTTGACTTGAAGGCCCAGAAAATAGCTAAGTTCCCCCATCATACTCATCTGATATCTTGACTGCATTAGTTTGGCAAACTTATTGCAAAGTTTGTCATTTGTAGATCCAAAAATGATATCATCAACATAAATCTGGACCAGAAGTAAGTCCTTTCCATGGTTGAGGTAGAACAGTGTTTTGTCTATTATCCCTCTGTTGAATCCACTTTTCAGAAGAAACTGAGCTAAAGTCTCATACCATGCTCTAGGTGCTTACTTAAGTCCATAAAGTGCTTTATCAAGCCTGTAGACATAATCTGGATGTTTGGTATCTACAAAACCTGGAGGTTGTTCAACATATACCTCCTCCTCCAATTCTCCATTAAGAAAAGCACTTTTCACATCCATTTGAAAGACAGTAAACTTTTTGTGAGCAGCATAAGCCAAGAATATCCTTATGGCTTCTAACCTAGCAACTGGTGTAAATGTTTCATCATAATCAATTCCCTCCTGTTGAGAATATCCTTTTGCAACCAGCCTTGCCTTATTCCTTGTAATTATGCCATCACTATCAGTTTTGTTTCTGAATACCTACTTTGTACCAACAACAGATCTATTCTTTGGTCTTGGCACTAGGGTCCAGACTTTGTTTCTTTTAAATTCATTCAACTCTTCCTGCATTGCTTGCACCAATCAGCATCTTGAAGAGCTTCTTCCACTTTCTTTGGCTCATTCTGAGAGAGAAAAGAATTGTAAAGACATTCATTTGAAGTACCTGTTCTAGTTCTGACACCTGCATCAGGATTTCCAATTATCAAATCAGGTGTATGTGATTTTGTCCACTTCCTTGCAGATGGAAGGTTTTCTCTAGAACTGGATGCTCCCCCATGATCCATGCTATCTTCATTTTCATTTTCTGATGCTCCCCCTGAAACTATGCTCTCTGAGTTGGAGTCTTCAGTATTTAAATTTTCAGCACTATCAGAACTTGGCTTATCAGAACTTGACGAATCAGAATTTGAAGAGCCAGATGTATGTTCTGATGTTACTTGAGCTGTGGTAGGATCTTGAGTATGCTCCCCCTGCATCGGTGCATCTTCCCTTGGCGTAGCCACCACAGTTTCAATAACATCAGAGTTTATTCCATCAGAGTTTACAGTATCAGGACTTAGACTTTCAGGATTTTCAGTATCAGAATTTGAGTCTTCATTTTCAAATCTCAGCTGATCATGGTCAATGAAATCTTCAAGACCAGTAATCTTCTTGTCATCAAAAGAGACATTGATAGATTCCATGACTACTTTTGTTCTCAAATTATAGACTCTGAAGGCTTTTGTGGAAAGTGGATATCCAACAAAGATTCTTTCATCAACTTTTAGATCAAACTTTGATAGCTGTTCAGTATGAGTCTTGAGAACAAAACACTTGCATCCAAATACATGAAAGTATTTCAGATTTGGCTTCTTTTTCTTCACCATCTCATATGGTGTTTTTCCATGCTTGTTAATGAGTGTTGAATTTTGAGTAAAACAAGCAGTCTGCACAGCTTCAGCCCAGAAATAGGTTGGAAGCTTTGCTTCTTCAAGCATTGTACGTGCAGCTTCAATGAGAGTTCTATTCTTCCTTTCAACAACTCCATTTTGCTGTGGAGTTCCAGGAGCAGAAAATTCCTGCTTTATTCCATGGCTTTTGCAGAACTCTTCCATTATCAAATTCTTGAACTCAGTGCCATTATCACTCCTTAAAACTTTCACAGAATCTTTGACCATTTTATCCAAATATTTGACATGATCAATCAAGATTGATGCAGTTTCACTTTTTGTATGCAAGAAATACACCCATATGTATCTGGTGAACTCATCCACTATGACCAACGCATACTTCTTCTTTGCAATAGACATGACATTTACTGGACCAAATAGATCAACATGTAGTAGATGATAAGGCTCAAGAATTGATGATTCAGTCTTGCTCTTGAATGAAGATTTTCTTTGTTTGGCTTTCTGACATGAATCACAAAGACCATCAGGAGCAAATACTGTGTTTGGCAATCCTCTCACAAGATCTTTCTTGACCAGTTCATTTATATTGTTGAAATTTAAATGAGAGAGTTTCTTATGCCAATTCCAGCTTTCTTCAATTGATGCTCTACTCATCAGACAGATTGCAGAACCATCAGTACTTGTTGAAAGCTTAGCTTCATAAATGTTACCACTCCTGTATCCTTTCAGAACAACTTTTCCTTTAGATTTACTCACAATTTCACAGTGTTCTTCAAAGAAATCAACATGATAACCTCTGTCACAGATTTGACTTATACTCAGTAGGTTGTGTTTAAGTCCTGAGACCAGAGCTACTTGTTTAATTATGACATTTCCAAGATTGATATTGCCATATCCCAATGTTTTTCCAATGTTGCCATCTCCATAAGAAACACTTGGGCCAGCTTTCTCCACAAAGTCTGATAGCAGGGTCTTATTTCCAGTCATATGTCCTGAACATCCACTGTCCAGAACTAGAATATTTTTCCTGTTGCCCTGCAATCACAAAGACCACTAATTATTAGTTTTAAGGACCCAGACTTGCTTGGATCCTTTGGCCTTATTAAGTTTGTTAACATTTGCAGCGGATTTAGCATCAGAGTTTATGTTAACATTTTTCTTATCAGAACTTACACTGTCAGACTTTGAATCAGAATTTACACTAGAAGGAACAATGGAAACTTTCTTCAAAGAAGGTTTATTTGATAATAATCATAGTACAAGCTATGATATTCCTTGCAAGTATAAATGGAATGCCATAAACTACCACCATGAAAATAAGGATTTTGTGGTTTGTATCTAACAGACTGACTCTTAACTCCTAACTCTGAAGGTAAGGAGTTAATATTCTTATTCTTCCTGCAAAAAGAAGCCAGATGGTTAGAACTTCCACAGTTATGACATGTTTTCCTAGAAGCATCAGGAACATGTTTATAATTATTGCTTTTATTCACACCTTCCTTTCCATTCCTATTTTTCCTAGGTGATTTTACCTTGTTTACATTCTTAACATCTTTCAGCTTATGCTTAAGCTGCTTCTTTGTCATTAAGCCTATGTTCACTTCAGCTGTCTTTTCCTGTTTTAGTTTGTCAGAAGTTAATTTTTTTGTAACTTCTGATTTTTCATTTTCAGACTTTACAGTTACAAACTTAACAGGTTTTAACTTTGGCTTTTGCTTATCAACAGACTTAATTTCTTCAGTTCCTTTATCATTCTTATCTTCTCCATAACCTAAGCCCTCTTTCCAGTTTCCACTACTTAGCAAATTTTGAGTTGTTTTGCCAGAGTTAGTCCAAGTCCTTATAATCTCTCTTTCCTTTTCTAACTCAGTTTTTAGAGATTCATTTATTTTTAGCACTTCATTCCTAACATAAAAAGCATTATCTCTATCCTTCTGAGTTTGATGGAACATGACTAACTCTTTTTCTAAGAAATCATTTCTTTTCTTAAATGCAAGATTTTCAGAAGTTAATCTTTCACATGTTAAAGTTTGATCTCTATAACTAACAAACATGGTTTTAAGATATCTTCTCAACTCATTAATATCATCAGTATGAAAAGCATAAGTAGTCTGAGGTACCTTTGTTTCAGCAGCTTCAGAACTGCTCTCAGCACTTTCTTTATCAGCATTTGCCATCAATGCATAGTTTTCCTCACTTTCAGAGTCTGAGGTGTCTGTCCAGCTTTTCTGCTTTGTGACAAGAGCCTTGCATTTGTCACCCTTTACCTTCTTGCAATCAGGAGATATGTGGCCTTTCTCACCACAGTTATAGCATTTAACATTGGTGTAATCTCCTCTGTCAGACTTTCCTCCTCTGCCTTCAGATCTTCTGAAATTCTTCTTATCAGAACTTATGCCTTTCCTGGAAAACTTCTTTCCCTTCCTGAACTTCCTGTATGCAATCTTTGTGATTCCTTTCACCATAAGAGCACACAGCTTCATCATCTCCTCATCAGCATCAGTCTCAGGCAAGCTTTCAGAATCTGAGTCATCATCACTCTCAGGACTTGATGACTCAGTATCAGACTTTATGAAAAGAGCTTTACCCTTGTCTTTCTTTGAGGAAGCTGCTTTGGGGAATTCTTCTTCAGCCTTAAGAGCAACTGTCCTTGACTTTCCTCCTTTCCTCTTTCTTCTTTGTTCCATCTCCAGCTCATGAGTCTTGAGCATTCCATAGATTTCATCAAGAGTTGTTTCATCAAGATTGTAGTTGTCTCTTATTGTCGTTGCCTTCAAATCCCAGCATTCAGGAAGAGCTAACAGGAACTTTAGGTTTGAATCTTCAAGATAATACTCTTTATCAATCAATGACAAATCATTCAAAAGTTTGACAAATCTATCATATATATCATTCAATGACTCATTAGTCTTTGAGTCAAAGTGTTCATACTCTTGAGTGAGTATTGTCTTCCTGTTCTTCTTAATTGTGTCAGTTCCCTGATACCTTGTTTCCAGAGCATCACATATCTCCTTAGCAGTCTTGCAGTTGATTACCCTGTTTGACATTACATTATCAATGGCACTATGCAGTAAGTGTCGTACCTTAGCATCCTTAGCAATTGATGCTATGTCTTCAGCAGTATAATCACTCTTCTCCTTTGGTACGGTCTTTGCTGCTTCACCTGCAACTGCAACAGCGAGCTTGGTTGGTTTGTGAGGGCCTTCCTTGATTCTATCAAGGTATTCTGGATCTGTTGCTTCCAGGAACATGGTCATCCTTACCTTCCATATGGGATATTCAGATGGTCTCAGTATGGGAACTCTGATGGTCTCATACCGACTCTGAATTTGTGTCTTTGGTGGTTCCTCAGTTTTAGTAGGCTTAGTTGGAGTTTCTGTGTCCGACATGATTGTGTTTGGATCTTTAACTGTATGTATGTTAACAGATAGGCTCTGATACCAATTGTTAGGTCACACACACACACACTGTAGAGGGGGTGAATACAGTGTATAGTACACTCAAATCAAACTTTAAGAACTTACGTAACAGAAAACAAACTTTATTGAAACAATAAACTCTGTTACAGTATGGAACTGTTACCTCTCAGTGATGAACAAATATCACGAGAGCTGATAGGGTTACAATGAATAATCTTCTCTAATAATGATAACACTTTTAGTGTAAACCCTATGTCTGTGTTTATATACAACACAGTTACAAGATAATCGCTAATTGATATGGAATATAATTCTGCTTCCTAAAATATATCAATCAGATATCTTTTCTTCCAAGTATTCCATTCTTTACAGAATTCCTTCTTTATGCATATCTCTTCTTATGTTTATCTTGATCTTCTTTCCTTTAATCAGCTACTGTCCTTATCTGATCGTCCTTCAACACTTAAATTCTGATATCTATCTTCTGATGATTATCTCCTGATATCATAAGTACTGATATCCTTAAGTCCTGACTTCCAGTATAAGTACTGATCAACAGTTAAGTATTGATTTATCTTGTTCAAGTAAGATCTGAAAGCTAAACATAAAACATATTAGCCATGACATTATCAAATATATCTAACAGATATTTTCACACAGTCTCACAGAAATGCTCAATCACACATTTAGCAAAGAGATAAGAGATGGCTGAAAAGAGTTGTATGTTTATCATATAAATAGAGGTAATCTCAAAGAAGAGACTATTTATAATCATACAAACATGAGAATATATGAGGAAGTTAGCAATACCTGAAGGTGAGTCCTCAAGTGGAAGTAAGGATAGTGGAGGAACAAACAACACATTAGGATGCTTTTGCAAACTAGCAATCAGTAAGGGATCATCAATAGTAGCTAGTTCAGTTGAAGGATGAATCTAAGTAGGAGCTGTTGTAACATCAGGATTTGATCTGTCAGGAGAAGATGAGAGACCAGCATCAGTACTTTGAACTGATGGTTCTTGTGGAGTCTGAGAAATATGAGCTGCTTCAGCAATGCTTGGTGAAGGTTCGTGTGTGCTCTTCTCAAAATAGGATCATTTATGATTGCATCCACCTTTGACAGTATTTCCCAGATGAGTTTGCTTTTCATGTAGTGGTTGAACAGAGTCAGTAAGAAGATCACTCTTAACAATGATTTGTGCAGCCTCGGTGTCTGCATCTTCCCTTTGAGAAGACGGTTCGTGTGTGACTGGATGTGTTGCAGTTGCTAAATCCCTTTGAGACTTAGGTTCTTATGTACTGGCATCCTTGGCAAGAGGCCGAGTCTTCTTCTTCTTTCTGATGTATCCAACTACTTCTTTTCTTTTTTTTTTCAACTGGCTCTTTGCAGTTGTCTTGAGTTCAACATTTGCTTTCATTACTGGAAGCTTATCGAGCAGAGCACTAGCATCAGTAGTTGGCTCCTTGGTTCCAGTAGTGTCAATAGAGTCATCAGGATGTTGATCAATGGATTTCTTGATTTTTGACAAAGAACCTATTGGCATCCGATCATCTGAGTCAGAATCATCATGTATGATCAGTCTTATTTTTCTGACTGGAAAGCAGCCTTCTTTCTTCTCACTCTCACTCAGTGAGGCTTGTTTAGCTTTCTGTCCAGATGTGACAGATTTCTGAAACAACCTTTTCTTTGTTACAACTGATGTCTTTTGAGAGACAGCAGAGGAGGCTAATTTAGAAGCTGGGTATGTTTGCTGTTTGGAAGAAAGAATGCTTGGGTTGGAAACAAGACGGGTGGTTTCTTGATTCTAAGTATCAGGAACTGTGACAGAGGTGCCAGCATCAGGACTTGTAGGCACTTGCGTAGGTGTAGGTCTATTTCTTAACAGAAATTGCCTGACCTCTCTAGGAAGAAAGGGAGGTCCTGAAAATTTATTCTTTTCATCCCTTTTAATATGATCAATGATTGTTTTTTCAGAAATTTGAAAAAAAAGGAGTAATTCATCATCATCAAAAATAACCTTAGGGCATAGAAAATTGAAAATCAGTTGTAGAAATCTAGTATACCCTATCACTCCTGAAGCATCTGCTCTCCTAGAAATTATGAATTATAGTATAGAATTACCATAATCAAAATTACCAGAGTAAAGAAGAGAGTACCCAATTTTCAGAGAAGTGGATGGAAGAGCATCAAAATTCGTTGTCTTATTCAAGAAACACTGTTAGGAATATGTTGTGAACTTGATGATAAATCATACAAAATATATTAGTAGATTTAACTTAGTGAATTTTGTAGCACTCGACGGATGATCAAATACAATCTTGATGGATGATTCAATATAGTCCCGAAGGATGATGATTTGATATCCATCGAGTGAGTAGCTTATGTAATTATAAGTATAGCAGCGCATTTCTGCAAACAACTTTGTGTAGATTCTGTAGTAGCATATGAGTCATGTTGACTACTAGTAGATATGCAGAATATGTTGATTAATTGTAAATATAAGATGTCTTGTAATTCTGCATAAGTGAAATGGAGTCAAGTACTCAAATAGCTACCCGACGGATGATCAACAAAGCTACCCGACGAATGATCAACAAAGCTACCCGACAGATGTCAAGAAAGTACCCGACGGATGATCAATTCAAATATCTGTTGATAGTGACAACACAGTCACATGCGTTGGGTGTTTGCAAAAGGAATGTGGTAGCCTGTTCAGCAGGAAAATGAGAACAAAGAAGCATTACCATTTCCATGCAAGTTATGAAGATTTTCAAAGATGCTGGAATAGAGTAGTGAAGAAGCATGGAGTTAGACTTGATAGGTTTTGTTTTATTATCCTGTCTTATTACCATGTAAACCTGGTGATATATAAACCAAGTGTAGCTAGTAGAATAAACAATCAAGCAAACACATTTTAGAAGAGAAATAGAAAAGGCTGTAACTGTAAAAAAATTCTCTGTAGTTTGTTTGTTCACTTGTAAAAGCAGCTGTGAGCTATTCAAGCTTTACAGGGTTCTCTCGATATATATATATATATATATATATATATATGGTGGATACATTCAAATCCAAAATATATATATTATTTTGTAAATCAAACACTTATATATTATTGAGTTAGAACAGTTTTAAAAATCTCAAAAAGAAGCCAAAATTACATTCAACCCCCCTTCCGTAATTCTTGTTGTATTGTTAGGGAATAATAATTGGTATCAGAGCAAGCTCTTGAAGTACAAAGAGTTTAAAGATCACAACAAACAGCAAGATGAACAAGAAGAATGTTGGAGTTAAGATCCCATTTCTGGACAAAGACAACTATCACCACTGGAAGGTGAAGATGCACCTACATCTCCTTTTTCAAGATGAGGCCTATGTGGATTGCATAGAGAGAGGTCCTCATGTACCAATGAGAGCTACAACATGCAATGAACCATCTGTTCCCAAGCCTAGGCATGAATGGTCAGATCCTGATATTGAGCAAGTCAGGAAAGACAAGAAGGCCATGAATATATTGTTCAATGGAGTTAATGGTGATATGTTTGATAACATCATCAACTGCAAAACAGCCAAGGAGTTTTGGGACACAATTCAGATTATCTGTGATGGTACTGAGCAAGTAAGGGAGAATAAGATGCAGCTGCTAATTCAGCAATATGAGCACTTTCATTGTGAAGATAGTGAGTCTCTCACTGATATTTTTAGTAGATTTCAAAAACTACTAAATGCTCTGAAGTTGCATGGAAGAGTCTATCAGAAAAAAGACTCCAATCTGAAGTTCCTTAGATCTCTTCCAAAGGAATGGAAACCAACGACAGTCGCATTGAGAAATTCTTAAGACTACAAGGAGTTTATGTTATTCCTAGTGGACTAACAATGAGATTTACAGAAGGGGGGTTGAATGTAAATCTCAAAACTTTTTCAAGTTTTGAGCAGTTTTAAAGGCTTTGTGTTCAAGATAAACAAGTGTGTGAATTGCTTTAAGCTAATACAGACAGATATATATTCAAGCACTAATGTAAAGAACACAACAGACCTTAAAAACTTTTCTGGTGGATTGTTGTTCCACCAGAGATGGTATTTCAGAAAATCTGTGATTCAAGATGTTGATCACAGCTGCATCCTAGTACAAACTAGATAATTTTTCTCTCAAGACTTTTCTAAAAAACACTGGAAAAATTCTCTTCTAATTACTAGCTGCTACTTGGTTTATATATCACCAAGTGTACAAGTGAAGACAAAGATAAAAATACAATAATAAAATAAGTTCTCCACTTGTTTCTTCTCCATATCACTCAAGTACTTTATTGACTATTGCCTCTTTGTACTAGAGTAGAACGGCTGCTTTTTCTGATGTTCCTGAAATTAGGCTTCCACATTTCAGTTGTCTCTGTCAACCCATGTGCCTCTGTCTGCTGTTACAACTACCACTTATCTACTGCTATTTAACTGAACATCCGTTGAAGCCTTCATCCGTTGATGGCTTTATCCGTTGATGTGTTAGCAGTTGAAGCTCTATCCGTTGAAGCTTTAGAGACATCCGTTGAAGCTTTGTTTCTCATCCGTTGAAGGTCTTTAAGACATCCGTTGATACCACTTCATTTATACAAAATTACAAGGCATGAAATATTTACAATTGGCCTTCCTATTTGCATATCTTCTAGTAGTCAACATGACTTATATTTTCTTTCAACTTCTAAGAATTATATCTTAAATACAGAGACTGAAATGTGCTACAACACTAGACTTATTTCTAAGTAAAGCTGCACCATCAACGGATAGCCAAAGTGGTCTTATCTGTTGAGGCTACAAACACCAAACTTCTACTTAAGTGTTTTGTTAAACATATCATCAAACTAATGCATATATATTCCTAACATTCTCCCCCTATTTATGTCTATAAGAATTGTAGACATAAATTCAGGGTTAACTTGATAATAACAAAACACTTAACAAATATATGAATTGAAACTAAGTAGAAATTTAAAAGTGCTGCAAAAGTGTATGTACTAGGAGGTAATTGAAGATTTACAGAATTTCCAAGGGTGCTCCTTTAGTCTGAGCAAATCATCTTTTTCTTCTTTGTTCCCTTGTTTTCTTTCCTAGCCCTTTGTCATTTTCCTCAATTTGGAGTTGGAGCTGTCTATAGAATTCAGCTTCATCTTCATCACTGATATCCAACTTAGATTGCATTTCCTTGAGAGTTTCATTGCTGGCAATCTTGAGTTGGTCTTCAAGTCTGAAAAATCTTCTGACTCCTTTATCATCTCTGAATTCCATCAACCAATGAGGTGATTTGTGAATTGTAGTTCCCCTTTCTTGAATGAGTAAAGTTCTGGGCAAAGCATTGGGCTCCCTCCAAGTTTTCCTTATGTTGGCAATCTTGTTGAGAATTTCAGTCTTGGCAGTCCTGGTAAAGCCAGAATCCTTTTGTATGGCTGAAAAGACTCTGATCAAGGTAGAGTAGCCTTCATTCAGAATCCTGTAGAGAGGCCATGTTCTTTCCCCATCTCCTTTGTATCTGAACACCAATCTCTCTGGTAGCTGTCTTTAGGCAGCTATTCCCCTTACATCCTCCAGCTCATCCAGATAGAGTTCAATGTCTGAAATTTCTTTTATGTCACAGATGTGAACATAATCATCTTTAGAAATGGGTGGCTTAGGCTTAGGTTTTTGTTTTTGAGTGAATTTCTTAGAGGTTAGGGGAGGTATAGATTTGGATTTTCTTTTCTATTTCTTTGGTAGTGGAAGAGTGGTTAAAAAGGTAGGCAATTTGATGGTGTCCCAATCAATAGGTTCCTCTTTTGGGATGATTAGTTCACCA